>NC_083102.1:4317735-4936288 GCF_949774975.1 Lagenorhynchus albirostris
AGGGAAAGGTGGATTTGGGGCTGGCATTTGCATATTGTGAGGACATTTTAAACTGTGACTAAAAAACATCTAACTGGGAAATTATGAAACCCACGTGGCCTACCTAACAAAGTGTAATTATGGCCTCTGAACACTCTCTGATGGTCATCTCAAAGGAAAAATAAGTCCAAAGCCACGAAACATCGATAACAGTGAAGGAAACCACAGGAAGGCAAGCCCTGCATCGGGGATGTTGCGATGTGTGTTTGCGCCACAGAAACAATTGCGCGGAGCACTTGTCTGAAAAGGACCGAATTTCTTTATTTTCTACAATTAAATTAACTTCATGTTGAGCTCCCTTCTTTCTGAAACGGTGTGAATTACAATTCGACTTCGACCATTCTTGCCCTTCTCTGCCCCGGGAAAATTTTTAAGTTCCGTGATCTGACTCAGCACCAAGGCATGAGACAGTCATCACCTGTGCCCGTGGTCCCACCCGCCCTGCCTCGCTGGTGCCTCCAGGCCTGTGGTCCTGCTTGGAGCTAAGCCTACAGTCTCTCAGTATGTGTTTGTCATATATCTCTGATGGATGCATTTTAAATAATGCCTCCTGACCCCCCACTGAGATATTAGCTCGCTTTCTTTTTCATTTGCTCTACATCACCCCCTTGCTCTTTCCCCTAATTTTTATCATATTATAAGTTTCAGTTCTACTACTGATTACTCTATAGCTTAAAAGTACTTAAATCTCTGTTTTTGCATCTCTCAACTTTATTACCTCTGGATTCTCTATTTTATAAAATAAGGAACTTGATACCTCTATAGTTTCTTTTGGCTTCCCCTCCTTTTTTCCACCATATATATATATATATATATATATATTTAATATATATAATTAAAGTGTAAAGATGAGCAACTGAACATATAGAATAGCATGTAGACCTAAAGAGACATTTCTCCAAAGAATAAATACAGATGGCCGATAGGCACATGAAAAGACGCTCAACATCACTAATTATTAGAGAAAAGCAGATCAAAACTACAATGAGGTACCACCTCGCACTGGTCAGAATGGCTAGCATCAAAAACTCTATAAATAAAAAAATGCTGGAGAGGGTGTGGAGAAAAGGGAACCCTCCTACACTGTTGGCGGGAATGTTAAGTTGGTGCAGCCACTATGGAGAACGGTATGGAGGGTCCTCAGAAAACTAAAAATAGAGCTACCATAGGATCCAGCAATCCCGCTCCTGAGCATATATCCAGAGAAAACTCTAATTCGAAAGGATACACGCACCCCTGTGTTCGTAGCAGCACTCTTCACAATAGCCAAGACATGGAAACAACCTAAATGTCCATCGACATATGAATGGATAAAGAAGATGTGGTATAAATAAATAAGTATATATATGTATTTCATTCTACAGAGAATGAAATGTAATTTGTGCTATTAAAAGAGTGCCACACAAAATAAACGGTTCCAAGAATCCAGATCAAATAAATTTTCTTTTCTTTCTCTCATGACTGCCCCAAATCTGGTCACATTTAAGTTTGCTTCACCGAGGGTGTGACTTCCTTAGAAAGCTGTATAGTTTTCCTGGAGTTTCTAAGTACAGAGCACATGATGTCACACGTCTATAAATTACCAACTTCTTAACCCTCCTCCTTGCTTCACTCGTCAACCCCCTCAGAGCCCCGGGTCTTCAAACTCCAATGTGGAGTCCACGTCCTCCAGGACCACCGGCCCCCTGAATCCTGGGAAGTGACCCTCCTGCACTGAGCTGGAGTCACTATCATGTGAATTACTTGCATTTCGCTGGAACGCATTCTTGGTAGTTTTTTGTGTGTCCAGGAGGAGTGCACAAGAAAAATTTTTCTGAGACTTTCTGTGACTTGAAATGCACTTATTTTGCCTCATCACGTGCCATTTTGACTGGTGAAAAATTTTGTATTTTAAATCATTTCCCTCCCGCTTAAAAGTATTTGTCTATTGTTTTCTCACTACAGTGCTGACGATGAGAAGTCTAATACTAATACCGTCATATTCTCATTCTTTGTCGAAAAACTGTTGCTGCTTGGTTTTGTTCTCTCTGAAGTTTTAGAAATTTTTCCTTAGACCTGGTTGCTTACATTTTAATGAGGCTATGTCTCGCTATTGGGTTTTTTCCATTCATATTGGTTAGTATTCATGGACCCTTTCAACGGAAGGAGTCAATCTTTTTTTTAACTCGGGGAAATCTTGCTCTACTTTTCTTATTTCCCCTCCTCTGTTTTTTCTCATCTCTCTTTTGTGATAGATCCCATACTTTGATTCTTCCAGGCTTCATCTACTTCTCTGTCACACCCTGGTCCACCTCATTGCCTTTTGGCTCTATGCTTGGGAATACTTCCATAACATTTTCTTTCACCCCTTGCACTGAACTGCTCATTTCAGCGATCATCTTCTTAAAGTATAAGAGCTTTACGCTTGTTCACAGGGCGTTCTTTGTGTTGAATGCAATATTGCCTCAAAGCAAATTTAGGCAATGAAAACATTAAATCTATTTTTCCCACAGTATCCATCAAGAGATCCATTTCCTCTGCAGTTAATTTTTCTCTTTAAGTAAAATACCATCACCAAAAAGAAACCAAGATAAACAAATGTGCGGTGATCCTTGGTTATCTATTCGCATGTATGAACAAACGATTTGATTAGTTAGCACCGGTAACTGCGGTGGGTTTCACCTGCAGCTGATTCCTGCCTTAAAGAGAGAGTGACAGTGAGCTTTCTGTGTTACATGAACACGTCTGTACCATTTATTTCATATACAGGTGTAAGGGCTCCACTTCAGGGTATCAGGCAGTCAGGGAAACCTTACTTTCAATGACAAAATGAGGAGAGTTTGCGGAGAGATACCAACACGGATCCCGGGAGCCCCAAGGACCAGGCGTGTTCAGCAGCATTAGCCACTGTGTCACTGGTTTGTGCCTGGGTCTAAATGCTTGTATCAGGGCATCAACCGGCTCAAGGCAGACCAATGGCACAGCTGCTCTGCAGGTAGAAGTTCAACACTTCAATGTGAATTGCATCCCCACCCGCTCACCTGTACACACCTGTTGATTCCTTGCTTGGAGCTTTTCCGGAGTCCTACCAGTGAGATCAGCTTCCTCCTTGTCTATAATTTCCCCTCCGCTGATTCACACTGAAAGTTCCTCTGCTCTGTTTACCTGTCAGCATTGTCCCAGCTTCTTCCCACCCTTCAGAAATTCTCCCCAAATCTCTGATCTACTGATGCGGCTCTCACAAGAAATTCCTTTTGTATTTCCTTATAACAACTTGAATGGGATTTGAACAGGGAAGAGAGATAAACATCTGAACTCAGTGACCATCTTGAATGGGAAACACTAAAGAATATTTTTATCTTCAAGAACTTCTGACCCAAAATGCAAATTTATCTTGGAGTCACAACCCCCTGTGGCTCTTTCCTGCTGGCAACTTAATTAATACCTGAGCTGGTAATGAAAGGGACACAGGACAGGACCCCTTTTAGGGGTTGGGAACTGAGAGGACAAAGGAAGTCAGTGGTGTTTGGAGAAAAAGAAAGTCAAAGAAGACCCTAAGACCAGGTTCAATACAGAAGACTAGGAAGTGCATCAGTTTGGGGCAAGATGGAATTTAAACAGAAATTCAGGTCATAGAACTCATCTGTGTGACATCTCCTTTTCGGACCTCTTATCTATGAAATGGACAGGATGTGATAATAAAATGAGATTATGAATGTCAAATGTTTTTAAAAGCAACAATAGAGTTGTAGATGTTTCACAAAGTCCATTTTGTTGTCTGTCCCTTTAACTAAAATGATAAAGTTTCTGTCTCATTGGAAAACTACAGAAGATGTCACTCAGAAAAAAATCTTAGCCCTTTCAAAAGATTTAGGATTAAGTACAGAATAATTGGGTTAAGCAAACCGCTTAAATGAATGAGCTGTTCTGTGATATGGTTCACAGCACAGAGAAGAATAGCATTGCATACAGTAAGACAATTAAAGTAACTGCCTTGGGCTTCCCTGGTGGTGCAGTGGTTGAGGGTCCGCCTGCCGATGCAGGGGACACGAGTTCGTGCCCCGGTCTGGGAGGATCCCACATGCCGCGGAGCAGCTGGGCCCGTGAGCCATGGCCGCTGAGCCTGCGCGTCCGGAGCCTGTGCTCTGCAACGGGAGAGGCCACAACCGTGAGAGACCCGCGTACCGCAAAAAAAAAAAAAACCCAAAATACTGCCTTCATTAAGATCCTACACATCTGGGAAGAAAAGGCAAACAGAAGCTAATAGGTGTGTGGAAAGGGATTTCATTCCTTATTCCCACTCTGTTCTTAGCCAGGAGGCAGAAATTCAAATCCTTACTGTGGAAACTCATTTTGAGTCCAGCCCTTGGTTTATTTTTACATTCCATTCTCCACTGCCATTCTTCGATTTGGATTTTCAATTGCCTTATGTAAAAATTCGAAGTTGTTCCGCATTTTGATATTTGATGGGATTTTTTTTTACTCTCTTGATGATGTCATATTATACTTTTTATTAGTCTGAAATCAATAATTCTTACTCTGTGTCCATAAAGGTAACGCTCATTTCGGTAAGTTTTCCTCTGCTTAGGTCTCCTGATATAATTATCCTTCAGACTTCTCCTTTACTAGTTGATTCTTGGATAAACGTTAAGTTATTTTCTGTGTCTGTTTTGAAGCCCCGCAGCTATTTCTTGGTAGCGAGTTCTTTACTCCACCCGACTCCACTTATCAAGCACCTCCTAGGATCAGACATGGTGCCAGGGGCTTTGCATATATTATCGTTCATCCTCACACCAAATCCAGCAGGTGTCATCACCCTTGCTTAGCAGGTGTGGAGCGTGTGACCCAAGAAGTTAGGCAACTAGCCTGGGATCCTACAGCTGCCAATGGTAGGGCCAGGATTCAAATCCAGTTTGTCCGACTTCAGGGTTCTCGCTCTTCCTGCCGTATTGCAGAATCGCTCCAGCACACGGCACTGTCCAATGGATGCTTCACCACCACAAGATCGTCACTTCATCCAAGAGGGTCTTCATAACTTACCAAGCCATGGATTAGTCTTTCACACCCATTTTAGCTCTAAAATTTGATATACATTCCTCTTGGTTTAGCGCCGGTGTAGAAATGCTTCACAGGGGAATGATCTCCAATAACCATTCTGTCTTAGGACTAGAAAACTGTAATTTTCATTCTCAACTTCCTTCACTCTCAACTCATATCGTTCTTTTCAGATGTCAGAAAATCATTATCAAGTCTCACATTAAAAAAAAAATTTCTAGAAAGTTATATGGAACCATTTCTTAAAGAGGACAAAACTCTTTTCTTTTTAAATTTTGCTAACAACACTTAACCTAAGATCTACCCACTTGATAGGTTTTTAGGTGCGCAACATGGTATTGTTATTTATAGGCAAAATGTGGCCTGTAAGCAGGTCCCTAGAACTTATTCATCTTGCATAACTGAAGTTTGATACCTGTTAATTAGCAATACCTCGTTTCCCCCTTTCCTCAGCCCCTGGCAACCACCCTTCCATTCTTCGATTCTATGAGTTTGATCTTTTAGATATCTCATATAAGCGGAATCACGCAGTATTTGCCCTTCTGTGACCA
Source organism: Lagenorhynchus albirostris (assembly GCF_949774975.1). NCBI lineage: Eukaryota > Metazoa > Chordata > Mammalia > Artiodactyla > Delphinidae > Lagenorhynchus > Lagenorhynchus albirostris. The sequence goes on from NC_083102.1 coordinate 4,323,360, forward strand.
GCTTATTTCTCTTAGCATAATGTCCTAAGGTTCTTCTATGACCCTTCTATTTTGTTAAGGCTGAATAATATTCCATTGTATGTATATATCACTTTTTATCCATTCACCTGTCAATAGACATTTAGGTTGTTTCCACATCTTGGCTATTGTGAAGAGTGCTGCAACGTAGTTGGGAGTTAAATTTGATAGATTGGAAACAAAAACAGATCACAGAAATATATTTGAGCTCACACATTTTGATATAACAGGAAGGAGGATATATCTTATATAAACCAATATTTTTTAAAACTTTAACTCACATGTAGTATTCCAAGTATTTAAACACAGAGAAGCTAAGATGTCTACCAACTGATCAGAATAGAATAGCATCTCCAAGGACAGACAAACAGAAATATATGTAGAGAGGGAGAGAGATGTCAGAAGCTATCTACCAAGGATCTACATGTTGGAGGATGTATTTGCAGTCACTCTATATTCTACTCTGAGGCTTATTTACTGACGGCAAATGCCCTCCCTTTTAGGGGCTGTTAGCACAATAAATTGGCATATGTTGAGACTGGCCAAGTGAGAAATGTTACCAGCACTCACATACTTCATTTTAAATCTCTTTTGTGTATGAAGACACTATAATGAATTTCGCTTAATAAACAATATATTAGGCTGAAGTTAGAAGTGTCAAAACACACAGTTGAGGAGTAACCGTGTAACACACATGAGGAGTAACCTGCTGGACGTATTCACACTTTCAATGAATATCATTCTTCCTGCAGTTGACAAATTGACCCTTAGATCTGATTGAATGGTTTACATATTGATACAAACCATGGAAGAGGCAGAATCTCACAAACACTGCCCTGCTTTGTAGCTGAGATTTGGAGTGAACATAAAAAGAAAGATGAAAGCCAGTTTCCAAGATGACAGCACACCTGCACAGATGCTTCTTGTTTCTGCTGAGCTGGAGGGTGAGGGGTGAATCAGTGTCCCTGGCACTGCCAGGGGAGAAGGCACTGGTGGTGGACCGCTCACGGGACTGGGAACCAGTCAGGAAGCATTAGGAGGAGATTGGAATGAGGGTGGCCCTTCCTCCTCCTCAAGGCTGTGGTCCCCCTGCAGCTCTCCCCATTGGAGATACTTCCCAGTTACTGGCATGGATGAAAACTATCGCCTGCCATACCAGTAAACAAAGGCTGGTGCAGCCCTCAAGCCCTCAGCCACTGCAGCCACAGCCAGCGGTGAACCCTGAAGGGATCCAGGATGGAGAAAAGCAGGATCCTGGCCTTAGACAGCTGAGGTGCACATCAAAGGAATGATTTTAGTGAGCCCAGACTCTTGCATCTTCCCATACATAGAAAAGCGCAAAGAAAACCAGAAAAGTGCTAAAGTCATTAATTTGAGATGTCTGGTTTTCTTTAATTAGCAGTAATATTTTGATGTTCCAACTACCTGGTTTTTGTTGCAAAAACTCCCATACATCCTGGCTCTTCCATTACCTCTTTGGAGCAATCCCTCAGGGCTAGCTGAGAGGCTGTGTCCCAGGCTTAAGTCCTTGGTTTTGTCCACCAAATAAAATAATTCTCAACTTTCAGGTTGTGCATATTTTTTCAGTCGACACTGGGAACTCACTGACAAAGCAGAAATATGACTCACAGAACCCCAGACCCAGCATCACCAAACAGAGCACAGAAGGGAGGGCTTGGAGCTGAGAGGAGATAGTTCAATAACTAGTGCAGGGAGTCCATGACAGCAGGGAGAAAAAAAAAGCAATGTGAAAACCAGTAGGAGGTAAATGGACTTGTTCTTTGCAGACCACATAGGTAAAAAAGGTCAGTGAAGAAACCTCTCCCTGGGGCTTCCCTGGTGGCGCAGTGCCTAAGAAGCCACCTGCCAATGCAGGAGAGACGGGTTCGAGCCCTCGTCTGGGAAGATCCCACATGCTGTGGAGCAACTAAGCCCGTGCGCCACAACTACTGAGCCTGTGCTCTGGAGCCCATGAGCCACAACTGCTGAGCCCGCGTGCCACAACTACTGAAGGCTGCGAGCCACAACTACTGAAGGCTGTGAGCCACAACTACTGAAGCCTGCATGCCACAACTACTGAGCCCGTGAACCACAACTAGTGAGCCCAGGTGCCACAACTACTGAAGCCTGTGCGCCTAGAGCTCAGGCTCTGCAAAAAGAGAAGCCACCACAGTGAGAAGCCTGTGCATTGCAACGAAGAGTAGCCACTGCTGGCCGCGACTAGAGAAAGCCCGCGCCCAGCAACGAAGACCCAACACAGCCAAAACTAAATAAATAGATTTATTTAAAAACAAAGAAAAAGAAGAAACCTCTCCCCGAGGCAGAGGTCCTGGACCACTAGTCCTGACCTACCTCACGTATCCTGTCCCATCTCTGCATCACTGAAATTCAAGCACCAACCTGGACTCTCACAGGTGAAACCACTGACCTAGACTGCCTTCACATTCCCCTCAGCTCAACTGAAATTCAGATTTCTTCCTGACCTCCCTTTTCTTAGAGGCTTTACTTTAGAAAACTTATAATTGAAAATCCTTCCTCTGCCCTTTTGAGATGTAAAGCTTTTCAGAAGCCTCTTACCAGTTTTACAATCCACGAATGTCTTTCTCAAGGACCTGGGAACCATCCCTTTGAAATGCAAACATTAGGGCAGAGGGGGCCCCTCTCCAGTCTCTGTGGAAGGATGGGAGCCTAGCTTCGTGGGTACCAGCCTCCAAATTGTAAAATTACCTCCGTCAGGAAGACAGGAGGAGGTTTACTTTTCCTTGGGGAACCACTTAGCCAACACAGCTGGCCTACAATCCTCCCCAGCTCTGGAAAACTCCTCTGCTGTTTGCTTCAGTGGATCTGAGTGTCCAAACTTGGTCTGTCCTTCCTGCATTGCTAACCAATCATATGGAAATAAAGTCAATCTTCGTCTACTCATCTCGTCCAGGGCAATGTTTCTTTAAGGCCTCGTTGAGAGTTTCTTAGAACGAGCAATGGTCCTTACAGTGAAATATTTTGCAGAATGTCATTTTAATCTGATTCCCAAAGTGTTCACTGAAACAAAAACGAAAGGCTTAAAATGCATTTACACTTATTATTTATAAATTTGGAAAGGTTTCTCTAGTGTCAAAATATGCAAACTTTACAGGGAAAAGTCTTGCCACTTTATCCAGAGGCTTCATAAAACCCTTGCATAGTTGTCAAACCTTTACTTTTAACTTGAGTTACCTGCTTTGCATTCCTTATAGAAATGGCCAGAATCTGGCGCATGAAAGGTAAAAGAAGAAAAGACCACTTCTGTTCAAATGAAACTCCTTTTTGCTACAGCCATAGAGATCTGGGTCTCAGGATGTGGATTAGGAACTCAATGATGTATGTGATGACATAATGTAATGTCCCAAACTTCATTTATTCTGTTAACTAACATTAAATATAGTTTTAAAGTTACCTACAATCTTCATCATTGTCTTAAGAAATGTATAAAGCCATGATGAAAATTTTCTAAAATAAAGAAGGAGCAGTGACATTGCCGAGCAGCTCCAGTGATGAGCCAAAGTGAAGGATGGATTTTGAAAGGACAGGCTCTCGTATGAAAGCAAATGGCTTTGCATTCACACAGAACCGAACAATAGAGATTCTTCCATAAAATTTATCATGCTCTTCTCTTCCAATGCCCAAGTGGTTTTTCTATTTGAACAAAACAAATTCTGAAGTCATAACAGAATAATAACCTGCAGTGCTACTCAAAACAGAACCTTACATGTAAGCATTTTAAGAAAAATTTATCCCAGAATATATTCAAAGTTAAATATACAACAATCAGAGGGGATTCCAATCCCTGAATACAAAGCCAAGGAAGCGTGTCATCTTAAAGCACGTGATCCAGAGAATGGGTTCTGGTATCATTTGAAAAACCTAAATGTATTATAAGCTATGGAAAAAAAAATACCAAGGAAAGCAACTCAGGACAGTTTTAAGTCATCTATCTTTTAAAAAATTTCCCCAGCTTTGTTGAGACACAATTGATAAACAACATGGTGTAAGTTTAAGGTATACTGATGTGATGATTTGATACATTTATTTGTGACAAATTGATGACCAACACAGCATTAGCTAACACCTGCAACATGTCACATAATTACCATTTCTTTTCTGTGGTGAGAAAAGTATATGATACAGTATAATTAGCTGTGATCACCATAGTGTATATTAGAACTCCCCCCACTTGCAAGTGGGAGTTTGTACCCTCTGACCAACATCGCCCTGTTCCCCCACCTTCCAGCCCCTGGCTGCCATCACTCTACTCCGTTGCTGAGTTCCGCTTTTTAAGATATTCCACCTACAAGTGATATCATACAGTACCGCCTGATTAGCCTAATACCCTCAAGGCTGGGGTAATGAAAATATTTTATAACTTGATTACGTTGGTGGTTTCAAACTGTGTACATTTTTCAAAATTCATAGAACTGAACACCTAAAATAGGTGAATTCTACTGTAAAGAAATGGTACCTCAATCTATCTGAATTGTAAAAATGTATACTGGTCATTATCAGGATATAACCTCATTCCAGAAATGCGTGTGTGTCCATTTGTGAAGAATACAATGTTTGCCCTGAGAAAAATGTTTAAGCTGTGTGTTTTCTGAGTTACCCAGATTAATAGTTCAGAGAATCTGCCTTGAAAAGGAAGACACAGAGAAAATAGAAAAGACAGTGATTGGAAAAAAGAGATCAAAGTTTTGATTAGTTTTTCCCGGGGAGGATATTTGAGTATGTTTGAATTCTGAAGCAACCATCCTTTTATTATCTTACTGACGGAACTTGAGATAAACACTTAACCTTCTTGGGCCTTGGTTTCCTCACCTTCAAATACTGACAACCTCTCTCTCTTTCTTCCTCAGAAAGCTGTTATTACAATGATCTAATTAATTGAAAAGGCACCCCCAAAAGGTACAGGAGTCATGCAAAGGTAGGTTGGTAGCTGTTGTTTTTTACTGTAATTTTTTAAAAGACTTGTTTATTATTTATTTTATTTATTTTTGCCTGCGTCGGGTCTTAGTTGCAGCACAGGGGATCTTGGTTGAGGCATGCGGGATCTTTCGTTGTGGCACGTAGGCTTCTCTCTAGTTGTGGCATGCGGGTTTTCTCTTCTCTAGTTGTGGTGCGTGGGCTTAGTTGCCCCGTGGCATGTGGGATCTTAGTTCCCTGACCAGGGTTCAACCAGCATCCCCTGCATTGTAAGGTGGATTCTTTACCACTGGGCCACCAGGGAAGTCCCTATTGTTGTAATTTTATTATCATGATTAGTTAATTATTGTCATTTTACATCATAAAGAAAATTCTGGGCTGAAATGTATAGAGTTTCAATAATAAAGTTAAAAAAATGCAGCAACTTGATGAAAAAAAGTCTATAAACTATTTTCTTTTCCACCCTAATCTAACTATCATACTCTTCAAAGAACTGTTATTCTGAAAAACAAACCTAAGGCAATATCTATCAGCAGAGCTCCCATCACATGTGATCCAAATGGTCATGTTTTTGGAAGAGATTCTGTTTTAATAAAGGCACTAATACTACGGTGGAAAGTGCATGGCATCTGACAAGCTAGAAAAAGAAGGATGCCAGGAGCTTTAAAAGACAGTTAGGGAGGCTGCATTTCATTGAGAAAGAAAGGCTCCCTTGTTTGTACAAAACGGGGAGAAAAGAGATGAACAGCAGCCTCAGGCAAGCAGACTGGACAACACACAGCAGTCTTAGCTGCGTGACCACCCCATGTCCACACACGGCCCTGACAAGTGACACACCCTGGAATGGCAGGACACAGCCACCATGTCTCTCACACACAAAGCCGTCTGTACTGGGGAGAGGCCAGCGAGTCATGGCAAAGACCCATCGGAGACTCAGAAAACCCACATGGATATGACAACCAAGTGGTATGAGTTGAGGCAAGCGTGAGTGATGTGAAGCACCACATGTTGTCAAATGTCTTCTGCAGACATCCGCGGAAGGCTTGCTATGAGCCAGGAGCAGTACAGGACTGAGGTGAGTGAACATCAAAACAATACAGAAGGAGACCATCACACAATATTCTTAGTATGTAGAAGGGACACCAAGACCACCCTAGGGAGCTCAGCTGACTCACAAAGTAGAAATACGATTTGGGATATTTTTATAATTGTCAGTTATGACCATTCATATGTGTAGCACTTTCACTGAACCACGACTTATATTGAACAAAATCCCACGAAGCGTAACAACCTTTTGAAGAAATATTTCATTTCTTTTTTTTGAAGTATAGTTGATTTATGATGTCATGTTAGCTTCAAGTATACAGCACAGTGATTCAGTTATATATGTGTGTGTGTATATATATATATATATATACAAGAAACACCTGTTCAAGGTTGCTTAAGCAGACTTGGCCTTTGTAAGTTACTCTCCATTGTAAACTTCCATCTCTGAGTCTAAGGAGAGTTTGAAGCTCTCTTTGCTTGCAGATGGCTAACCTAACATCACTTAGAAATAATGCAGTCCCCCACTCACATACAATTAAGTTTCCATACTCACTTGCTGCTCTCTTTTATATGAAAAATCCTACAAACTTTTCAAGAATTCTGCCTCAAAAGTTCATCTTAGGGCTTCCCTGGTGGCGCAGTGGTTGAGAGTCCGCCTGCCGATGCAGGGGACGCGGGTTCGTGCCCTGGGAAGATCCCACGTGCCGCGGAGCGGCTGGGCCCGTGAGCCATGGCCGCTGAGCCTGCGCGTCTGGAGCCTGTGCTCCGCAACAGGAGAGGCCACAACAGTGAGAGGCCCGCGTACCACAAAAAAAAAAAAAAAAAATCTTAGTTTGACTAGTAAAATTCTATTCATTCTCAGAAATTCAGAGCTCTTGGACCATCTCTAGTTTGACGACTTAAAAGCATGGTTTTCATCACACCTATATCTTTTGGGGCCATTTGCAATTGAGCACTGAGGCCAACACACTCTCCTGTCCGTGTCGTAACACTGAATATACAAATGGACGATGACCAGGCCACCACGACAGCAGAACTCTGACTCACAGCCTCTGCGGCAACCAGCCTGGGAAGCCAAACCACAGGCTCTGCAGCCATCAGGCCAGGTGGTCTGGATTGGTGAAGGATGGCCAACTTCCCTGCTTTCTGCCCCACTTCCAACCCTGGGCCAGCAAGAGAAAGCCAAACATGCCCCCCAGACCGATCATATAAAATGTCATGTTTCTAGTTTGCCAACTTCCAGCTCTCCTGGGCCAACAACCTCCAATCAGAGCATACCCGAAGCCTCCCCTTCTTTGTATTAGAAAACTTTTCCTCTTTCATGCCGGCCTTTGAGTCTCAGGCAAACAGGTGACGATGGTTGACTCTCTTGCTACGGCAGTCTCTGAATGAATATCCTCCTTTCATTCTCGTTTGGGCGTCCTTCGTTTATTTCCACAATGTAGAAGTTCATCTTCTCCCAGTTTGATTTGTCAAGCACTGTCATCATTCTCAGAGAATGATTACCATCTAAACGATTCTGGAAAAAGGCATATTTTCCCATTCTGTGTTAAGTACTTCTTGGTTGAGGCAAAAATAACTTATCCTCCAGAAGCAAGTATTTTCTGGAAAAATAGCTAAGACGCTGAACCAACTAGATAGCTTACTTGTTAAAACTAACAGCTGGCTCACTGGCTCATCAGTATTCATGTCAAGAATTCCACCCTACTGGGCCCACCCACACAAAGCTATCATAGACTCTGTCCAATACCAGGTGCCCTCCTTGCAAGAACCCACTTAAATCACTCAGCCCAGGCCCCAACCCCATAAATATACCCCAGCTTCCCTCTTCTGAGATACTACCAGGCTCTGTCTGTCAATGTAGCGCTCTCCCTAACTGCAGTTTTGTTTTGCTTGTTTGACGCATTTTATGGTGGACTTTTGGGAAACTGACAGCTGGTAATCCTGCAGATTTTGCCAAGATCAACCAAGACCTTCTTCCTGCCCTGGCTCTACAATCCACACTCAGAACAGCATGTTCCTCCGAGACCCCAGAGCTGCACACACAGGGGTCTGAGCTATGATTTCTTTTTGTCAAGCTCCCAAACACCAAGTGTACTTTGTCCCCCAGGGATGAGTAGCCCTGTTTAGGAATCCTTTGATTATCTGGTCCAATTTGAAAATTCTTGTCTTTGGTTGAATCCTGTCTTCCTTTTTCTGTCCTTATCTCTGTTCTCCCTCTGTGCTTGTCACTTTCTATATGAAATCTGTGAGAGGAACTTTATAGGGAAGAGAATAGGCCTAGGGCTGATAAGTCTATCTTTGCTGTTGGTTCCAAGGCTGGCAGAGTCTTACAGAAAGGCTTTGATTTGGTGACTGCTCTATATTCATTAGACGTATTGGTCTGAGGTTTTCTTTTCCTGTAATGTCTTTGTCTGGTTTTCATATCAGGGTAATCCTGGCCTCACAGAATGAGTTGGGGAGTGTTCTCGCCTATTCTAAATTTTGGAAGAGTTTGTAAAGAACTGACATTAATTTCATAATGTTTTGTAGAATTTGGGGACTGTACGTTTTTGGGTGGGAAGCTTTTAATTACTAATTTAATCTTTTATTTGTTACAGGTCTTTTCAGATTTTTAAAATTCTCCCAAGTCGGTTTTGGGTGGGAAGCTTTTAATTACTAATTTAATCTGTTTATTTGTTACAGGTCTTTTCAGATTTTTAAAATTCTCCCAAGTCGGTTTTGGGTGGGAAGCTTTTAATTACTAATTTAATCTTTTATTTGTTACAGGAGAGTTTGTAAAGAACCAACATTAATTTCATAACGTTTTGTAGAATTTGGGGACTGTACGTTTTTGGGTGGGAAGCTTTTAATTACTAATTTAATCTGTTTATTTGTTACAGGTCTTTTCAGATTTTTAAATTCTTCCAAGTCAGTTTTGGCAGTTTGTGTCTTTCTAGAATTTTTTCCATTTCATCTAAGTTATCTAATTTACTGACATGCAATTTTCTTCCCCTATTATTCTTTTTCTTTCTCTAAGGTCTGTAGCGATGTCCCCTCTTCATTCCTGATTTTACTAGTTTGAATCGTCTCTCTTTTTTTCTCAGTTAATCTAGCTAAAGATTTGTCAGTTTGGGGGCTTCCCTGGTGGCGCAGTGGTTGAGGGTCCTCCTGCCGGTGCAGGGGACGCGGGTTCGTGCCCCGGTCCGGGAGGATCCCACATGCCACGGAGCGGCTGGGCCCGTGAACCATGGCCGCTGAGCCTGTGCGTCCGGAGCCTGTGCTCCACAACGGGAGAGGCCACAACAGTGAGAGGCCCGCGTAACGCAAAAAAAAAGATTTGTCAGTTTTGTTGATCTTTTCAAAATACCAGCTTTGCTTTTGTTGATTTTCTGTTTTTCTCTCTATTTCATTAATCTTCACTCTAATTGTTATTATTTCCTTCCTTTTGCTTACTTGGGCTTAGTTTGCTCTCCTTCTCTACATGTCTTAAGTTGGAAACTTAGGTTATTAACGTGAGATTTTCTTTTTCAATATAAAAATTTTCAACTATAACTTTCTAAGGACGACCTTAGTACCTTGCTTGGAAATGTTGTGCCTCGTTTTCATTCATCTCAAAGTATTTTCTAATTTCCTTGGTATGTCTTCTTTGGCTCATTGATTACTTAGGACTGTGTTTTATCATTTCTACATATACACGAATTTCCCGAATTTCCTTCTGTTACCGATTTCTATGAGTTAGTAGAGGGTCAGCCCAGGACTGCAGCAGAGTTGACCCTTGAACAGTGTGAGTCCACTTATACTTTGCAACAGTAAATATTACAGTGCTACCCGGTCCGTGGTTGGTTGAATCCACAGATGCAGAGGGACTGTGGATACAGAGGGGCAGCTGTAAGTTATACTCGGATTAACCCTCCACATTGTTCAAGGGTCAACTGTCATTTTATCTCTGGTTCTAGACTGTGCCCTCTGGCAAGCAGACTTGGAGAAATACTGCAGAGGACTCACATCATAAATCCAGTCTTACCATCCATAGGCATGAGTACCCTTTGCTCACCATTCTCCTAAACAACCCTTGCGTAATCTAAAATCTGGAAAATTGATTTTTCTTAAGAGGCGTCTGAGAAAGACGGCCCTCAAAACCTGAGGGACACAATCTTATACTGTTAAGTACCACAGCAGAAAAATCTCAAGGGTTCAGTCCTTGAATACACACTTGCCTCTCCCCAGACAAGACTTTTTTTTTTTTTTTTTTGGTACAACTCTCATATCACTCTTGTTTTTCTCTGCAGACATTGAAGAGTGGAGTTGTCCATGAGCACTGACTCACAGACTTACATCATTGTTTCAACGTGTGCATCACTGGGCATCCCCAGGGACCCAGCGTGTTGAGTACAGTGTATCGAAAAGGCACTGTGGCACCTCTGTTTGAAACTGTTTATTCGCATCTCATTTTGAAGAGACTGATGTAATAAACATTTGAACTTTTAAAGAAGTTGTTTGTGAACCTTCCTTTGCACTGAAATAGGAAAATAATGCTTGGGAGTTCCCACTGATGCACAGGCTGGCTTCCGGGACTAGCATGTGATATGCGGTTACAGGTACTCTGTATTTCATTGCTAAGTGTATATAAAATACAGAGCGATATTATGCTACCTTCTGTTGTATACTAAGAAATCAGCTGCGTCTTTGTGGTCCCATCTAGGCAAATTTCATTTATTGGTTCTCAGCCCCAGCTCATTCAGACAGCAACAAACTAGTTTTTGGTTTGGTTCTGTTTGGGAGTGGTGGCTTCTCACTATGGAGTTGTGTTGTTTCCAGAGGATTTTTCTAGCAGGATTTCAAGACAGTGCTCCCATTTGTTGTGGATTTTCCTGTACCTAAATGGTACTTGGTCTGAGCTGGGTGACTCTTACAAAATGATTTTCTACTAGTGATCCATTGTAATAGTTCTTAATTTATGTTATAATCATTTTCATAATAATGAAGTAATTTAGTTAGCCAACTGTAAAATACCCAGGTAATTAAATAACACTTTATTGCTTCCAATCTCTTACTGTCAGGACAAAGGAGGCAGTAATCTTAAAATGCAAGCAGTTCTAGAAATATTTGTTAGCCTAATATGCCACTGTTTCTGCCTGTCTACATTCCTAGTTGCTTTGCCCTTAAAAAATGTGAAAAAGCCCACAATCACTGGATTTTATTTAAACCAGGTGTTCTTAGAGCGCTAGCATGCACAGTTAGCACAGTTTCCCGTGCCAAAGGAACAGCATTTTGACAAGATTGCTCACATCTGCAGGTCAGGCAGAAAATACAAGTGGAAGGTTATGGCCCGAATTGGCACCCTGTGCGTGAATGTCTGGCCTGTAGACCTGCCCGACTGAGGCCCTGGTGCTGTGATACTGCCGCCGGTGCTTAGCAGAAGGAACGCCATTCACAGAGAGGACGCGGCCGCGGGCTGTGGCCTTCAGAGGCTGACACGGGAACTGTCAAATGTACGCAATCAACAGAGTATACCTATTACAGTCTTAGGAGGTTTCTAAGAGCAAAACACTGGGTCATGACTCTGGTCTAAACTGATCAGTTAAAACTGATGATGTTGGAATAACAGGATGTGGCGTCTGTAATGAAGTCCATTGCATTAGATTCCAGAAAAGTAGTGAACTGAAGGTAGCTGCCGTGGGACAGGTTCCTCTCCATCTCATTTAGGCTCTTCACTGGAGCCAGCAAACCAGGCTTGCACCAGCTAGGGAGAAATCCCAGCCCAGCAGCATCTTTAGTGCTCACTTTCTTAGTTTTACTTAGACTTACCTGTTATTAGAAATACTCTTTTCCAGCCGTACTGACGGACGTGTAGGCAGACAGGCAGTTTTGCACAGGTATAATCTACCCTGGTCCTGTCAGCGCCGGCTAAGAATTTACAAAACAGTGCTGTGTACGAGCAGAGAGAAAACATATTTCTTTCAGTGGTTACACCATTTTCAGGCTAATAAGCCTTCTGGCATGGATATTAAAGTTTTCGCAAGGTGTAAAAGCGAATCAGAGAATTCTGCACTCGCTATTAGACCCCGCTCCGGCGACAGTCTTCTCTATAGGCAGCTGAAGCTTTGTTTCGAACCCCCCTCCGGCGACAGGCTTCTCTATAGGCAGCTGAAGCTTTGTTTCGCTTCTTGATGGGTTAGCTGATTGGAGGCTATAAGAACAATTCTTTGATGTTCCACCGTTCTCAGGGGGGTGTATACACTGCAAGTGGCTCACTGAGTTGAGACCAGCACAGAATGGGCTTTTGAAGATCTCGTGGGGGACACACTTCTCCTTCTCGAGAACCGTAGTGCTTGAGCACTGAGTGCCTGGTGGCCTTGTTGCCTGAGCTGCCCTTGGGTGGACTCTTGGTGGTCCTGCTTTTACTGCCATGGTCTTTGGGGTTTCAGTTCCAGTTCCCTCCTCCAGACCTGGAGGATCAAAGCCACGCACTCTCGGTTCCATCTGTCCATATCTCTGGTTCCAAGCTGCTTTATGTGCGGACGGTGGGCCAGGTGCTTGCTGAGCCGGTAGCTTCTCCAGGCCCGCTGAACGAGCGCTGCCGCCTTGTTCTTTCTGCGAAACAGCTCTTTCCTGCTTCTTTCTCTCTGGATTATCTGCAGCCGCAGTTCTACGGGGAGAAGGTCAGTATCCACACTGTGCCCGGAGAGGGGACCAGGTGCTGGATCAGTCTCCTTAGACAGCTGAGTGTCCTTAGACAGGGCGGACGGACCCAGCTTCCAGACTCCTGACCTCAGCACCTCTGTGCTCGGTGGCAAATCTGAGTCGGTCCCTCCTGTGAGCTCGTCCTGTGTCACTGTGTTCCTTGGAGTCTGGTGGTGGTAAGGCCCAGCATGGACGGCCTCCCCCTTGGCCCTGCCAGGCCGGCTGCGCCAGCCAGGGAGCGCCTCCCTCCTCTAAGCTCCTGGCTTCGCCTTTTCTGGGAGGCACGTTTGGCCTCGGGTGCTGCATCCTGCCGCCGGCTGGGCTTCCGGTGGCCGTCCTGCTGTGGAAGGCTGGCAGCTGCCCAGCTGGGGTACTCTCCTTCCTCAGCAGACTCAGGCCCCCCGACACAGGAGGGCAGCTTCAAAGAGCCCTTCCGCTTGTCGCACTGCCGCTCACCAACCGGACGAGACATTTTCTATTCATGGAAAATCTGTCCTGTATGGAGACCTCAAGCTGAAAATGAGTTGGAATTCTCTAAAAGCAGGTATTCATCAGAAGAAAACAGCTTCTATCCAAAACTTTCAGATCAAGGGGACAATGGCACGAAGTAGACAATTTCAACCAGGATCCACTGAACGAGATGCAGATAATTTGAACCACACATTCTCGTGCTTTAATTGTAATGCTTTTGTTTTTCTTTTCTCTTGATTTGCTGTAAGGTTCTGAATCGTTAGGAGATGCTTTTTGTCAATTAACTATGCTTCTTGTAAGATCCTTATCATTAATATATCATTTTGCATCCTTTGCTTCTCCTTGGTACGAACCCAATTTGGAAATAAAATCTATTAATAATTTAGTCAAAATATATAATCAAACAAACCATGTGGTTTGTATTCACTTTTCGTTCTGTGTCACCAGCTTCCTTTGCTACTACTTTCTTTTAATAATCAGTTGGGTTCTTTGGTAATTGGATTCAAACACTAAGCACTTCTGAGATTGCCAGCAAGACAACAGGATGGCCAGCCCGAATCTAAAATCCCCTATCATGCGGTACATAGAAAAAGAGTTTTCTGTCTCCACAGAATCAGCATTCAAGTGCCCGTCACAGGCAATGCCTCTGTGACTGGACTTTGGAAAAATGAAAGCCTGTAAAGGAGCGAGGGAACAGTTGCTGTCTACTTGGAGGCTGGCGCATTTTCCCAGATCTTAGGTAAAGGGCATTACTCAGGTTCTACCCTGAGCTCTTTGCTTCACTTCTATCTGATGACCTCTATTCTCAAAATCCGTCACCTGGCAAGAACCACACTTGATGGGTGGCTTTAAAACTTTGCCATCCTATAACACGGTAACTTGGCCTCAGATATGTTTGGGCTGAAACATATCATCAGATTGCCCCTAATGAATGGTTTGCACTTGGAGCACAGAAGCCTATTGGCTATGACCTGTAATTTATGTAAGAATCTCTTTTCTCTGTACACTGCTTCCTGTCTTCAGGATCATCCTCTCTCGAGAGGAATTCTGTGACAATGAACACATGGTTTAGATATGGGCTGGCCTTGGCCTATCGAGGTGGAACACATCCTGCCTTATGGGGAGAATACTGTGCTTACACATCTGCAGATCTCTTGCATTTTTATTTTTTGCGGTAGGCGGGCCTCTCACTGTTGTGGCCTCTCCCGTTGCGGAGCACAGGCTCCAGACGCGCAGCCCCAGTGGTCACGGCTCACGGGCCCAGCCGCTCCGCGGCATGCGGGATCCTCCCGGACCAGGACACGAACCTGCGTTCCCTGCATCGGCAGGCGGACTCTCAACCACTGCGCCACCAGGGAAGCCCCATGAATCTTTTTTTAAAGTAATTGTCCCAGAAAATGTTCCCACCAGCAATGAGTATGACAAGTTCTTGGCCCAAATCCTTATTACCATTTAATAGTACCAACTTCCTTAATTTTAGCAATCTGATCAATAATGAAATGGAATATGTCTTCATATATTTATCGGCCATTTGTTTTCCCCTTAACAGTAAAATGTCCATTCATGTCTTTTGCCCGATTTTTATCTTTTTCTTTTTGTTTTATAAAATGTTTTAATATATTCTGATAATAATACTTTATGTGTGTTCCAGATATCTTCTCAGTTTGTGTGGGTTTTCTTTCCTTTTTATAATGCTTTTTCATGAATAGAAATCGTTAATGTTAAAATAATTAAATTTATCGTTCCTTTAATTCATGGTGAGCATTTCTGGGGTTTGTTTCAAACAAACAAACAACAACAAACAAACTTTACCCTAATCAAGGTCAAAAAGATATTGCACTTTTTCTTTTCAAAAATTTTAAACAGTGCCACATTAAATCCTTAGTCGATTTATATGTGATGGGTGGAGACAGGGACCAGACAGGAATCAGAACTCCACTGCACACTGGGCACCCACAGGGGAGCCTCAATACCGTCTCTTTCAGAGGTGAAGTGTGAATCAGACTTGTCTTAAAGCCACAAACAAACCTAAGGGGGGAACCCCTGACAAGAGCTGATGAGCTCCTGCCTGATCCTCCCAGGCGGGAGCTGTGTGACCACGCAGCTCTGCTTTGATCAAAGATGGCATGATTCAAGCCTGAAGGAACGTCACCACCCCCAAATCTTCTCCCCTCTGAGCTGCACCTGCAATTTGAAATCCTACAAAACAAACCTATCAAAGCATCACCAAATAAAGCTGTGTGTGTGACACTGCCACCTTGTGGAAATATGGAGCAATGCAAGGTGAGCTGTTAGGGGCCGGCACTGTTTCCCAATGCGTCCTGAATGACACAGCAGGTCACAGCATGAGATGTCACCTTTCTGGGACAGACAGTGCAGAAATAGCACACCTCAGAGCAGAAGAGGAAGGAGGATGAATGTATCCCAGCCTCCTGGCTTCCTCCCGTCTTCTGTTTGCAATTGGTCAACATCCACCTAGTGGGGAGTTAACTCCTCCGGCATATACCCTCATTGTCTTATCCGGCCCCTTCTGAGCCACTCAAGATACAGAAGTGACAAGAGGAGGCATAAATGCTGGGCGCGCAGTTGGCTGGGGACAGTAAAGGGGAAGGTGACTGGTCAGCTCCCTGCAGCAGAAGCGTGTGGGTCCAAAGGGAATCTGCTGGCAGCTGAATGTAGAAAGTGGCTGTGTGTCCAGGAAGCAGACCAGAGAGTCTAAGAGATCATGTCAAATGCATCAGGTACATTTATTTATGATGTGGTGTTGGGGGGTGGGTGGAAAGGCAAATTTCAAAAAGAAATTTATAAAATGATCATCGCAGTCTCGGTATGCATCTTTCTTTCCAGGCTTTTTCCAGCACATGGAAACTGTTCACAGTGATGTGCGTGGGGAGTGAGGGATTTCACGCTGTAACATTTTTAATTAAAAAAAAGGAATGCCCCCTTTCCTAATTTTTTAAAAGTTGAATGTCTATGAAGTAAAAGTGACTGTGATCTAGTTTTCAGGTGCTGGGTACTGAGACCTATCAAATACAGGCTATGCCTTGATTTTTGCCAAAGAGACATTTACCCGTGACCTCCTAGAATGGTCAGCTCCACAGCCAGAAATCAAAACGTGTGACTCACTGCTCTCCAGCCTGCGGTAGGACAGCAGTCACTGCCCCCAATTATGCAATGTTGCTCCTCGAGAAATCCCACCTCCTTAAAATCAAAGATTCCACAAGCTCCCCTAAACTAGCACAATACTCACTGGGGTCCCTCATCTGCAGAAGGGGCCAGGTCTGGATGTTGGGCAGAACATCTCTAAATTAAAGCACACACAACTCGTCAAGAAAGGGCTAGTAATAATCTTACAGAAAGTCAAAATGACCAAGGGCAGGTCTTTGGTTTTTTCAGAAATACTGTTGGAAAACAGTACCTGGATCATAAAGAGATCTTGGGAGAGAATAAGGATGGACTCTCTGGGGGCAAACTATGGACCCCTGGGTCCCTGAAAGAGCAGAGGAAACCAGAGCCCTCATCATGGATTACATCGGTGGCCTTTGGCCAAGGTAACGTGGACTCAGTGTGTGTGTGTGTTGGGAGGGCTGGGACTACAAGAATGCCCTCTTTCAAGGTGACCACTTTATTTAAGCTAGGATTCAGGGCGCTTCCTCCGGTCTATGTGTCTCAGGGGCCAGACCCCCTGGGCAGCCCCTTAGGCCTGGTCAGTGGGTGCTGGTGATAGGCCAGGGCACCCTGGGTCCTCTCCGCGCTGCCGTGCTCCCCTCCCCTCCAACAGTTCACATGTGAGGAAACTCAGCTTCCAAAGGTGATGTTTCTAACCCAGGGTTATCCAATTACCAAGTGGAGGGCAGGTGTTCAGACCCAATTCTGATTGCAGTGGGCAGTGGTGCCCCTACTGGCCAATGACTGAGTCAGACCCAGGCAAGTGGGGTGGGTGCTCGGAGACTGGGGCAGACGTGCGATGGACCCAGAGAAAAGGAGGTGAGATTCAGCTAGGAAGAGTGGGGGAGGGGTACTGCTGATGGAGGACGGGGTGGCCCAGGGCTGGTAGGAGACACCACACAGGCACAGAAGACAGTGGGCTAGTTCAGACACAGCGTAATTTTTGAGCAGAGCAAGATAAGACTGGGAAAGCTCTGGGTCAGAGCTTGTCAGATGTTGAATGCCAGCTTGAGTTTTATATTTTGAAGCAGGTTTCAATGCACGTGTTAGTCACGGTTTCTATTTTCTTACAGTACGTTGTGCGGAAAACCCCCAAGAGCATGGCTGTGTCGTCGGTATGCCTCTCAGCTGCCCTAACTTGGATCGCCCTTAACTTCCTCTGATTCCCTCTCAAGGCCCAGGATCCCCGATGGCTGATCTAATGCCCTCATCATCACAGAGGCTTAATTCAATGTCCTCAGCTTGCAGAGTCTGCACGGTGTTCTAAGACAGCCGCCCAAGCGCCAGCTCCGAGCCTGCCCAGAGTCTGGAGAAGTGGGAGGGGTCCCTGCGTTGTCCTCACTGTACCAAGAAGAAATCCGAACCCACCCTGTGTCATTGTCATGCATAACAGGGAAGAGAGGAAAGAAAACTGTTCTGATTGAGAGACGATTAGATAGGATGTTTTGGAGACAGTGCTGTGAGTGCATTTTCGCAGAGAGTTCTGTTTTGATGTTTTCAAAGCCTTCCTTGAAGCCGGTCAAGACACAGAGCTATTTTCATCCTGAATGTAAAGCAACAATGGGCCCTCATGCTCCGTGAATAGACAATTACTAGAAAGTGACCCAATGTTGTCCTTCTGTCTGCGAGCGAGCGTCCTCTGCCCTGGGAAGGGCACATGCTCTCAGGGAGGAGAGGCACGTGGTTTGGGGACGTGGTTAGGATAAGGAACAGGTAAGTCAGAGGAAACACCCATGGCGCTGGTGTCTGGTCTCTGCAAAGCCTGGATCTTCTACAAACCTGGGGATATGTGTCCTCAACAGATGGCCCTGGAAGGAGACACACAAGACTTGCTCTGCCAACATCAGGAACTGGACCCAGAGACAAAAGCAGAAGGTTGCGGCCAGGTCGCAGCTCCTAGGCAGGACCAGGAAGAGAGGACCGGGGTAGCTAGCTCCGCCCAGCTGTCCAGCTGAGCCTGCAAGGTTTGGGCGTCCTCTTAGAAAGGATGCCCAAATAATTTATGGGAGGCACTTCTGAAAGCAAAAGGGCATGCTATGAATAATTACCCCAGAACCAAACCTGTCCAGGGCCAATCTGGACACGAGTCACCCTACTGTTAGACTGTGTCCCATCTCCTCTGCCCAGCAAGCACAGGCCACCACAATCCGACTGCACACTCCTGTCCTCAGTCTGGTCACCTCGTGGCCTCAGGCCGGTCACCTGCTGGTTCTGCTAACTAACCGCAGCCTGCTCTCCTATCCTGCCAAACACACGCACATGCGTGTGTCCAGGTACACGTGCACACAGGCGCATGCACGCTCCTGCACACACGTGCACGCCCTCACTCGGCTGTGTGCAAGGCACACCCTTCTGACCCCTCTGAGCCAACGCAAATCTCCCGCATTCTTCGCAGTAGATCAAGTCCCTCAGGCCACTCATCTTCATGGGCCTTCGATAGCAGAGTGCTGAGATTTCAACAAATGGTACAGAACTACGGATGCTTTGATCCTCAGCTTCCAAACCAAGAAACAGGGTGGGAGGAAAGACAGGCAGTGAGGGAGAAAAGCATGAGCTGGTCCACAGGCTGTCAAAACCGTTTTCATCCCCTGAGTGCCATTCCGACCCTCAAAGACGCTCCTTTCCTCCCAGCGACCAGTGGCTGGGTGAGAAGGTAGCCCACCAACTCCCACCCCTCCTCCACCCGGCAGGTCTCCCGTCCCACACGCATCCTGCCAGGACCCAGGCGATCGCAGGAGCCCCCTTTGCCCGTCCCCACCTGCCCTTGCTTTCTACTGACTGAGCTTCACGTCAGGAGCCCTGTGGCCACCGACCATCCTGCCCTCGGACCCTCTCTCGTCCTCTGTAAAACGGGCAGGATCCACCTGTTAGACCTGCCCCTCGAGGTTGTCAGGAGAACAAAACAAAAATACAGGTGATGAGAAAGCAGTGTACCTGCAGCGTAGAGTCTTCCGTGCTGAGATGCTGACTGTCAGCCCGCCCGTCCTCTCTGCCTGGTCCTGGCTGCACCAGCCAGAGGCACCCAGGACACCAAAGAGCAGGGAGAGGTGTTCCTGGTCGCCTTGGGCTGGAGGACTTTGACGGCAGCCAGGCCAGACTTGGCAATTAGAGAGCGAGGCAGGGCTTTTAAGCCAGAGCAAACATGTGGCGTTGGAAATAAACAAGGCGCGTCCTGAGAACTCCAAAACCTAACTTGCTTGGATTTCTCACTGTTGGCCTATAGGTGGCTTCCCTTTCCAGGACCTCTTCTCCCCAGTAACCAGAAATCCATTTTAAGTTCCTACAACCCTGCCTGCAGCTCTTGAAGGAAAAGCCCGGAACCGATGGCTGTGTCCCACAAACACCCAACGGGCTGTCGGCAGAGTCTGCCCGTGCGCAGTGTTAAGCACCCTTGGAACGCGATGAAGAGGGTTGAGTAATATCTATCCCCCCTCAATTGCTTTCCATTTGCAAATTAGATCCAAAAGACTCGTAAGGGGCTGATCACTTCTGAGGGATGTAGAGTCCCTGTCACTAAACCATGTAGAGTCCCTGTCACTAAACATCTTCCAAAATACCAAACATAATTAAGTTTTGTTCCGAGAGCAGCTCAGTTATCCACGTGGGATCCTTTATGACTCATGGTAAAGCTAGAAAGCTAAAAGTTTGGATTTTTATTTCCCTAATCATCTTGTCTCTATGGCAGTAGGTCAACATAACGGCATAATCTGTTTTGGGGTTTTTTTTTTAGGCCTGGGTACTGAAGAGGCTGATTTCTCTGCATTTTTAACGACGCCTGGATTCGTTCGAGGACAGGCCGTCTAATCTGCAATGAATGACCTGGTGGAAAGAGCTCCCACAGAAGGATTGGGAGGCGAGCAAGGTCAACTTTCCACTGTCCTGAAGGTGGGATCTTACTCCTGTTGTGTCTTAGATGTAAGAGATGTTTTTCTTCCCTTGCTCATGCCGGGGGCCTGTCCTCACATCCGTTCTGCAGCACCCCTCCAAGATGCTGTCCGGTCCTGCGTCTGTACCACTGCCCAATCCCCGACTTCCCACCACCAAAAGCCCCAGTAGAGTCACCTGCTTCCTGTCTCTTCAGTCCTGCTTTCTGAATGTTAACGATGGGTGGGGTCAACGTGCCCACCTTATTCCTCCCAGATAACCTTTCGCAGAGACTTAGATTCACGCTCTGCCTTTCCTGGCCCAAGCCCAGAGAGTGACTCAAGCATTAGAATCCCAGGCATTTATACCAGCTGGGAGCAGAAGGGATGGAGGTGATTGTCGGCATGGCATTGAGAGGAAGAAAGAAGAGCTTTTAATGAGGACATTGAGAGAAGAGAAACATGAAGGTAGGAAAAGAAAACTAAGGTACTGAGGTGAAGCCAGAAATGCAATGAGAAGACAGAGCACGCGCTCAGGGCCGGCTGCTAAATCCTCAGAGGATCTTCACGAAGGGGTTTAACAGCAAGGCCGGGGGGGAAGAACAATTCATGGGGGCTCCCAGGCAGGGCTGTGACACCTCCCAAGGAACGGCAGTGAATGGAAGCCTACAGCCGCTGGTACGTTCTCCATGCAAATCCCACTGCTACTCAACATATCACAGGGCGGACAGGCCGGAGGCATGTGAGCTGTGGTGATGCGGGATGAGAGGGGAGCACAGGTGCCGTCGAATGGGAACAGGGACAGGCACTCAGAGGACCCCAGGAGCACATCAAAGGCAATTTAAGGTACATTCGCCTACCAACAACCAGCCCTGGACGTGTGGGTCTAAGAGACCGGAAGAAGAGAAGCGAAGTTTAAATACATTGCTCAGACAATCGGAATCCCATCATCACATCACAGAAGGTCAGAAACCATCTGAATTATGTGGTCCAAACTCCTTCTTTATTTCATAGATAGATGATAGATAGATAGATAGATATAGGTAGATAGATAGATAGATGATAAACAATGATACTTGGAAGGTAAGATGAGATTTTCCCAATGCCATCCACTAGAAAGATGCAGAGAGGAAGCAACCTAAGTGCCCATCAACAAATGAATGGATAAAGAAGATATGGTACATATATACAATGGAATATTACTCAGCCTTAAAAAAGAATGAAATAATGCCATTTACAGCAACACAGATGGACATAGAGATTATCATACTAAGTGAAGTAAGTCAGAGAAAGACAAATATCATATGATACCACTTAGATGTGGAATCTGAAAAAAAATCCCTATACAAATGAACTTATTTACAAAACAGAAACAGACTCACAGATTTTGAAAACAAACTTGTGTTTACCAAAGGGGAAACATGGGGTGGGGCGGATAAATTAGGAGTTTGGGATTAACATATACACACTACTATATATAAAATAGATAATCAACAAGGACCTACTGTATAGCACAGGGAACTCTACTTAATATTCTGTAATAACTTATAAGGGAAAGAATCTGAGAAGGAATGGATGTATGTATAACTGATTCACTTTGCTGTACACCTGAAACTAACACAACATTGAAAATCAGGTATACTCTAATATAAAATAAAAATTAAATTAAAAAAGAAAAAAGATGCAGAGAAGAATATAGATCTCGATACCCAGCCCATTACAGCCCCACTTCAGAACTTTCTTCCATCTTCTTACATGCTATGTTTTGGACAATTTAAAGTCAATCAAGACCCTGAAAATTATTACCATTAGGATAAAGCCCTATGTAATACCCTCCCCTAGTCAAATGAGGCCTCACTCCCCAGATTAAAATGTATTTGCTTTCAAATACCAAAGTATAATAACTAAACAAACTAAATAAATACATTTTTTAAAGTGACCTTGCACTCTGTTTCCTTTGTTAATCTGTCTTATCTCAGCCCTGCAATGGTTTTTATGCTGGGTGGTTTTTACTGAGTAAATGATTATATTCTCTCCAATAATGAAGAAATGGTGCACGCACAGAGCTTGCGCTACGTGCCAGCCACTGAGGTACGTACCAGGGTTGGGGGCCCCTCCGGCAGCTGCTGGCATTGTGGGTTTTCCCATCAGACTGCAACAACCGGGAAAGATAAGATTTCAGTCACTTTTTAAAACCAGTAAATCCACAAATACGTGTGGAGTGCCAGCAAATCTACTAAGACAGAAATGGCTGACGGAACTGCTGAGGCCAAAGGGGAGTGTGGACCAAGATGTGTCCCACCTCCGTGCAGGTAAGTGTAAGCCTTGTGTACGTGTAAGCAGGTAAGTAAGCCTTGTCCCACCTTAAAGAAAAGCGTCCTTCTGAGAGAGGAGCACGCTACATGCAAAGTGCCCACCGACCCCCAGAGCCACCAGCTTGGATGCTGGCATGGCAGGTCCATCTAGACCCCACCCCCTCCCTTCCACCCCCTGGGGACTCTGGTTAGGTGTCTGCCTGCAAGCCCCGGGAAAGTTACCAGAAGTAACCTCAGCACGTCACTGAGTGTTCATCGTGATACCAGGTGAATTCAGGCTATCAGTTAGGTGCCCGCGGGACGCGGTCTGCACGCTCAGGAAGGATAATCGAATTGAGGGGAGTTAACTGAAGCATCCACTAGTGAATAACTAGAACACTCTTGTGATGAAAACTCACTGGGCCAAGGTCACACAGTATAGAAACCACGGCATAAGACGTAAGACAGATTATTATTATGCTAACATAAGACAGATTCACTGAGGACTTACAGTGCAGGGTACCTTGATTTTTGTTTATATTTGAGAGCGAATTAATTTTAGGCTGGAGGGTGAGTTGATCTGAGCAGGTACCAGTTACCTAGGATTGGGGTTGAAAGAACCCAGGAAGCACGTGAGGCTAGCCAAGAGCGACCTTTGTTGTTCCTCGGTCTGGAGAGAGGGGAAGGCGCAGCTAACCAGGATCTGGGGAGCTGCGGCTGCAGCTGGAGAAGGGGACCCCCTCTTGAGGCAGGAGACAGGCCCCAGGCTGAGCAGCTCCAACTGGTTTCCTGCTGCCCTTTGACAGCACAAGCGAGATGACTGGCCAGAGACAACCCAGAAAACTGCCCCCATATAAGTAACCTAAGCCGCCCCTATGGCGTGCAACTCACTCTGAGTACATCCACGTGCTCTTTCACACGTGCTTTGCTGCTAACAAACAATTTATCTGCTTCACAATCTCTGTCTCTTTGCTGAATTCTTTCTTCAAAGACCGAGGTCCTTCTCCCAGGCGTTCCACTGCCAGAACCACTCCCACCCGCCAAGAGAAGCTGTGGTCTTTGCTAAAGAGACAAAGTCACTGCTGAGAGGCAGCCTGGCAGAGGCAGGGAGGGATGGAGAGACAGAGGGAGCCCGACCTTTCCTGATCCTGGTGCCCCATTGTCCAGACCTAACTGGGATCCCGGAGGTCAGGGAGCCTTGTTGCTGCAAGCTGTAAAGGTCAACTTCCTGGGACCCAAAGCATCGAGGGAGAGGGTCCAGGGCAAGAGAAAATACATTTCCCAGGCATTTATTATAAAACAAGAGCAAGCCTAGACTTCAGCCTGCCGGGAGCAGTTTCCTGGTGGAGAAGACGACACTCACCCTCGGGGAGCCAGCGAGGTAAATGGTGTGTACCTTGACCAGACACACCCAAGGTGTAGCCTGCTAGGAGTTAGGGCTGAGCTCGGGAAGCTTAAGTTCTGAATTGATACGATGGAGTCATAATGCCGACCTGGGAGCACGTCTGTGATGATTAGTTTGGATAAATACAAAGCATTCAGTGACGTATATAGTAGGACATAGGAGATGCTCAGTAAATAGTAGCTGGCACTCTACTGCTCTTTTCCTAAGACAATGCAAGGAAAAGCACTGTCTTGGGAATATTGGATTACCTTCTCTTGCTTTATGACAAAGATTCGTGGCTGATGACAGAGTTTCGATAGACCGCTGAATCACTGCCTGTGAACACAGATTCAGAGCACTTACACAGGACTAGTGTAGTTGGGTCCGATTTCTGAGAGCCCCAAGTATCTTGATTTTTCCATCACTTCAGAATGGAGATCCCGTGTGCATGGATTCAGGATACTAATGGGAAAACTCAGAATCTCCAAAGAGGGACAACCAGAGGAACATCATTTCCTAGATTATACGCCTCCATTCCCCGTAGAGCAGAGATTCTCAACAGGATGGGGAGGGAGGTGATTCTGACACCCGGGGACATTTGGCAATGTCTGTAAACATTTTTGTTGTCAAACTCGGGAAGAGGAGGGAGGGCTACCAGCATCTAATGAATGGATGCCAGGGGTGCTGCCAACCATCTTCCAGCACACAGGACAGCCTCCACGAAAAAGAACTGTCCAGCCAAAAATGCCAATAGTTCTGAGACTGACAGAAGTGCAATGAGAGGTGGCATGAAGGCTGTGTATTTGGTTCGTGAAGGGGGTAGACAGTACGGGCAGCATAAAGGATGGGAATCTTTGCTAAAGAAGAGGAAAGAATCCCCTTGTCTGGGGAAAGCGGCGGGGGGTGGGTGGTGGTGGGATGAGTTGGGAGATTGGGATGGACATGTATACACTGATGTGTATAAAATGGATGACAAATAAGAACCTGCTGTATAAAAAAATAAATTAAAAAAAAAAGAATCCCCTTGTCTGAGTCAAGGCGTGGGGCAGCTGAGTACTGAATAGAAGAACCTGGAAGTAGTGAAAACTACTCTGGACTGATCCCCTCCCCCCTGCTGCTTTCTCCATGTTCCTCAAACTTCCAAGAAACCTCCCGTAAAGGGAGAGAGTATCGAAGTGAGAAAACTTGCTTTTCATTTCATTCTCTTTATCCATAGTTATCCCTACAGCTTGCCAGAATGTTGCAATATTC
Source organism: Lagenorhynchus albirostris (assembly GCF_949774975.1). Taxonomy (NCBI): domain Eukaryota; kingdom Metazoa; phylum Chordata; class Mammalia; order Artiodactyla; family Delphinidae; genus Lagenorhynchus; species Lagenorhynchus albirostris. The sequence continues at coordinate 4,348,475 of NC_083102.1, forward strand.
TCCTCCCGAAAGTAACTAAATATTAGTACTATGGGAAGAAAAACTGTCCAAACACGATTCTGATCTCCAAGGAGATACAAAATGGCCACATAAATTACTGTGGGTTGCATGGAAATATTTACCAAGGATCTCCTATATTCATTTGGTTACTCATTACAAAAACAGGTTCAAACTAGCTTAAATTGTAAAGAGAACTTTATTTGTTCTTCAGTGGGTAAGTCTATAGGCAGGCCTCGGTCCAGTGGTTCAATAATGTCTTTGAACCTCTCTCTACTCTACCTTCATTTTAACACTGGTTCTCCTCGTGGTCACGTGATGGCTGCTACTAGTTTCCAAGGATATAAGCTGGGTATAACCCTGAACTCACATACCAGAAAAGGCTCTGAGGTTTACCATGAAGGGCCTTGGGTTGCCTGCCCATCCCTGAACCAATCACTATGACAACCAGAATGAGATGAACAGATTGTTCCTGAAGAATGATCAATCCTACAAAAAACTCAGGGTTGATAATGAAGGACTGAGTGGCTTCTCAAACTATTTGGGATATTATTCCATATTATTACTTCCAGAAAGGAAAAGAATGGCTACTGGGCAGCAAAAAGCAGATGCATGCTATTCGTGCCAGGTCTAACTAATCAGTTATATACGGCATCCTTATAATGTCCCCAGCACGGTGCTCTGTGCAGGGGAATACAGACCTGTATAAGACACGGCCAACAGCCACAAAAAGTCAGATTGTCTAAATGGTAAGGCTAACGCACATGGAAGAGTGAGAATTATACAAGAAAGAAGAAAAGAAGATGCTCGCTAAGTGCCAACTTGCACAGCACAGACTGCAAATGGTAGAAATTCAGAGAAGGATACTCTGACTTCCAAGAGAAGAGACTGAAGTTGGCCTCAGAGGATGTGTAGGATTTGTGTCAAAGGCAGAAGGAAATGGTTGCACGCTAAGCAAGAATAAGAAGTGAATGAGATTGGAGACTCGCCTGCCTGGAGCAGAAACAAACCCTCCACCTCCAAATTGATTTCCTCTACTAAGGACCTGGCTTCCACCATCCACAGTGACAGTGCCTCCTTATTTATTTTGACAAGCTCATTTAATGTGAGCAGAAAGACTATCTCATAGAAATGAGAGAGATTTGGGTAGTCAATTCTTTTTATCAGTTTTCCCTTCTAGGAGTAGCGTTGTACCTATCAATTTTCCTCTTCTAAACCATTACTCAATCAGCCAGAAAGGGAACCAGTGCTTTTGCTGTGCAGACTGGTGACAAACGAGGACATTAATTTCCCTGAGCAGTCACCTTGGTTTGCCATTTGCCTAACCAGCAGCAGAAAAACACAGTGTCATAGATAATGTCTTTAAGATTACAACGGCCTTTTATGGAAGATAACTAAGCGTGATTGGAAATCTTAACACTGCAGATTTAAAGAAGGCGGTTCAGTCATGAAACACTGCTTCTACATGAACCCATATACTACCTGCAGGCATGGAACCCACAGGTCCTTTCTAATGATTCTGCTAAGTGTGAAGGACAACCAAACATATGTCTTCTAAGAATCTTCCATACTGCCCTTCTGCCCCTCAAGAACATGCAGTGGCTCCCTGGTCCCTGTTGGAATGCAGGCAGAAGCTTTCAAATGAGATTCAAGGTCATTGGGAATTGCCCTCAGCCACATGGAGCTGCCTTACCCGAGGTTATGACCTGTCAGGGACTTGTTGATTCCGGAATCCAAAGGCTGAGCCCTCTTGCCTCAAACTGGGAGAAACCTGAAGATGTAGCCCAGCTCCCAGCAGGACTGTCTGAGGCCTCATTTGCAACTGCATTGCAGCTCCTTTTCCCTCTGCCCAATCTGCATACCTTAGCTCCCTATCAGTGGTCCCCCCTGTGGTTTAGTTTAAGTCTTCTATATCCTTAGCTCCCTATCAGTGGTCCCCCCCTGTGGTTTAGTTTAAGTCTTCTATATCCTTAGCTCCCTATCAGTAGTCCCCCCTGTGGTTTAGTTAACGTCTTCTATATCCTTAGCTCCCTATCAGTAGTCCCCCCTGTGGTTTAGTTAACGTCTTCTATATCCTTAGCTCCCTATCAGTGGTCTCCCCTGTGGTTTAGTTTAAGTCTTCTATATCCTTAGCTCCCCAGCAGTGGTCCCCCCTGTTGTTTATTTAAAGTCTTCTATACCCTTAGCTCCCTATCAGTGGTCCCCCCTGTGGTTTAGTTTAAGTCTTCTATATCCTTAGCTCCCTATCAGTGGTCCCCCCTGTTGTTTAGTTTAAGTCTTCTATATCCTTAGCTCCCTATCAGTGGTCCCCCCTGTTGTTTATTTAAAGTCTTCTATATCCTTACTGGTTTGTCAGCTTGATCTGTCCTGTACTGAAAGTGATGTGTTAACATCTCCTACCTGTTTCTATTAATATTTCTATCTCCTTGCTTCTCCTGTAATTGTTGCTTCATAACAGTGGTTGTTGTGTTAACTGGTGTATATATATATTCATTACCGTTATATCTCCATTACATATTATGTTTGCAGCATTTTAAAATGTTCTTGTTTGTCACATTTAATGCTTTTAGGTGCCAATTCTACTTTGACATTAGGATTGCAACCTCGTTTCTCTTATTGTTTCCATTTTCCTTGTGTTCTCTTGCTGGAGTTTTTCTAGTCATCTCTTGTTTAGATGAAGCTCATCCTCTCTTGAATTCCTTGAGAACGGGGCATGGCACACATCTCCCCAAGTTTTTGAGTGTCTGAAACCATTGTCTACAGTCTTGATGATTCACGGACAGTTTGATTAAAAATGAAGGTCCTAGACTTCCCTGGTGACACAGTGGTTAAGAATACGCCTGCCAATGCAGGGGACATGGGTTTGAGCCCTGGTCCCAGAAGATCCCACGTGCCATGGAGCAACTAAGCCCGTGTGCCACAACTACTGAGTCTGTGCTCTACAGCCAGCGAGCCACAACTACTGAGCCCACATGCCACAACTACTGAAGCCCATGCACCTAGAGCCCATGCTCCATAACAAAGAGAAGCCACCGCAATGAGAAGCCCACGCACTGCAATGAAGAGTAGCCCCCGCTCGCCACATCTAGAGAAAGCCTGTGTGCAGCAAAGAAGACCTAATGCAGCCAAAAATAAATAAATACATTTATTTCTTTAAAATAATAAAGGTCCTTTCTCATACTTTCTTTCACTGAGTTTTTTGAAATTCTGCTCCATTGTTGCTTTGTTTTCTTATGTTGTCTTGAGAATTCTAATTATAGATTAATTCTTTTGCTCTTGCAAGTTATTTTAATCCTTTTTACCTGAAAACCTTGAAATATTTTTCTTTATCTTTTAAGTCTAATAGATTTACTGGGTTATATCATAAATCTAATCATTCTCTCTTTGTTTTCTGAGGAAATCAGTGGACACTTTCAATTATAAATTCAGGTCTTTTTCATGTCTGTAAAGTTTTCTGGGATTACAATTTACATATTAGCTCTGTTCCATTGTTTGTTTTCTACATCTGTGACTTCAATTATGTGTATGTTGTTTCTTCTTTGTTGATCTTCCCAACCAACCTTCTTCTCTTTGATCCTTTTTACTTCTTCCTTTATCTTATTTTCATGTTGTTTTCTTGCAGTTCTTCAATGACTCTTATTACTCTCTTCATTTGTTTTTCTGTCCATTTTTGTTTTTAATTTTTGATTTCTGATTCAAAGTGGTTCTTCATGTTATAGGTGTTTGAAAATATTTAATTCATTTGGAGCATATCTTACAGTTTTGCTTCATGGTTGTCTCTAGGGAAGGAGTTTCATCAACTGAAATGTGTTAACTCTCATTTTTTATATTTTTGTGGTAACTTTGTATAGAATATGTGTGGAATACTTTGTATTCACACAATACTTTGTATGAATAATGTGGAACTTTATTCAGTTCCACAGTATTCATTTTGCATATTTGTGGTAGTTTACAGGACTTCTAATCTAGTGGCATGATGTCCTCTTCTGTCTGTATAGTCTGGTTTCTTTAATGCGTGAGTTTCTAATTGATGCATGGAGTAGTTCTTCACCCTCTAGTTTTTATATTACTTTTGGTCTTGCAGGACTTTAATTTTTCCTTTCATTCCTTTTATTTTTACCACCCAATCCCCAAAAGTGCCTATCCCTTATTTTTTGTCTTTTTCTCACCAGAAACTATGCTTCTTGAAGACTGCCACTTCAAATCACATATATTTTAAGTCTCTTCCCTATAATCAGTGCTATGGTCTACTAGTAAATGTTTTCAGTATTTTCACAATTAGGTTAACTATCATTCTGGTTGTGGTTTTAGAATAATTTTAGACCTGCTGCTCATTCGCTTATTCTCTCTTCTGTGCAATGTTTCTGTTTTGTTTTATTTTGTTTTTTAAATCAGACTGTCTTTGCCTGTAACAAAGGTTTGCCAAAGAGTCTGAGAGATTTTACTTACCGAGATTTTATTTTATTTTTACTTAAGAACAGTGTAAATTTTGCACAATCATTGTCTTCTAGTTGTGTGTGTGTGTCTTCTAGTGTCCTGGACTTTGTGTAATTTTATAGGCTCTTCTTTTGTATTGTGGTGAGATGTGGATTTAGGAAGCTGTCATTGACCCCAACTACCTGGAAGAAACAACAAGTAGTTTTTGAGAGCCACCTGTCATCTTGACTTAAGCTCTGAATTTGCAACTTATTAATTACAAGGCAGTGAATATATGGAATCTAGTAAAATGGTAAAGATGAACCTATTTACAAGGCAGGAATAGAAAGGCAGATGTAGAGAACAGATGTGTGGACACAGTGGGGGAAGGAGAGGGTGGGATGAATTGGGACATTAGGTTTGACATAAATACACTACCATGTGTAAAACAGATGGCTAGTGGGAACCTGCTGTATAGCACAGAGAGCTCGGCCCAGTGCTCTGTGATGGCCTATTTGGGTGGGATGGGGGGAGGGAAGTCCAGGAGGGAGGGGATTTGTATATGCGTATGGCTGATTCACTTTGCTGTGCAGCAGAAACTAACCTCCAATAATAAATAAATACATAAATAAATGTAAATTCTTACACAGAAAAAAATTTCTTTTAATTTTTAAAAAGGTATTAAATAGCAAAATTCCAAAAGCAGCCTAATCAAAAACTTTGTAGGGATTTGGATAAGAGAATCGTTGTTGTGAGACAAGGTACAGCATGGTGGTTAAGAGGACAGGCTCTGAAGTCAGAAGTGAGTTTGAATTCTATCCCTGCTACTCACCAGCTGTGCAGATGCAAGTAAGGACTCTTAGGCTCGTTTTACAGATCAGAAAGCTGAGGCCTAGAGAGTTAATCTCATACCCACCTTCACAGAATACTAATAGCTGAGTAAAATAATGCATAAAAGGGGCTCTAGTTAGAGTTTATGGTGCATAGCAAATGTTTGTGAAGTGTTAACCATTATTATTAACAAAGTAACTGAAGAAATTAGGAAAGTCTTTACAGATGATAAGTACTTAATTTGTACGTTAAAATTTAAGTGGTAGTGCTGGAGAGAGATTCCTGGGAGAATTATAACATGAGCAAAGGTGTGGGAATGACCCTTGAGCTTGAAATACTGGCAAAAGAAAGGGACATGTAGAATTTCAGAAAAATGAAACCACCTTTCCTCCCCATCTGAAGATTTACACGGAAAAGCAGTAGTAGGTAAGATTAGATTGACTTGAGGGCGTGATTATGGAGGCAACTGAATGAGTTTGAGGACTTGGGGCTTTACTTAATCCAATGTTTCTGGAGAAGCTGACCCAAATACTATTAATAATGTTCTCTGATAAAAAATATGTTCTGAGTATATATACATTTGGGAAAATTGCATTGAACTAAACTAAACTCATTTCTTTATGTCAGAAACATGCTCTGAGCTTTAATATATTGGTTTGCCTTATGAATCTTCAAAATGAGGATATAGTATTGAGCAATATTTCTCACATTTGAGTATATTGTGACCCTTTTAATAAAAATAAAATAAAATGCTCAGATCCCAGTTTGAGTAGGGCAGAAAGAGAACTCGTCAGCCTGAAATCTGGGCCTGCTGAGGGATGCTACGAGGGCACTGACCATTGCCCTTCACGCAGGAGAGAATGGAGAGACTAAGAAGACATGAAACCTCATTGTAGGGCAGAACTGTTGGACCTGGCTCATCCTCCTTCCGTGTTCGGGGCATTATCTATTGCTGCACACCTGCACGGTGAGCTCTGGAGATACAGGAAACCGTTAACTTGTCTGCTGTCTATAATTGTCGTTGATTGTTGGTCCATGCAGGTTTGTATTTGATGGTCATGTCCACACCCTTTCAGCAGCTTCCTGCTGTTACCATTCCATGCTTTTGTGTCGTCCCTCTCTTCCAGGAGGCAGGACCAGCCCCTGCATTCTCGGGACCCTGCCGGGGGAGATGGACGCTGATCCCAGATGGAGTGCATTCTCTTATTCCTCCATTTTCTGTGATACCCACACCTGCCCCATCAACACACACACCTTACCAAGCCTCCAACATGCCTGAGCTTCTGCATTCCTGGGTGTATGTTTTCCTTATGGGGAGTCTATCATGAAATACTCAATTTCCTCAAAGAAAAGCCAAGGGTATGAACATTGCGGCTTGTGTAATCTTTTAATGGCTGCTTTAGAAATGGTTTCAAACCAAGGCTGGGCAAAGCTCCCCCAGTTGTCTGTAGACTCTGCTATTTTCCAAGGCACAACTTTTCCACATCTGTATCTCTGTTAGTTGAGGGGCATGTATTCTTTTGCCTTAAGAGGTAGCTCTCAGAACCTGCAGAAATAGCTCACATTGTCGTCCCAAAAGCCTGCAATGTGTCAGTCCTGACTAAAACTTGTGGGATGGCCCTTGCCTGTCCTGGCCAGCAAAGCCTTAGTCGGAGCTACAGGAATCACTTTCTCTCTCTAGGAAGAAGTTTGAGTCTCTTACAAATTCCGAGTCTGATAGAAGGGTCTTCAACATCACTACAAGCCATGAAATCTGCAGAGAATTTAATGTCACCAGCCAGCTTTGCCAAGGCTGTGCCACCCTTTCTTTTTTCTGTCATACGCTCTGCATCTGCCCAGGGTCTGCAGAGCAATCTGAAGTCCTCTCCCAACTCAGTGTCATCAGAGATTACAGGAGGGATTTTGAGAAGATGAGTTATCTCTGTCTGTCTACACTCCAAGAGTATTTCTGGTATTGTGTTCAAAAGAACGAGCCTGCTTTAAAGACTGTAAACTATCAGTGCTATGCTTGACCACTACACACGTATGTGTTGATACTGAACATGGACCAAGCACAGTTCTCAGCCATTTACATGTACCAATTTATTCCTTTATTGCTTGCAATCTGCAAACATTTGCATCTTAAATCATTACCAATATTGAAACTTTCCAACCATGTCACAAGTGACTTCCGACATTGCGGGCAGGCAAAAGCCAATGACTTAGAGGCTGTGTGTGTGTCTGTATGTGTGTGTGTCTGTATGTGTGTGTGTCTGTATGTGTGTGTTTTATTGAGGTAAAAAAAAGCACACAATATTAAATGTACCATCTTAACCAACTGTTAAGTGCACAGTTCAATAGTGTTAAAGTATATTCACATTGTTGTGTAACAGACGTCTGGAACATTTTCATCTTGCAACACTGAAACTCTACACCCATATCCAGAGAAAACCATAATTCAAAAAGATACATGCACCCCAATGTTCACTGCAGCACTATTCACAATAGCCAGGACATAAAAGCAACCTAAGTGTCCATCGACAGAGGAATAGATAAAGAAGATGTGGTACATGTATACAGTGGAATATTACTCAGCCATAAAAAAGAATGAAATAATGTCATTTGCAGCAACATGGATGGACCTAGAGATTGTCATACTGAGTGAAGTAAGGCAGACAAAGACAAATATCATATGATATCGATTATATGTGGAATCTTAAAAAAATGGTACAAATGAACTTATTTACAAAACAGAAATAGAGTCACAGATGTAGAAAACAAACTTATGGTTACTAGGGGGTAAGGGGGGAGGGATAAATTGGGAGATTGGGATTGACGTACACAATTATATATGAAATAGATAACTAATAAGGACCTACTGTATAGCACAGGGAACTCTACTCAATACTCTGTAATGACCTATATGGGAAAAGAATCTTAAAAAGAGTGGATATATATATATGTATAACTGATTCACTTCACTGTATGCCTGAAACTAACACAACATTGTAAATCAACTATACTCGAATAAAATTTTTAAAAAAGAAATAAATTAAATAAAATAAAAGCAAGAGATTTGCCTGGAAAAAATAAAAATAAAATATAAGTGAGAGATTTGCCTGGGGAAAAAAAAAGAAACCATACCCACTAAACATTAATTTTCTCTCTTCTTTCCCCCCTCAGCCATTGGCAACCATTCTACTTTCTGTTTCCATGATTCTGACTACCTTAAATGCCTCAGACAAGTATTTGTCCTTTTGTGTCTGGCTTATTTCACTTATCACAATGTCCTCAAGGTTCTTCCATGTTGTAACAGGTATCAGAATTTCCTTCCTTTTTAAGGCTACATAGTATTCCTTTGTGCATATATACCACATTTTGTTTATTCATTCATCTGTCAATGTTCATCTGGGTTGCTTCCATCTCTTAATTATTGTGAAAATGCTGCAATAACATGGGTGTGCAAATCTCTCTTTGAGATCCTGATTTCAATTCTTTTGAATGAATACCCAGAAATGGGATTGCTGGGTCATATGGCAGTACTCTTTAGTTTATTTTTTTATGGGCTTCCATGTTGATTTCCATAGCAACCGCACCATTCTAAATTCCCACCAATAGAGCACAGGCTCCAACTTCTCCGCATCCTCATCAACACTTGTTATTTCTGTACCTTTGATAGTGGCCATCCTGACAGGTGTGAGGTGATATCTCACTGTGGTTTAGATTTTCATTTCTCTAATGGTTAGTTGTGTGGAGTATCTTTTCATGTGCTTATTGGCCATCTGTACGTATTCTTTGGAGAAACATCTATTCTAATCCTTTGCCCATTTTTTTTCTTTTTTAAAATTTTATTATTATTATTTTTTTGCAGTACGCAGGCCTCTCACTGCTGTGGCCTCTCCCGTTGCGGAGCACAGGCTCCGGACGCACAGGCTCAGCGGCCATGGCTCACGGGCCCAGCCGCTCCGCGGCACGAACCCGTGTCCCCTGCATCGGCAGGCGGACTCTCAACCACTGCGCCACCAGGGAAGCCCCTTTGACCATTTTTAAATCAAGTATTTGGGTTTTTTGTTGTTGAGTTATAGAAGTTCCTTATATATTCTGCAGGTTAACCCTTTATCAGATTTATGAATTGCAATTACTTCCTCCCATCCCATAGGCCGGATTTCACTCGTTTGTTGTTTGCCCTGACATTCTGAAGTTTTTCAGTTTGATGAGGCCCCATTTGTCCATTTTTTACTGTGCAGCCAGCCATGAGTTAGAGGTTTAAAAAAAAAAAAAAAGCCCTGGAAATCGACTTGGGAAGCCAGTCCCCTTGTGATCAATTAGGAAGAGAAAAATGTCTGTTGATGAGAATCTTAGGATGTTTTATCAGTGGTGCAGAAGGCTGGCTCTACAGGCACCCAACCAGGTGAAGAACTACGAGTCCTGGGATGAGAGGCGTGGGGAGGGGAAAGACAGCCAGATGGACACGCAGGAGGGAGACTCCAGCTCAGACAGCTCACCTGCCTTGTCTGCTTTCAATGACACCCCTCCCCCCGAGTCACTACTGAGGACAAGGCCTCACTCTGGAGGCCAGACAGTGAACCACCAGGCCAAAATTTAGGAGCAAGTGGTGGCATCCAGTTCTCAAGGCCCCAGGTTGACAAGATGGCAGGGTGCGCCCCAGAATGTGCTCTTTCCTGGTATTCTTTCTGCAGTTACTGAGCTGGAAGGTGTTGAAGGAAGGCAAATCCTCAGGATTCGGCTTGTGGAGTGAGTATTCCACCAGCTTAGATGATCTGCCCAGATACTGGGATTGTGATGGAATAGAAAGCAATAGAGGTGATGCACCCTTCATGCAATCAGAGGAGAGGCACGGAAAACAACACAGGAAGTGTCAGCCCAGCTGTGCTTTGTTTATTTTAAAACCTAGATCACCCTCATCGTGTTTTCCGTAACAGAAACACAGAAGGAACTGGGGTGACTTTTTATGATTTGCAAAGCTAGAAGAGGTGTTTTCCTGAATATTTAGGATGTGCCTATACTGGGATATCACTAGATGAGTGAAAGAGGAGGTGGCAGTCGTAACAAAGATAGCAATAGTGATACCCTACTCACGCGATTGTTAAAATGGACAAGGAACTTTAATAAACAACTGATCCTAATGATGCCAGGACATAATTAGGACATTGTCCAATTCCACAGAGGCTCACAGCTCACAAAGGGTAAGTAATCACCCACAACGGGAAGTGGCAGAGCCTAAAATAAGCGGCATGGTCTTCCAGCCCTTGGAAGGTGCTCAATAATACGTGTTCAAGTTGAATTTAACACAAGTTAAAGATCAGCCTTACCTATGAGATGTATCATTCATACTTTGCTGGGCATTGTGGAAAGAATGATAAACTAAGTGCAAATCAATAGCGCTGGACATTGGAACACCTTCCATCCAGTTGCACTGTCTGATCTAAAGACTTCATGAAATAATTTAATAATACAGAGAACTAAATCGACTTAAATATACAGCTCACACAGAAATATTTAGACACTCGTCTATCCAATTTTTAAGTTGATTTCACAGTTCAACCCAGTTTTCACTCCAGGCTGACTCTGTGTGGGATGTATGGTTACAAGGTAGCTCGACTGATACTTGAGTTCATGTGTCTGAGTTTTGGTCACTTTGGAGCACACCCCTTGGAAGCGTCTACACACACCCCTCTGATGCTGCAACAGCACTGTCTGTTTTACAACGTCCCTGTTGGAACAGCCATCAATCAACTTCAGTATCTTTTTTTTTTTTTGCGGTACGCGGGCCTCTCACTGCTGTGGCCTCTCCCATTGCAGAGCACAGGTTCTGGACCCGCAGGCCCAGTGGCCACGGCTCACAGGCCAAGCCGCTCCGTGGCATGTGGGATCCTCCCGGACCGGGGCCCGAACCCGCGTCCCCTGCATCGGCAGGCGGACTCTCAACCACTGCGCCACCAGGGAAGCCCCACTTCAGCATCTTTTGTGGTGCCAAATCCTTGGGCTTTGAGGGGAAATGGGATATTTAAAAGCACCCAAAAGTCACTCTGAGTTGTTTTAAGATAAACGAATACCATATCTGGCCAAAATTAATTAGTAAAACTGAGTTGGGTTTAATTGTTTTTAAAGAAAATATCTAGAGCTTTTCAAAAGACAAAGCCATTCTTTGCCATGTTTTTGGAAAGTTAGCTCCCCCATGCCCCACCAAGAGGACAGTTTGATAATTATCAAATTATATAGTTTGATAATTATCACTTATTTCAATGCGTAATTCTGATAGGCTGTTGCTTTGCTTCCTTCTACGGTGGTTCAGCAAGACCAACCATTAGGCGTGACGCCCTCCACAGGTGCCCAAGCTCCACCCTCTCTAGTTCTCAGGTTTAGGGCACTTTCCATCAAGAGGCCCTGACTTCCGGCTTCCACCGCAGGTTTCACTCCCCCGACAGCAAGAGACAGCTCATGAATGCCTACATTTCCTCTTTCCTGCTTCTGTTTTTCATTTGAGTAGAAAAGGAAAAAAATATATATATATATACTTATTTTTTTTGAAGTAACTGACACCATGCAACTCATTTCCATAACCCCCTTCTGATTTTTAACCAGCACAGAATAGCCCAGCTCATCTAAGATGAACCAAACTGCCTGCTCTTCTGTAATTAAAGCTTAAAATGTACAAGGCATGATTCCTCTTGCTCACGGAACTCTGCAATGTAAGTTTGTACCGTGCAACGTGTATACAGCGTTGGTACCTGGTTCCTAATTCCACTTGAATTAGCAGGAAGCCTGCGGTTATAACCGGATGAGACTCTCTTTAATTTTTTTAAAAACAAAGCTTTGAAACAAAGCTGTCAGGTAGATTCTCCACACCAAATAGAACAGCTGAACACATCTAACGTTTGTGGTTGTTCTCTTTAAGTCAAGAGGGAAGAATCTGTTGCTAAAAGAGGAATCGTTTCTCCCTTAACGTGCTTTGATTTATTTTCTGCTGTGCTTCAGGCGAAACTCTAAGTAGGAGATGTTTATCAAGGGGGAAGGGAGAGGAGCAAGGGTGTACCTTGCTTGTTGTCTCTTTGAGTGAAGAATATCATTATTTTCCATTAAGTTTGATCCTCTTAGCTACAGTGTAGGAGAGAATTCAGCACGTTGGGAAATCATACTCTTGCAAGCAACTAAGGCACCATTTAGTCAGTTACTAATCCAAAGCAATAAACTTAACCTGAGATAGTCTTCAAAATTCATTAGAATAGCAAAATTCTACCAGAGCTGAAAATTTGCTTTGACACGTTGCACATTTCTTATGGCAGATATCTTCCACTCCCATCCTCTCCATGCAATGGCTCGTATTTCTAGACGGAGAGAAACCATCTCGACATCTAACGTCTACTAAACTCCCAGTACTTAATCCAGAGCCCCCATGTGTAGTAGATGCTCAAAAAACAGCGTGTTAAATGGATTGTGCAAGATGCCATCCTACGATGAGTTTCTTGATTTGACGCCAAAAGCAAAGGCAACAAAAGCAAAAATAAACAAGTCGGGGGGGGGGGCCTTGAAGATGGCGGAAGAGTAAGACGCGGAGATCACCTTCCTCCCCACGGATACACCAGAAATACATCTACACGTGGAACAACTGCTACAGAACACCTACTGAACGCTGGCAGAACACCTCAGACCTCCCAAAAGGCAAGAAACTCCCCACGTACCTGGGTAGGGCAAAAGAAAAAAAAAAAAAAGAGACAAAAGAATAGGGACGGCACCTGCACCAGTGGGAGGGAGCTGTGAAGGAGGAAAAGTTTCCACACACTAGGAAGCCCCTTCGCGGGCCGAGACTGCGGGAGGCGGAGGGGGGAGCTTCGAAGCCGCGGAGGAGTGCACAGCAACGGGTGCGGAGGGCAAAGCGGGGAGATTCCCGCACAGAGGATCGGTGCCGACCGGCACTCACCAGCCCGAGAGGCTTGTCTGCTCCCCCGCCGGGGCGGGCGGGGCTGCGAGCTGAGGCTCGGGCTTCGGTCGGAGCGCAGGGAGAGGACTGGGGTTGGCGGCGTGAACACAGCCTGGAGGGGGTTAGTGCACCACGGCTAGCCGGAAGGGAGTCAGGGGAAAAGTCTGCACCTGCCGAAGAGGCAAGAGACTTTTTCTTACCTCTTTGTTTCCTGGTGCGCGAGGAGAGGGGATTAAGAGCGCTGCTTAAAGGAGCTCCAGAGACGGGCGCGAGCCGCGGCTAAAAGCGCGGACCCCAGAGACGGGTGGGAGACGCTAAGGCTGCTGCTGCCGCCACCAAGAAGCCTGTGTGCGAGCACAGGTCACTCTCCACACCCCCCTTCCGGGGAGCCTGTGCAGCCCGCCACTGCCAGGGTCCCGGGATCCAGGGTCAACTTCCCCGGCAGGGACAACTTCCCCGGGAGAACGCACGGCGGGCGTCACGCCGGCGCGACGTCACGCCGGCGCGACGTCACGCCGGCGCGACGTCACGCCGGCCTCTGCCGCCGCAGCCCCGCCCCGCACGCCGTGCCCCTCCCTCCCCGCCGGCCTGAGTGCGCCAGAGCCCCCGAATCAGCGGCTCCTTTAACCCCGTCCTGTCTGAGCAAAAAACAGACGCCCTGCAGCGACCTACACGCAGAGGCGGGGCCAAATCCAAAGCTGAGCCCCTGGGAGCTGTGAGAACAAAGAAGAGAAAGGGAAATCTCTCCCAGCAGCCTCAGAAGCAGAGGATTAAAGCTCCACAGTCAACTTGATGTACCTGCATCTGTGGAATACCTGAATAGACAACCAATCATCCCAAATTAAGGAAGTGGACTTAAGGAGCAAGATCTATGATTTTTTTCCCTATTTCTCTTTTTGTGAATGTGTATGTGTATGCTTCTGTGTGAGATCTTGTCTGTATAGTCTTGTTTCCACCATTTGTCCTAGGGTTCTATCCGTCCATGGTTTTTTTTTAAAAATTTTTTTCTTAATAATCAATTTTAATTTTAATAACGTTATTATACTTTAACTTCGTTCTTTCTTTCTTTCTTTCTTTCCTTCCTTCCTTCCCTCCTTTAGACAACGAATCATCCGAAATTGAGGAGGTGGTCTCTGACAGCAAGATTTATGATTTTTCCCCCTTTACCTCTTTTAGTGAGGGTGTATGTGTATGCTTCTGTGTAAGATTTTGTCTGTATAGCTTTGCTTCCAACATTTGTCCTAAGGTTCTATCCGTCCTTTTTTTTTTCCTAAATAAGAATTTTTTAATTCAATAACTTTATTATACTTTATTTTATTTTTACTGTATCTTCTTTCTTTCTGTCTTTTTTCCTTCTTTCCCTCCTTCCTTCCTTCCTTCCACCCTCCCTCCCTCCCTCCTTTCTTTCCTTCTTGCCTTCTTTCCTTCTTTGCTTCTTTCTTTCTTTCTTCCTTCCTTCCTTCCTTCCTTCCTTCCCTCCTTTCCTTCTTTCTTTCCTCATACTTCTACTAATTCCCTCTACTTTTTCTCCCTTTTATTCTGAGCCGTGTGGGTGAAAGGCTCTTGGTGCTCCAGCCAGGAGTCAGGGCTCTGCCTCTGAGGTAGGAGAGCCAACTTCAGGACACTGGTCAACAAGAGACCTCCCAGCTCCACATAATATCAAACGGCGAAAATCTCCCAGAGACCTCCATCTTAACACCAGCACCCAGCTTCACTCAACGACCAGCAAGCCACAGTGCTGGACAACCTATGCCAAACAACTAGCAAAACAGGAACACAACCCCACCCATTAGCAGAGAGGCTGCCTAAAATCATAATAAGGCCACAGACACCCCAAAACACACCACCAGACGTGAACCTGCCCACTAGAGAGACAAGATCCAGCCTCATCCACCACAACACAGGCACTAGTCCCCTCCACCAGGAAGCCTACACAACCCACTGAACCAACCTTAGCCACTGGAGACAGACATCAAAAACAGCGGGAACTACGAACCTGCAGTCTGCAAAAAGGAGACCCCAAACTCAGTAAGATAAGCAAAATGAGAAGACAGAAAAACAGACAGCAGATAAAGAAGCAAGATAAAAATGCAACAGACCTAACAAATGAAGAGGAAATAGCCAGTCGACCTGAAAAAGAATTCAGAATAATGATAGTAAGGATGATCCGAAATCTTGGAAATAGAATGGACAAAATGCAAGAAACAGTTAACAAGGACCTAGAAGAAATAAAGATGAAACAAGCAACGATGAACAACACAATAAATGAAATTAAAAGTACTCTAGATGGGATCAATAGCAGAATAACTGAGGCAGAAGAACGGATAAGTGACCTGGAAGATAAAATAGTGGAAATAACTACTGCAGAGCAGAATAAAGAAAAAAGAATGAAAAGAACTGAGGACAGTCTCAGAGACCTCTGGGACAACATTAAACGCACCAACATTCAAATTATAGGGGTTCCAGAAGAAGAAGAGAAAAAGAAAGGGACTGAGAAAATATTTGAAGAGATTATAGTTGAAAACTTCCCTAATATGGGAAAGGAAATAGTTAATCAAGTCCAGGAAGCACAGAGAGTCCCATACAGGATAAATACAAGGAGAAATACGCCAAGACACATATTAATCAAACTGTCAAAAATTAAATACAAAGAAAGCATATTAAAAGCAGCAAGGGAAAAACAACAAATAACACATAAGGGAATCCCCATAAGGTTAACAGCTGATCTCTCAGCAGAAACCCTACAAGCCAGAAGGGAGTGGCAGGACATACTGAAAGTGATGAAGGAGAAAAACCTGCAGCCAAGACTACTCTACCCAGCAAGGATCTCATTCAGATTTGATGGAGAAATTAAAACCTTTACAGACAAGCAAAAGCTGAGAGAGTTCAGCACCACCAAACCAGCTTTACAACAAATGCTAAAGGATCTTCTCTAGGCAAGAAACACAAGAGAAGGAAAAGACCTATAATAACGAACCCAAAACAATTTAGAAAATGGGAATAGGAACATACATATCGATAATTACCTTAAATGTAAATGGACTAAATGCTCCCACCAAAAGACACAGATTAGCTGAATGGATACAAAAACAAGACCCTTATATATGCTGTCTACAAGAGACCCACTTCAGACCTAGAGATACATACAGACTGAAAGTAAGGGGATGGAAAAAGATATTCCATGCAAATGGAAACCAAAAGAAAGCTGGAGTAGCAATTCTCATATCAGACAAAATAGATTTTAAAATAAGGACTATTAAAAGAGACAAAGGAGGACACTACATAATGATCAAGGGATCGATCCAAGAAGAAGATATAACAATTGTAAATATTTATGCACCCAACATAGGAGCACCTCAATACATAAGGCAAATACTAACAGCCATAAAAGGGGAAATCGACAGTAACACATTCATAGTAGGGGACTTTAACACCCCACTTTCACCCATGGACAGATCATCCAAAATGAAAATAAATAAGGAAACACAAGCTTTAAATGAGACATTAAACAAGATGGACTTAATTGATATTTATAGGACATTCCATCCAAAAACAAAAGAATACACATTTTTCTCAAGTGCTCATGGAACATTCTCCAGGATAGATCATATCTTGGGTCACAAATCAAGCCTTGGTAAATTTAAGAAAATTGAAATTGTATCAAGTATCTTTTCTGACCACAATGCCATGAGACTAGATATCAATTACAGGAAAAGATCTGTAAAAAATACAAACACATGGAGGCTAAACAATACACTACTTAATAACCAAGAGATCACTGAAGAAATCAAAGAGGAAATCAAAAAATACCTAGAAACAAATGACAATGGAGACACGACGACCCAAAACATATGGGATGCAGCAAAAGCAGTTCTAAGGGGGAAGTTTATAGCAATACAAGCCCACCTTAAGAAGCAGGAAACATCTCGAATAAACAACCTAAACTTGCACCTCAAGCAATTAGAGAAAGAAGAACAAAAAAACCCCAAAGCTAGCAGAAGGAAAGAAATCATAAAAATCAGATCGGAAATAAATGAAAAAGAAATGAAGGAAACAATAGCAAAGATCAATAAAACTAAAAGCTGGTTCTTTGAGAAGATAAACAAAATAGATAAACCACTAGCCAGACTCATCAAGAAAAAATGGGAGAAGACTCAAATCAATAGAATTAGAAATGAAAAAGGAGAGGTAACAACTGACACTGCAGAAATAAAAGAGATCATGAGAGATTACTACAAGCAACTCTATGCCAATAAAATGGACAATCTGGAAGAAATGGACAAATTTTTAGAAATGCACAACCTGCCAAGACTGAATCAGGAAGAAATAGAAAATATGAACAGACCAATCACAAGCACTGAAATCGAAACTGTGATTAAAAATCTTCCAACAAACAAAAGCCCAGGACCAGATGGCTTCACAGGTGAATTCTATCAAACATTTAGAGAAGAGCTAACACCTATCCTTCTCAAACTCTTCCAAAATATAGCAGAGGGAGGAACACTCCCAAACTCCTTCTACGAGGCCACCATCACCTTGATACCAAAACCAGACAAGGATGTCACAAAGAAAGAAAACTACAGGCCAATATCACTGATGAACATAGATGCAAAAATCCTCAACAAAATACTAGCAAACAGAATCCAACAGCACATTAAAAGGATCATACACCATGATCAAGTGGGGTTTATTCCAGGAATGCAAGGATTCTTCAATATACGCAAATCTATCAATGTGATAAACCATATTAACAAATTGAAGGAGAAAAACCATATGATCATCTCAATAGATGCAGAGAAAGCTTTTGACAAAATTCAACACCCATTTATGATAAAAACCCTGCAGAAAGTAGGCATAGAGGGAACTTTCCTCAACATAATAAAGGCCATATATGACAAGCCCACAGCAAACATCATTCTCAATGGTGAAAAACTGAAAGCATTTCCACTAAGATCAGGAACAAGACAAGGTTGCCCACTCTCACCACTCTTATTCAACATAGTTTTGGAAGTTTTAGCCACAGCAATCAGAGAAGAAAAGGAAATAAAAGGAATCCAAATCGGAAAAGAAGAAGTAAAGCTGTCACTGTTTGCAGATGACATGATCCTATACATAGAGAATCCTAAAGATGCTACCAGAAAACTACTAGAGCTAATCAATGAATTTGGTAAAGTGGCAGGATACAAAATTAATGCACAGAAATCTCTGGCATTCCTATATACGAATGATGAAAAATCTGAAAGTGAAATCAAGAAAACACTCCCATTTACCATTGCAACAAAAAGAATAAAATATCTAGGAATAAACCTACCGAAGGAGACAAAAGACCTGTATGCAGAAAACTGTAAGACACTGATGAAAGAAATTAAAGATGATACAAATAGATGGAGAGATATACCATGTTCTTGGATTGGAAGAATCAACATTGTGAAAATGACTCTACTACCCAAAGCAATCTATAGATTCAATGCAATCCCTGTCAAACTACCACTGGCATTTTTCACAGAACTAGAACAAAAAATTTTGCAATTTGTATGGAAACACAAAAGACCCCGAATAGCCAAAGCAATCTTGAGAACGAAAAAAGGAACTGGAGGAATCAGGCTCCCTGACTTCAGACTATACTACAAAGCTACAGTTATCAAGACGGTATGGTAGTGGCACAAAAACAGAAAGATAGATCAATGGAACAGGATAGAAAGCCCAGAGATAAGCCCACGCACATATGGACACCTTATCTTTGATAAAGGTGGCAGGAATGTACAGTGGAGAAAGGACAGCCTCTTCAATAAGTGGTGCTGGGAAAACTGGACAGGTACATGTAAAGGTATGAAATTAGATCACTCCCTAACACCATACACAAAAATAAGTTCAAAATGGATTAAAGACCTAAATGTAAGGCCAGAAACTATCAAACTCTTAGAGGAAAACATAGGCAGAACACTCTATGACATAAATCACAGCAAGATCCTTTCTGACCCACCTCCTAGAGTAATGGAAATAAAAACAAAAGTAAACAAATGGGACCTAATGAAACTTCAAAGCTTTTGCACAGCAAAGGAAACCATAAACAAGACCAAAAGACAACCCTCAGAATGGGAGAAAATATTTGCAAATGAAGCAACCGACAAAGGATTAATCTCCAAAATTTACAAGCAGCTCATGCAGCTCAATAACAAAAAAACAAACAACCCAATCCAAAAATGGGCAGAAGACCTAAATAGACATTTCTCCAAAGAAGATATACAGACTGCCAACAAACACATGAAAGAATGCTCAACATCATTAATTATTAGATAAATGCAAATCAAAACTACAATGAGATATCATCTCACACCAGTCAGAATGGCCATCATCAAAAAATCTAGAAACAATAAATGCTGGAGAGGGTGTGGAGAAAAGGGAACACTCTTGCACTGCTGGTGGGAATGTGAATTCGTTCAGCCACTATGGAGAACAGTATGGAGGTTCCTTAAAAAACTACAAATAGAACTACCATATGACCCAGCAATCCCACTACTGGGCATATACCCTGAGAAAACCAAAATTCAAAAAGAGTCATGTACCAAAATGTTCATTGCAGCTCTATTTACAATAGCCCGGAGATGGAAGCAACCTGGGTGCCCATCATCGGATGAATGGATAAAGAAGATGTGGCCCATATATACAATGGAATATTACTCAGCCATAAAAAGAAACGAAATTGAGCTATTTGTAATGAGGTGGATAGACCTAGAGTCTGTCATACAGAGTGAAGTAAGTCGGAAAGAAAAAGACAAATACCGTATGCTAACACATATATATGGAATTTAAGAAAAAAAAATGTCATGAAGAACCTAGGCGTAAGGCAGGAATAAAGACGCAGACCTCCTAGAGAACGGACTTGAGGTTATGGGGAGGGGGAAGGGTGAGCTGTGACAGGGCGAGAGAGAGTCATGGACATATACACACTAACAAACGTAGTAAAGTAGATAGCTAGTGGGAAGCAGCCGCATGGCACAGGGATATTGGCTCGGTGCTTTGTGACAGCCTGGAGGGGTGGGATAGGGAGGGTGGGAGGGAGGGAGACGCAAGAGGGAAGACATATGGGAACATATGTTTATGTATGTATTCACTTTGTTATAAAGCAGAAACTAACACACCATTGTAAAGCAATTATACCCCAATAAAGATGTTAAAAAAAAAACAAAACAAGTGGGACTACATCAAAATAAAATGTTTCTGCACAGCAAAGGAAACCAACAACAAAATGAAAAGGCAACTGACTGAATGGGAGAAAATAATCATATATCTGAGAAGGGTTAATATCCAAAATATATAAAGAACTCCTACAACTCAATAGCAAAATACCAAACAGCCCAATTTTTAAAAATGGGCAGAGGGTCTGAGTAGGCATTTTTCCAAAGACTGCAGATGACCAGCAGGGAAATGCAAATCAGAGCCACAGTGAGGCGTCACCTCACACCTGTTATAATGGCTGTTTTTGAAAGGACAAGAAACAAGTGTTGGTGAGGATGTGCGGCAAAGGGAACCCTTGTGCACTGCTGGTGGGAATGTAAACTGGTGCAGCCGCTATGGAAAACAATACGGAGCTTCCTCAAAAAATTAAAAATAGGACTACCGCATGAACCAGCAACCCTACTTCTGGGTATTTATCCAAAGAAAATAAAAACACTAATTCCAGAAGATATATGCACCTCCATGTTCATTGCAGCATTATTTACAATAGTCAAGATATGGTAACAACTTAAGTCCTGACTGATGGATGAGTGGATAAATAATGTGATAGATACAGAAATAAATATTATATGTACACATATAAAAAAAGATGACATCCTACGTAAAGACAAAGGGAGCAGGTGGGAGGGAGAAGTGGGGATCATGGAGAAAGAAAGCATAAAACTGAGCCTCTGCTCACAGGAGTTTGTAATGTGATTGGAGGGATAAGGTAACATACACGTGGAAATGAATTTATTTGTATCATATTTCCTCTGGAATCCTTCCCTTGGCCCTAATTCTTCATTTAAGAGTTAGAAAGAGACCCCTGAGCCTGGCTCCAACATAGCACAGCATTTGAGAGTATGAGACAGGCAGGTGATAGAGGCTGCAGAGACCGTGGTGAAGAGCGTTTACTTCATCCTAACAACAAAAAGGCCCTGATACGTTTGAGAATGTAAATGATGTAACACGATCTGATTTATGTCTAAGAAGAGTCACTGGGGTGGCCCATGGAAGAATGGTTGGGGAAGTGAAAGGAAGCAGGGAGGAAGGTACTGCGTTACTCCAGGTGAGAGGGGAAGGCGGCTTGGTCTAGAGTAACAAGAACGGAGAATTCCAATGCAATAGTGATCTGTTCGGAGGCGGAACTCTGACCGGTGGTTAAAATAAGGGGAAAGAATAAAAGTTAAGGGTGTTGTATAAATGTTGATAACTGGTCACCTCCCCACTGGAACCCCAAACGGGTTCCCTCCAGTCCCGCCCATCTCAGGAAAATGGCACCTTATTGCAATCATGAACTTCACTTGCACATATCAATTTTTAAAAATAAATTTATTTATTTTTATTTTTGGCTGTGTTGGGTCTTCGTTGCTGTGTGCGGGCTTTCTCTAGTTGCGGTGACTGAGGGCCACTCTTCGTTGCAGTGCGTGGGCTTCTCATTGCGGTCGCTTCTCTTGTTGCAGAGCGTGGGCTCTGGGTGCACGGGCTTCAGGAGCTGTGGCAGATGGGCTCAGTAGTTGTGGCTCGCGGGCTCTAGAGTGCAGGCTCAGTAGTTGTGGCTCACGGACTTACTTGCTCCATGGCATGTGGGATCTTCCCGGACCAGGGCTCGAACCCATGTCCCGTGCATTGGCAGGCGGATTCTTAACCACTGTGCCACCAGGGAAGTCCCCACAGGTATCAATTCTGAGAAGCTTTTCACCAAGTGGGGAATTCAAGTAAGTGGTTGGATATATATGTCAGAACTCAGAGTAGTGTTCAGGCCTGGAATCACCAGCATTCAGGAGAATTTTAAGGCAACAGAACTGGATGAAACTATCTAGAGAATAAATACAGGCAGAGAAGAAGTAAGACCTCAGGAAGACGCTGTAGGACACACCAGCGTTTATCATGCTGGCAACTGAGAAGGAGTCAGCAAAGGAGACTGAGGAGAAGAAGCCAGAGAAGTAGGAGAAAACCTACCAGAAGTCAAGGATGAAACCAATTTCAAGGAAGGAGCGACCAGCTGGATCAGACGCTGCTAAGCTGTCGTGAAAGATGAATAAAAATGTCATCAGTTTTGGAAAGATTGAGTTTGCTGGTAAATTTGACAAGACCAGCTTCTATGTGGTGATGGGGATAGAGACCCCGTGGAAGCACTGGTGATAAAATAGACCTCAGATGTTACCCACTTCAGCCATCTCTGAAGAAAGCTGCACTATAGAGAAGACAGGGCCTTGCTCCTGGGCACAGGGGTGACCGTCACTTCACAGCCTTTGCCACTCTTCAGGTTGTGTCCAATTTATGCCCCAAAAGGCCAAAAGCAGGGCATGGAACTTCATCACAGGACAAATCTCAGCACACATTAGCCATGCGTATTCTATCAGGAGTTATTGATCTGGGGCCCACGGACCTGTGGGTTTAAGAAAGACTATATGCAAAATTATGTGCAAACACACGTTTCTAGTGAAAGGGGCCACAGCTTTTATCAAATTCTCAAAGGGCCATGTCTTCCGCTCAAAAAAAAAAGATATTAAGAACTTTATTCTACACCAAAGAAATGGTGCAGCTCACCAGACCTCAAGAGACCTCCTCGGGGCTTCCCTGGTGGCGCAGTGGTTAAGAACCCACCTGCCAATGCAGGGGACACGGGTTTGAGCCCTGGTCCGGGAAGATCCCACATGC
The DNA here is from genome assembly GCF_949774975.1 of Lagenorhynchus albirostris. Classification (NCBI taxonomy): domain Eukaryota; kingdom Metazoa; phylum Chordata; class Mammalia; order Artiodactyla; family Delphinidae; genus Lagenorhynchus; species Lagenorhynchus albirostris. Next base: position 4,371,522 of record NC_083102.1, read on the forward strand.
CACGGAGCAACTAAGTCCGTGCGCCACAACTCCTGAGCCCACGTGCCACAACTCCTGAAGCCTGTGCACCCACGCACCACAACAAAGAGTAACCCCCGCTCGCCACAACTAGAGAAAGCCCACGTGCAGCAACAAAGACCAATGCAGCCAAAAATAAATTTTAAAAATAGATTAAAAAAAAAAAGATTCATCGCATGCAACATGGATCCATCAATTAGGTCTTCAGGTTGAGGGAGGTCCCAACTCCCTTCAGGACTAAGCCTCATTCTTCAATCCAGTTTTTCTTAACTTTTTAATGGAAGTATAACGCTTCAGAAAAATATGCATTTTGAGACCGTTTTCATCAGAGAAACTTGTCACTTCAGCTAAAGTGGGTGTTTGCTCTCTCTATTCTGCCAGCTTTTTCTGTGTATGTGTGTTGGACCAGCTAAGATCCAAGAGGGGTCAGCAGCAGCGGGACACCCTGGAGCCCTCAGCAGGGCTGTGATTCGGTCCCTGCCCAGCACCTGGAAGGGAAGCCCTCCTACTGGTGGTGCATCTTCCCCTGCAGGGTGGGGTTTCCTCTGAGGAAATGGAGCAGTGACTTTTACAGTTCCTGAGAGAGCTCACACCAGATTAATCTGGATATATAATGAAAACTTAATAAGCAACAAAGAATCACCAGATATTAGATTAAAATGGTCACAGACAGAGGACCAATTTTGAAATATGCCCCATCACCCAGAGATTCTACTGACATCTCCTAGGAAATTGAGATAAATATAAAAACCTAGAATCGATAAAGAAGATACACACACACACACACACACACACACACACACAGTGGAATACTACTATTACTATTTCAAAAAAGAATGAAATATGTCATTTGCAGCAACATGGATGGACATAGAGATTATCATACTAAGTGAAGTAAGTCAGACAGAGGAAGACAAATACCATATGATATCACTTATATATATGGAACCAAAAAAATGATACAAATGAACTTATTTACAGAATGGAAACAGACTCACAGAGCTAGAAAACAAACCTATGGTTTCCAAAGGGAAAGGGGGTGAGGAGGGATAAATTAGGAGTTTGGGATTAACAGATACACACTACTGTATATAAAATAGATAATCAATATGGACCTACTGTATAGCACAAGGAAATATAGTCAATATCCTGTAATAACCCATAATGGAAAAGAATCTGAAAAAGAATATATATATATACACATATAACTGAATATACATATACATATCTCAATCATTTTCTGTACACCTGAAACTAACACAACTTTGTAAATCAACTATACTTCAATTAAAAAAATAAAACTACATAAAAACACACAAATATATATAAAAATCTATTATGCTGGAGGTGTGAAGGGTGCAACCTCACAACAGTGGGTTGCTGTAAGCAATTCCTCAGCTGCACATGGTGCCTTGTAATTTTAGGCAGAGCCAGGAAATTTTTAGTTAAGTGAATGCAATCATTACCTTTAACGCAAATTGAAGAAAGGACTTCTAAATTAATGTTAATAAAAGAAAAAATTCCAAATCGTTCATAGGACATCTTTCCAGGGTGACTGGAGAGATGGGAAAGCTTGCTGAAGCTCCTAAGAAGGTAGCTGTCAATTTTGTTTAACAGATTGCCTTCCTTGTAGATTTCTGTCTCTCCTTATGCTGCCTTGATTGGTGGAAATCCTTCTCTTTCTTTCCTTTAGTAATTTAGAAGTTTTACATCTTATTTCCATCGACTAGTGCTTTCCCTTCAAATTTTAAACAGAAGACTTAACAATATGGTCACTGGAATAACTTGAGACATATTCGTCATTTAATAGTTTAAATTCCCCCATTAAAAGGCACCCTCTGACAGTTTAAATACAAGTTCATGCTGTTTACACGAAACACATCATAACCAAATGACACAGGAAACGTTACTAAATAAAGGAAGAGATGAGACACATGAGGAAAACGCCAAGAAAAAGCAGGTGTAGCAATGCTAACATGAGATGTCAAAGCTGACCCTTCTTAAATAGGACAAAGGAGAAATTTTATATTGATTACAGAGATAATTCACTGAGAAAACACAATAGTCATGTATCCAGGGGCACAGAATAAAGCATCAAAATGCTTACAGTGAAAGATATGTAAATTCAATGAGAAATTGGGAGAATTAGAAACACACTTCTCAGAAACGGATTAAATAATAAAAATGAGGTTTAAGAATTTGAATAACATGACTAGCAACCTTGATATAATATTTAATAACTATGTATAAAATTTTTACACCCGAAACCAGAGGACACACTTTTAGGGTGCTAATGGAACATTTAATAAAAATTTCATTAGCTGATAAACATATGGTCTCCCTAAGACAGCGATGATTCAGAACATGCTTTCTTAGGGGTGGTGGTGTGATGAATTTGGAGATTGGGATCAACATATATACACTAATGTATAAAATGGATAACTAATAAGAACCTGCTGTATAAAAAAAAATAAAATTAAAAAGAACATGCTTTCTTACCATTGCTCAAGAAAACTAAAAAGGACAAGAGGACAGTCAAAATAAATCTAACCACTTAGAAAATATAAAACACTCAAATATAACTTTGGGGCTAAAGAAGAAATGAAAGTAAAAATTGCCAACCATGGGTTCTGATATAAGAAATGTTCACATATTGAAATATAGGGAAGTCATTGTGGCTTATACATGAGTTCCCTTGAATTTGATGCTAACTAAAATGGCCTGTTTGTGGTCTATCAAATATACATTGAACATCTGCTTTAATTATTAAAGAAAAGAGCTCACTGACCAGAAGTAAAGAATGTCCATGTTAAAAATAAAGATTAAATGCCCCTCTTCTTGGGACACCAATGCTGGTCCTCCTTTAATGATAAGACTGCCTTCCCAGGTGCTAAGGCCATTCTAATTTGCTGTGTACGTGCTGGTCTGTTCTTTTTTATTTTTCTTTTGAACCTTGAAGAAACGGATCCCTGACTTGTTTCATGTTCTTTGTCCTGACAAGATATAAAACTGTGCTGAAAACCCTGCTTCTCCAAAGCAGTTTCTCAGAGCCATCTAGGAAGTGGGCTTCTGGGCTAGTCCTCAGTTTGGCTAAAATAAAACTCTTTTCTATCCTTATTATTGATTGTTTATTGTTTATTGATTATTTTCAGCGACCGTTCAAACAAACAAACAAAACCTCAAGAACCTGGCAGGTCACAACTGAGGCAACAGCTCCTACACCGGCTGTTTGTGTTTCTTCGTCGGTAACTCACCCAACAGCTAGTTTCTTCCGACCCCCCTCTGTCAGGCTGCCCTCTCATCCATTTGTGGGAGCCGTTTGTGAAGAAGGGAAGCTTTTATCACACAAGCTGCCCTGTGTTCTTCCAGTTTATCACATGTGTTTTGATTTGTTTTGTGGTATCTTTGCACATTCAGAGACTTGACATTTCTAGGTGGCCAAGACCGTCCATCTTTTCTTCATGTGTTTGAGTTTCTAGTTTTTTTTTTTTTAATCTTTTTATTGAAGTATAGTTGATTTACAATATTGTGTAAGTTTCAGGTGTACAGCACAGCAGTTCAGTTATATATATATTCTCTTTCAGATTCTTTTCCCTTACAGGTTATTACATAATATTGAGTTTCCAGTTCCCTCAAGCAGATACTCCTTCCTCCAAACTATAAAAATATTATCCCCAAATTTTGTATTTTTGAGATGACTTATGTTTATATCTTTAATATATTTGAAATTTATTTTTGAGTATGATTGGCATAGGATGCCTAGCTTCTTCTGATAAAAAGATTGATAAGATTATATAAGTAAGAGCTTCCCTGGTGGCGCAGTGGTTGAGAGTCCGCCTGCCGATGCAGGGGACACGGGTTCGTGCCCTGGTCCGGGAAGATCCCACATGCCGCGGAGCGGCTGGGCCCGTGAGCCATGGCTGCTGAGCCTGCGCGTCCAGAGCCTGTGCTCCGCAATGGGAGAGGCCACAACAGTGAGAGGCCCACGTACCGAAAAAAAAAAAAAAAGATTATATAAGTAAGATCAATCTCACTTATATAAGATTGATCAACTAGTAGGGTTCTTTTCGCAATTGATCTGGATGGCCACCCCTATCACGTATTGAGCTCCGTAGTCGCATTGCTCACTGGGCTCTCTTTCTCTGTCTCCCTCTTCCACTTTTAAGGACCCTCATGAAGCCATGGGGTCCACCTGGATAATCCAGGTTTCTCTCTATTCTAAGGTCAGCTGATTAGCATCCTTAATTCCACCTGTACCCTTAATATCTCACACCACGTGACCTAACATATCCATGGGTTCCCAGCAAAGAGTAAGAATTATCTTGCCCACCATGGAGTGATGGGTGGATTCCTCACATCTTTCTCTGAAGCTAGAAATTAGGGTCAGCCTGGCTCTGATGGCATGAGGTCATGAGGGGGACCCTACGTGGGCCTGGGAGCTGGGAGCTTGTGTGCTGGACGTGAAAGGCCTGAGAGTCAAGAGAGAAGGGAAGGAGCAGGGGCCCTGCCCCAGTAATTACGGAATCAATAGCAGAATAACTGAGGCAGAAGAATGTATAAGTAACCTGGAAGACAGAATGCTGGAAATCACTGCTGCAGAAAAGAATAAAGAAAAAAGAATGAAAAGAAACAAAGACAGCCTAACAGACCTCTGGGACAATATTAAACACATCAACATTCACATTATAGGGGTCCCAGAAGGAGAAGAGAGAGAGAAAGGACCCAAGAAAATATTTGAAGAGATTATAGTCAAAAATTTCCCTAACATGGGAAAGGAAATAGCCACCCAAGTCCAGGAAGTGCAGAGAGTCCCAGGCAGGATAAACCCAATGAGAAACACACCAAGACACATAGTAATCAAATTGACAAAAATTAAAGACAAAGAAAAATTATTGAAAGCAACAAGGGAAAAACAACAACATATAAGGGAACTCCCATAAGGTTAACAGCTGATTTCTCAGCAGAAACTCTACAAGACAGAAGGGAGTAGCATGATATATTTAAAGTGATGAAAGGGAATAGCCTACAACCAAGATTACTCTACCTGGCAAGGATTTCATTCAGATTCAACAGAGAAATCAAAAGCTTTACAGACAAGCACAAGCTAAGAGAAGTCAGCACCACCAAACCAGCTCTACAACAAATGCTAAAGGAACTTCTCTAAGTGGGAAACACAAGAGAAGAAAAGGACCTTTAAATACAAACCCAAAACAATTAAGAAAATGGTAATAGGAACATACATATCTATAATTACCTTAAATGTGAATGGATTAAATGCTCCAACCAAAAGACACAGGCTTGCTGAATGGATACAAAAACAAGACCCATCTATATGCTCTCTACAAGAGACCCACTTCAGACCTAGGGACACATACAGACTGAAACTGAGGGGATGGAAAAAGATATTCCATGCAAAAAGAAATCAAAAGAAAGCTGGAGTAGCAATACTCATATCAGATAAAACAGACTTTAAAGTAAAGGATGTTACAAGAGACAAGGAAGGACACTACATAATGATCAAGGGATCAATCCAAGAAGAAGATATAACAATTATAAATATATATGCACCCAACATTGGAGCACCTGAATAATAAGGCAAATGCTAACAGCTATAAAAGAGGAGATCGACAGTAACACAATCGTAGTGGGGGCTTTAATACCTCACTTACACCAATGGACAGATCATCCAGACAGAAAATTAATAAGGAAATGAAAGCTTTAAATGACACAACAGACCAAATAGATTTAATTGATATTTATAGGACATTCCACTCGAAAACAGCAGATTACACTTTCTTCTGAAGAGTGCACGGAACATTCTCCAGGATAGATCACATCTTGGGTCACAAATCAAGCCTTGGAAAACTTAAGAAAACTGAAATCACATCAAGCATCTTTTCCGACCACAACACTATGAGTTTAGAAATAAATTACAGGGGAAAAAAACGTAAAAAATACAAACACATAGAGGCTAAACAATACATAATTAAATAACCAAGAGATCACTGAAGAAATCAAAGAGTAAATCAAAAAATACCTACAGATAAATGACAACGAAAACACGACGATCCAAAACCTATGGGATGCAGCAAAAGCAGATCTAAGAGGGAAGTTGATACCTATACAATCCTACCTCAAGAAACAAGAAAATTCTCAAATAAACAATCTAACCTTACACCAAAAGGAACTAGAGAAAGAAGAACAAAAAAACCCCAAAATTAGTAGAAGGAAAGAAATCATAGAGATCAGAGCAGAAATGAATGAAATAGAAACAAAGAAAACAATAGCAAAGATCAATAAAACTAAAAGCTGGTTCCTTGAGATGATAAACAAAATTGATCAACCTTTAACCAGACTCATCAGGAAAAAGAGGGAGAGGACTCAAATCAATAAAATTAGAAATGAAAAAGGAGAAGTTATAACAGACACCATAGAAATACAAAGCATCCTAAGAGATTGCTACAAGCAACTCTATGCCAATAAAATGGACAACCTGGAAGAAATGAGCAAATTCTTAGAAAGGTGTAACCTTCCAAGACTGAACCAGGAAGAAATAGAAAATATGAACAGACCAGTCACAAGTAATGAAACTGAAACTGTGATTAAAAATCTTCCAACAAATAAAAGTCCAGGACCAGACAGCTTCACAGGAATTCTATCAAACATTTAGAGAAGAGTTAACACCCATCCTTCTCAAACTCTTCCAAAAACTTGCAGAGGAAGGAACACTCCCAAACTCATTCTACAAGGCCACCATTGCCCTGATACCAAAACCAGACAAAGATACCACAAAATAAGAAAATTATAGACCAATATCACTGATGAATATAGATAAAAAAACCTTCAACAAAATACTAGCAAACAGAATCCAACAACACATCAAAAGGATCATACACCATGATCAAGTGGGATTTATCCCAGGGATGCAAGGATTCTTCAATATATGCAAATCAATCAATGTGATACACCACATTAACAAATTAAGGAATAAAAACCATATGATCATCTCAATAGATGCACAAAAAGCTTTTGACAAAATTCAACACCCATTTATGATAAAAACTCTCCAGGAAATGGGTATACAGGGAACCTACCTCGACACAATAAAGGCCATATATGACAAACCCACAGCAAACATCATTCTCAATGGTGAAAAACTGAAAGCATTTCCTCTAAGATCTGGAACAAGACAAGGATGTCCACCCTCACCACTATTATTCAACATAGTTTTGGAAGTCCTAGCCACGGCAATCAGAGAAGAAAAAGAAATAAAAGGAATACAAATTGGAAAAGAAGTGAAACTGTCACTGTTTGCAGATGACATGATACTATACATAGAAAATCCTAAAGATGCCACCAGAAAACTACTAGAACTATTCAATGAATTTGGTAAAGTAGCAGGATACAAAATTAATGCACAGAAATCCCTTGCATTCCTATACACTAACAACGAAAAATCAGAAAGAGAAATTAAGGAAACAATTCCATTTACCATTGCAACAAAAAGAATACAATACCTAGGAATAAACCTACCTAAGGAGGTGAAAGACTTGTACTCAGAAAACTATAAAAACACTGATGAAAGGAATCAAAGATGACATAAACAGATGGAGAGATATACCATGTTCTTGGATTGGAAGAATCAATATTGTGAAAATGACTATACTACCCAAAGCCATCTACAGATTCAGTACAATCCCTATCAAACTACCAATGGCATTTTTTACAGAACTAGAACAAAAAAAATCTTAAAATTTTTATGGAGACACAAAAGACCCCAAATAGCCAAAGCAATCTTGAGGGAAAAAAACAGAGCTGGAAGAATCAGACTCCCTGACTTCAGACTATACTACAAAGCTACAGTAATCAAGACAGTATGGTACTGGCACAAAAACAGAAATATAGATCAATGGAACAGGACAGAAAGCCCAGAGGTAAACCCAAGAGATAAACCCACGTACCTATGGTCAACTATCAAGGATATACAATGGAGAAATACAGTCTCTTCAATAAGTGGTGCTGGGAAAACTGGACAGCTACATGTAAAAGAATGAAATTAGAACACTCCCTAATGCCATACACAAAAATAAACTCAAAATGGAGTAAAGACCTAAATGTAAGACCAGACACTATAAAACTTTTAGAGGAAAACATAGGAAGAACGCTCTTTGACATAAATCACAGCACGATCTTTTTTGACCCACCTCCTAGAGTAATGGAAATAAAAACAAAAATAAATGGATGGGATCTGGTGAAACGTAAAAGCTTTTGCACAGCCAAGGAAACTATAGACAAGATGAAAAGACAACCCTCAGAATGGGAGAAAATATTTGCAAACGAATCAACAGACAAAAGATTAATCTCCAGGGCTTCCCTGGTGGCGCAGTGGTTGACAGTCCACCTGCTGATGCAGGGGACACGGGTTTGTGCCCTGGTCCGGGAAGATCCCACATGCCGTGGAGTGGCTAGGCCCGTGAGCTATGGCCACTGAGCCTGCGCATCTGGAGCTCCGCAACGGGAGAGGCCACAACAGTGAGAGGCCCACGTACCGCAAAAAAAAAAAAAAAAAAAAAGATTAATCTCCAAAATATATAAACAGCTCATGTAGCTCAATATTGAAAAAACAAACAACCCATTCAAAAAAAGGGCAGGAGATCTAAACAGGCATTTCTCCAAAGAAGACATACAGATGGCCAAGAAGCACATGAAAAGGTGCTCAACGTCACTAATTATTAGAGAAATGCAAATCAAAACTACAATGAGGTATCACCTCACACCAGTTAGGATGGGCATCATCAGAAAATCTACAAACAACAAATACTGGAGAGGGTGTGGAGAAAAGGGAACCCTCTTGCACTGTTGGTGGGAATGTAAATTGATACAGCCACTATGGAGAACAGTATGGAGGTTCCTTAAAAAACTAAAAATAGAATTACCATATGACCCAGCAATCACACTACTGGGCATATACCCTGAGAAAACCATAATTCAAAAAGACACACGCACCCCAATGTTCATTGGAGCACTATTTACAATAGCCAGGTCATGGAAGCAACCTAAATGCCCATCAACAGACGAATGGATAAAGAAGATGTGGCACATATATACAATGGAATATTACTCAGCCATAAAAAGGAATGAAATTGGGTCATTTGTAGAGACGTGGATGGATCTAGAGACTGTCATACAGAGTGAAGTTAAGTCAGAAAGAGAAAAACAAATATCGCATATTAATGCATATATGTGGAATGTAGAAAAATGGTACAGATGAACCGGTTTGCAGGGCAGAAATAGAGACACAGATGTAGAGAACAAACATATGAACACCAAGGGGGGGAAACGGCGGATGGGGGGGTGGGATGAACTGGGAGATCGGGATTGACATGTATACACTGATATGTATAAAATAGATAACTAGTAACAACCTGCTGTATAAAAATAAAATAAAATAAAATTCAAAAAAAAAGAAATTAGCCAATTAAGAACCAGCCAATATACACAAAAACATAGAGACCCCTTAATAATGCAGCATCCAGTTGTTACTTAATCATCATTAAAATGGTTTTAAAGTAAGTTAACGTGCTAATAGCGTCGATGCTAACAAGCCTCATTTACTTTTCACATTATGTGAATAATCAGTGGGTAGAGTGCTCTGTCTGAATGGGCTTTGTTGCCTCACTGGGCAAACGTCCTGCAAATTCAATCTACTGCACAGTTATGTCACACCTTTCTGCAGAGTACTGGAGAGCAGGGCAGGGTCAGGTGCAGAAAGTAAAAACCGTTGTGCAAATATGAGCATGAAGATACAAAAAGGAGGGGGAAAGAATTGCAAGGGATTCAGGAAAAGCAAAGTGTCAATCAATTGGTTTTGATTGGAATGTATGAACCTGAATGCCTTTTACAAAAAAGGAAATGACTCCAGCAGAAAAGAAAGAAGTTTAATAGATCACTGTATGGGAGGAGATTGGATTCAAAGGCACCAGGAAAACCTTGGGCTGGCCACCACACTGCAAATGTGGAAACAGGGAATTTAACCACTGTAGGTAATGACCGACATCATGAGTCAGAGAGAATGGTTGCAACTGTCAAGCATCAAGCATGTTCCTGGTCCAGCTTAGATTTCCACAGTGAACACCGGGAAGAGGGGTCCCCACATACGGGAGCAGACTTTGTATCCACATCAGCCTTTTCACAGGACCCTGCTAAAAACATCTTTGGTTGGTGCATCAGTGAGGATGTAATGATGAGCTTAAGAGCTTCCTTCCCTCTGCCCTGCCTTGGACTGGAAAGTTGCTTGTTAGATGTACAGAAGCTTCTCTAATTCTGAGACCACAGATCTAGAATTCCAAAGACAAAGAAATATATATATCCTGTTTGATGAAATGTCGGTTCATGTTTTTGTCCATTTTCTAATAGAATTGTTTGTTTTTGAGTTTTGAGAGTTCCTTATCTATTCTATATACAAGCCCTTTATTGAACATGTGATTTGTCCATAAACATTCTCTAATACTTTGAATCTGTGACAGCTTTAAAATTAAAATTCAATGCTTGTTGGAGTTTAAAGGATTAAATGAAGGTTTCAAGAATTCAAACTTTTACTGTGGGCTTTAGTAAAGAAGCAGCAAGAAAGCCTGGGCCCTGCTTTCACAGAGGAAGAAACTAGAGACGGATACAGGACCGGGGATATTGGAGAGCAGAACCGTGAGGTGTGGGCATCTGGCCTGAGGGAGCTCCTGGGAGGCGGGCTCTGACTGGTCCAGCTCAGACCATCATGATCGCTGCAGCTCACGCGCCACCTAGTGGGCTCTGTAAACACGGCCGCGTCCTGTGAAGTGCAAGTTCACATTTGCCAAACATACATATTCTCACCCAAGCTTCTCTAGAGGAATTAGCGACGCATGATATTTATTTCTACCCACTGTGACGCCCATCAGACATGGCTGATTCTAAGCGGAAATACAGTTCAGGTAGCACTCTCTGCTTCATTCTTTGGGGCTGGTAAACCACCAGAAGGATGCAAGACGGCTGAGACCCATGTTAACGCAATGGAATCTCATAATAGCTCTTCACCAAGGAGCCTCAAGAGCTTCCTCGTGAGTCTGCTGTATCGCTCACCCTCGGGGGTGCTGCTACACACGTGGAGATGATCCGCCTTGAGGCAGTGGGTCGGGCAGGCGGCCCAGCAGCCTATCTCTGACCCTGCTTCCAGGACGGAGCTGCGATGGCCTCTTCTCCTGGGTATTGTCACCAGTGTGTGCTACCCAAGCGTGTGCCGGGAAAGGCGGACCTCATCCCCTGTCCCATTTTAGACAATCAGAGAACGTTAGAACCAGAGAGAACCAAGGAAAATGGTGACTGCAATTTTTTTCAATGAAAAATAAAGATTTTTCTCTGACACATGTTTAACCAGTAGAGCAAAACACCTGAAATGAGGACCAACATCATTTTCAGATCATCTAGTACAGGATGCTTTCTTACTTTGCAACCCAAATACATAGAGAACATGAATGTGGTGGGTGGCAGGGGTGGGGTAGGACGAGAGGAGGACCCCACAGGTTCCTCAGCCCATCCCCACCAGGCCCCCAGGGTGGCTCCTAAGACTTCCTAGGACTTCAGATCACAAGTCAAACAACACTGAGATGCCCTTCTTTTTATTTATTTATTTATTTTTTAATTTGGTAAGTACCTTGTCTTTTTTTTTTAACATCTTTATTGGAGTATAATTGCTTTACAATGAGATGCCCTTCTATTTAAAGGCCGAAGAGTACTTTATTGTATGCATATGCCACATTATCACAAAAGGACAAATACTGCACTGTTCCACTTCCAGGAGGCATCTAAAATAAACTCAGAAACAGTAGAAGGTGTCGCCAGGGGCTGAGGGAAGGAGAACTGGGTAGAGTTTCAGTTCCACCAAATGAGTAAGTTCTGGAGATTGGCCACCTGTAGGTAACAGCACCATATTGTGGGCATAAAAATCTGCTAAGACGGGGCTTCCCTGGTGGCGCAGTGGTTGAGAGTCCGCCTGCCGATGCAGGGGACGCGGGTTCGTGCCCCGGTCCGGGAGGATCCCACGTGCCGCGGAGCGGCTGGGCCCGTGAGCCATGGCCGCTGAGCCTACGCGACCGGAGCCTGTGCTCCGCAACGGGAGAGGCCACAACAGTGAGAGGCCCGTGTACAAAAATCTGCTAAGACTGTAGATCTCGTGTTGTGTCCTTACCACAATAGAAAAAGTAAAATAAAACAAGCAGACTAAACTGTTGAATTGGTTAGGAGTGTTCTTAAAGGACAGCTAATCTATTGAGGAGAAGATGTCATATCACCTTGGCATTGAATCACCAGATGAACAAAGTTCACTTATCTGATATGAAAAAACATATTATGTTTTACATGTTAGGAGGGAAATAATCCACTGAGAAACGCACTACCATGTTGTACAAGTGGGAAAAAATGTCCAGAAACTGAGGACCTGCTGGAAGACACCCAGTTAATGCAGAACCAGGACTGGAAGTCAAGTTACTTACCTGGTTCCTCGTGAAATCCACATTCTAAATACTTGGGAAGTCTCAACACCTGTTTCCGTGAACTCTTCACACCAGAGGTCAAGGGTTCTTTAATGGGGAATGAAACAAGCATTGTCACCTCGCCCTGCCTTGGCAAGTTAAAAGCTGACATCACAAAAGAAGAAGTCTCAGTGTACAGGAAAGTGCCCGAGGGGCTTTATCTGAGGACCTCAGAAATGCAGCCTGGCTGCTCCCTGCCCACCCTCCCAGGGACAGAAAGAGGACCAGCCAGAAACATTCCCTCTGCTTTGTCTTTCCTTTGCTGAGGCGGTGGAGAAAAGCCTGAGAAGGCTGCACGTCCGCCTGTTTCCCACCCTTGCTGGACAGCAGCAGAGGCTGAGGCCCCTGAGGGTAAATGAGGGCTCTAGGGAATGGCTCAGAGAGCGATTCTGAGGATGCAGGAGAGAACCGTCTACCCAGAGGGAGCAGGGGCACAAAGGAGGGCAGCTTGAGCTGGGGGCTTGGGGCCACGAGGCAACAGTCCCAGAGCCCTGGTTCCCAGAAAGGGAGAGAGGACAGTTAGGAAAGGGAAGGACACTGTTAAGGGATGACTGAGGTCTAGTCCTTCCCCTGTGCTGACAGCTATGCCTGGGAGAGCAAAGTTATATTTTAGGGAGGAAATCAGATCTCCACCTTCTGGCCGTTTGCCTAGAGCCCAGAGAAATAATACCAGACAATTGCATTTGAGTAGATTTTTGCAAACTCTGCCGAACTGACAGATATGAATTTCACTTCTTCAGGATTGCCCTTTTTAACCCAATCAAGGCAAGATGCTGAGTCATGGCAGAACCCAAGCCACAGCAGACACAGGAAAGAGCACAGGAGGCGTGGACCTAGACCATACAGAAGCCCTGTAAATCATTGGCAAAAGAGTTCTTCAACTCCCACAGCCTCTGATCTCCCGGCGAGAAGAGGGCTTTAAATCCCTTGTCATCACAATGTTTGGCATCAACTAGATTTTAACTAGACACTCGAGGCACGGATGTTAATGAAGACAATAGCTCCTAAAACAGGTTGTCCACAAAACCCGAGTGTTTTCACTCAATAAAACTCTCCCCAGAGACACAGAAAACAAACTGATGGGTATCAAAGGGGAAAGGGAGGGGGAGGGATAAATGAGTTTAACAGATGCACACTACTATATGTAAAAAAGATAAACAACAGGGATTTACTGTCTAGCACAGGGAACTATACTCAGCATCTTGTAATCATCTATAATGGAAAATAATCTAAAAACGAATAAATATATACGTATGTATAACTGAATCACTTTGCTGTACACCTGAAACTAACACAACATTGTAAATCAGCTATTTTTTGATAAAACTTAAAAAACAAAGCAAAACTTTCTCACTCAGGTTAAGTCCAAAGTGAATGTTGCTGATCTTGAGTGACTCTCCAAGTGATAAGGTAGGAACCAAGACCCCTTCCATTCTGTGTCACCTCCACTTCCCCCCGCCCATGGTTTCCAAGGTCACCCAGGAAGGTGAAGGAGCCTGGAGGTTGCCCAGAGACACTTGTAGGGACCAGGACTGGAAGTGGTGCCCATCAATTTCACTCACCCACTGTTGGCTAGAATTCAATCAGATGACCAGACCTAACTGCAAGGGGTGCTGGGAACTGTAGTCCAACTGTCCAGGAAGATGGGAAAATACACAGATCTCAGCACCAGAGCCACAGGTGTATCTTGACATGATTTTCCCTAATAAGAAATTTTTCTGAGACCACTAGAGATATCCTGTCCTTCTGTGCAGGAAAATGGATAAAAGTATACTTCCTTAAAGCCCTCCGAGACCTGCCTGTGATGCTATATGAAATGCTTAATTTTTGAGACTAGAGGCATCCAGCAATAAACTCACCATTTTAATTGTATAATATTTTAGAACTTCCAAAATGATTTCTCAAATACTCTTTCATTTGATTTTCTCATTGCTCTTCTCCCAGTGTCTACACATTTCATTTGGACAAGAATTACTGACTGATTGCCCATTCTCCCAGGCTCTGGTCCGGGCACCAGGGATGCTGAACAGGCAGTAGATTTCCTACTTGCACCATGCTTACATCCTTGTGAGGAACAATGGCTTGCAGTTATAAGTAAAAAGTAAATTAACAATATACAAGATACTATCAGATGATGATAAGACGCCAGAGAGCAACAACAGGGCAGTGTGATAGAGGGGGAGCTTGCATGGGGGAACGGGCGTTTTAAAATATCCCTGGGTTTTGTTTAATCGGGTGTGATGGATGACAGGCAGGTAAGGTGACAGGCAACTGACTTTCCTGAAAGAAGCCTTTATTACTCACTGTTCCCAAGAGGAGAGGGCATTCACGCTGTGCAAGTCCACATGTGGAAGCATCAGATTCGGCAAGACGCAGGAGCAAGGAGAAAACACAGGCGGGAGCCTTTATTGTGGTCTCACTGCAGGGAAGGGGCAGGGTAGACAAGCTGAGCAAGTTTAGGATTGGCTGGTGTGAATAATTTTAGTGGTCTCTAGGCTATAGGGGTCCCTGGTCAACCAGTACCTGGCCCTGGGGGGATCTGGGAGAGGGGAATATCGGCTTGGTGTGTGAGAGTTAGATTAAGGCGATACTTGAGGTTGTGGGTTCTGGTTTGGACATGAAAGACATGCTCAAAAGCAAGTGTTTTACTTTTTTAGGAATTAACTGGCCCTGGGACGGGGAGACTCTCCAGGACCAGAAAGGCCCCAAGATGTCAAAGCATCTTAAAATACAGGAAATAGGGCTTCCCTGGTGGCGCAGTGGTTGAGAGTCCGCCTGCCGATGCAGGGGACGCGGGTTCGTGCCCCGGTCCGGGAAGATCCCACATGCCGCGGAGCAGCTAGGCCCGTGAGCCATGGCCGCTGAGCCTGCGCGTCCGGAGCCTGTGCTCCGCAATGGGAGAGGCCACAGCAGTGAGAGGCCCACGTACCGCAAAAAAAAAAAAAAAAAAAAAATCAGATATTTAAAATTCTCGAGGAAATTCTGTCTTCAAGGCAAAGAAAATGATATCCCACATCTTACGAGATGGAGCTTCTGCAGCCATTCTTAAGGGAGAACGACTTAGGAAATTGTACGTGTGGTCAGGTTTAGTACGTTCTGAATTTTTGTCCAGTTCAAAAGGAAAACTGAAGTTTGCATTTTAAGAAGCTTTGTAAATCAATAAGCAGAAAGAATCAAACAACACCTCGGCAGCAACACAGCTCAGCACAAGTAGTACAAACATTGTCTCTGAAGAGTTAGTTTTTTAAATGACTAAACAGAAGAAATACTATATCCTTTGTCCTTTTTATCTATAAACTTGGTCCTGCTGGGCTTCCCTGGTGGCGCAGTGGTTGAGAATCTGCCTGCTAATGCAGGGGACACGGGTTCGAGCCCTGGTCTGGGAGGATCTCACATGCCATGGAGCAACTAGGCCCGTGAGCCACAACTACTGAGCCTGCGCGTCTGGAGCCTGTGCTCCGCAACGAGAGAGGCCGCGGCAGTAAGAGGCCCGCGCACCGCAATGAAGAGTGGTCCCCGCTCACCACAACTAGAGAAAGCCCTCGCACAGAAACGAAGACCCAACACAGCAAGAATAAATTAATTAATCAATAAACTCCTACCCCCAACAACTTCTAAAAAAAAACCAAAAAAACTTGGTCCTGCTAATTTAAAAAGAAAAACTGTTAAGTAGCCAATAGTATATTTCCTAACTTTGATTCGTGTTTCTCTGGATCACACAAAGTAGTTATTTCCCAGTTTCTAGAAGAGGCACCTCATGATTATCATTCTTAAAAATACAGCCAGGTGTTCCTCTTAGAGGAGATTTCCATGACTAGTGGTTACAATGCTGTATTTTAATCGCCAATTAATATCTCTTCTCCACTTATCTTTGTATGTCCTTAAGACCAGGGACATTCTCCAAGCTCTGGCATCTCCAATCTCATTGGAGATTGGACATTCTCCAATCTCTGGTGCCGAGCACACTGTCTGGTGCTTAATAGATGCTCAGATCTGTCAAACGCATGGACGCCACCTGCCTGCCCTGCACCCAGTGCTAAGCAGATGCCTGGCACATCATTAAGAGATGCGGGGGCGGAGGGGGGGGTGGGAGTGAATCTAAATCTCTAAAGATTTCCAAAAGGATTTATTTTCTGGCTCTTCTGTCTAGAAAATTAATTTCATTTCAAAGTGACACGCTGGACAGAACGAAGACAAAAATGCGTGATCGAGCCATTCCTGAGCAGCGATCATTACCACTGCTACACAAGGGAATGACCAACGCTTCCCGATGAGTAGTTCCTCAGGTAACATTGTAATAATGCTGAAAACTCCTTTCATCACGAATCATTTAGAGCACCTGCTACATGAAACCATGTCCAAGTGACATGGGACTTCAACAGAGCTGTCCTCTGCATAGTCATCACCCATTTCTAAGTTGTTTGCTTTTATTCTCTATACGGAGCGGCGGTCGGCGGGTGCCCCTTTTTAAGAAATCTTTTTTCCTTAAAATGACTGAGACTTTCAAAAACTTGTTCCTTAATCACATCATCTTTCTTAGTGAAAACAGAAATTCTTCATCTTACACTTCCTCCGTACAACCTCCCCGCGACTCTGAGACCAGGGAAGAACGAAGCAGGAAGACGAGTCATATTTTCATTACGTTTTCCATGGAAATCCCACCTCGGACCAGCAGTTGGTGATCTGAAAGCAGGAATAATAACACCTGTCTCATGGGCGTCCTCTTCTTCTGCATCCCCACAACTCCAGGGTTTAGGAAGATTTGACCTGATTTTCAAGGTTTGGAGGTTGTACTTTTATCTTCTTGGAGCAATTGAAGAGTGGTTAAATGATGAAAGTTTCCTTTGAGGGTCCTTTCCTGAAAATAAACTATTTATAGCTACAATCTTCCTCATCTTGGGAGCAAAAAATAAGCTCACACAGGGCTCCTCCGAGCATATTACTACACTATGGCAGAAGCTTCTGGAACAATACTTCCTTTCCTATTCCAAGTCTGATCCACTAACTTAAGCAACCTCTTTAATGATTTTTTCTGTATTTGTAATCCATGTTCCTGGAACATTAAAGCCATGAATGTTCTTTTGTAAGTGAAAACCGCCTTAGATCGTCACAGACATACATGGAATGGAAACAGCCCACATGTCTAACTACAGACTTGACCAAAGACCAGAGGTCTCCGGACCTCTCAGCCGGCTGCCAGTGATGCTGAGACCCACTCCTGCAGCATCCTTCCCTCTGTGCCTTGCTGCCATGTGCCCACAGAACTTAAATGCTGCCCTAGGAAAGTGAGGAAGGAAGAACCCTAAATTCATATGAAATGTCTATCACCCTGATGGAATGGTGCCTCAAATTAGACATGAAATTTTGGAACATAAGTTACATTTTTTAGGCACCCGATTTGTAAGTCAAAATTTGAGCCCAGAATATGGGAAGGCTTATCTAGAATCTCCAGGAATACTCAGACAGTCATGAATTGATAAAAAGTCCTACAAATAGAGCCAAGTGCCCTGGAATAATCAGATTCAGACATCATGGCCAGCTTGCAAAATCCCAGACAATGATGAAGCTGTGACTGAGAAACTGTAACAAAATTCTGTAAGGTTGGTCATCCAGAAACAGAGGGAAAGGGAAAGAATGCAGGCTTGTTGTAGTTTCTTGTAGATTCAATTTTCTGGATAGCAGAAGAACACCTGAAAAGCGAAGAATGAGACTTACACCTTCTGATTCGGACTAAGGGGTCCTCTAAGTATCGAACCTCTTTCTGCAGAGAGAAATGGCTCCAGCACCACCAGATCCAGCCACTGAAATGCCATTTTCCCGCCAAATGATATGCCCCTTGATCGGCCATGAACATTGAAGGCTTAGGGGATGTGTGGGGAGGTCTTGCTTGGAGAAGGCCGTACTCCAACGCAGTTAGGAAGAGTACAGAGGATTTCTAGGAGCTGTTGGTGTAGGATGGCCTAACTCTCCTGTGGTCTGGAGTGGGCCACAAGCAGCAGGAGACCCTGGCTCTGGAGGGGCATTGAGGGTGACACTGGGGCATGACTCTTCACCTGTCTTCCTGGATTGATGACACAGGACCCCAAATCTAATCAGTGCTTGCCCTCAGAAATTGGACATCATCCCAGAGAAACAGAAAAGGGGAAACCACAAATTACTGTGACTGGTAGAATGAGGGCCTGAATACAAATTAAGTCCAGACGTTTAAAAATCTGTGGTCTGAGACTCTTATTTACTCTAAAAGTCTATGATTTTAAACCACAAATTATACTTCACAGTGTAAGTACAATCTAGTTCCCTGTGCACAACTATGTTGGTTGCCAATGGTAGCAACAAGCAACAGTGTTACCTTCAGGTATAATGGCCTGAAGAACAGATTCCTTCCCCAGGAATGCCCTCACTCCCCAGGCAGGCTTTGTCATGTGTCTGGGCCTTAATTCTGGCCTCTGAGTCTTCTGACAGGTTAGCAGGGATTCTTGAACTTTTACTGCTCTGTCTCCTAGCTGGCATCGTTATCTGACCTCCTACGCTCTGGAACCAGAGCTCCTGGGTCCACAAGGCCTTGCCTGAAACTCTTTGAATTTGATCTTTGGACATTTTGACTTAGAGCACTACCAGCCCCACCTCAGGCCCATCCCTCAACCCAGACCTGACCCATTGTGTCCTCTGTCTCTGGAGGACACAGAGAAGACCCTTCTGAACTGAGACAGCACCCCATCCCCTCCAAGAGCTATGTAAAGAAGAGCAGGTGAAAGGGCAATTAGACCTGAAGAAGAGAAGTTAAAACTGGAGTATGAGGTGGGATTTCTACATTTCCCATCAAGCTAGATGAACATATCATGATGGCTAAGGCACAAACTCCCATATTTATTCAGAGCTGGCCACAGAAATTATTTTCTGTTTCAAAGCAATGGAAAGAGTTGAGATGAATAATACATCTTTATCTATGCCAATATTTAAAACAACCAAGCAGCACTGTGCTATTTGTTTAAACCAGTCTGTGTTTTACGTTGTGCATGCAAATCTACATTGTGCATGAGTGTTTCAGTAGAAATTTCTTTTGAAATGTGAAATTGTTTATGATGCTGACAAAAATTCAAAACAATCTACCATCTATAGATGCCCCACTGTCATGGATTTTTAAACACATTTATTATCACAGAGTCACCGCAGAGAAGAGAGACCACAAATGTAGCACAAGTGTGCTTCCTTCATGAAATTTCCCAAGGATATTCCTTTTGCAGAGATTGAGAGTCTGTGAGCAGTTCTGATTCCCACAAGAGACCCACGTTCAGACGCAGAAAAGAGAGACTCTGCAGCTCAATGCTACATAGGCGTTTGCTTCACCTCTGGTTGCTTCAAAGGTTTCCAGGACAACAGTTTAAATGAAAAGGAAACGTATCAGTAGCTTGAACATAGATCTACGATTCTAAGCCATGAATTCCAATGGTGTTTCCAAATCACTACCCAGAATCAGAAAACAAACTGTTACGTGTTATATGTTATGTCTACATGTCCCAGTGAGATCTATTCTTGCCAGTTATTGGGAGAAAATTCTATGGGGATTCAGAGTCTCGCCAATTTGCCCCAGTAGTGAAGTTTTATACATCCAGTGGTCCGGGGCAAGTCAAAATGCCCCTCCACCGTCAAGACAGGTTGTTGCAACTTGTATCACCTGCCACCAAAAAAAAAAAAAAGGCATAGTGACCTTTTCTGCAGCCTTTAAATTAAACTGGTAATAGGCTAGAACAAGATTCTGAAGTCTGACATATGCTATTTCCAAAATCCAGGTTCAGGTGTGTACCACGGCAGAAGAGAGCTCTGCAGCAAATCCAGTGACCCGCCCAGGTAGGCCACATGCCCAGCAGATCCAGGTGCCAGGGTTCCAGGAGTAGATAAGTCTCAAGCAAACCCCAGCGGGAGAGTTTCGGAATAAAACTCTGCCTTCTGCTGCATAGAGCTTCCTGACTTGGAAAGCAGTGCCCGGATTGTAGCAGAGATTAAGTCCTCGACCGTTAGTGGGGAGCCTTGGAGTGAGTATTGCCCATCACATGATCCCATATGGGGCCAGAGTGTGCAAGTCTTTCCAGCCTGCCTCACTCGGCATGCCGGCTGCCCCAGGAAAGGTGACATGAGACAGCTCTCTGCAGCCCCGAGCACACTCTCCTCAGCGGGGCAGCAGGCTCTTATTTTTGAAGGGGGATCTGGGTGAGAATCTCCACATCTAGGATTCTCCTCTTAATGAATTGATTCCTTTATCACTGTGAAATGTCTTTATTTTTGATAATATGCCTTATTTCTCCCATAGTCTAATTTGTTGGATATTAACATACCCATTACAGCTGTAGGAGTCCGCTTGGGCTGCCACAACAAAAGAACACAGGCTGGGTGGCTTAAAAACAGAAACTTATTTTATCACAGTTCCAGAGTCTGGAAGTGCAAGATCACGGTGGCAGCTGGGTTGGATTCTGGTGAAAACTCTCTCCTTGGCTGCAGACAGCCGTCATCCTGCTGTGTCCTCAATGGGCTTTCCTCTGGGCACAGGTGCAAAGTGGGAGAGAGATCTCTTGTGTCTCTTCCTCTTCTTATAAGGACACTAGTCCTATAGGATTCAGGCCCCATCCTTATGACCTCATTTAACCTTAATTACCTCCTTAAAGGCCTCATGTCCAAATGTAGTCACGTTGGGGGTTAGAACTTCAGCATATGAATTGAGGGGAACCCCATTCGGTCCATGACACCAGCTTTCTTTCTAAGATTAAAGTTTGCTTGATAAGCCTCTTTGTCCTTCTCCTTTTAACTCATCTTTGTTCATGTTTAAAATGCATCTCTTGTAAATAACATTTATATGATCTTGCTGCTTTTCTTTGTGTATCATCGCTGCCTTTTAGCTGGATTGTTGCTTAGTACATTTCTATTTAAGATAATTATTGATACAGTTGGGATAAGTCTACCAAACTGCGATGTGTTTTTTATTAGCCTTATCTGTTGTTTCCTTTTTTCCACATTCCTTTCTTCTGTTAGATGTTCTTGATTAGCTGAGTTTTTAGTACTCCTAAATCCATGTTAACACCTTTATTAATTTTTTTTAACTTCTTCAGAGATTTCCCAACTTGACACAAGGGGGCCAGGCCTTTATACCCCCATATCAATCCCCCAGGAAAAGGGTGTGGCCTGGAGCAAGCTGCCTGCACAGCAGAGGCAGGTCCTGAAGGGAGATGACGACTAGGTTGCCTCCACAGCAATGGCAGCAGCAGGGGAAGCAGGGCCCTTATTCCTACCAGGTGATCTGTGCACCTGTGCTCACCACGGGGTGTACACTGAACATTACAAATGCAGCCTTGTTTACTGTATGGATTTTGTTGTCTTTCTTTCAAGAATATTGAAGTTTGTTTCACCAGGCAATTAACTTACTTGCAAATCACCCTAGTCCTTTGGAAGCTTATTTTAAAATTTCATTATGACGGGTCTATAGCAGTGGTTATCAACTGGGGGCAACTTTTTGATTGTCATACCTGTGGGCTGCTACTGGCATTTAGTGGGTATAGCATGCTGATTAAGGTCGTGATCTAATGGAGGGGCCATAACGTTGATTGACTTGAGTTGATTTAAAGACATGTTCTATGTACGATCAATAACTTTGATGTAATATGTAAAATTAATGAAATTTAATACGGGCTTCAACTGCTCGTGGGGAAAATAACTGAATGCCCAGGTGTGTGGCTTTTGCATGGTTGCTCTCCTTGTGTGTCACTTCCATGCAATGATTGAATCAGGAGGTCTGGGGACTGTCGGGTTCCTCCTCTGTCAGGTCGTTCAGTCCAAACTCTTGCATATTTGTTTCTCTAAACTCAATTATTCTACAGCCTAGTATTACATTCAATTACACATCTCACAATATTCAAAATGGCTCATTTGTTCTGGGAATTACATGCCTCTAATTTATCACTGACAACCAGCAGATGCTGACAACCAGCAGAATGGTGATGAAACCCAGCCGGCCACCAGCAGGCTTTGCATCCTCCAGAATGCAAAGCGAGATGGCACGTTTAAACATGGCGACAGTGCCAGTCAGGTGCCAACTGTACGGGACCGAGTTCCGTTAGGTGTAATGCTGGTTTGTATTTATGCCACTCACTCCTCCAGAGAGCTTTGCTGTAAACCTACAGCCTTCGGGGATGTTTCCTCTTTCAGCCTGAAGGACTCGCTTGGTCATTCTGCCAAAGGCACCTAACCACTTCCAAATAACCATTTTGCCACTGACAGTAGATGTCCTTAAGACACGGCAGTGATGCCCCGTGACGGACATCATGGTGTGCCACCCAGATCCTCCTTCAGGGATGAAGGATTTGTCCCCCCCACCAGAAGATGGACATCCCTCAGCTGTCACCCCCTCTGCAAACTGCCCTCAGATGAAGAGAGCTCCTTCACCCCAGATCACACCGCTGGGGGCACAGGAAGCCACACCTCATGACTGGCCACCGTGGGAGGAAAAAGCTCAGGGCACCATGGGACCACCTGAAAATGCTCCAGCTTCCGAGCTCCCCGGGCCACCAGCTGAGGTTGTTGTTGACGCCCCAATGCCAAGGTTGCCTCAGCCATGCCCACTTTCCTCTCTTCCACGGGCGTTGCTCTGGGAACTGCTCCTGGTAAATTTCCTGTAGGCAAGCCTGCATCTCAGAGCATGCTTGGCCTCATTTTCCCTTTTCCATCAAATATAAACTGCTCACCCTGGCTTCCAAAGCCCCTAGAATTCAGCCCCACCTTCTCCGAACATAGACGTTTAAGGAGGCCAGACTTCTCACTCTTCCCCACTCATGCCACCATCATTTCTGCTTCTGTGTCCTTTCTTTCTCCTCCAACATGGGGAATTTTTACCCTAAATATTAACTGCTAAGCGTAAGAATGATAAACTCAATCAAGAAAGACTCAGAGTCCCTCGGACATTGGTCTAGATGAGAATGGAACTAACATACAAAGACCGCAGCCAGTTTTGGTGGAAGAAGAAAAACCATCACTCTCTCTGCTTCTCTGAGAATGATGCAGGAGCATCACAGTGATGGTCTCTGATCCAGCCCTGAGCTCCCAAAAAACAAGGAGGGAAAAGGAAAGATGAGGAAGCAGAGAAGGTGGGAAAAGCAACCCTTTACATGGGCGGCAGCTGTACCAGCCCAGCCAGCCTCCCATCAAGGACCGCTCCCAGGAAAAACCAGGTGTCCACACTCTTGAGAAGATTTCCACTCTGATGTCTGATAAAGGATTTGCTTTCCGCAGAGCGAGAAGGGGGTACAGTTGAGGAGAGGGATTATTAGATACTGTTATACCCTACTCAGGTCTCAACCCCACACAGCGTTCAGAGAGTCAGATGCCTTGACTGAGAACAGAGTTAATAACTGCAAATCTTCTGTTTCAACTGCAGTGGCCTTTTCACTCCATTGCAGTACCTCTAAAATATCATGAGACTGACACCAAATAGCACTTTTACTGTGACAGACACACCAGAGACCGTAATTTAAATTAAAGGATTAAATATGTAATGGTGACATTTCAGGCAACTTGCAGAATTGTAGTTCACGTTAAACAAATGCAAATCCTTCATAATCCTTTTTTAAAAATACTTAAAACTGATTTTTACTCGAAGAAAAGCCAAGTTTCCAAAATCAATGAATATAGTTCTAAACTCTTATCTTAATTACATTTTCTCGAGTAGGCTCATTCTTTCAGACTGTTTTACCTGGGGCCTGAAAACTTTTAGCACAGGGTTGAGTTAGCACATGAGGGGAACTCCGGGCAGTATCGATCCAACAAGAATCCTACAAATAATGGTTATTGAACAGTGCTATAGAATATCTAATTTTCAGCCAACAAAACAAAGGCTTATTAAAATATTTAACTTATTAAAATATTTAACTATATTTAAAGCCTGAAATTGATAAATTGACTTATTCAACAGAATTAATCATTTGCATTTTAAGCTCTGGTGTGTTACATCACGATTTACTATCCATTGTAATTTACAATGAAAGGAAGTAGTCCAGCAAGGCAAGATCATCAACAGCTTACCAATTTTCATAATAAAAGTGTTCAGGGGCTTCCCTGGTGGCGCAGTGGTTGAGAGTCCGCCTGCCGATGCAGGGGACACAGGTTCGTGCCCCGGCCCGGGAAGATCCCACATGCCGCGGAACGGCTGGGCCCGTGAGCCATGGCCGCTGAGCCTGCGCGTCCAGAGCCTGTGCTCTGCAACGGGAGAGGCCACAACAGTGAGAGACCCGCGTACTGCAAAAAAAAAAAAAAAAGTGTTCAGGACGTGGCTCTTTGAAAATTACTGGAATAGAACACATGAGGTTTATTGGCAAACATAGTGTATATACCAGGATTTTCTGAGGAGCTTATAAAAAATACAGATGCCTGAACCCACCACAGATACACAATAGACTCATCAGAGGTAGACACAGGCATCTGCTTTTTAATAAATTCTCCAGATGAAGCTGCTGAAGATGAAGCTTGAGAACCCCCATTAAAATAGACAACATCGGGACTTCCCCAGTGGCCCACCTTCCAGGGCTTCCCTGGTGGCGCAGTGGTTAAGAATCGCCTGCCAATGTAAGGGACACGGGTTTGAGCCCTAGTCCAAGAAGATCCCACATGCCGCGGAGCAACTAATCCCATGCGCCACAACTACCGAAGCCCACATGGCTAGAGCCCATGCTCCGCAACAAGAGAAACCACCGCAATGAGAAGCCCGCGCACCGCAACGAAGAGTAGCCCTCGCTCGCCGCAACTAGAGAAAGCCCGTGCACAGCAACGAAGGCCCAATGCAGCCAAAAATAAAATTAATTAATTTAAAAAAAAAAAGAATCCACCTTCCAATGCAGGGGACGTGGGTTCCAATCCCTGGTCAGGGAACTAAGATCCCACACGCGGCAAACTCCAGAGCCCACTTGCCCTGGAGCCCGCACGCGTGCCACAACAAGAGACAGAAAAACCCTCACGCCACAACTAGAGAGAAATCTGTGCACTGCAAGGAAAGATCCCACATGCCACAATGAAGATTCCGAGTGCCACAAGTAAGACCCAATGCAGCCAAAAAATAAAACCAAAAAAACATCATATTCCTAGGACTGATCCTGGCAGACGTTCGTTCTCTTTATCTTAGGAAGTTTTTTCCTGTCCTAAGAACTCTGGAAATCTGACTTCCTCCACGAAGCCTGCTTGTATCACTGGAGGAACATTGGCAATTGCTAAAACCATACACGAACCAACCCCAAGACATGCATCCACCCAACAAAACACACTACACACGTGATGACAGTACTGAGAACAGTTTTACCAATGAGAAAGTCTCAGCGTGAATGCCAGACTCTATGCAGCAGGTATGTCATTGTACTACTGGGGTTAGGTGGAATTAAACACATTTCAATGCATGATTGGAGCTTACAGCAATATCAACGTCTATCCCCGCTCGCAGAAGTAAAAAATGACTCAAAAGTGAAGTCATTATCTGGTTTGTAAACAAAATTTACGAAACAAAATTCATAGAGTCATTGTTAACTATTTTAATTATTGTAATAAACAGGAGAGCACATCACTTAAGGAGAAACAGTTCTCCAGTTCCATGCATAATAACTGGATTATTAGTGGCTACATGAGCTGCCCTCCTTGTTGAATGCAACCATGTATCTTTGCAACACCTAGCCATTAATAAATTACCATTTAAAATTCTGATCACAAAGATTTTTTTTCATATTAGGTTCAATTTGCATATTTGGTCTTCCAACAAAATGGGGGCCAAGTAAGCATCTTTTAACTGTTTCAAAAGTCATAGAAATGAGAGACCAAAAAAATCCTGCTAAATATTACAAGGTCATAAAATGCACTGGCTCTCTCCAAACTTTGCTGCTAATTGTGTACAAACCCTCTACAGAAACTCACACAGAATCAGTAATGGAACTAACAAATTCTCCTTTTCTTTCACCCTCTCCCTCTCTCTCTCGATCTCGTTTCTGCCATCAAGGCACAGGTAGACCTGGGACATGGTGACACCCTCTGGCCCTGGATTCCCAAGAAATGCTAAACCGAAAGAGGAAAGGCTGCCCACGTGTGTGCTGAAGCACAGTCTCCATTTTTATGGCCAGAAGAATAGGATCCAGAGCTAAGAAGAGACCCAAGGTCCCCATACACGTAATCAGAGATGTCCCCAGTGCCATGTTTTTCCCTCAGTTCTGCCAACAGGCTTTGCTCTTGACTCTGGTAAGAGCCCAAGTCCTCTTGCTTTCTGTCTCTTCTCTCCTTAAGCTAGAAAACAGACACCATTCCCATTCAAAGTTTCCATAGAAGGCCTGGGTGTGCCGTGTGCTTCCCTGGCTCACCAATAGTTTTCTCTAGTTCTGCGTTCACCTCAAACGTGCAAGGCGTAGACTGACATGGTCGGGGAGTCTGACGATGGTTTAGATGACTGTCCTCCTCAATCAGGTTTCAGCTGGATGCTTAAGTTGCACTTTCTCATCTAAATTTTGGACCCCAGGTCCCCAGTTCTGATCTTAGTGATCATCTGTACCTGGGTTCACTCTTTCCATTGACCCAAGATCACTGACCCTGTCTTGGCCAAGATCACTGACATCGAGCACCTGTCTGAGTTACAGTTTCTTATAAATGTTTTAATTCATCATCCTCTCTTTCCCAGGAACATCTGTAGCTCAAAGCTTAACTCAAAACGCCCAATAGGGGTTTTCGGTCTTACCTCTTAACCAATATATGAACAATTCTCTCACAAATACATAGGATATAGGGGTAGCAGCCATTGAGTCTTCTCTGCATTGAAGCAGGGCAGACTTCAAGCTTCATCTTAGGAGTTCTTAATCACAGGGGGGACCCTAGGCCCCCTAAAATAGTCTATCTTCTCCCTGACTTTTTGAAACCCCATAATAAATGACAGGTCCTTTCCTTAAAATTCAGTATTTAGGCTGTCAGCTTACACACACGGTACCTTCATAGGAATTAGTCAAAGGTGGTCCATTTAGGATTAGGGCAGAAAAGCTATAGTGAGATCCCTTTTTCTGGAATAGTCCACAAGGACCCGGGGCTGGGAAAGTGACTAAGGTCTGAATTCAGCCCATCATGTTGCCCCCTGAGCCAGGTGCCTTTGCACAGGGCACAGTCTGTACAACAAGAAGAGCTGGGCCCACAAATTCCTTTAGAAGACCAAAGCATCGCCTTAGATCCACGTAGCGGGAATGTCTTTTCAAAGCAGTGTTTGAAAGCATGAAATGAAGAGCAACATAAAAGTCCAGATAATGTCTGTGAAGCAAGGAACACATAGGAGAGAGAATTCAAAAGACAAAACAAACTTCTATCTGTTTCATAATTTAACACATAGAGTTTGCCTGATTGGGAGAACTAGGGGTCCTTGCAAGAGAGTCAGGCTAATATTTCTTTGTATCCCTGAGATATCACTTAGAGTATTAACCATAGTAAGTCTTCAATAGGCTTTTGGTCGATAGAGGAAAGGGAGGGGTGACTAGCCAGTTTCCATGAGCCTAAAGAGTTAAATTAAAACTATATCTGGTTAAAAGCTATGGCCCACATGATGATGTTCTAACAGCCCACTTACTTAGTAAACGTGGCTTAAATGGATCCTCCATACATTTCAATGATTCAAGCGTTAAATGGGAAATACGCACATACGGCGTACTGCATTAGATATATGTGAAGGATACTAACAAATCCTTGTAAGTAATCCTTAAAAGGCAAAGGGGAGGGAATTCCCTAACAGTCCAGTGGTTAGGACTCCATGCTTTCACTGCTGAGAACCCAGGACGACCGAAATCCTACAAGCTGCGCAGCACTGCCGATAAAAAAAAAGTCAAAGGGGAGAAATACACCCCTGCCCCACTGAATTTCACCAAAGATGAAATGTTCTCCGGAACATAGCAGAGCACACAGCTAACTCGGCTGCTTGCTTTGGTTTCGTTGGCATCTTTGTCTACCATTAGCAGTGAGGGTAAAGGAGAGTAGATAAATTCTCCAGCAAACATCAAAATCTCTAAGTATTTGAACAGGATGCACACGACTAAACATTTTAAGGACCTGCAGAGCACTGTCGTCTTGTCGTAAAACCCCATAAAAACTCTAGACTAAATCTCTCCCTAGGGAGCAAATACAAAATAATAGATTTATCTCTAAGACCAAGTCGAGGATTTAAATCTATAATAAGACTACTGGTCCAAAGGCACTGGGTAATAAAAATTCACAGGTTGTTGGGTTAAATATTCATGGAGCGTGAACTGCAGCTATACCAGTGAGTTTCCTTCTCTGGATCAAAAATGTAGGATAACAAATATTTAATAAGTAATATCAGAGGACTCAGTGTCACTTACTGCAAATAAGAATACTTGTGCTAAACTTTTCCATTAGACAAAAATGGTGGTTTGCAGCCCACATGCCGGTGCGGGCAATTGAAAAAAAGAAAAGTTTTATTTCATGTAGTTCAGAGTCGCAGTTAGAGGCGGAATTCTAGAATGGCAGCTTGGGGAGTCCAGCCAACCCACCTTCCCCAGAAAAACAACCACTTAACTAGTGAAAATTATTTTTTTATACAACCATCTAAAGCCTCTGGAAATTGTCCTAAGGGCATTTAGCAAAGGAATGGAGAAACATTCATTTAAGAAAATCTACTAAATCTCAGTAAAAACAGTGAAAGTCTATGGAATCTGAGCCCCCTCCCACCCCCAGTCCCCCAGCCCTGGGTAACTCGACCACAGGTGCTCTGACCTGAGCAGATGCAGCTAAGAAGACGGGGGCTCTCTCCCCACCTCACTCCCAGTGGAGCTACATTTTCACTTTGAAAGGGTAGGTGACGGGTGCTTCTCAGGCCTTCAGAATTCCAGGCAGGGACTTCCCTGGTGACACAGTGATTAAGAATCTGCCTGCCAATGCAGGGGACACGGGTTCAAGCCTTGATCTGGGAAGATCTCACACACCGTGGAGCAACTAAGCCCATGCGCCGCAATTACGGATCCTGCACTCTAGAGCCCATGTGCCACAACTACTGAGCCCATGTGCCGCAACTACTGAGCCCACGTGCCACAACTACTGAGTCTGCACACCACAACTACTGAAGCCCGCGTGCCTAGAGCCCATGCTTCACAACAAGAGAAGCCACCGCAATGAGAAGCCCGCTCACCGCAACGAAGAGTAGCCTCCGCTCGCCACAACTAGAGAAAGCCCGCACACAGCAATGAAGACCCAATGCAGCCAAAAATAAATAAATAAATAAATAAAAGAATTCCAGGCAGGCATGGCTAAAAAGATGAGACTCCTACCTTGTGGTACAGCACGTCCACCCCAGGTATGATGGGCTGACAATACCGAGGCCTCGATTGACCCCATACCAGCTGATTCATAAGCAGAGGCTCCACAGCAGGAGTACAAGCCTAGAAGACCAGGGGCTGCCACCCCAGCCCAGCTCTGCTCATACAGCAGGTGTGTCACTCCAGACCAGGGGCTGCCACCCCAGCCCAGCTCTGCTCATACAGCACGTGTGTCACTCCAGACCAGGGGCTGCCACCCCAACCCAGCTCTGCTCATACAGCAGCTGTGTCACTCCAGACCAGGGGCTGCCACCCCAGCCCAGCTCTGCTCATACAGCACGTGTGTCACTCCAGGAGAAGCAGACCAGGATGTGGATGGAGTAAACAATTCAATCAAAAGACAGAGATTGCCAAACTAGCTTTAAAAAAAAAAAGACTCAATTACATGCTGTGGACAGGAAACACACTTTAGATTCAGAGGACAGGCAAAAAGTTTGAAAATTAAAAGATAGAAAAATGTATGCAAACAGCACCCTTGAAAGAGGTGGAGTTGCTATATTAATATCAGACTAAAGGACTTTAACCAAAAAAATGACTAGAATCACAGAGAGACATTGTATAATAATAAAAGAGCTTATTCATCAGGAATGTATAACCATTGCAAACATATACGCACCTAACGAAAAGGCTGAAAAAATACATAAAGCAAAAACTGACATAACTGAAAGGAGAAACGAACAATTTAACAACAATAATTGGAGATTTCAATGCCCCACTTATAATAATGGGTAGAACATCTATGCTTTTTGCTAGGTTTATTCTAGATTAACTGTGTATATGATTTAGGTTGCTGTGATAACTTCCTTAGAATCCTCAGAGAGGCAGTGAAGGGATTAAAGTAAACACAGAGAGGGACAAATGGGGGTTAGAGACGAAGGGTTGGGGGGAAGGGGAGCCAAAGTAAATAGGTAAATTACTTTAAGATATCAGTGGTGCTTTAGAAATTCACATAAAGCAAATATGTACAGCCCACAGTTCCTTGGCATTATCAATACTACATGAAAACAATACAATTTATTTGAGCATAGGATTGCCAGAAAAAATATAGGATGCCCAGTTAAATTTGAATTCTGGATAAACAATGAATAATTTTTAGCATAGGTATATCAAAAAGATGGTATGGGACATCCTTACACTGAAAATCTATTTGTTATTTATCTGAAATTCACATTTAATTAGGTGTCCTGTATCTTCACTTGCTAAATCTGGCAACTTTGAGGGTCTGTTCTATACACCAGGTGGCACTTGCCCTCAGCGCAGGAGATAAACAAAGCAGGGGTGCAGCCTTGAGAGTAATAAACAAGCCTAATACTCTTCCAACTGTGATGTGAATAGTATCCTAGGGGAAATGCCAAGGAGTTGGGGGTGGGAATTAGCATCTTCAGCTTAGGAAAAAAGTGTTAGGCCTTGGAAAAATAGTAGGTTACTGACTCCCCAGGGTGGGGGTGGGGCAGGAATGATCACCAGAATTCCAACAAAAGAAACAAGTTATTCAACTATGCCTGTCATTACAACATTATTACAAGCACTATGGGAGGTAGAGAGGGGACAGGAGAGCAGGGAAAGTAGGCTTGCCCCAAATGAGAAAGTTTACCTGAAGACAGGAAGAAAGACATATACAAGTGAAATATGAGAACGGTACAAGACATCATTTTTGAGTGAGTGCCCAGGTAAAATCCAGGAAGGCTTCTTGGAGGAGGAGGAACTGGTGCCAGGCATCAGAATTGACAGAAGAAGTATACACACCCGGGCAGCGAGAGGCAACATGGTATCACAGTTTCCACCCTTTCAGCACCTTTAATTTTCAGCCACTCTTTCACTCTAGACAAAGCCTGTTCCCATTCTGTTCCATGTGTTCAGGTCAGCAGAACTGCTGGGGACCCTTGTGCAGGTTCTACATAGCACAATGCTGTGGTCATCATTTACATCATGGTGCTCTGTCTGCAGCCACACGCTGCAAACTGGAAATCCAGGGCTCGGAGGGCCCAGGTGAGGGATTAAGTCATAGTTAGTGACCAAGAAAAGATTAGCAATTAGTAAAACCTTCTGGAAGGAAAGTTAGCAATAGCTGAACAAGAGCTTTAAATCTTTCGAGCCAGTAATTCCTCCGCCTCTGGGAATTTAGCTTTATAAAATAATCATGACTGCGCACAAAGATTTAGTAACAAAGAGGGTCGTGGCTCCACGCTGCTAGGAACAAACAAGAAACAGCCTCGAAGTCCAAAAATTGGGGATTAATTAAAACTATTCTAAGTATTTTAGACAAAGGATATTTAATACAAGATATTGGTTTTCAGCAATTCCATCTCATCGGTAATTAAGCAGGGAATGGCAAGCCAACCTGAAGATTAGCAAAGCAGGCAGGTGTTACCGCTGCATGGCTAGGCGGGGAGCACGGCCCTGCTCTCAGAGACCAGGGGCTGGGATCGTCAGTCTGGGAGTGCTGGGGCCACCCCCTTGAGCAAGAGAGCGGGGGAAGAATACTTTGTCTCCTGCCAACCCCTATGCTTCCATTCAGTCTCCCAGGGGCCCAACCAGGATCCGAGACACCCTGGAAAATGGAGTCTCCATGACACAGAGCAGAACAAGGTAAGAGTAGGGGTGAGAACAAATGGGAAAATGGCTAGCTTGGTGGACAAGCCAGGTTTGTGTGGAATGGTTTCATTTATAAAAAACGTATGCACGTCAAGACATAACAGACAAAAGGAATAGAAATGAACTATGCTTCTCTCTGGTTGTCGACGTAACGGATGAAAGTGTCTTCTTGTCTACGTTTGCCAAATCATCTATATAAACATGAGCCATGTATGGAGCGTGCACGGTCGATTCCCTCCTCCTTGACGGAAGCTCTCACTCCCAAGGCCGCAGGGAGTTTTGGTGGCCAAACCGAGACCTTCAAGCCCTGCCCCATCCTGGGGTGGAGGCAGGGTCAGGCTGCACCCAGAGACTGACTGATGAGCGTCAATCAAGGCCCACCTGGCCCCCCCATTCCAGGGTGACTCTGAAGGGTCATCCCAGAACCAGAGGTCCCTCTAGAATCAGTCAAGGCCATCAGTACTGACAGGAGCCGGGAGGACACGCATGGGACCTGAGGGTTCTGGGTGGAGGGAGCAGGACACAGGTTTACCAGGATGGGAACCCTTCCCATGGCCGAGGACCGAGGGTCCCAGCAAGGCCCCAGGAGCTGGCGCTGACTTGCTGCTACTGCAGGGCTCCACGAGGGCCACTGTTTCCTCCAAGCTCCTGGCAAAGGACAACGACCTGAACTGCCAAGGTCGATGGTGGCCCGAAGAATGGAGAGACTCAGAGGCATGAGCATGCGAGGGTGGCTGCCGTGTAGGCAACCCCCCCAACCCCAGATATCTATGCTGCATGGGAGGGACTGGAAGACATTTCATTTACAGTTAAAAACGTAATAATAATAAATGGTACAAGGGCACCTGGTACGTGAAGTCTGACTCTACTGATCGGGCCGATTGTCACAGATGCCCTAATGGAATCAGGCTCCCTGTCAGCAATGTGGATGCGGGACAGTAAAGGTAAGTATCAAGGTCAGGGTGGTACACAAGGGCATGGCCCTGAGCGCTATGGGAAGAGCTGACAGATGAGGACACGCCCAGCAGGAATATAACTGGCTGCTACATAAAGTATTCTTCAGTCTGTGCAACCACAAGACATCAGTGTAGTTGGCAGGAGGCTGGGAGCAGCTGCGCAGGAAAACATTGTGACACCTCACCCGGTGTCCTCACTGACCCGCTTCTCAAACCTGAAGCACACTGGCTGAGAGGAGGCTGTGTCCCCAGGGGAAAGGACCCTGCAACGCTGTGGCAGGTGCACCCGGGAATGAGTCCCCCAGTCCTTTCCCACATGGACCTTCAGCTCTCTGGTCCATGCAGCCCAGGTTTGTCTAGAGGTCGAGGAATTTCTGCTATAGTGGTGCTGGGTATATGTGTTTCGTTATACAGATCCACTCTCCCTCTGCTCTCTGCCCCAGAAGTCTGACTCATAGAAATCTCATCACTGACTCGTCACCCCAGGTGTTTCAGCCACTGGGGTGCCCTAGCAGGAATTCAGAGGGGAGAAGGCAGGCGAGGACAGGCTATGAGTCCTCGAACCCATCCCGGCAAAGTGGCTTCAATCTGAACGTACCCCCACCCAATGGTCATTGATTTTCTAAAAGCAGCCTTCCCTAAATGAACCTATCATTCCAGGTTCCAGGTTCTGGTAACCTTTCCCCCACCCCCGTCCCTCTGACCTAAGGGTGGTAACAGCTCTGTCCGTTGTGACCCCCCTTTACCCAACCCAGACCCTTATAAATAGTCCTATTATTAAATCCTCTAGAAATTATCCTAATTTAAGGACGTTCCTCTTCCTTGCTGAAAACCTACTGATGCAGTGGGCCAGACCACCCCTCACCAAGGACGTTCAGGGCACTTCCAAACTCGGGGGAGTGGGCCAAGCCAGCGACCACGTCAGCTGCCTCTCCTCTTACCTTGGCCTCAAGTCCTAGCCATATGTCTTCATTCTCCATGGACCGCATGCCCTAAAGTCCGAATGATTGATTACAAAGCTAAGTCCCTTTGTAGCAGGCTTGATTGGAACTCATTAATCCATCTATAAGAGAATACCATGCTGGACTGGGCGATTGGAATTGACATGTATACACTGATGTGCATAAAACTGATGACTAATAAGAACCTGCAGTATAAACCAACCAACCAACAAACAAAAACAACTAATACTAAACTTTCTTTGGGTTATTTGTATGGAAATATGTTAATATAAATGTTTCAGACATTACATGAAATTTCTAAAAATCTTATATGTTCTGGTATGATGTTATAAGTCATAATTCTAGTTATTACTTTAAAATGTATATCTCAGGGCTTCCCTGGTGGCACAGTGGTTGAGAGTCCGCCTGCCGACGCAGGGGACACGGGTTCGTGCCCTGGTCCGGGAAGATCCCACATGCCGCAGAGCGGCTGGGCCCGTGAGCCATGGCCGCTGAGCCTGTGTGTCCGGAGCCTGTGTGTCCGGAGCCTGTGCTCCGCAATGGGAGAGGCCACAACAGTGAGAGGCCTGTGTACCGCAAAAAAAAAAAAAGTATATCTCAGAAATAACTAAATTTCCTTGTCAATTGCATTATTATGAACTTTCATCAAATCTTTAACTGTGGTCATTTTTAAGTCTTTTGTCATTTACAGACAGTTCTGGGTGTACTCTGATGCTTTTGCAGAAATGTTCCTATAAAAGGGTTTCATCTTCAAGGAATTCATGGAAAAGACTCTTGACAAGTACAGGTTTCTGGTAACTGACTATACTGCTGAACTGAATGAATAAGCATTTTCAGAACTCTAATGGAAAACTGATGAACTCATAAAAGTGCTAACAAAAGATCAAGATAAAAAAACAATTAATTACATGGGACTGAGTGAACTGATGAGGATGATTATAATTTTTGTAACTTTCTGTTTGAATAAAATATAAAAATCCCACAAGGACTCAGAGGCAAAAAATAGACAAATCAATTTTCACTGCAAAGTAAAGGAGCTGTTACAGTGGAGGATTCCTGGACTGAATGTCAATATTATGACATAGTGTGAGTGTGTTTCGTGTTTGGTAATTGCAGTCATTGGTGCTTTTGTTGTGGCCATCCATTTACAATGCTTGGTGTCAGTTTATTTATCTCTTGTAAAAATAAAATACAGTGTGTGTGTGTGAAAAAAAAAATATATATAACTGCATACAATGTGACAGAGTCTATGTTGATAAGCTCCTGTAAAGATAAAACATATGGCATGGCAACTTCAAAAAAAAAAAAAAGAATACCAACAACACAATATAAAGCATTACTTTTAATTAACAAAAGCAATTAGCACTAATTAAAATGTACTCACATTTGTCAAAGAGCCATTTCACCTTAATTGCTAGGTGTGTTAAATAGGCAATTAAAAACAAATTAAGGGCTTCCCTGGTGGCGCAGGGGTTGAGAGTCCGCCTGCCGTCGCAGGGGACACGGGTTCGTGCCCTGGTCCGGGAAGATCCCACGTGCCGCGGAGCGGCTGGGCCCGTGAGCCATGGCCGCTGAGCCTGCGCGTCTGGAGTCTGTGCTCCACAACAGGAGAGGCCACAACAGTGAGAGGCCTGCGTACCGCAAAAATAAAAAAAAACAAATTCAAATGAAGACCCCAGAAAAAAGAGAGGCAGGCGAAGGCATCTGTGACAACACACAGGCAGAAATGCTCCTCGGCTTGGGGACATGCAGCACTGCCCTTCACGTGCATTATGGCAACTCCTGCCCAATGTGCTTCATGAGACAATGCCACAAATGCAGATTAGGGAGTTGGGTTAAAGATGTAAAGTAAGCAAACTTGAATTTTGGCATAGGAAGGTACAATATCCGCAGATGAGTACTTCCTCAGTGTCTCCGTGGCCAAGTTCAACAAGGAACCTGAAAGCCATTCCTCCCTCCAGTTGCCGAGGTGATGCTGCCTTGTGAGACACGCTGTCTTCAGGGCTTGAGTGGATGGCAAAACATGAAGTGTGGTAAATACACTCAGTAAAAAAGCTCATTAATGGGTATCATAACTAGATGGGGTTTAATGGCAGAAGCAGAATTTATGTCAGACCTTGCAATAGGAGTAGGAAATGTTTTTTGTTTTGTTTTGTTTTGTTTTGTTTTAACATCTTTATTGGCGTATAATTGCTTCACAATGGTGTGTTAGTTTCTGCTTTATAACAAAGTGAATCAGTTATACGTATACATATGTTCCCTCATCTCTTCCCCCTTGCGTCTCCCTCCCTCCCACCCTCCCTACCCGACCCCTCTAGGTGGTCACAAACCTCCGAGCTGATCTCCCTGTGCTATGCGGCTACTTCCCACTAGCTACCTATTTTACGTTTGGTAGTGTATATATGTCCATGCCACTCTCTCACTTTTTTGAATAAGAAGAAAGAAGAAGAAAGAAGCAGGGGCATCCCAGGCAAGAAGAATAGTATAAACAAAGGCTCAGAAACTGGAGCTAATTGGTCTCACACGCACCCCTTGTATTTAGAAATGTTGGTCTGAATTACATCTTGTGGGGTGAGTTGTATCCTCAGGGAAGCAGCTGGATATTTTCAGCTGGGTAAGTTATACAATATTCCTGGTGTACTTTTCCAGTGGACCTGGTGATGGGCTAGCTATTCTCCAAGCTACAAGAAGAAAAGAATTCTCCAATTCTCCAAGAACCACCTAGCTGCCAGAGGACAAGCTTACCAGCATTAATATAATGTGTGACCTTCTGTAAGTTACTTCATCTCAGAGTAGCTTTTCCAAGAGTGAGGAGAAAGTGACAACAAGTTAGCAAATTAATGAAAGACATGAAAGTAGGAACATAGAAATTTCTTTACATGCCTCCCACAAATAAATTACATAGTATTATTGAGCTGCTGTAACCTGACACAAGGGCAAAGTTGGGAGGCATTAAGCTGTTTCAGTGGTTGGTTTTAATGAAAGTGAGAAAATTCAAGACTTCATTATTTTGAAGGCACTAATATTTACAAAATGTCTTAAGTTGATGTTGGCATCACAAATGAAAATTTTCTGCCCTCAGGGATTTCTGAATCTTTCAGGACCATTGAAATTAAAAGCAAGTGTGAGGCAGATGTTTGCTTGGGGAAAATCACCAATAAATAATAAAATGACAGGTGTCTCAAGATTTAAAATCCAAGATTCAATAATTTCTAACTCTGAATTATGGGACAAACTCAAAGCATTTCCATATCGCTTACAATCTTAAGACAAATTTAGTGACCCAGGAAAAATTGAGAAATAAAAAGGGTACAGGGAGGTGGGAGTCACACACATATCTCAGAAATGCCGCCAAGCTCGGATCCTGAAAAAAGAAACAAACATATACACAATATCCCAAGCCCATGAGAATCTTCTAGAAGTTGACAAAAGCGAGTTGGTAAATGATGGTACCTACCCCGTGCACAGTTGGTGGGAATGCAAATTGGTGCATCCACTGTAGAAAACAGTACGGAGGTTCTCAAGAAATTACAAATGAAATACCATATTTTTCAGAAATCCTATTTCTGGGTATTTATGTAGAAGAGTTGAAATCAGAATCTCAAAGAGATATCAGCACCCCTATGTTCATTGCAGCATTATTGACAAGTCGTCAAGACATAGAAACAACCTAAGTGTCCATTGATGGATAAATGGATTAAGAAAATATGGTACATGCATACAGTAGAATATTATTCAGCCTTTGAGAAGAAGGAAGTTCTGCCATTTATGACAACATGGATGAACCTGGAGGGCATTATGCTAAATGAAATGATTTAGACAGAGAAGGATGAATACCGTGTGACATCCTTCTTATATGAGGAGCCTAAAAATGTCGAGTGCATACAAAGAAGAGTAAAATGGTGGTTACCCGTCATCTCTTTTCCCATCAAACATTCCTAATCTGACCTGCAAGGACTTCTGGAGGCTGACGCTCAACTGACAGCCTACTAAGGACCGTTGCTAACCAGGTGTAAATTTCACAGACCACACACCAAGCTCCCGTGTACTTTTCTTCCCGCATCTAGCATCTAGAACAGTGCTTCAAGGGTAAGATGCTGTGTCTTTAAAACAAACAAGGAGTGCAGGCTCCTGGAGTGACCGCTGCTCCAGGTAACACATTGCCTTGACTCACTGTGACCAAGATGGTATTTCTGGAAATCCAGTAAGTGGGGGAGGAAGCTGTTCAATAAAGGGTATGTTTGGGGCCAAAGTTCTCATCCACGATATGAGCAGTCACCAGCCCTGATTATGCTCATGGCCAGATGTAGACTGCATTTGACTTCTAAGGCCGCTTTCCCATCGAGTAGAAGTGCCAGAAGACATTTTTCCACCTAAATACAGGCGTTGGGCTCCTAAGACTTGAGGAAGCTAGCCCTCCCCACGCTGCTACAGTCCAGGATTTCTACCCACTGGTCAAGATCCTATCGGGCAACCTCGGGATATGATGTGTCTGACACTCGGAAATGTAAGCCCTGTCCCGCAGATGGCTTGAGGGTCAGCCTTTTCCCTCAGCCCCCTCCGACTCCAGGATCCAAGCGGCTTCTCTGTTTCAGCTGATGCGGTGGCCTCATGACTCAGAGCCTGGACAGCCTGGACCTCCTTCCTCCTTCTTGTACAATCCACTCCTCAGAGGGGCCGGGGCTGCGGCGAGAACCTGCGCATCTGCCCGGACTCCAGCAGGACACTCAGAGCCTCTGGGGTGAACTGCCACATCATAGTGGCAGCTGTGGGGGGCAGATGACGACCCAGGGGGAAGGGCAGGTAAACCTCCATGAAGCCAACTTTGACCAGCGGCAGAAAACTTACTCTCCCTTCCCTCCAATGGACTGTTCCCAAGCACGATTCTCTGAATGGGCTGTCCAGCACCATCCAGGTGCCCCAAGATGTGACAGGGTGTCTTCTAGCAGCCCCATGTGAAGCAGGGGCAGGGCAGTCCCATGTGACCTTCTCTTCCCCCCACCCGCCCCTCACCACCGTTTTCCATCTCTCCCTGCCCTGGGATAGCACCTCTGCAGCCCACCTGTGATTATAACTTGCCTTGGGTCTGCTGTCTTGGAAAATGCTAAGTCACCTGGTCTTCCACTCTACTCGTTAAATGAAGTCCAACGTCTATGTGCAGGGCACCGACACGCCGGTGTGAGCAAGGGTGAGCTTGCACCAGACAGATCTCAGCTCAGATGTTGCTTTTGTTGCTACCCAGCTAGTCTCTCTGGATTTTATCAAGTAGGGACTTCATAAAAATCTCGCAAGGTAGTTAGACAGAAACTGGCTCATTTGACAGATAAAATACTGAGACAGAAGTTGATTAACTTCCCTAGTTTACACAGTGAGTGGCTGTGTTAGAAATCCCTCCCTCATAGACTTCTCCACAAGTGTCTGCATATTGTTTGATGAGCCCAGCAATGACCACGGTCAGCTGCAATGCTCAACTCTCCCTTGTTACAATAAAGATTGATGTGCACACCCCAGTTCTCTGAATGACACTAAAACAGCCACTTGAAAAGTGAGTATTGCGTGAAACAGGTGTTTGGCATCGTGAAGACCAAAATAAAAGTTCTGTAAACGAGTTTAAAATCAAATGCCACACACTGTATACATCTACATTGCCAAAAACCTTTTGACGGTTGTGAATTTTTTGCCAGCCATATGCTAACATCAAAAATAAATCTGTAAATAAATAAAATAAAATTCAAGAATTAAAAAACAAAATCTGTAGGCTGCTGTCGGGCTTCATAGAAGGAGCCAATATCTCAAAAACGCCGCTGAGATCGTTGGCCTTGTTCTCAACAAAGCACAGAGCGCCTCTGCACTGCATCTGGCATCGTGTGTCTGTCCCCATACAGAGCTGCCAGAAGCATCTGCAGAGTTCCGGATGCCAAGAACAACTGTGGATACATTATCCAAGCTTGTTGGAGTCGAAAACTAACTTCCTATAAGAAGCCTTGCATATCAAGCTATACAAACATAACAATGGCCAGTGTTGTGCATAAAACACAGCTGCCCATATGCCCCGGCTTCAATGCTATTGTATACATCCACTCTGCACTACACCGGGGTCCCCGAAGTTTCCCTGGTGAGTTTCTTTGAATTTCTGTGAAGTATCAAGGCTGCCACTGAAAAAACGAGGGAGACAGGAAATGTCAGGACAGAGTCAGAGCTGGAAAAACTAACAGCTTAGGCCACTCCCGGGATCCATAAGTCACAGCAGAAATCCTGCCCTGCCAGGGATTTCCCTAAACTGTGGGTGTTGGAACGTGGACCACGATGCTGTCTTCAGGTATCGGACAGGTGAGCTGTCAAGACTGACAGGTGGGTCTGCTTTCCGCAGAACCCTCCAGAGCCCTGCCGTCCTTTCTGCTCATGCATGCTGTCTACAGTAAAGGGCTCGCGTTCCACACGCATGTTACTTCTGGAGAACTTCCCAAGGCCCACGCACGGCCGGATCACACACCTCCTGAAAGCCTGCTATAGCAAGCACCACTCTGGATACCAAGGACGGGGCTGAAAAGGGTGAAAAGCCTCTGCCTTCGGGAGTGTCTGCTTTACTGGGGAAGACAAAACAGGAAAGAATAGAGACGCGATCCTAGTGAGTGTTCTCTCTACAGATCAGGATAAATGCAATAAAAGAAATAAACAGGGTCACAGAACTCTGAGTAAGGACAAAGCCTCTCTCCTTATGCACACTTTATTCCGGCTCCTCTGAGCCCTCCTCTAGACTAACCTTGGACCCCATCCTTGCTGGGCCAGCAGAGCCCAGTTTTAGCAAGAACCCTGTTAAGTCCACTTGGAAAGAATCCCTTGCCCTTGGCATCTGACCCAATGCCTCACTCCCACCATTCCACAGGTGATATCGGATCACCTGGCCCGCCTTCAGCTGCATCCTGCTAGGCCAGTTTGAAGAGCCACCACCCGCCACCCCTGATGCCGCCTCCTAGCCCTTTCCCATCCACAGGCTCCCCCAACCCTGCTCCTCGGCCATAAATCCCCACGAGTCAGTAGTCAGTGTTGTATTCGGAGTCAAGCCCCCATTCTCTCCCCTATTGAGTTGACACCTATCACAATAGCTCTAATAAAGTCTTCCTCACCATTTTAACAAGTATCAGAATGTTTTCTTTAGCAAGAACCAAGGGAAGAGGTGTGTTGTCTTTTACAAGGTGGGTGCGGAAGGCCTCCCCAGTGAGCTCAGGCCTGAAGGGTGAGAGGGAGCCCAATGCAGGAAGAGTGAGTGCAGGTGTCCAGGCTGAGAAGAGCTGGGCTTGGTGCTGACCGTGGTCCTGACAGCTTCACATTCAGGGCTGCGGCAGAACAGCTGGGCAGGTTCAACCGGAAAGGGGGTCCGTGTGACAGGGGCCTCAGGGCTGAGGGCTTGAGGGACAGAAACCGAAGACGAGGGCAGGGGCCACCTCACGCAGCCTTTCAAGACTCTTAATGGGCTTCGTTTCATTGAAAGCAGTAGCCAGGGAAGGTTTTCAAGTAGGGGCGTGTCATGCTCCAAGTGGCAATGGAGAAGAAGGTGGTAGTTAACTTTCGGTTTTTCAAAAAAGTTTTAATTGCGATATTGTTGGTGGTTAACTTTTGATTTTACATCTATTATCCATTTGAGCCTGAGAATAGACCATCTCCTGCCCCACCAAAAATGTGCAGTTTGGGGCTTCCCTGGTGGCGCAGTGGTTGAGAGTCCGCCTGCCGATGCAGGGGACACGGGTTCGTGCCCGGTCCAGGAAGATCCCACGTGCTGCGGAGCAGCTGGGCCCGTGAGCCATGACCGCTGAGCCTGCGCGTCCGGAGCCTGTGCTCCGCAACGGGAGAGGCCACAACAGTGAGATGCCCGCGTACCGCAAAAAAAAAAAAAAAAAAGTGCAGTTTGTCTAAAATTGCTAGCTCGAGACTCAGAGAAAGCCAAATAGCACTGAGGTTTCCCATGAGGGGATGAAAGAGGACA
Organism: Lagenorhynchus albirostris; assembly: GCF_949774975.1. NCBI lineage: Eukaryota > Metazoa > Chordata > Mammalia > Artiodactyla > Delphinidae > Lagenorhynchus > Lagenorhynchus albirostris. The sequence goes on from NC_083102.1 coordinate 4,413,969, forward strand.
CAGCATAAAGCTGCAGCCCAACTTCGGACGTTCTCTTTACTGAAGCAATATCTCGGGCAGCTCCAGGGACCCAGACTTTATTACACGGCACAGCTGTGCACAGCTCTGTCCTACGTATATCCTATTGGAAGGATACCAGATAGCCAACTAGTCGAGAAAACAATGCCTGGGTATTGGAAAAGCTGAGATGTCCTGCCCAGCACAGAATAACGTTTCCAATGCAGTATGTCCAGGAAGAGAAAGCAGGGCTGAAGCAGAGAGAGTATTAAGACTCAGCTCTTCTATTTCACAACCACCACTCTCACCACTACCCTGCATCTACTTACAGTCACAGGGGAGAGAGAGCACATTATCAAGGTTTTGTTGAGTTTCTTACGTCCTAAGAATGCTTCCCAAAACGGTTAGATGAAAACAAAATACTTTTCTTTAAAAGTTCACATTCAGAAGATATGCAAACAGCCGACAGCATATAGAAAGATGTTCCACGTCGTTCATCTTAGAGAAGTGCAAGTCAAAATCATACTGAGATACCACTTTATACCCACTAGGATGGCTACAATGATAATGTTTAAATGGAAAACAACAAGTGTTGGTGAGAATGTGGGAAAGTTGAAACCCTCATACATAGTTGGTGGGAACTGAACATGGTGTAGCTGCTGTAGACAACAGATTGGACGTTCCTCCAAAAGTTAAATATAGAACTACCATATGCCCCAGCAATTCCACTCCTAAGAATGTACCAAAAATATTGAAGACAGAGACTCAAATACACGTATACACATGATCACAGCAGCACTGTTCACAACAGCCAAAAGCTAGAAACAACCTAAATATTCATTCACAGATGTACAGGTAAACAAAATGTGGTATATACACAATGGAATACAATTCAGCCATAAAAGCGACGGAAGTGCAGATATATCCCATAACATGAGTGAACCTCAGAAAACACTGTGCTAAGTAGAGGCAACCAGTCATGAAACACCACTTGTTATATAAGTCCACTTACATGAAGTTTCCAAAATCAGTAAATCATAGAGACAAAAAGCAGATTGTTGTCTTCCAGGGTCTGGAGAGAGGGAGAATGGGAACTCATTGATTCAGGGGTACAGGGTTTCCTTTTGGGGTGATGGAAATGGTTTGGAACTAGATGGGGGGTGGTGTCACAACATTGTGAATGTACTGAATGCCAGTGAATTGTATGCTTAAAATAGATAATTTTATGTTATGAGATTTTATATCATTTTTTAAAAGGTTATACTCTCTGAAACAAAAAGTACCCTAGCTCAGTCCTCCTGAGTCCCCCTGTTTTCAGCATCTCTAGGCCAAAAGAGCTCCCCATCCTCTGGTGACAGACCCCCTTCTCCTGGTTCAACTGCCACAGGAGGGGTCAAGCCAGAAGGAGGGGGTCACACACTGTGGGTTTCTCTCCTATCTTTGAGGAAGTGAGTTTAGAGCCAGTATTCACATCAGGGGATTCTCTGAGGCCCAAATACTGGAAATGGGAGTAGTGTGATCTCAGGCACTGAATAAACTTGAATTTGGACAAATTAATATCTCTGAATCTGAGGAACGATAGCACTCCTTCTTTTTTATTGAAATATAGTTGACTTACAATATTGTATTAGTTTCGGGTGTACAGCAAAGTGGTTCAGTTATATACATATATTTTCAGATTCTTTTCCATTGTAGGTTATTACAAAATATTGAATATGTTCTGTGTGCTATACAGTAAATCCTTGTTGCTTATCTATTTTATGTATAGTAGTTTGTATCTGTTAATCCCATACCCCTAATTTATCTCTCCCCCGCTTTCCTCTTTGGTAATCATAAATTTGTTCTCTATGTCTGTGAGTCTGTTTCTGTTTTGTAAACAGATTCATTTGTATCATTTTTTAGATTCCACATATAAGAGATATCATATAATATTTGTCTTTCTCTGTCTAACTTACTTCCCTCAGTCTAATAATCTCTAGGTCCATCCATGTTGCTGCAAATGGCATTACTCCATTCTTTTTATGGCTAATATTCCACTGTGTATATGGACCACATCTCCTCTATCCATTCATCTGTCGATGGACATTTAGGTTGCTTCCATTTCTTGACTATTGTAAATAGTGCTGCTGTGAACATTGGGGTGCATATATCTTTTTGAATTATAGTTTTGCCCAGATCTATGCCCAGGAGTGGGATTGCTGGATCCTACGGTAACACTATTCTAGTTCTGTAAGGAACCTCCATACCGCTTTCCATAGTGGCTGCACCACCACCAGGTATAGTGGGTATCCTCAGCTTCAGTGGCAAATACTGGGGCACTGGCCATGCCCAACACCATGCCGAGGGCTCTGGGTGTCCTCGGACAACAAAGCAACGTGGTTCCTACTCATACACCACGCCCTCAGTCCCCATCCCTGGTGACCACACACTCAGAAGGCTCATCTGAGCCCCCGGTTCCTTGAAAGGTGAGGACTGCAGTGGAAAGACAGCCCTGGATCCTGCAGGGGAGGCGCATCCGAGCTCCTCCCGGCTGCACTCACTTTACTTGCTTCCTGTTTGGAAATGGAGGCCGTGGCAACGTGAAGAAGGCTCACGGCTGGGGAGGCGTTGCTTCCTCTTCCTGCTAAATACCGAGGCAGAGGCTGCGTGCACCCAGTGCACAGAGACTCAGATGAAAATCAAACCTCACCGCACAGCTGAATTCTTCTTCTGAAAACAACTGTCTTACACTCAGGTACACATACACTTTCCCTGGAGCCTCAGACTCCACGATTCACACTGTTCAGGTTGTAACATCTGCCAGTGGGCAGGGTACCAAGCCCCACCAGCTCTCCCACGCTGGGCTCGCAAGCACCAGATTCAGGCCAGTTCAATAAATTGAGTTCCCACCGTGCCCTCGACACTGCGCAGGGCCTTCCCACCCTCATGCTTCACAGTATCCCTGGGGGGCAGGGGGTAGCCACTGAGCAGCTAGCTGCACGTTCCCAGAATAAAAGAACAAAGAGTGATGGCGATAGAGCAAAACTCCATTAAGGTGGACCTTGCCCCTGACTGCTTCAAATTATTGATCAAATACTCAGCAAGAAATACAACTTTAAACGCTCCCAACTACATACAATAACTCAAACCATGAACAATGCGTTGCCAGGTGGAAAGCTTTTGAGCACCTGCTTTAATGAAAATAATTATCATTAGCAAACTGATCAGAGTCAGAAGCTACTGCTTGAAAGTGCTTTCTCCCAAGGTGAGCATTCCCCCCAGGGAACAATGATCGTTCTTAATTCACTTAGACGTAAAGATAGGCCTTCCCAACCTACAGCTGACGTGGGGCTGCTTTGAGTGGGCACTGATGTTTCGCCAGCTCAGGATCCATTTCCCCTTTTACTGATAAACAAAGAGTCGACCCCCCTGGACACCGCAGTCTCCTCATTCTCTGTCCCTTGTTTGGGCAGGGTTGTCTCCACCTTCTGCTCCAAGGGTGGACATGTGACCCAGGCCCAGCCAAACCAAACACTCAGCTCTCAAGGCCGGATGACACAAGACCCAACACTTCCAATTCAGGGACATAAGGTTGGCATTTTCAGTGACAAGATCCTCTTTCTGCTGGAAGTGTTAACAGCGAGAGGGCTAGAATAAGCCTGCCACATTTTGCTAGGTGAAACAACCAGAGCCTAAAAAAATCAAAGTCTTCAAAGGGAAAGGGAGACGGGAGTGAAACACCTTGAATGGATTAATTATGTGAGTTCCTGGATCCAGCCATGCTTGAATTTATCCTTGGAAACATCAGTTAGGTCACCCAATAAATTGCCTTTCTTAATTAAAGCAATTAAAATTGGAGTTACTTGTAAAGGAAAGAGTCCCAGCCAATACTACTTCTTCACTTTCCAAAGAAGGTCAACCTTTTGACCATGGTACAAATGTAATTTGCAGTCCACTCTGTGCAAATTGAAACCAACACCACACAAATAAGGACTCAATTGAATGTCTGATTAGACTTCTTCCTAGGAAATGAGTAGCATTTGTATCTTGCAGATAGTTCAAGGCTGGTAAAATGCCTGCAGAGACTTCCCGTCCAGGGTCACACGGCCAATTTATCTCTAAGTGAGTAAGGAGACGTGCCCAGCTGACCACCAAGAGTGGTGTTTCATGGCAAAGACACAAAGGAACATGATGCAGGATGGGATATTGTCTCCTCCTTAGCTGTACAGCCATTTTTTTAATGAGAATTTTTTTAATATTTATTTATTTATTTTGGTTGCCCTGGGTCTTAGTTGTGGCATGCAGGATCTTTTAGTTACGGCATGCATGCTGGATCTAATTCCCCGACCAGGGATCAAACCCGGGCCCCCTGCATTGGGAGCGTGCAGTCTTACCCACTGCACCACCAGGGAAGTCCCTGTACAGTCATTTTGAAACTTGGGATGTGCATCCTGCCTCAAGGAGACCTGGTGATACAGTTCAGCAACATAAGCTCGTGGGATACACCTGTACTTGTTTCCAGAATCATCTTCTCTATTAAGAAGTATCTGGCTGGTCCAATACACAGCACTCCCACTGGACAGAGGTCTGGACAAGCCTCCTGCAGGGCTGCTGAGCCCCTCGTGTCCAGCCCGGGCATGTTTGTCTCTAGCTTAGGTACAGAACCCATCCATCAGTTGACTCCAAGGCATGACACAAAGGGCAGGAAACAGGCAACTTCACACCAAGGTTACCCCTGGGGAGCTGTCTCTCCAGTGGAGAGTAGCTCTCTGCTAAGCAAGGCATGGCCTTGCTCTAGAGCCCCAGGGTTCTTGGTCACTGCTCCTCTACTGTGCTTGGAAGGCTTCGACGAGCATCCTTATCCTGTGTGGATACTCCCAGCACCGCCAGACCTTCTAGGTTCAGTGGCTCCAGTGGCAGGAGAACTTGAACTCCAGCCTGGACTCTGCTGAGCCTGCTTGCTCTGCCTCTTTTGAAACTGACAGTCTTCCCACTCACCCAATGAGTGGGTGCAGGTGATATTCCCAGAGTGGTACATGCTGCCGCCAGAACCTGAAGAGGCACACCAGGCACAGTGCCTCTTTCTTAGCAGTAAGCACGCCAAGGTGCCGTCTTTTCTCATTCACCTTATAGGAGATATCCTGCCATGCCCCAGGTCATCAGACCCCATAAGCTTCTTGATGTGACAGGCTCCCAGATATTCATGGGCTTTTCTCTCTCATCCCCTGGCTCCTGTGTGAGCTACTAGGGCATTTCGGGTACTTGCTGCTGGTCAGATCCAATTAGCATTTTGTCATCAATATTATGGAGCAGTATGGTATTGTGTGGAATATCGAGATGTTCGATGATCCCCTTGATCGTGAAAACAGTTGGAAGGATCTAAAGGGCCACTCTATTCCCAGGTGCCTTGGATCTGAGGTATGAGTGCAACGCAAAGTGTATTTCCTGGGTGAAATCCTCTGTCTCGATCTGAAGTTTCCCTCTGTCTTTAGAATCTCATTACCCCCAATGAATCCTAACCCCATCTCTTCCACCTTCCCTTCCAATGCCTTGTTTCAGGTTCATATATGACAAAGCCAAATCCTTTGTATTTACTATTAAAAGCTAAATACACGTTTCCATCTCCCAGGGAAGAGAAAGCATGGATCAGCTGAAACCGAGGTGCAAAAATGATCAGGGAGCTCTGGAGCACCTCTGGTTTTCACGCAAAATCCATTTTTGCATCTGATGGAGAAATGGCGTCAGCCATCGCTCATCCTGGATTACCCACATCCTTGATGCCATGTACGACAGAGCTCATGTTCACTTCGCTCACTGGATGACGGACACATAAGAAGGGATTAACATAAAAGGCCACGTTGCACAGGGAACTTTCTCAGTGTGATTAAATTTTTGGATTAAAGCATACTTGAAGGATTTAAGATGAAACAGTCATTCCAAATGTAAAGGGCTTCTGATGTGGAAGTGGAAATAAACTCTACCAGAATTGAACTTAGCAGTTCTTTGTGTTCGTATATAATAAGAAACAAAACAAAAGAAAGCCGAGTGTGAAGCCCCTTTTCGATATGCTTTTGACAGAGGTCAATATCCATGGAAAATTTTTCAAGTTGGGATTTGCTCTAAGTCTGGAGGAGGAGTGAGAAGAGAGCAGCACGAGGGGCACAGGTACCGACCACGGAGGTCCAGGTTTGGTTTTACTTTCCCTGTGGACCACTGGCCACAAGCCATCACCCCAACCCCACGGGCTGTGTTCGCTTCTTGGACATGGTGCTTCATGGAAGCCAGAGAGGCTCCTGCCCTTTCCACTTTCTGTGTTCACGGGGGGCACGTCCATCTGCATGTGTGTGTCACTGACACACACGCTCCGCGGCTGAAACTACCACCGCGATCGATTCTTCTCCTGCTTCCGCCCAGCTTAGCTGGGAGTCAGAACCTGCGTCGGCAACAAATTGTAAAAGGAATCACGAGCAGGCTCATGTCATCGCCCCCCTTGCTCAGCACCTGCTCTTCAACATCCTGACCTGCTGTTTCAGAAGCATTTTCTTTTAAAATAATGAAACTGCTTATTGGCATTTTTCAGGATCACTAATGCAGCTGTCTCCTCCTGGACCTTGTGATGGAAAAAAAAAAAATAATACAGTACGATCTCCCCATTTGGGGGGAGCAGTAACAAGAAAATCTAATTTTATCTTTGCAAAGACATACTCCTGCTGCCACTTTGACCTGAATTATCTACTGGAGAAAGTCTTTGGACTAGAAAGAATGGCTATGTGCAGCTCGAATTCTTTCAATCTGCTTTTTAGCCTATAAATTAGTACATTCGATTAAGAAGGCTATGGGTAGGCAAAGGGGTTATTTTTAATTAACCAGGTAATTAGCTATTTTTCAAATAATTGTTAGACATTCCCAAACTTTTATGGTATTCAAACGCCCTAATTTCAGTTGCATTAATTTTTTGAGATGACACCTAAATCTCTCTTTCTCTCCCTCTCTCTCTCTCTCTCTCTCTCTCTCTCTCTCTCTCTCTCTCTCTCTCTCTATCCCTCTGTCTACCCAGACAAACACACTTACACCTATACACTTATTTTACAGAATTAAACCTAGTTTTGATTTAGAGGTTTTAATGTTGCTTGAGATATTACTGGTGGTGTTGTAAAAGTCAGGGTTGTTAATACTTTAAACTAGTATTTATGGGATTTCCAATAACATCATGAAAAATACAATTATATCTCCTTTGTTCCAAATTCAGAGGGTTTTAAATTTTCTTCTCCTGTTCTTCTAAGGAAGGACATCTAGTACTTGGAGAGACCTTGTGCTTTCCCATGGCTGGTCACATCCAATTCTGTGCCAGGTTCTTAGAGGCGAACCGGCAACCGTTAAGCTTTCCTTTGTTTTTCTACCTTGCATATGGCACAGAGGAAAAATGTCTGGGAGTATCCAGGGCATGGAGCACAAAAAACTAATGATCTATATCAAGGGTGATGAATGTTACAATACTTTTGGCTGCAGAGGGGACCGAATGGAACCAATCTGAATGAACCTGAGAAGGAAGTTATTTGGCTCTATAACTGAATGTCTGCAGGTGGGGTAGATCTGACAGCTGGCTAATCGCAGCTCCCTACTGTCATCAGAAGCACAGGTTCTTCTCTCTCACCTGTTCACAAGGAAGATGCTGCTTCCCTCATCTGTGCACAGCTACATGCTTCCTCAGAATGCCTGTGAAGAGACCTCAGTAGCCTCTAGTAGTTTTCCCAGAATGAGGAACCTCCTTCTCCAGAAGGCTCTAGAAAAGCCTTCCTCACATCCCACTGGCCAGAATTACATCACTCCTTCCTCAACCAATCATGGGGCAAAGAGAAGGAGAGAAAAATCAGGCCACCCCTCGAGTGTGGTGTCCTTTCCCTGTAGCACTTAGACTATGAGATGAAGGGATAAATAAAATAAACTGAGCTCCTTTTAGGAAAGGAAAAGGGAAAATATTTGCCAGGGACCAGCCAACAACACCACTCCAGGTGCTGAGGCAGAAATAACGTTATTGCATCTAATTTGAAAAGACAAATGCACCCCTATGTTCATAGCAGCACTATTTGCAATAGCCAGGATGTGGAAGCAACCTAAGTGTCCATAGACAGATGAATGGATAAAGGAGATGTGACGCACGTATATACGATGGAATATTCCTCAGCCATAAAAAAGAATGAAATAATGCCATTTGCAGCAACATGGATGGACCTAGAGATTATCACACGAAGTGAAGTCAGGCAGAGAAAGACAAATATCATATGGTATCACTTATATGTAGAACCTAAAAAAAAAAAAGATGCAAATGAACTTACTTACAAAACAGAACCAGCCTCACAGACAGAAAACAAACTTATGGTTCCCAAAGGGGAAAGGTGGGGAGGGATAAGTTAGGAATTTGGGATTAACAGATACACACTACTATATATAAAACAGATAAACAACAAGGACCTACTGTCTAGCACAGGGAGCTATATTCAATATCTTGTTATAACCTATAATGGAAAAGAATCTGAAAAAGAATATATATATAACTGAATCACTTTGCAGTACACCTGAAACATTGTAAATCAACTCTACTTCAAAACAAAATAGAAAGAAAAAATGTATTGCAGAAGGGACTCTTCCAGAGCTCTATAAACAAATGGCTAGACCAGGTCCCAAGCCAAATGAAAGCACGGCCCAGGAGGGTAACAGATGGACAGGCTGGTGTCTTGCAAAAGGAATGGTGGGGACTGTGGCCAACTGGGATGTGCATGCCTTCCTAGGGCGTCCCTATCCAATTAAACAGAGGTGTAGCCCTGCTACCACTCTGACCTGAATTATCCACCAGAGAAATAGTCTTTGGACCAGAAAAAATAGCAATGTGCTGCCTGCCCCATGCCCAGGACCTGTCCCTTCCCCCTTCTCATCCAAACCTACATGCCCCTAATGCTTCCCCCCAACCCTATCCTCTCACCCCCCTCTCATCTGTGGTGTGGCGCAGACCCACATTCCGCATACCATGTAAATCCCATCCATGGGCCGTTCGGGGCTACCCAGTCGGCAGGCAACCACGTGTGAGCACAGACACTAAAAATCGGAACTTTGACACCTTTGTTTTCATTGCTTAGGGGCCTGCCCCAGCTTATACTCAGCTTCTGGAACTCAACCCCTCGAATACAATTGAATGATCTGCACAGGCTTTCTCTGCATCTGAATGTACACTTTGCCACTTACGAGCCCTTCATTTTACAGATGAAACATCCCAGGCTCCAAGATGAACATCCACCTCCAAGCGTTTTGTGAAGACTGCATGTGGATTTATGTAAAACACCAGGCCCTCCCCTCTGTGCATGTAAGTACCACCACCCACACCCCCTCCCCAGGGTTTAGCACGTGGGCAAAGGGAAAGCAAAGGCTTGAACTGTCCCGTCATTTTCTAAAGAGGTCTCCCCAAGGTCTCCCCCGGGCTCCAGACTCCAGCTGCTTGGGCCTTGGGTGTGGTGTTCTCAGGCTTCTCCCATGAACGCTGTCTCTGAGGCCAGCCTGCCACCCCCCACGTCATCCTCTGCCCTCCCATCATGAGGTTGCTCTAGGGCTGCCCACCAGATGGAAAACCAGAGAGCAGACTCCCTTTCTGGAACGTTGCTCCCATCACGTCCCGAGCATCCCGGCCCAGGGACGCCTCTCACGGGGACAGGCCATGTGGACAGCACACTTCTGTCTCCTAACCGCGGTCTGGTACATCCCAGGAGACCTCTGCTGCACGGCCGTGTTGACCGTTCTCCACAAGCCTCCCCTACTGCATTCATTCCACGTTTGCTTAGCAAAGGAACAAGACTCCACGATGCAGCCATGCTTGATGCCCTTTGGGTTGAGAAGAAACCTGAAATACACATCATGCCTCCTGCCCCCCTAGCTCCCACACGAATGGAACCCCCATCTCCCAGACTGCCACGGCTGCTACTGAGGATAATAAAACAAAAAATAAAAGATGTGCATACAGTTTCTAAAACAGTAATTTTTTTAAATCATTCATCCTTTGATTCCCCCCATCCAGTGAGATTACTGGGCAGCTGGTGAGGTACTCATTTTATAAATAAGGACGGTGGGGCAGAAGGAGGAGAAACGACTTGCCTTTCAATCCTCACCGTGAGTGATGGATGGAGTTGGGACTCAAATCTAGGCCTGTTACTTCGGACTACAGTTTTTTTCCATTTTCTATTCCACTTTATCCCCTCATCTACGAATCCATAAACCATTACTTCACTGCTTCTTGCTTTAATCTCCCTTTGTAAATCAAGAGTAAAGATTCCACGCAAAGCTCTGAATCACGCCCATTTCAGCCTGAATAAAACGCTTCACCGGCGCTTACATTTCGAATTCACTGTGGTCCACACCCGAGTTCACACCTTCCGTCCCATTCAAGGTGACCACGCGATCCACAGGCAGCTATTACCCTCCAGAGGACCACGAGGGCCCTCGTATTTGGGGAACAGAGTTACACTTTAGTTTTTATTTTATGAGTTCAAATAAGGGAAAGAGTCATGCCAGCTGAACATAAAAGTGATATTTTAAGGAAAACCTGAAATTGTATTTGGCCCTTAATTTTTACCTCTGGTTCTAACGTGACTTCTCCCTCCAGGTGTTTGCGTAGGACTTTTTCCAAGAAGAAGATCTAAGTGTGAAATTCTTTCAGAGGAGCGGGCCCAGTCTTGGGTCCCACTTGGCAGGAGGGCAGTAGGACGAGGTGACTCCCAGAGGACTTGTGAATGAGTAGGTGTGAGCCGTGTGGCTCACACGCTGGTAGACTTGGAAAAATTAACACGTGGCTATAAAGCTAAATTAAAATGTCAGATTTGAATAACTCTGCATGGCTATGGAGAGAAAACAAATTAGCAGTGAGCAAGCTTCCAGCTCTCCTCTTAAGAACAATTCTACACTGATGGCGTGTTTTCAGGTTGCCCATTGTAATCCCAGCTTTGTCGTTACACAGCCTTCTGAAGGGGGAATGGCTGTGGGCTGAGGCCGGAAATTCACGCTCAGTGTTAGATGCTGACTTGACATCTGGTAAAAGTGGGAGCCCTCAAATGGCCTGAGGGCTCTGAGTCCCCTACCCGCTCCAGCCGAACAACCCTCCCGTCGCCGGGACCAGGCACGGTGCCTGCTTATCCGTGAGTAGTGGGTTTCGGTTCCCTATCAGCCCGTGGAATTATTCAAACCAATTTCATCACTTCATGGGAACCGGGGTCACTCCACCCTCCTGTCACAACAAAGCCTGCCTCTCACAGCCCCTGTGCATTCAGTCTGTTCCCAAGTGCCACCCCCCTGTGGCCCTGCGTGGTGTATGCTGTCCTCCCCGCCCACTCCCCCCAGCTCTGAGTCTATGGGACCAAGAAAGTGCCCCACTGATCAGTCTCTTCTTGGTGACCATCGACCATTCGTCACTTCCCCCACGCTTCTTCCTCTAATCCTGCTTTTTCTCCCCATTCCATTACCTATGGTTTTCTTTTCTTGCACAATAATAATTATAATAAATTTGTCAACCACCATACTTGAATTTTTATGGAAGCTGACACACATATGTTATATAATCCACCCTCCGAAGGAAACTACAGGTCGTCCCCTGCAGGTCTCCTAATTGGTCTTTTTTTTCCTCTAGCAGGGAGGGCAAGAACAGAAAATGTTCCACCAGAAGGCTTGGGTTCATCCCCTGACTTCTGCTTACTATTTATGTCATCTTGGTCCAGTTATTAAACCTTTCTGGGTCTCAGTTTTCCCACAGACAAAATGATGATAATAATACTCACTGCATAGAGTTATAGTGATATTTTAAAAGGTAATGCGTTATGAGCTTGGCACAGGACTTGGCACAGTTTTCATTCAAGTGCTTACTGCTAGAATGTTTGAATTGGACAGCCCCATCGTCCTAGCTTCATGGTCCTTTCCCAAGGCCTGGGTTCGAATCCCCACTGATGGAAACCTGGAGACATACACTCACTGCACATACACAGCTCTGCACCTCCACTGTCCTTCCCCTCTCTAGATTGATAGAGGATCTCATCCATGGTTTCTAAACCTACATGAACGTAAGAACCATCTGTCAGTCTTTAGAGATGTACAGATGCTGGAAGATCACTCCTGTCTCAGCATCACTCAGTCTCCAAGGATAGCAATGTGCAGCCAGGATGAAGATACCCTGGGCTGACCCAGGTTCATTTCTGCACCAATGTCCATGAGTCTGTTATCCTATATTCTATTTCCGTCTGACTGTCTGAAATCCAGTCATTTCATACCCGGTGATATGAAAGCCAGTGGCCCTGTACACAAAAATAATTAAATGCTGCCTGATGAACTTGGATATAATTCTCAAGAATATTCCCTGGACTAGAAATGAAACACTTTGACTGGAGAGAGTGGGTTTTAACTCAGCCGCTGGGGAAAAAGAAACAGGAATTGCAAACAAATTCCCAATTCCCAAATTCCCCTTCAGGCCCAGAGAGGAAACTTAGAGAAGCAAGTGCTTATTTATGAAGGAGTTTTCTGTAATGATCGTATAACTTTTGCCTCATGCACAAAAGACTCTGAAAAGATAGCCAAGTTGTTTGAGGTCTCTTCTATGCAAGATGGATTTAGATACCTATAAATCTCCTAGACGTGACCAGACAGCATCAATAAACTTGAATGATGGCCCAGCACTAACATAATTAAGAAGAATTAATCCTCCAGACTCGGCAGCAGCAGGTGTGCTGTCCGTAAGAGCCTTGTCAGCACTTCAAATATTTCTCAGCTGACAAAGATTGGACATTTGGGAAGACAAAATAGATGTGTCTTGTCAGACACAATCTGACAAGATCTCGAAGATGAATCCACCTCCCCACCCTGGGGAAAAAAAGAAAAAGAGTGTTAGGAAAGCAGAGAGTGGGCAAAGCTTATGTCCCCAGACTCTGGAAGTCAAAGGAACATTAACTTCACAAATAGAGCTGATAAGGAAATGACCCAGAGTGAATGCCTGTTTTGGGGACAGACCTGGCCCATGACAGCGCTACTCAAAGCGGCTTGCTGACAGTGCCAGTGTGCAAAACCTTCCAGTTCGTGAGGAGATAAGGAGCTTGTGTCAGAAGATGTCAACTACATCGCTAAATGCACTACAAGTTCAGCTAACTTTTTTTTTTTTCCTGGCAAGAAGCATTGCATTGCTTTACTCTTTGATGCAAACTCCTGATCCCGTCAAGGACGGGAAGTCCTTGCACTTGGTGGAGTGACCCCTGGCCTCCCTGTTGGAGGCTGTGATTTGCTGTCCTGCTCTCCTTTCCAGGACAAGGCATTTACTCCTCTGTCTGGACGGAGTATTAGCTGCTCACGACTCATGGCTAAGAGAATCTCCAGGAGTTATTCTAGACCAGGATTTCCCTCTTCTGCTCTGTCAGACTCCATCATCTGCTCCCAAGCACTCTTTCCTGCACCAAGTCTCAAATCATTTATAAAACAGCTCTTTTGGGCTTCCCTGGTGGCGCAGTGGTTAAGAATCCGCCTGCTAATGCAGGGGACATGGGTTTGAGCCATGGTCCAGGAAAATCCCACATGCCGCGGAGCGGCTAAGCCCGTGTGCCACAACTACGGAGCCTGTGCTCTAGAGCCCGTGAGCCACAGCTACTGAGCCCGCGAGCCACAACTACTGAAACCCGCGCAACTGGAGCCCGTGCTCCACGAAGAAAGAAGCCACCGCAATGAAAGCCCGCATGCAGCAACGAAGACCCAATGCAGCCGTAAATTAATTAATTAAAAATATTTTTAAAAACAAAACAAAAAAAACGGCTCCTTCCTCTCTCCCTCCAGCTGTGTGTGTGGTGGGGGGGAATTTTGGTGGGGGAGTGTCAAGGGGATGAGAAGGTGGTACGTTTAAGGTCTCCAGGCCTAGTCCCTGGGAAAGACGTACACCCCAAAACTAAAATTTGCTGCCACCTTTTGGTGAAACAGAAAAATAAAATTCTTTAAAATAGAGAAAATGTATTTCCTGTTAAGATTTTGAAGAAGAAGAAGAAAAAAAAGTTGAGTACCCTAGAACAATTAATATACTTTGTACTGTAGACTGTGGTTTTGATCACTACTTCTGACGCTGTGAATATTAACATCAGTTCTGGGAATGAATTTTAATATTAATAAAGAAATATTCAACTTAACCAAATACCTGACAGGATTCCTCATTGACTATTGTAAGGAGGGTAGACAGCTAGAAAGATGAACAGATTTAAGTATCTTTCAGAGCAAGAAAGAACAGAAGTGTCTAACAATTCTTCAGTGTGTGTGCAGAACAAGCTCCGTGCTGCCTCCCGTGGAAGGCAGGTGTGAACACACTGCGTGTGCCCACCTTCCCGACACAAGTCTCCTCGCCCAACTGCACACCCAGAGCGCAATCCTGGACCAGCATTTTCCTCTCAAAGTCCAATCACCACCGTATGACTTACCCAGACAAAGACCCCAACTGTTGTCAACAGGTGTCTGGGCTAGGATATTTCTTTTTTATTCAACGACCAAAAATTACTTTATTGCCATTGCAAAATATCCATTCATGTCTTCTGAAAATGAAATATCTTTTACTTACAATGTTGTGTTTAATTTCTGCTGTGCAGCAAAGTGACTCAGTTATTCATATATATATATTTTTTCATCTTATTTTCCAATATGGTTTATCACAGGATATTAAATATAGTTCCCTGGGCTCGGATATTTCTGATGCGTGGTGTCAGAGACCTCCCTGTGTCATGTTTAATTGAAATATGCCTAGAGCTACGCCTGAAATTCAGCTAGAGATCAATCAATAGTTATTGAATAAGCGAGTGTGAATATGCATGGTATTCTGAGAACTAAAGAAGGAGCTGGGAGGGTTTTTGTAAAGTTGGAGGGGGTGGGGGGAAAGATCACCTGAGGAAAGAGGGGAAGCAGTGAAAAAAGGTGACTCTGAGATGTCAGGCAAAAGCCACGCTGTCCCCGCAGAACACCCAAAGGCAGAGTCAGGCTCCCAGCCCGTCCCCATACCAGCCCCGAGCTACCATAGCACTGTGGAGGGCGTTATACCCCACAGACCCAGGGGAGGTGGTACTCCAGCAGAGCATGGGATTGAGAACCGCTGTGGGGAAGCGTTTCATTCAAGGGCTCCCACAAGGATGTAAACACCTCACCGCCGTCTCTGCCTTCATGGTCACATGGCGTTCGCTCCCCCTGCATCTCTTCCCATCGTCCTCCCTCTGTGCTTGTCTGTCTCTTTGTCCATAATCTACCCTTTTTATAAGGACATCAGTCATAGTGGATTCGAGCCCACCCGAATGACCTTGTCTTAACTTGATGACATCGGCAAAGACCCTATTTTTAAATAAGGTCACATTCTGAGGTGGGGGATAAGGACGGAGCCAGCCTCTAGCTGCCCCAGAAAGGGGGAAACTAGAAAGTCGCAGAGACAGGATTTCAGATGAAATAACCCCCAACCCACACCCTTTGCATTATCCTACGCTTCCTCTCACAACCATTTTGCCAGAATTTAAGCTTTCTCTAATCTTTCTTTCCTCTTAAGGAATATTTTAGTGTTAAGTCTCTGACCTGGAATCATACGACGTTGCTTCACTAAGCTCCAGGGCAGCTGTCTGTAAATGCCCGTACTATGCTTTTTATGAATTTCTCCAAGACACAGGCACTTTGCCCCAGGTTCTCTCTGCTCATAATCTGTCCTCAAAATAACATTCCTCTCATTGTCTCCTCCACCTTCCGAGCAATGGAAAGTAGAGCAAAGTTAAGTCAGAAATCGAGCTGCCTAAAATCACAATCACAGTGATCAACTTGGTATTACGACCGCAGACCAAAATTCACCGGGAAGAAAAGTCCCGAAACCTCTAGACAAGACTGTCAAAAGTTATTTACTCCATCTCCCTAGAGGGCACTCAGCCGGACGCTACCACTTGTCTAGCCAACGTGGGTCCACCAGCTTCCTTGCACACACGCAAATAAAAACTGCATTGGTACAGAAGTATGCTGGAAAGCGCTCTGTTTACACACCCTCGGAAGGAACAAGGTAACCTCTCATTCGCACGACTACACTGTAAATATATTAGAGCTTGTCATGTCGTAGAAGAATGACAAATGAGATTTAGTGATATTCCTGGTGACGAACGCCACGGTTAAGAATCAGTTGTAAAGAGCTCTCTTGGTAGCCTGGAGCCAGATATTATTATCTTCTTATGAATTCAAGAACTCCAAGAATAAAAGCTTAATGTATGAATAAGCTTTGTTCCTGCCATGATTTGATGGATACGAGGGACAGTGCCCTTGAAATGGATTATTATTTTTTTACTATAGGGTAAGTGAAATCTCGGTAAAAGACAAAATCTCTCCCCACCTCGCCTGCACTTGCTCCACCCTCACGCTTACACACATGGACATGCCCTTGAGAGATCTGCAACTAACCAAAGAAGGGAACCAAGAGGTTACAGCCGTCTGACAGTGTCTAACAGTGGGAGGTTGAGCTGCTTCAGCAGGTGGCCACTGTGTAAAGAGCAGAGATAAATGCTGTGAGTCTGAGGTGTGAGCTGTGAGATGGATAGACTTGGCCACAACCTCATCTGTCACCCGGCTTCACACACCTCCACACTAGTCAGAGGTCCTGATATCAGTGTCAGCCCGAGTTCTGCATATTCCTCTTACCTCCGTGTACGGCTCTTCTAGAAAATGGCCACACGTCCCTTTAAGAAGGGGCCAGGGAATATTATTTTAAATATGGGAAGAGAAATGACAGAGTCCTTCTTCAAAGGAACTCAGCTTTCCATTCGATCTAAGCATGAGAGTTGGCTCAGATACAGAAACTTGGTGAGGGATCAAAGTATTTCATCAACACTTTGATGTTTTTCTGATCACAAAAGTCAAGCAGGATAGTCAGCACCTACACGTCTTGTCCTAAGATAATCATGAGTTACTGGCCAGCACTGCAGATTTCTGTGGGTCAGAGAATCTTGAAAAAGTCCAGCCTTTTGTCATCACCAGAGCCCCCTGGGGGTTGGGATCCTTGGTCACCTGTTCAGCCTTGTGGCCTATTATGCTATGTACATCCACTAGCTTCTAACACTTAAGAAATGTTTCTTGCCTTCTGTTTTTTCGGAATCCTATCATCCTATTGACCACAGGCAGCCCGGCTCCTTGGCAATATTTTCTACTGTCAATGTTGGCCTACAGAGGACAGCCACCACTGGCTTCTCAAAGATGCTGGTGGCTCCCTCGCTCATGCCGTCTTGTGCAAAGAAGGCGTGATGTGCAAAGAAGGCGTGATAATTCTCTGGCTGTCACAGGCTCACGGTGGGCAGCAAGAGCGAAGACCGGGATATATATGGTCTTTACTCCCGACAGGGAGGAATATCAGTGCTGTTAACGTGCCGCTGTGTTGGGTGGGGACACTGGGGGCTGGATGGAGAGTCATTTGTTAAGGGCTCCATTTAATCTCCTGTCAGCCCATTAGCATATTTAAACAGTTTTCATCTGGCTCCATCACTCATTAAAACTGCTGACAAGGATGGAAAGTTCTGCTTCATGGGGTGAAACATGGCAAACAATATGGATATCAACTGATATATTGCAGGGCAGGTGTGAGTCTATGGAACCGGAGAGCCGAACCCCACAGGTGAGACATTACAGAGCCAGACCTGCATCACTTTACAGGGTGAGCACCGTCGCCCCCTGGGCATGCACCACTCACATGCACACAGCATCTGACCCGCTGTGAAAGGTCACATGACTTATTGATACATAATATCTTTACTAGACCTTCATGCCTCCATGTATATAGCAATTCACAGTTGTTGAGATCTTTTCTTATCTGTTGTTTCGCTTTATCGTCACAAAAAGAGAGGCAAGTGCAGTAGCCTTTGACAGATCAGGGAACTGAGGTTCAAAGCTGCAGTGACTTTCCCAAGGTGAAATGTTACTTTCTCCTCATTCTGTTCCCCCTCCTAACCTTCCTTCGTCTTTTTCATGGTCATTCTCTCCATCTTCATGATCATTTCCTTCTGCCTTTAATTATATAAAGAAGTCCTACAAGTCAATATCAAAAAACAATTTGATTTAAAAATGGATATTTCGGGCTTCCCTGGTGGCACAGTGGTTGAGAGTCCGCCTGCCGATGCAGGGGACACGGGTTCGTGCCCCGGTCCGGGAGGATCCCACGTGCCGCGGAGCGGCTGGGCCCGTGGGCCATGGCCGCTGAGCCTGCACGTCTGGAGCCTGTGCTCCACGACGAGAGGCCGCAACAGTGAGAGACCTGCGTACCACAAAAAAAAAAAAAAAAAAAAAAAGGATATTTCTCCCAGGAAGATGGACAAACAGACACACGAAAAAATGCTCAGCATCACTAATCATCAGGGAAATGCATATCAAAACCACAGAATCACCTCACAGCCGTCAGAATGGCTATCATCAAAAAGGCAACAAATAACAAGTGCTATCCAGGATGTGGAGAGAAGAGAACCTTGTGCACAGCTAGTGGGAATGTAAATTGGTGCAGCCACTATGGAAAACAGTATGGAGGTTCCTCAAACAATTAAAAATAGAACTACCATATGACCCAGCATTCACTCCTGGGTATTTACTGGATGTAAACAAAAACACTAATCTGAAAAGATTGCATCCCCATATTCACGGCAGCATTATTTACAGTAGCCAAAATGTGGAGGCAACCTAAGTGTCCATCAACAGATGAATGGACAAAGAAAATGTGGTATGTATATATACAATGAAATATTACTCAGCCATAAAAAAGAATAAAATCTTGCAATCTGCAACAACTTGATGGACCTAGAGGGTATTATGCTAAGTGAAATAAGTCAAACAGAGAAAGACAAATACCATGTGATCTCACTTATATCTAAAAACAAAACAAACAAACAAAACAAAATGAAAACAGACTCATAGATACAGAGAACAAATGGGTGATTGACAGAGCAGAGAGGGAGGAGGAGATGGGAGAAATAGGTGAAGGGAAGAGGTGCACACTTCCAGCTATGAAATAAGTCAGTCAGAGGTGTGTCATGTAGAGCAGAGGGAATATAGTCAATAGCACGGTAATAATTCTGTATGGCGACAGATGCTTTCTAGATTTATTGCGGTGATCATTTCGAATCCCTATATCGTACGTCTGAAACTAACATAATATTGTACATCAACTATACTTCCATTTAAAATATAAATAAATAACTATGACTATAATAATAGCAGAAGAAAGGTATCTGCACGTCCTAAGAAGTTCCTGAGCTGGCAGCACCTGAATAATCTCTCTTATTTGCAGCACAAGACCCTACGTGGGTTCTCATCCACTTTCCACCATACATACCCCTCCCAAGTCTCCTCTGACAATGGAGGAACTTATCTAAACCCCATGAGATGGTCATTTCATCTTCTCAAGGAGCTTTAGGAGGGTCTCACAGCTGTTGCTCATCTCAGATTCTTAGTGTGTAGACGGTGCCCAATGACTGAGTGACGAGGAGAAGGTTTGCTCAGTTGAGTCTCAGGGAGATTCTGGTCCATCTGGTCACATTTCATTCTGAATATAAACTAAATATAATACATATAAATATATCACCTTCTTGTGTTCTGTCTTATTTTCCCCATTCTTTGCCCTAAATCATGGACTTACATCTTGTCTACTAATTTAGCTAAATATGTTCTTACTCTAATGAAATAGATTGTCTTTCATTTCAGTATAACCTAACAAGAATTAGGAATGTGAACATAAAACTAGATTGAAAAAGCAAGTATCTTTTATCAGTCTTTTTATTAGTAGGATTATTATGTATGAGATATAACCTATCTATGGTAGGCAGCTTGGTGAATTTTGCATAAGTGTGTGTGTGTGTGTGTGTGTGTGTGTGTGCGCGCGCGCGCGCGTGTGTGTATTCACCATCCCGATCAAGATTCAAAGATATTTCCAACACCTCAAAAGCTCATTCATGCTCCTACCCAGTTAATATCCTCCCACCAAGTTAAACATTATTCTGAATTCCATCCCCATACTGCAGTTTAACAGGTATAAATGGAATCACAGAGTGTGTCCTCTTTTGTGTCTGGCGTCTTTGCCTCGTCACTACGTCTTTGAGATACATCCAGGTTATTGTACATATTGCTAGTTCATTCTTTCTTATTGTAGTTGTCTGTTGCATGTGTATATCATAACTTTTCATCCTTTCTGCTGTTGGTAGGCA
Source organism: Lagenorhynchus albirostris (assembly GCF_949774975.1). NCBI lineage: Eukaryota > Metazoa > Chordata > Mammalia > Artiodactyla > Delphinidae > Lagenorhynchus > Lagenorhynchus albirostris. The sequence goes on from NC_083102.1 coordinate 4,434,182, forward strand.
TCTGGGGAGTTTCTACTTTTTGGCTGTTAGAGATGTAACTACCAGCTTTCTTGTACGTGTCTTTTAGTAGACATATGCAATCATTTCTTTTGAGTATATGCCCAGGACTGGAATTGCTGAGTCATAGGGTAATTATATGAGAGGCTTTCAAAAATACTGTTCTCAGTCGGGTGCCTTGGAGAAAATTCCCATTGCACATACTCTAAGAGTAGGAGCCTCCCATTCAATCCTAAAAGGTCTCCAGGGTCTAGAAATTTTTCATATTAATAAGGGCATTTCAGAAGCAGAGAGAGCTGATGGAAAGAAAAACATATCCTTTGCATCTGATCACTTAAAAGCAGAGCAAGACTACCCTTTATTCTATAAAGGCAAAAACTGAGCTCATAGATGTTCCAAGATCACAATTTAGCCAACCCAGTAAGCACCGATTTTATCCACTGGCTGCTGGCTCTGTGCCGAAGTTCAAACTGGGGAGAAGACCATATTTTATAGCCAGTTAAATTCCAATGTAAAGAGTTTTATTAACTAGACATTCCCCAAAACTCAGACTGTACAAGAAAGCAAGTAAAAATCAAAAGCAATGGATTTCGATCTTCCCATTATTTTAAAAATTTTCAGGACACTGGTTGGCAGCCTCCACATCCTACTCATAGGTTAACTCCTCTGGGTCTGGAATCCAGTCCTCTGTTTACTGCCTGCTTCCAGGCCCAACCAAACCTCCCTTTCTGCTCGGACTTCTGCCTGCTGTTTCCCATGGAGTCTCCCAGGCTCACCTATCCCACCCAAGGGCATCTGTCTAGACCCCAGATTCTGTACTAGCACGTGGCAGGTGCTCTGTCTGATAGCACTGGGTCTCTTCTTCCCAGAGATCAAAAGGGATGGGGATGGAGAAGTTCATATGAAGGTAACCAGGAGTCTGCAATGAAAGCCAAGAGGACTAAGGATCCACAGCCTGTAACACCTGAGGGCAGGTAGGCAGACAAAACCACAAAATTATACCAATGAATAAACACATGTTGCAGGAGCGTCCCCAAGCTTCTTATCTTATTGATTTCTCTGGAAACAAAGTCAGAGAGAACCAGTGTCTCACTGGGATCTATTCTTTCCAACAATATCATGGAACTATTGTTAACTCGAGGACACGCCACTGAATGATAATCATGGTACAGCAGTTCCAGTAGAAATCATGGCATTTAGGGAAAACACTCTATTGACTGTGATTTCCACTGGGTCCCCAGAATTGATTAATATTATCATAACTAAAGAGGATTTTTTTCCCTAAGAATTTCCTGCTGCTTCTAATGAAATCCAACACAACCTTAGGACATGGGGAAGAAAATGAACGAGAACAAGGTTTGTTCCAAGAGTAAAAGCTGCCGGGTACAAAAGACAAGCACATGTTGAGCATCGCTTTGATGGCAGGACTGAGTCGCTGCCCAGCTTGACCGGGGCCACCAGGACCTGACATGGGTGTCACCAGGAGATGCTCACATTTCCACACCTGCACTACTTCACCTCCCACTCACAGCCTGGCTGAAACTACCCATCAGTGACTCTACTCACCTGGGAAGTCTGTCCTACAGAAACTTGCTCCAATACTGTCCTTTAGTTTTGTGCATCTGTCATTTGTTTCAGCGCCATGATGTGCCAGACACTGGGTCCACAAACGCGGTGAGAGCCTCAGAGGGGGGTCCACTGCGAGAACAGGCTGCCGAGAGGTTCTTAATGGGCTGAGAGCCTCTTCTTTGGGCTCCCAGAGCTCCCAGACCACCTGCCTTTACATTCGCCACCTTGTTTTGATGGTGCCTTGAGCTGACCTTAAAGCAGGTAATTCCCTAATTGGTGTCCTTCACTCCATTAACCAGTGCGACTAAAAGCCAGGGCCAGGCCCACTCGGGCTGTCCTCCCTCTGGTGGGAAATCAGGAGTGTCCTGAAGATGTCTCCCTGGTCCTTACTACTGCTCCTCTGTGAATTCCAGGGGCACACAAGATGGTATCTCACTCTTCAAGGATTTAAGATCTCTTTCTTGTTGCCCTCAGAAGCCTTTGACATGAGCAAGAACCAGATATTAAGTTTTCACATGGTTACTTTATATATTAGGTTGAGAATTTACCCTTCTTTTTCCAAATCAAATTATACACAGGTGTTAGTCAACATAGGCTAGGCTATGCTGAAGTAACAAAAAAAAAATCTAAACTCTCATTAGCTTAACACACAAAAATGTATTTGCTTCTATATAAAATCCTCTGTGGGTGTGGGCCACAGTCCAGGGAGCTGTCCTCCAAGCAGGGACCCAGCAGTCTCAGCTGCTTCCATCCAACTCAGCACAAGACCCTCAGAGTCCTGGATGAGGGTACAACAGGAAAGCTTAAGGGGCACTGTGTCACCCTGGAAATGACATGCATCACTGCAAGTGACAGTTCATTGGCTAGAACTAGTCACATGGCCCTGCCTGACTGCAGGGAGTCTGGGAAGTACCATCTTCCCTGAGCTCAAGAAGGACCGCATTGGATATTGGTGAGCATTAGTGTTGTTATGACAGCCATGTTGCCCCGCCAAGCTCACACATGGATATAGCCCCCAAAATGCACGCCAGCTAATACGATACCCCCAGTCTGCTACTACCAGTAACATTTAACAAGGTCCAACCCTCCCACTATAAAGCCCGGGTCTTGTTCCCACGAAGAACCTTCTTGTGTGTGTGAAATTTATTTTTTAATTTTTTTAGCAGCAGCTTGCAGGATCTTTTCTCCCCAACCAGGGATTGAACCCAGGCCCTCGGCAGTGAAAGCGTGGAGTCTTAACCACTGGACTGCCAGGGAATTCCTCCCATGAAGCACTTAAGATTCTTGAAGTGAACTTCTCTCCTCCCATGAATTTCTTCCTTTTCCCATTCTCTGTAAGTCATTATTCTATTCATTTCAGCCAGAGGATTGTCACTCAGGTCTCGGGGTAGAAACTGAGCTCCTTCTGCAGCCACTGTAGCCCCAAGAACTGATGTCTAATGAACCCTGAATTTAAATTATGTCAATGCTCAGTCTTCTAGGCACTATTGTCAGGGCCCTTCCATTCAGAACTGTGTGATGCCTCAATACCACTGAAGGACACCTTTTAGGTTTTCCAAACTAAAATTAAAACAGTACTTAGACAAGTGAAAAAATACAATACTGCCATAGATTAGGACATCCCTTGCCTTCCCTGTAAATTTACTCTGTAAATTTTGTATCTGAATTTTCAAATCCCTGGAGAGGTCTGCCGAGCATCACGGTCACTATGGAAACAGCAGGCTGAGGAAGCAGAGGAGATGAACTACTCTCTCCACTCTGGGCTGCGCTCATCTGTACTGTGTCCTTCGGCCCCACTGCAATGAGGCAAGAGTGGTCCATGTTATACACTGTCTTATAAAGGAATCCCTGCGTGGATTTTTTTTTGAAGGACAATTGAAGAAGAGACATATCTGGTAACGTTTAACAGGAAGCCTCAGGGAAGAGTGGACTAAATCTCTCCAAAAAACATTGATCACATGTGACCCCTCCCCTTGGACCCCTCTGAAAAGAGGCTGGCGACTCCTTCCCTGGAACCCACTCTTTTCCTTCTCCTGCACTTCCCTTCATCACTGCTTCTGAAAGAGATGATGCCTTACAGCAAATGCCAGATTACTGCTGTAAACTGTAATGCTATACAAGAACAGATCAAATTTGTGGAATGCCTTTTGTGAGATGGTTCTGTATAAAATTGTGAAACACACTGTGGAACAGATTGAATTTTTAAAGCAGCTGAAAATATATATTAATGATTTCCCATCATTATTACTCAACAGAGGTCTTTAGCAATACTAATAAAATGACTCTACCTACAATTATTTCCAACCGAGTGTTTCTTCGTGGAATTCAATCTGATCTTATAGTATGTAATTGGCCAATCAAGGTAATGTTCTGAAGGGGGAAGAAACATGGGGATGTTTCAGCCAAAGAGCCGTCTGCTTTCGTCATTAGCTGCTGCTTCTTCCTTCACCACCTGCTCAGCCTTCATCTGCTTCACTCGGCTTGGATTTGCTTACAATGATGCATCGTCTGAAGATCATTAAGGTAATGCAGATTGGATGGAAATCTGTCCCCGGTAGGCAAGGCAGGTGGATCTAGGCCTACGGCGTAACTGCCATGCGCAAATTTCCCATCTATTCTTTAAGATCCAATTCGAGTCCCTACCCTCACCTGGCAGAGGCAGTGATGCTTCCCCCCCACGCTCTCTGATCTCCCCACCGGTTCACTGCCATGCCTTTGATGTCGCGGACTAGAAGGCAGCAGAGCCAGGGGCAGCCTCACCCGCTGTGTCGGGTAACAGACTTGACTGGGAAAACAGTCCAGGGAGTTGTGCCAATGCACTGTGCAAGTTTTGGAGGCTGGGAGTCTGTCCTATAGGGCAGCCGTAGGGGCAATTTTGTCGGCGGAGTTACCAGCAGACAGCCTGGGAGCAGGCGGTCTGAGATGCAGAGCTGTCCGCTACGGGAGCTATTTTGGAAACACCCAAGAATATTGGGGCTCAGAGAAATTGCAGACCCTCTTCCCAGGGAACGAGACCCCCAGTGTTGTGGGAAGCTGAGTGGAGTGCAACGCCCCCAGTGGGAAATCAGGGAGCCCTGGTCCAGCGGGCTTACGGTCCAGGCACCCCAGGGTCACTGCCCCACAGTAATATACATTCGAGAAATATGCCGAGTGACTAAACGCCTGGAAGAGAGCGGATACGTCCAAGTAGAGCTACAGGAGGAAGCACCAAGGCACCAGCCTGAGGTCCACGGCTGGTGGTCACTGGGCAAGAAACACACAGCCAGACCAGAGGCCGGCCGGCTTGGACAGGACACAGCCTGGGAGCAAGGGCCCTGGTTGTAACCAGTGACCCCCGTCCCCTGGTGATTGGCCGCGACCACCAGGCCTGGTCCCGGCACCCGCCTCAGTCTCCTACGCTGTCTCACCCCCACCCCACGCTCCCCTACACCTCCTGAACCCCTCCCGTGCCCAGCACACTGCTGCCCGTGCACAGACATCCCTGATATTCACTAATGCGCGCTTCTAGCCCCAAACAGCCCCGTTCCTTCTGCCCCGGGCAGACCACTCCTCCTGGGCTCTCCCGTCCTGCCTTACCGAGGATGGCCATCACCTCTCGAGTGCTGCACTTCTCCTGCCTGAAGGACACCTCCATCTCCTGCACCTGGACCCACACCCCCCCCAGAGGCATGCCCAGGCTCATCTCCGACAGCCAAGAGTCAACCCGCTTCCAGTTAAACAGTCAGTATCTTTTTATGTCCATGCCCAACAGTCACGATCTACCAATGAGCCAACACAGAGGAAGATTGGCACCTTCTCAAGAAATAAGCCAAGGACACAGCGCCTCTCTGATCTCGTAAATATCCAGGCTGCTGGCGCCTGCCTCAGCCTAGCTGAAGCCTCAGCTGACGGCAGAGCCGAGGATGAGAAGGAGCCCTGAGGAGCAGGGGGCCCACACCCCAGTCCTGCCTGGACCGAGGGCAGAGCCTCCCAGCTCTGAGGTTCTCGGATGCCTCGTCCTCTACTCTCTGGAGGAAACACTCCCTCGAGCTGGGCGGAGGTCACCTCCTCACGGGGGAGTCTGTCCTGGCGGGGGTGGACGGTGGCCAGAAATATAGGACACCTGGTCAGTGTCACCAGAGTGTAGATTACCAAGGAGCACTTTCTCGTCACAGGTTCACATTGCCCTTTGCCCTTTTCCCCGGTCTCATCACCCCGCAGCTTTCCCCACACATCACTCTGCTGGTGTCTCTTGTAAAATGTCAGAGCTGCCTGCTGCTTGAAATCGTGTATCTTGCTTCAAGCAGAAAACGCACAGGAAGAACCTCCCCTTCGCCCCCTCCTCTCACCCCCCAGTCCCTGTGTGGTTCAGTCTCCATTTCTGGGGGCAGAAGAGGATAAAAAGCAGCGCTGATTCAGGAGACAAGGACCTGGGCTCTACTCACCGCTCTACCTGGAACTCACCGTGTGACCTCAAGCAAGTCAGTTAACCTCTCTGGTTCCCTTATCTACAGAATGAAGTTTGGGGCTATGATTCTTTCTAATCTCCCCTCCAGCTTTTCTGTTCGATAATTTATGGCTTGCAAAACCGCAGAAGGCTTCATCATTTCTGACTGATCTCATTAATACAAGTGAAGGAAGAGAATCTGGCATTTTAAGAAAAGTGGCCAAGAAGCCGGAGCGTCGCTATTCTGTGGTGATGGATCTGGAGATCCCGAAGGGAAAAGCTCCTTATTGCTTAATCCCTCTCTCTCCCACAGGCCAGACATAAAATCCTTCAATCAAATCTAATAAACTCGGCTAAGCTTTGGAATGGGACTAAGAAATAGCTAATGTGTTTTCTATCCAGATTTATTCACACGGTCTCCTTTGTAAATGTGCTCCCAGCTGATGCCGGGAAACGTGATGGAGAAAAGCAAATATGTACCGTGAGGAGTACTGAAGGTGTGGAAGACACTTGAGTGCCTTTCGCAAAGAATACTGTCCTCACCCTTCCAGGGATGAGGGCTGATCTCCTTGTGGATTAAGAGGGAGGATCGAGACAGACCCCACCCTAGGTGCGGGCAGGTAGGGCATCAGAGCCGGCTCCCACAGCCCAACTCTTATTATCCCACAGTCAGTGCCCATGATTTGTTTTCATACTTTGGTGCATTTGCAAAGAGTCTCCCTTGACCCGGAAAATGCATCCAGTTTCTCGGGACACCTATTCCAGTGTATGCAGTGTATGCACTACTACACCTCCCTTGCTGGGAAGTGAGTCCTTTGGTCTGGAAAAATGTTATGCAGTGGGTCAATGACCCTGTAAGCCCTTGGTCAACGGTACTGGCTAAGACCCTGCAGGCAGGAAAGAAAAACACATACCCAGAATACGCCTCAATTCTAGGAAGACTAATGGTTCCCTTCTCAAGGATGGAAGTGGTCCAGTGCAGTCACTTTTGCTACCAAAAATCTGTGTGGTCTCTTCAAGGGATAGACCCATATTGGGGTTTAGTGTTTGTCTTTGCTGCTAATAGGCTGGACACCAGCCGAGGCAGTGGCTAGATCAGCCTTGGCGAGTAGGAATCCACGCTGCCTGGTCTCCATCCCAGCCACCATGGCCACGTTATACATGTGTGCATGACGCCAGCCCTGGTGGCTAGTGACAAAGGCTGGCCGACTTCAGCCAGCCAAGTCTCTCTGTATGGTCAGTTGATGGTGAGTCTTCTGAAGTAGCTTCTCCCTGGTGAGCACTGTCATGTGATAAACGTCTTCACACTTCATGTCCACTACCATGGGTCCATCTACACACCTCTTACTCAGAGCTCCTTGCTACTGACTCTCCACTGTAGCTTTTTCCAGGGCCCTAACTACCCAAGCCATTTGGGTAGAGAAGGATTTTTAATAATCAAGTGGCTAGATGACCTGTCAATGCCAGTCAGCCTCTTTCCCCAGCCACCCCTATTTTGCCCAATGGGCTCGTGAACAAACTGGCCATGGTGGCGGGGATGGAGATCACGCATGGGCTCAGCAACATGGACTTCCATCCACCAAAGCTGACCTGGCCACGGCCACCTGAGTGCCCAACCTGCCAGCACAGAGCCCAGCACTGAGCTCCCAATATGGTACCATTCCCCAGGGTGATTAGCCAGTTACCTGATGGAAGGTTAAAGTTATTAGACCACTTCCATCATGGAAGAGGCAGCAATTGGTCCTCACTAGAACAGATACTCCACATATAGAGTTACTTTTCCTGCCCAAACTACCATCTGTAGACTTCCAAAGTGACTTTTCCACCATCACGGCCCTCCACACAGCATTGCTTCTGAACAAGGAGCTCACTTCACAGCAAAAGAAGTGCAGCAACGGGCCCACGCTCACAGACTTCTCTGATCATACATGTTTCCCACCATCCTGAAGCAGCTGGCTTGACAGAATGATGGAACAGCCATTGCAAGACTCAATTATAGCCCCAGCTAGGTGGCAATGCCTTGCAGGGCTGGAGCAAGGTTCTCCAGAAGGCTGTGTATGCTCTGAATCACTGTCTATTCTCCCATGGCCTGGATTCATGGGTCCAGGAATCAAGGGGTGGCAATGAAGTAGCGCCATTATCATCCCTAATGACCCACTCGCAACATGTTTACTTCACGTCCCCGTGACTTATGCTCTGCTGGTCTAGAGGTCTTGGGTAGAGAGAGAGGAATGCTTCTACCAGGAGACACACAATGATTCCATTGAACTAGAAGCTAAGACTGCCCCCCACACCCAGCACCTTTGGGTTCCTCATGCCTCTGAATCAACAGGCAAAGAAGGGAGTTACTGCGCTGGCTGAAGGGAGTTACTGATCCTGTCTACCAGGGGGTATTGGATTACAGCGCCATAATGGAGGTAAACAAGAGTATGTTGGAATACAGGAGATCCCTTAGGGCGTGTCTTAGTATTTCTATGTCCTGTGATTAAGGTCAATGCAAAACTACAACAGCTCAATCTAGGCAGGATTATGAATGACCCAGACCCTTGAGGAATGAAGGTTTGAGTCACCCCACCAGGTAAAGAGTCATGAGCAGCTGAGGTGCTTGCTGAAAGCAAAGGGAATACAGAATGGGAAGTGGAAGAGGGTAGTTATAAATACCAGCTATGACTAGGTGACCAGTTACAGAAATAAGGACGTAATGGTTATGAGTATTTCCTCCTTATTTTGTCATGAATATGTGTGTGTTAGGCAAATATGTCTGCTCTGTTCCCTCTCTTTTTCCCTTATCTTGTAACATAAGATGTATTGACTTTATAGCACAGTGTTTAAGTGTTGTTATTTTACATCACAGTGTTTAAATTACAGGGTATCAAGAAGAGTCAACATAACTCAAGGGTTTTACCCCGTCGTCTGTAGTAGGTGTCAGTGCATTTGGGGGTTGTAATCAGAACAGTTGTATCATGTGAGGCAGAATTATGATCAGAATTACTGTCTTTATCTGGAGATCAAGGATGGTTTGAGGAGATGCGTATGGGTGCCAAGCTGACAAGGGGTGGACTTGTGACAGGTTGATTTTATGTGCCGGCTTGACTGGGTCATGGTGGGGGCCCCAGATATGTGGCTAGACATTATTCTGGGTGTGTCAGTGAGGGCGTTTCTGGATGAGGCTAACATTTGAATCCACACACTGAGCAAAGCAGATCGCTCTCCCTGATGTGATGGGTCTCATTCAATCAGAGGAAGCTCTGAATAGAACAAAAAGGCTGAGCAAGAGGGAGTTTCTCCTGCCCGGCGGCCATCAGGCTGGAACACCATCCTTTTTCCCGACCTTTGGACTCGAACTGAAATACCAGCTCTCCCTGAGTCTTAAGCTTGCGTGCCCGTCAGACTGAACCACACCATCAGCTTTCCCGGGGCTCTAGCTTGCTGACTGCAGATTCGGGAACTTAGCTTCCATAATCACATGAGCCAACCCCTTATTTTATGTACATACGTACATACGTACACATATACCGCATCCACGTCCACACACATGCACACACATCCTTTTAGTTTGGTTTCTCTGGAGAACCTTGTATTTCAATTGCGAGTCTTCTATATGAGGGTCAAGTTCGCCTGTTTTCTACTTCTGAATTCTGCCCTATGGTGAAAACTGTCATAACTAAGCCTGAATGCGCTTGGGGACATCCAGGGTTGATACAAACATTGAGTCCTGCTGCTATCTGCATATCAAGTGAATGAAACGAAGGCTTACAAGCTGCTTGGAAACCTTCTGGTCCTCTTATAGAGCCCCTGGAGACCTAACTTTAACCACAATTAATGTGCTCTCTTGGATGGGGTGTTTTCACGCCTGTGGCTGTCAATCGCCCCTTTGCCAAGGCCTCTGTATTCAGGGAAATGTCAAGTGTGACTACTATAATCCTGGTTTCCTGACACGTTCCCGTGCTTGAAGACTGAGTCCACTCCAAGTTATTAGGGCACTGGAGCCACGTGAACGGCATCCCTAGCCTGTGGTCAACTTTCCCTGTACACTTCCTGCAACCACATGCCAGAGCAGAGAGGTTAAGTGTTGGGCACGTTCCTTCTCCCAGCGTGACTGCAGGCGGGACGGGAGATTCACGGGCGGCCATGTGGGGCTCTTGCTGCATCGTTTGTCAGGAAAATGAGGTATCAGAATTTCAGCGCCTAATGTGCTCCCTGAGTTATAGCAGAGCGTGGGGCTGCTCCTTTGGTATTTCCCATAATATGTAGCTTTGTCAAAGGCTGATGGCAAACGATCAGTTCAAAAGTGCCTTGGAAAAGCACACTCTTCTTTTCAAAATGGTTCACATTGTGGAAAAAATTACCATCAGTCAAAATGGCCCTTGGGATGAAGCTCACATACCTAGAGGAACCCGTTTTAACCCTCAGAAAATATCTACAAAGTGACGCACTCAGATAAAGGACCTCCATGGAGCCTGTGACAACAGCCTGCTCTGTGGGTCCCTGGCCACAGACACCCCACTAAGCCCTCGTGCTCCCCGAGAGCACCAGGCCTCGCCGTGCAGGCAGAGGAGAAAGCAGTGCTTGAAATTTCCCCAAAGAACATCTGCCTGAAAGCACCTCCCTGCCCACTCAACACTGTGCTCAAATGTTCACCATTAGACTTACTTTTTAAGAACCATGTGGCAATAGATGCATTTAACCAAGTTAAATGTCTATCTTCCCAGGGAAAGATAATACATTCACAGTTGGTAGGCTCATTTAGAAGGAAAAACTGGTGCTAACTGTCGAGAGCTCTAGGGAAGAAGATTTTAATTCTACTAGCATCCAACATGGAAAGGGCTCCTGACAGAGGTCTCGACCATGGGACATATTCAAATATCCAGATAACAGCCAGATGGTCCTCTACCTACACTGGATAGGAAGCTGGAGCAGGTGGGCACCAGGTTCCTTCTGACACAGATGTCCTGTAATTTTATCATTAACTCAGAATAGGGAGAACAAGGGGATTCTCCTCTTCTCTGGAAAGATATTAAGAATGTTACTAGATTACCAGGCAGGGAAATCTAGGTTCTGGTCCTGATGCCGTACGTGTCCTTGGGTGATGCATGTCATTTCTCTAGAGTTTCTCATCTGTTAATATTAAGTAGAGGGAGCCTTTCCATTTCCCAAGTGTCTTATTCTGATATTCCACAATTCTCGGAGCCTGGGTGAGTCACATGGGATCCTTCCAATCACTTTAGAGAGGCAAAGTAATAATAAGATGCCAGAGCGGCAAAGAGGGATCAAATCTAGCACCAACTCTAACTGGTTGGTAGTGGTTGCTTAAAATACTACATCAAAGAAGGATCTGAGGCCAAGTCCAAAGAGAAGCAGGAGGTATTTCCGTAAATAATTGGATATTGCTGCCGAAAGGGCTGGAGTATGAAAATGTTGACAATAAGCTCCACATTTGCCATCCCTGCAGGAAACCCTTAAAAATTCAACTTTTCCAGTTTTAACCGTCACAGGGGATTGATGACCCAAGAGACATCAAAGAAAATACAGGGGTCGAGATGGGTTGAGAAACTGAGTGAGGTCACTGGTCACAGGCAGGAAGGTCGCCAAGACCTCAGGGTCTGGAAGCACAGCCCCAAACTCAGCATGTGGGGATCCAGCTTCTTTCTCACCGTATAGCGGTACTGTCTCTGCCTATCGTGTCTGAAGGTATTCTTCAAACGCTTCCATTACATTTTATTCCATTTTAGGGGGGAAATGACAAATTGATTTTGAAGACTTGACAAGGCCCCTGGAAAAAAGACCGCTCATGACTGTTAAGGGATTTTTCTATAAAGCCTTTGCTCTGGTGCAGGAATGTTTAAAACATGAACTGAAATAAGATTTATTAAAGTGCTTTCTCTGGTACAAAGCTGCACAACTGTAATGCATCATTAATATTATTTATAATAATTGGTCCTTCATGTCTTCAAAAATGACATCTATACACATTTTGGGGAATTCCGTGGCTGTCCAGTGGTTAGGACTCAGCGCTTTCACTGCCGGGGGCGCCTGTTCAATCCCTGGTCAGGAAACTAAGATCCCGCAACACTCACGGTGCCGCCAAAAAAAAAAAAAAACAAAAAACCACACACACATATTGTGGACAATGAAACTTCAGTCAAACAATCCACCCTGACATGAAGACGATTGATGAGAATTAATGTCTAAAAGAACAGGTAAAAACTGGGTGAAATGAAAGAAGAATGAGTCTCCAGGGGATGTACCACACCCTCCCAGTTACCCTTTATCTCATTTTTCTAACTCATCTTTTTCTAAATTTCTAAAACAATGCAAGGATTGAGAATAAAGAAATAGGCTTAATAAAGCGATGACTACAGGTGTTAAATTGTCTCTAGGCTCTCAGGTGGCAGCCACTGTTGACCAGAGCAGCTCTCAATGAAACTTGCCAATGAAAACTCAATCAATAAAACTCCCGAGGCAGCAGGAAGAGTGGCTGGCGGAGGATCTGGAGTTTGATCCCACAGTCGGAAAACCAGCTTTGGCAAAGAGGGTCACTATTTTCCCAAAGAAGTGTCAGAGTTTCCATTTCTTGATTTGGGCTGAATCAAGCCCAAATTTGATTTGGGCTGAATTTGGCCCAAACGTGAAAGGCAGAAAATTATTAACTGAACAGCTGCCTCTAAGTTTGTATTAGTCAGGTGTCTCCAGAGAAACAGCACCAGTAGGAGATCTCTCTACCGGTTAGCCAGCTGGAGGGAGAGGTTTCAAGTAGCTGGCACGTGTGACTCTGAGGAGTCTGAAATCTGTAGGGCTGGAAACCCAGGCAGGAGTTGAGGCTGCAGTCTTGAGGCAGAATTCCTTCTTCTCAGGGAAACCTCAGGTTTTGCTCTGTTGTGAACTGAATGTTTGTATCCCCGTGAATTCATATGTTGAAGTCCTAACCCTTGAGGTAACAGTATTTGGAGATGAAGCCTTTGGGAGGTGATTAGGATTAGCTGAGGTCATGAGGATGAGGCCCTCATGATGGGATTAGTGTCCTCAGAGGAGACGTGAAAGGGCCCGCTCTGTCTGCCACATGAGGGCACAGTAAGAAGCAGCCGTCTGCCAGCAGGAAGGGGGATGCTCCCTGGGTGTATGCGGAGAAGGGGAAGAAGGTCGTCTGGCTGGCAGGAGGGAAGGACTGTCACAAGGAGACACACACATAGAGTTGGAAGGGAAAGCGTTTGACGCACGAAGGACCTCGGATGCAAGGCTGAGCAGACTGTGCTGGACAGCTCAGGAGGTGAAAGGGAGACCAGAGGCAAATGGAAGAAAGGCATGTAAGAAATAGGAAAACGGGACAAAAGGGAAAGGGTAACTCATATTACCCGAATGCCTACGATGCACTGGGCGTTGTGCTGGGCACAGGTTTTCTTGTTCAATCCTCACTACAACACTGCAAGGCAGATAGAACTTTCCTCCTCCTTTACAAGCAAAGAAAAGGAGGCTGAAGGCCACACACCTTAAAGAGGCAGACCCTGCTTCCACACCAGGCCTGTCTTACACAAGCCTCTGCTCTCCCACCCTCTCCTTTCCACCCACTGTTGCTCCTAAAAGGACAGAGTTATAATATGTGTAGAAACTGTGAGCGACTCTCTGGGAGACGGAGGACAGCCATTGATATTCACCTGGCGTCAATCTAGTCATTTTCAGCAAAACAAGAAGAGGAGAAGGAACAAAGGCAGACAAGGACTCAGCTCCCCCCAGGAGACTTTCATCCTGTGCTCAAAGACAGAACAAAATGAAACGCACATTTTCCTCCCTGAAAATATCCAAGGCTAGTTATGCAGGACCACTTCCTAGCCAAGCACCAAGGACAGTGAAATCATCCTCTCCACGCCTCCATGTTCCTTCCTTCTTGCTTCTGTGGTGCTTTCCTGAAGCTCCCCTTCCCCTCCCAATGGGAAAGGGATTCCCAAGGGCCAAAGGAATTCCCATCACTACCTGCTCATCGTGATTAATGGTTGGATTCTAAGGCCATATTTCCTTAGTTCAAATCCCTGCTCTGCTACTTCTAACTTCGTGACCCTGAACACATAAGCCTCCTTATAGTTCGTTTCCCGAAGTAAAAACTGGAAATGATCATGGTACCAGCCTCGCAGGTTGTTGTGAGCATTGAATGAATGAAGCATACATTAGAAGAGGGGCAGCAGGTATGGAATGTGCTTACTGTTATTACAGAATGTGCAGCGAGGTGGCTGATTGAGGGGCTGAGGAGAGAGAAAGCATAGCTAATGACTTCCTGTGGGTCCTCCAAACAAAACCACTGTTTGCCATGATCCTTTCTGCTCACTTTCTGCTAATTTTTTGAATGAGGCTGACAGAAGTCAGCCCAGAGTGCTGTACCACAAAGGATACAGATCTAAAGCCAGGATATTGCCATTGAATTTTAGGTTATTTTATAGATGAGGAAACTGGGGTCCAGTAAGGTGAGGGGCTTGTCCAAGGTCACATGCAGCTAGTTGGTACCGAGTCCAAGCTCCCACTGCTGGTCACGTGACAGGCCAGTAAGTCAAGAGACAAGTTGTTGGGGCAAGAAATAGAGCCTTTATTCAGAAAGCCAGCAGACTGAGAAGATGGTGGATTCATGTCCCAAAGAGCCATCTTACCCAAGTTAGAATAGCGGCTTCCTTTATGCTAGAATCCTTTGTTCTTGCAGCTGCCCACGTCCATCAGGTCATGAAGTTCTCGTAAACCTCTGAGAAGATAAATGTTATTCTCCTTTCTGCAACTTTGTATCTCTATAGGAATGGAAAAGTGTTACGCCTTTCAAGGTCAGAGCCTTGGATATGGGCTGTCCTGTATATTTCAGACTATAGGCAACGTTCTTAACTTGTAGCAAAAGCCGTAGAATACAGAGGTTAAAGTAAAAGAAACAGATCCAATTCTGAGTCAGATTTGTTCTTCCCTTTTGTCTTCCCTGTTACACAGTGGCTTCTCAGCAAGCAGGCTGCTGGCTTAGAATCCACATCCAAGCTTCTCCCAGTCCCTTCCCACATGTGGCTCGGTCTCTCACGCTAAGTGACAGGTAGGCAATGAAGAAAAATGTTGGCTTGAATGTGATTTAGAATCATGAAGAATACGACAGTATAACCAGCTGTTTGCCATCACTTCTGGTGATAGGCTGTTACAGCAAGAGGGTTTCAATTAAACCTGAATGCAAGAAACAGCTCGTTACTGGGCACCTGTCAGGTGTCTTGTTCTTTTGGCTTCAGTTCAGCACCACAAGAGATGGGTACAGACTCACTGTGACGCATGGGAGCTGCGGCCTGGTCTCCCCTAGAAAAGGTGCTATCCCCACCCCGGTGCCAAGGGTGGGTACCAGAATGATGCTCACACCATCACTCTCACATCTATCTAACCCCTTCCCTCAGAACTGGTCAAAGGGATGCCGAAGAAGCCACCTAGTGACACCTTAGAGGAAGCTGACCCCCACCTCCTCCTGTAGACGCTAAGGGGGAAACTGCACAGGTGTCCACACAGCAGCCGAAAACGATGTGACTGCTACCAGCCGGACCCCGTGGCTGTGGCATGGAATAAGTTGCTCTTGACTAGTTGTCCCAAGTGTCAACTATGGACTCAATAAATACTTTAGACTGATAGTTTACTGATCACCATGTGTCCTTGGGCATTTTTTTTTAATTTGGGTAAATATGGGCAAGACAGTTATTCAAATTAGACAATGTTTGGACCCCACGCAATAACTCCTCTGCCTGCAGGTTGAGAATGTTATTTTAGGATGTCCCATAATCTACCTCGAGGTTCCAATAGCCCTGTCGACGCCTGTCATTGGAGTTGGCCGGCTAAATCAGTGGCTAGAATTTCAGGCAGTTGCACAGTGAAATTTTTAAGCATGGAGTTTCTTTTACTATAATATCCAGCATGTGAGAGGGTGTGGAGAAAAGGGAACCCTCCTACACCGTTGGTGGGAATGTAAATTGGTGCAGCCACTATGGAAAACAGTATGGAGGTTCCTTAAAAAACTAAAAATAGAGCTACCATACGATTCTGCAATCCCACTCTTGGGCATATA
Source organism: Lagenorhynchus albirostris (assembly GCF_949774975.1). Lineage (NCBI taxonomy): Eukaryota > Metazoa > Chordata > Mammalia > Artiodactyla > Delphinidae > Lagenorhynchus > Lagenorhynchus albirostris. The sequence goes on from NC_083102.1 coordinate 4,450,231, forward strand.
CCCGGAGAAAACTTTAATTCAAAAAGATACATGCACCCCTGTGTTCACAGCAACACTATTTACAATAGTCAAGCCATGGAAGCAACCTAAGTGCCCATCAACAGATGAATGGATAAAGAAGAGGTGGTATACATATACAATGGAATCTTAGCCACGAAAAAGAATGAAATAATGCCATTTCCAGCAACATGGATGGACCTAGAGATTATCATACTAAGTGAGGTCAGTCAGACAAACACCATACGATATTGCTTATATGTGGAATCTAAAAAAATAATACAAATGAACTTATTTACAGAACAGAAATAGATTTAGAGACATAGAAAACAAACTTATGGTTCCCAAAGGGGAAAGGGGGGTGAGGGATAAATTAGGAATTTGGGATTAACATATACACACTACTATATATAAAATAGATAAACAACAGGGACCTAGTGTATAACACAAGGAACTATAGTCAGTAATATCCTATAAGGAAAAAAAGTTTGAAAAAGAATATATATATATATATATATGAATCACTTTAATCATTTTCTGTACACCTGAAACTAACACAACATTGGAAACCAACTATACTTCAATAACATTAAATGCTACACAAAATAAAAAAAATTAAAAATCCGGCATTAACGGCCAGCATTTACAGTCCCCTCCTCCTTCTGTCCAGGTGATGTGAGGGAACAAGAAAAATAAAAGAAAGAGAACAGGAAATTGCTTTGGGGCTGTACAATCAAGGCGGAGGCAGGCAGGAGGCGGGAGAAAGAGGACAGAGACAGAGCCTAGGCTTCAAGGGAACACTTCCTGTCCCACCCACTGTTAGGGGTCTGGGCAGGGGTCATAGCCTCCATCTCCATTTATCCCTTGACTCACCACCTCTCCAAACGACCTTTCCCCATCCTCCCTTCTCGCATCAACACACGCACACACTCCCTCCCGACTCCAGAAATGCTTGGGTGGCTTACATCAGAGGAGAATTAACCATGGTCACTTCTGAGCTCCTTATAACTTATGCCTAATTACCAAGTCGCATAATAACCACGACGCATGTAGTTAATTACATGTTTGATTAGCTTTGTTGTAAGTCTTATTTGCTATCGACGCTGAACTCTTCTGTGAGTTCAGCCTTCATGGTCTGGAGGACGTGATTACTAGAAGGATAAGGAAGGACTGGAATGTGGGCAGAGTCCCAACCAAGGAGCACCTGTCAGGAAACAATGCGGCCAGATGGAATGTATTGAAAGACCAAGGGGTTAAGAGCAGTGCTAGAGACAGAGAACAGAGACACCTTCAGAAAGCAGGTGGGCAGAGAGCAGAGAGGGGGCTGGAGAAAAGGCAGAAGCAGGGCGGAGACTGCACCACACCAAGCATAGGCTAGGAGCAAGTGCAGATGAACGGGGGCTGACATAGCTGGGGCACCTGGTATGCAGGTACATATTTAAGGATCTGAAGATGATATTGTATCCACGGGACAAACTCAGTGCATTTAAAAAGGTTTGGATATGGCAGGTGTACCTTTCAAGGATCAAAACTGGAGAAAATACACGAATGTTGACAGCAGCACTATTCACAACAGGCAAAAGGTAGAAACAACCCAAATGCCCGTTGAGTCATGAATGGATAAACAAGATGTGGTCCGTCCACACAAGGAAATACTGTTCAGCCTTAAAAAGGAAGGGGGAAATTCTGACACCTGCTACAACATGGATGAATCTTGAGGACAATACAGTAAGTGAAATAAGCCAGACATAAAAGGACAAATCCAGTGTGATTCCACTTATACGAGGTTCCCGGAATAGGCACAGTCATGACGAGAAAGTAGAGCAGAGGTTACGAGGGCCTGGGGGAGAGGGAAGTGGGGGGTTATGTTTAACGGGGATAGAATCTCCATTCGGGAAGGTGAAAAGTTCTGGAGATGGATGGTGGTGATGGCCGCACAGCAATGTAAATGTACGTAATTCTACTCAAACGCACATTCAGAATTGTATGGTGTGTATATTTTACCACAATAAGAAATCTAGAAGAAGGCTGGGATATTGAGGGAGGAGACAACAGGAGGCAAAACCATTTTAAGGTTGTTCCCTGGGGCACCAGGTTTAAGCGGAGAATGGGCACAGACAAGGACATGGCAGGCTGAGGGGCCCTACACCTGGGGACAGACAAGAAGGGCCGGCAGGCCGGCCACGCCCAGTGGACCACGTGCTCCTTCCTCATCTGCAGGTAAGTTTGGCTTGTTCCCACTGCAGCCCCATCTCTGCAGCTCCCGTCCCAGTTCTAATTACAGCCGCGGTGATGCCAGGATCACAGCACAGAACACAGGCTAGAATTCAGAGTCGGCCGGTGAACATTCACATGTAGCAAGAAAGGCACCAAACTGGGGGAGGGATGGATTGGGAGTTTGGGATTAGCAGATGCAAACTATTATACAGAGAATGGATAAACAGCAAGGTCCTACTGTATAGCACAGGGAACTATATTCAATATCCCATGATAAAACATAACCGAAAAGAATATGAAAAAGAATATATATATGTGTAACTGAGTCACTTTGTTGCCCAGCAGAAACTACCACATTTGTAAGCCAACTATACTTCAATAAAATAAATTTAAGTGAGCAGTTAGGGCAAATTCTGGACAAAAGATAAAAAGAGACCAAAAAAAAAACCCAACTTCCAATTTTGAAGAGCCTGGAGCAAAAACTGGGTGTCAGGATCAGAAGCAGGGTACTGCGCCTGCCCCCTGCACTCAACACCACTTAAGGGGTGGGCAAAACACCTAAGCCACCCCTCTGGCTCGACCCTTGGACACACCCCTACCCTCACCCCATATAAGGAACAAGCTCCCACACACACACAGGGAGCGAGACAGCAAGGGAACCTGTTGTTTGTTCTCACTCCCTCCTGCAGCAGCAGGGGCCCCAATAAAGAGCCTTGCCTGAAATAATTAATTTAAAAAATTTTAAAAGAAAGACACAAAACTGAACCCAAGAAATAGATGTCTTTGGATATTTATCTAAATAGGTTAGCTGTGACAAAGTGAGAGAGTGGCATGGACATATATACACCACCAAACGTAAAATATATAGCTAGTGGGAAGCAGCCGCACAGCACAGGGAGATCAGCTCGGTGCTTTGTGACCACCTAGAGGGGTGGGATAGGGAGGGTGGGAGGGAGAGAGACGCAAGAGAGAAGAGATATGGGAACATATGTATATGTATGACTGATTCACTTTGTTATAAAGCAGAAACTAACACACCATTGTAAAGCAATTATACTCCAATAAAGATGTTAAAAAAAAAAGAAATACTCCTTTTAAAAATGCCTACCATTTGCTATCCTGAGCTGTTTTGGTTTTTAAGGTTATATTTTTATAAAAGGAAAAGCATCGCGGATGATTAGCATGACATCCTAGTATCTTCGTGTAGATGGTGCGATTGACACACACGGAAGCTGTGTGTCGGGTTGAAGCCTGTAGGTCAGGGCTGGATGGAGGCTGAACCTCCTCGAGGGACCACAGAGCCACCCTGTCACCAAGGCCCCTGCTGCCCAGGCCTGCTTAGCGCTGCTCCACGTGTCTTTTCCATACGGTGGGCAGCTGCTCTGTGGGTTTAGTTGGCAAGTGGTGGGAGCGATTCATCGTCGCCCGGCACCTCTTAATCACATTTTAATAAAACCATAAATCAGCACCTCACAGCAAGATAAATCCCCAGAAGGCATGGCAGTGCCATAGGAACAGGAGTCAAACCAGATGGCATGGATGATTCGGGGACACCTGGGTATCGGTAGTGCCCAGCGGGCAAGGCCCTGTGGGGCGTGAGCACCTAGAATCTATGGCAACCCCCAAGCGTAACCCAGGGCCTCTCCCGAGAGCTCAGTCCTAGATCTGGGGTTAGGAGCCAGGTTTCGGGTTATATTCAGCCCATAAGCACCTGCACAGCCATACCTGTTGATAGAATATTGAAATGGTTCCCTACCAGATGCTATGGACTGAGTGTGTGTGTCCCCCCCAAAATCTGTATGTTGAAACTAACCCCTAATGTGATGGTGTTTGAAGGTGGGGGCTTTAGGGGTGATTAGGTCATAGCGTGGAGCCCTCAGGAATAGGATTCATGCCCTCATAATGGGTTGGAGAGACCAGAGCACTGTCTCTCCAAGAAGACAGCCGTCTGCCAAACTAGGAAGAGAGCCCTCACCACCAGACACCCAATCTGCCAGCACCTTGATCTTGGACTCCCAGCCTCCGGACCGTGAGAAATAGATGTCTACTGTTTAAGCCCCACAGTCTGTGGTACCTGTTATAGCAGCCTGAACGGACTAAGACACCAGATGATAAATGTCCACAGCCCCAAGGTCCCAAATGACCTTCCTGCCGCCCCCCAACCCTGTGACCTCATCTGTGACCTGGTAAACCTCACCACCACCAAACAAGTAAAAGGTTAGCCCTGGCCCAGCAGGGAACCTGCCCTCCTGCTGCGGTAGAGCCCTTTCTGATGGGTGGATGCCCTGCTGCCCTGATAGTTAAATGTTTTTAGTATCACTGCCATCTGTGCTGCTTTAATTTATATCACACAGATGAGAGCAGCCCAGCCTACAAGGATGCAGAGTGGAGCAGGAAAAGTTAATTCTGACATGTAAGTATGTTTAGACAAAACTTTTCTTTCCACACCTTAGAAAAGTCAATTTATCAAGTCCAGAAATATATGTTTTGAACAAATGTGCATGGTTTTCTTTATGTTTCTAGAATCAGAATGGCTTCAGGTTGTGACTTTTGTAGAAGAGCTGGGTGATGATTTACTGCTGGTCCCATGACATTTGACATTCCCAAGGTCCTATCTTCTGTCCTCTTGGAGAATTTTAAAGATAAGATACATATATAATTCCAAAAATATATACACTGCCTTAATTTATTAGAGGAGATATAAAAAGAAAACAATTTCTAATACAATGATACATGTTTCATGCTTGGTCACAACTATCCTCAAAAATAATAATAAATTATATTGTCCTGGATGTGCATATAATAAGTTTGGACCGGAGAAAAATAAGATCAGAAGCCATTCTGACAAGTACAGAGAAACCAAAGAGAGAGACAGGACACCAGAATATATTAAAAGTAAAAATAAAATCAGTATATTAAATATTAAAAAATAATAATCTATGTTTATAAGTAAAATGGAATTAGGTTCTAGGCTCAGAAATTATAAACAAAATTTCCACCTTTTTGAACGAACTTGGAAAGCCATGCTGATCAAGACAGCTCTTCCTTGGACAGTCCTTTCTAGGACACCCAAGAACATCCCTGGATCTCATCCTCTGAATGCTGGTGGTGGTCCCTTCCTGATGACAACCAGAAATGCTCCCCCAAATTCCAAAATAGCCCCATCGTGAATCCCTAATCCAAACCAACACTAGAGAGACGGATACCCCACCCTCCTGGCAACGAGCTTGCATGAGAGTGCCAGGGCCATCAAAGGGCTTGGGACAGAGGGGAAAGCCAGCCTTTTCTCCCGATGCTGGACATTGGAAGCAAAGGGAAATAAAGAGCCTCAAAGTTGCAGGTTAGATTTTCAGCTCGAAAATCTAATTTCAGCTTTTTTTTTCTAATTTTCAGCTTGAAGGGCGTGCAGCCAGCAGTCAGCTGAGGTCAGCTCACGCCAGCACCCAAGAGCCCATGGGAGCATCTCTCTCGTCCCCCCATCAGGACACCACATGGGAAGCTGGGAATCAGACCTAGTGTAAGTATTTACACCAGTGATATCAGAACTCTTTTTCTGAGAGCCCTTTTTTTGGTTGTTTTCTTGTTGTTCTTGTTGTTGTTTTGCTTTTTTGACCGTGCTGCATAGCTTGCCAGGATCTTAGCTCCCTGACCAGGGATTGAACCCAGGCCCTAGTCAGTGAAAGCTCCAACTCCTAACCACTGGACCTCCAGGGAATTCCCGAGAGCCCATTGTTAAACATTTACCCACACACCCCTGGGTGCAGGCTTTACTAAAAATGGGTAAGAGAAGAGGAAGAGAATGTTTTGGGAGAAGATGGTGAATTCGGCTTTGGACATCTTGAGTTTGAGAATGACGATGTTTAATGCCTAGTTAGTCTACAATTCATTTAGGAAAATAGCGATTCTAGCTAGACGATTCTCATTTTCTTCTGTCCTAGAGAATGGAGTGACTGCCTTGGGCCAACACTCGGAACACTGGGTACAGGAGATCCAGACCCTGCTCTACCCTTGGAACTGGAAGGGGTCTCTAGGGGCAGCTGAGTGGGAGGGAAAGAGAGAAGGGTGGGTTGCAGATGCAGCATTTCACATGCCAGTGGGAATGGCTGTCCTCTCCAAGATCCCATTCACCTTTAGGATTCTTGTTTTGTAGTTGGTTTTTTTGTTTATTTTCTGTCAACACTTCCTTTAAATAGTGTTTAGTGCATGCTTATCACATAGTAGGCTCTTAAAGAAGGTCTTTTGAATGACTGAATGCCCAGGAATTACGTTATCCAGAGTCCACAGATGAAGAAAGTTAAAGGTTTGGGACTTCCCTGGCGGTCCAGTAGTTAAGACTCTGGGTCGGCAACGCAGGGGGCACGGGTTCGATCCCCAGTTGGGGAACTAAGATCCCACATGCCACGAGATGCGGCCAAAAATAAAAGTTGAAGGTGCACAGAAGCACGTGGTACTCCAGCCCCTGGGCCCTGGCCGGAGCCCAGCAGCAATCCCAGCAGCAAGGCTCACTCTGGATCGATCTGGAAGCCTGCGGACCACGGGACTCAGAGGGGCCCCCGCAAAAGAGCTGCTCCTTAATGAAGCTCCCCAGAGGCGCATATTCATCACTGTCTTTGGGCTGCACTCAGCACTGGGAGAATATTAAGTTAAGAGGAACACATTAAGTGCGCATGTAAATTAAAAGCCAAATCATTCTATAATCAAAGAGTCATTATTCCGAAAGGAATTACTTACTGGGAACACTTTTAACAGTATTTATGGCTCTATTATATTATAATGGGCTATTTAATAATAAAAAATACATTATATTGATTAGAAGCTAGCATTTGATTCAACAAAATCGCAGAGGTCCTATATATATTTTCATCCATCCTGTAAGTTATTCCCCGCTGCCCTACTTTTATTGTGCCGTGACCTGGGGAAACAGTTAAGGACACATAGATATACCACTCTTTCTGCCAGGGAACAATACATGTGGACTCCATGAACCAGTTTGAAACTGGGCATTAGTCTTGGCTGTACTTACAGAAATCAAAGATTACTACTTACGTACACCCTTGACCTTCTGGGATTGGAAACATACCACCTCCACTGTGGCAAGGTAAAGGAGGAATCAGAGTTTTCAGGCTGCTGTGGCTGTCAGCAGGAGGGCATGCGCTGTGAGAAGCAGAGCCAGGATGGCAGGTGAGGGGTCAAGAGGAGGAAGAGAGGGGAGAGGGCCAAGAATGGGAGAGAAAGTGGAAAGCAGAAAAGACAACAAAAGATGCAGGAGGGGGACTTCCCTAGCGGTCCAGTGGTTAAGACTTCGAGCTCCCAATGCAGGGAGCACGGGTTCGATCCCTGGTCAGGGAACTAAGATCCCACATGCTGCACGGAGGTGCCTAAAAAAATTTAAAAAAAAAAAGATGGAAAGGGGAAGCGGGTAATAGGAAGAGAGGATGGGAAGAGGGTGGACAGGCAGGCAGCAAAGCAAACACCGGCACCCCAGGTCCAGGCGGTGAGAGGCACAGGGGGAGGGGCCTTCCCCCTCCCCCATCCCTATCATTCCTCCCTCCCCAAACCAGTCCTAAACCATGTGCAAACCCAGCTTAGCCAGTGTACCTGTTGAGAAAGCATAGCTTGCACCCCTGTTCTAACCTGATTGCCTTCCCTAAGCTCCTGGAAAAAAACCCAATTCACAACGGATCGTGAGATTGCGTCAAAGTTTTATTTAACTCATTAGTGAGAAAAAGCTGCAGAATCAAAGAGCTGGTTGAATGAGGGTGTGAAAAAGTGGGATTTATACCATCAGTGGGAAAAGGAAATGCTGAAATAAGCTTGTTGAGTTATATATATGTATATATTTAAACCGGTTAATATCCTGTAAGTCAATAAAACTATAACCTTTGAGGTTATTTTTGCTACTAGTTAGGAAAAAATCAGCCTGCTTCATCAGTTTTCCACAAGTTAACCTCTCAGTTTACAGGTCTGTAAAACATCTGGGTCTTAATCAATTGTGAGTCCAACACAATTATATTTCCCAGGACAGTAGGATGGCCATCAGGTGGGCTTATTAAATGCTTGGGCGTGAGATTCAAAGGTCACGAAACCACGTTTTTGCCTATTTTCAAGTTTTAGACTATTTTTTCTGAAAATCCCCCTAATTAAAATCTGATGCCTTGGGGACTTCCCTGGCAGTCCAGTGGTTAAGACACCGCACTTCCACTGCAGGGGGCATGGGTTCGATCCCAGGTCAGGGAATTAAGATCCCTCATGCCGCACCATGCCGCCAAAATAATAATAAGAATAATAAAATTAAAAATCTGGTGTCGGGCTTCCCTGGTGGCGCAGTGGTTGAGAGTCCGCCTGCTGATGCAGGGGATGCGGGTTCGTGCCCCGGTCCGGGAAGATCCCACATGCCGCAGAGCGGCTGGTCCCATGAGCCATGGCCGCTGAGCCTGCGCATCCGGAGCCTGTGCTCCGCAATGAGAGAGGCCACAACAGTGAGAGGTCCGTGTACCGCAAAAAAACAAACAAAAAAAAAAGTGTTAAGAGGGTAGATCTCAAGTTATCTGTTTTTTTAAAAATGACCCAAAGGCAGCTTTGGAAAAGAAAAGGGGCAGGGAGTTTTCAGAGACCAGAGTAGAAAATAAAGAGGTAATGAGTCCAAAATACAAACACCATTTCTTCACAGCGTCCATTTTGACCCCTTATGAGGGATTTGAACATTTAAGCCAAAATTGTCACATTCACAATCCACTCACTGATTCATCATTCAAGCATTTGTTCATTCAAACTTCTGTTCATCCACAAATAGCTGCATGACTACTACGTGCCATGCGTGTGTCTGTGTGTGTCAGCGCAGTGGGGAGACAACTGCTACCCAATAACCATGCAAATAAATATGAGACTGAAGTTGTTTAAGCATAAAGAACAGGTGTATGAACCTGAAATGTGAACGGAAATCTGAAAGATGCGGCGAATGAACTAAGCCAGGCAGCAGACAGAACGCGAAGCCCTGCGTGGAGAGTGACCAGGAAGTGGCCTGGGAGGGTGCTCTCTGTGGCCCAAGCAAGCACCCAGGAGGGGCCGGTGGGAGGGCTGAGCTGGACCATGAAGTTCAGGTGAGGCTGGGCAAGAGGAAACGGAATGATGTGAAGGCGATTCTGAAGAGGCAGAGAGATGCACATGACCTTCGATGGCTGAGGGGCGGTGAGAAGAATGGCCTCACTCCAGAGGAGGGGATGTACGCCAACAGATGGGGCAGGAGGGATGAGGCCAGATTTGAGGGAGGACTTGCAGGCCATCGGAAGCTCGCTGGCTTCATCCCCATCAACCCAAGTGACAGAAAGCGACTGTCACAAACCAAAGCAAATACGTATATATAATATATCTATATCTACTATATACATGTAGTATATACATTTACTACATATATTTACTATGTATACTTACTATATGTATTTCTTATGTATATTTGCTCTCTATATATGTATTATATATATACCCTCTCTCTATATATATTTACTATATATTTATATTTACTATATATTCTATATTTATTCTATATTTACTATATATATTTCTATGTATATTTACTCTATATATACCCACTATATATATTTACTAAGTATATTTATTATACATATTTATTATATATATATATTTACTATGTATACTTACTGCATATATACCCACTATATATATAGTGGGTATATATATATATATAATACAAATATATAGGGTACCAGAAGGGGGCAGAACACCACACGGTCACACCTGCCCCTGGGGCGTTTCTCTCTTTGAGCTGACGAGCACCATCTCTTAGTGTCAGTGGGCGATGTGCCTGAGGCTGGACCTAATTGGTTTTGTCCAGAGTGCAGAGTTTCGCTGGCTTCTCAGACCTGATTCTATCACCACCAAGTGCCAAGTACGACCATCTCCAGCAGAGAAAGCCAGCGGCTTTTCCAGTTTCTCATTCTGTAATAGCATTGTTTCTGATCAGTCATAAAAAGCTTTTGAAATATGTCTAAGGAAATATTGAGAAAGAGCTACTTTTTAAGTTGGGCAGTAGTTAAAGAGAGAGAAATATAAGAATAGAAATAACTTCCATTCATATAGAATCATGTATCATTCAAAGTGCTAGAATGGAGTAATTTCCCAAGGTCACAGAGTAAGTTATTACATGAAATGGAACCAGAACTCTCTTTTTCTGACTCAAAGTACTACGGTCCTTCCTGGAGACCAGATGCCCCTAAGGAATTGCTAAGACAGCTCATTGAGACTGAATGAAACAAGGACTTTTTATTGCCCTCCCTTGATTTCCTCATGTTTTATACATCCTCATTGAAAATATCATAAATTGACGCAACAGCCCAATTGGTGTCTGGTGTGCCCTTCTCATGGGCTCAGCTGTAGTCCCACTTCTGTTCAAAGCCATTTTCTCACCATGAGGAGATAATAATCTATGCTTCAAGCCAGGCATGAGCACACAATCCCAGGGTCCCCTTTTGAGATTCTACTTGCCCCCCAGACTTTGGGTACCTGTGACTGCACCAGTCAGGATGCTGATGGAAACAGGACACCTCCCAAAAAATTAAATGAAGGATGTATAATGAATTGGTATTCCCAAAGTTGGCCGCAAGATTGAGAGAAATCAACAAAAGAAGATGAATTAGCCCAAGACTGACTTCATCAGGAGGTTACTGGCGCTCAGCCTGAGTGGAAAGGGGGTGTTGGTTTTCTGAATATAGTGAGAGCTGTCACTGGAGGAAAGGGCTGTAACCTCAAGTGGAGAAATGCAAACACACCAGAGAATATCCTGGAGCAAGAACTAGCCAGACCTCTCCTCCCACCTTCCATGTCCTGTCTGTGCCTCCCATGGGCAGGATACTCCTGGAAGCCACAGGATAAAAAGCCTGTGAGGCCACCCAAAGAGGCCAGGCTACTGGGACTCTTGTGCAGGTCCAAAGAAGAAATACAGATGGCCAAGAGGCACATAAAAAGATGCTCATCACCGCTAATTATTAGAGAAATGCAAATCAGCACGACAATTAGGTACCACCTCACACCTGTCAGAATGGCCATCATTTCAAGTCTACAAATTATAAATGCTGGAGAGGGTGTGGAGAAAAGGGAACCTTCCTATACCGTGGGTGGGAATGTAAGTTGGTGCAGCCACCGTAGAAAACAGTATGGAGGTTCCTCAGAAAACTAAAAACAGAATTACCATATGATCCAGCAATCCCATTCCTGGACATATATCCAGACAAATCTGTAATTCAAAAAAATACATGCACCCCTATGGTCATAGCAGCACTATTCACAATAGCCAAGATATGGAAGCAGCCTAAATGTCCATCAACAGACGAATGGATAAAGAAGATGTGGGGACTTCCCTGGTGGTCCAATGGTTGAGAATCTGTCTTCCAATGCAGGGGACTCAAGTTCGATCCCCGGTCAGGGAACTAAGATCCCACGTGCCGCGGTGCAACTAAGCCCACACGCTGCAACAACTGAGCCCACGTGCCACTAACCCCGGAGCCCACGCACTCTGGAACCCATGCTCCACAACTAGAGAGAAGCCCACGTGCCACAGCGAAAGATCCCATGTGCTGCAACTAAGACCCGACGTAGCCCTAAATAAATAAATAAATATTTTTTTTAAAAAAGATGTGCTATATATATACAATGGAATACTACTCAGCCATTAAAAAAAGAACAAAATAACGCCATTGCAGCAACATGGATGCAAGTAGAGATTATCATACTGAGGGAAGTAAGTCAGAAAGAGAATAACAGACACTACATGATATCACTTATATGTGGAATCTAAAATATGACACAAATGAACCTATCTATGAAACAGAAACAGACTCACGGACATAGAGAACAGACTTGTGGTTGCCAAGGGGGAGGCAGTTGGAGGAGGGTGGAGTGGGAGGTTAGGGTGAGCAGATGTAAGCTTTTATATACAGGATGAATAAACAACAAGGTCCTAACGTATAGCACAGGGAACTATACTCAATATCCTACGATAAACCATAATGGAAAAGAATGTAAAGAAAAAAGAATGTATATATATGTATAGCTGAATCACTTTGCTGTATAGCAGTAATTAACACAACATTGTAAATCAACTGTACTTCAATTAAAAAAAAAAGAAGAAGAATGAGTCTAGAGGGACAGACAGAGATGCCCAGCATGACAGCTGAGTCTCAAAGCCCAGCTTAATTCACTTTATCCAAGTCAGCCTCTCTGGGCCTCTATTTCCTCATTGACACAGCACCCACCTCACAGGAGATCCTCGAACGACCTGCATCGGCTGGATGAATGAATAAAAGGATGAATGGGGCAGTCGGGCAGCCCCTGCGACCCTGGAGGGAGCGCTGGCTCGGGCTCCATCCTCCCACATCGCTCTCTCTTCTTTTTTTTTTTTTTTTTTTCTGCGGTACACGGGCTTTTCACTGTTGTGGCCTCTCCCGTTGCGGAGCACAGGCTCTGGACGCGCAGGCTCAGCAGCCATGGCTCACGGGCCCAGCCGCTCCGTGGCACGTGGGATCTTCCCGGACCGGGGCACGAACCCGCATCCCCTGCATCGGCAGGCGGACTCTCAACCACTGCGCCACCAGGGAAGCCCCACTCTCTCTTCTTGATTAGACCGTCTGCACCTTCCCCTCTCTTAGTTAGTGTCTAGGGCCTGGACATGTTTGATGGTCATTAGAGCCACTGATGGAAGAGCTCCATGCCAGGCCTTCGTGTAAGGACATGAGACACAGCCTGGGTCCTTCCAGGCTGATGAGCACATGCCAAGGCCTTGCAGGAAGACGGACAACTGCAAACGGGGTGACATGGGCGCCTCCATCCTCACACCCCTCCTGGGGTTACTCTCTCCGTGCCCACCATGCCACGGGGTCTGTGTAGGTACTGGGGGGACACCGAAATGGGGAGAAATGTTGCAATGAGAGAAGGGGATTCGGTTGCCCACAGACGTCTTGGATATGCTTGAGACGTGGTATTGCCAGTGACCTGATGTCCCTACAGGGATAATAAAAATCTCCAGTGTTACTGCAAAAACGAACAAAAGAATGAGTGGAGTTGTTGCCTACAGACCACACACACACACACACACACACACACACACACACACACACACACACACACACACACACACACACACACACACACACTAGCTATCTGGTCTCCGATCTGCAGTGTAACAAGTAAATGCCAAAATATGTCTTGTTTGAGTTTTCTGCTAAAACCTGCTACCTCACACATCCACTGCTCCCAAGTCCTACTCAAAAGACAGCCCGGAGACCACACAGCAGTCTCTTCTGAAAGGTCACTGGTTGCTTCCCTGCTCTGAATCCCCACTTCCTCGTGTCATGGATGGTTATTTTTTAAGTTGCTGATACAACTCATTAAATGTTAATGCTTTTAGAGTCCCAGTTTCTGCAGAACCTTGTCCCGGTAGTGGGAAAAGCCTAGACTTCTTTTCACCTTGAAAATATTGTAGCGACATCTCTTCGGGCCAAATGTTTAGATCTGTTTCCCACCCATCCAGACATCAAGGCCATGTTGGGGAGTCTGTGCTTTTCCATCAGCAATTCTCTCTCACTTGATGGTAGTAAAGCACCGATAGAATGAATTGAGCTTGTAATCCTCCATCGATATGCGCAGGAGACATGTGACACAGCACAAAGGCCAGATCCACCTTGGCCCCTGGTCCGCACGAGCCTCGGAACTGGTGAAGACACTGGGATCCCAGGGAGCTGCTGTTAATTACAAGTATGTCCCTGGGAAGGAGGGACTGCCCTGGGCCTCCTCACCTTGCGGCCAAGCCCACGCTCAGGAGGGAATCTGAGACTAGCCACTCTGTCCTGTATGTGAACTGAAGCCATAATTCCCCCCTCCCAAGGACATTTGCCAGTTACACCTTATTTTTCATTAAGAAAGAAATAGCTGACTCCCTATTGAAGGATCTCATACGTCAAGAGCCAAGGAACATGGATATTCTGGTCCAGGGTACATCCCAGCGTCCTACAACCATGACAGGCATTTCCTTTTCTATAAAAAGCCATCCTTGGGTGAGTGACTCCATCCTATTCTGTCCCTTTACTGATGAGCAGCGACTGAGTCAGGGCATCGTGGCCGGCAGCAGGGACAGAAGGAGAAGTGCCTCTTTTCTCCTAAAGCAGTTGGCATGTTTTACATTCCCATCAGCAGTGTGAGGGCTCCAATTTTTCCACATCTTTACCAACACCAGGTATTGGCAATCTTTCTAATTTTAGGCCTTTTAGTGGGTGTATAGTGACATCTTGTTATGGTTTTATTTTGCATTTCCCTAATGATTTTTTTATAATTTTTATTGGAGTATAGTTGAGAAGCGCCTTTAGCTCAGATGCTAGCTGGTGCATCACATGGCCAGGTCTCCTCCCCTGGGAAAACTGTGATCCAGACACACCTGGTCCACGGGGCGCCCCCTCCGTCCCTCGGCTCGTCCACCCCTGTTCCAGGACAGCTTCTTCCCCTCACGTCAGGGACTTGCTGCTTCCTGCCCAGCTCTAACCATCCCCACATGGAAACGTAACTAGCCCCAGCCCCAGTCCCTCACAGCCCAGCTTCACTGGGCAAATACATAAACTAAGCTGCACGTTGTGTGCAGACGCATTCAGTCATTTCCAGACTTTCTTTAGCCAGAGACTAACCGTGGACTCCGCCCCCCCAACCCCAGAGGCTCTGATCTCCCTGGTCTGGAGTTAGATCCAGGCACCCATTTTTTAAGTTCCTCCCATGTCTCTTGCAGGCAGCCAGGGCTGAGAGCCGATCTGTGTCCTGGTTTGCAGACAGAGAAAGGGCAGGAATCATGACTGAGCATCAGGACCCAGAGCCTGGCACCAAGTAAAGTCCCTCCGTGAAATGGGTGGAGACACACAGTTCAAGGTTAAAGGTGTCTCTGACCATCTTCACCACCTCTGAGCTGGGCCCTATCCTGTGTTGGACAGCAGGCAGTAAGGAGATAGTTCTGACTTTAGAACAGGAGACATTTATATCCCGTGCCAAGTCTTTCCAAGGAATGCGGCAGCTGGCCCTTCTGCAAAGCCCTGTGCTGAATGCCAGAAGTGGTCCTGGCCAACCTGTGAGGGGCACCTCTCCAGGGCGGGGTCTCCGGAGCCCCAGACCCCTTCAGCAGGAGAGCTTTGTATTGGGATAAGAAGCCCCCGATCCTCCAGGCTCCTAATCTGTGGTAAGATACTGGATGAGCACACTCACAAGACACCGAGGGCAAGGGTGATATTTGTGCAGGAGCTACTGTAACCAACACTGATTATAAACTTCCCGCCAGGCCCGAGTCCAGCCCAGCTTATAAGACATGAACCTATGGCAGCTAATCAGATGAAGTTCCCTTCTAATTACTACTTTGCTCGTCTGCCTAACCCTGGCCTTCTGACTCTGTAACCCTCCCCCCTGGGGTGATTTTAGAGGCAATGGGGTGATTTAGAGGAAAGATGCTCTATTCTCCAGATACCTGCTGTGAATTCCTTCCTTTCAGTTTCAGTTCTTTGACTTAGGGCTAAGATAGCAAATATCTTCCTAATAAGTGTTTGTCTTCCATTAGGGCCTTAAAAAATCTTTCAATAAATTCTTACTACTTGCATTTCTTTCCTTGATGACTTGGGGATTGTACAGAGGTAACATATACGGTACAAGATAACCTTTATAGCCTTCATCTTTATTAAGAGTAAAACTGCCCCACTGGCTGAAAACACTCCCTTGAAAGCCACATGGCGAAGATGAACAAGTATGCAGGTGAGTTTTAGAGGCAGAAAGGATTATATTTTTGTGAGGAAACCCAAAGTGACCATTCATATAGACAAAAAACAGAAAGAAATGACAGCTACCACAAGGTAAAGGAGTTTACCTTTTACTCTTGAATTGTTTCTGTTTTTACTAAATTTCCCGCTACATCCACTTGTGTAATTCCAGCATTTTTATTTCTTTTAAAGCATGATGGGATGAATCAAGCAAAGGCTAGAAGTTGTCCCAAGACAGAAATGGAAATGGTTTTCCTGGAACGGTCGATAGACTTGTGATGTGAGAGAGAGGATGAGTCCTCTATGTGGAGATGAAACAGCACAAATATACCTCCAAGGGTTTTCAGCCTCAACAAAAGTTAAGTTGCAGAAGCATTTTTGCTGCAGTAGACCCCGTGGCAGTCACTGATTAGATATACCGGTTTCCAATATTAAAGGGAGACACCTAGAAATCCATGGAATACTCAGTTGTGGTTTTGCTGAGGTGGCAACTTGGATCTTTCACACTGAGAAGCTGGGGGAGAGACTGAGGCACTGGGCTGGTGGCTGAGCCGGTCCAGCTGCCCAGCACCCACGCTCTCCAGTGGCTGACTGGCTGCTGCTCTCTGCTCTCTATTTATCGTCACAAGTGCATCTTATGGGGAAAATTGTGTGCTACAATTACTGGAGGATAGACAGGATTCTCAGGGCACTTCTAAATGTGTCTGCAATGAGTAGATTTCACTAAATTCGACCCACATATTCTAAAATTTACTTGAAATTCCCTTAGCAATCTATAAACCCCAACCTAGAAACAACCACAATACAGAGCATTGCAGAGATGGAAAAGTCAAGTAAGGAGAGAGCCATGCTGAAGAACAGCCCCGATCAGGGACCATCTTCATCTCAAATTGTTTACATACTTTCATTAATGTCTTCTTAGGCAGAATGGTACATTCAGATCAATCTTCCTGAAGGGAAGTCTGGCAGCACCTAGTGTGGAGACTGGGCTGTGGAAGACACAGGCTCACACACAAACAAACGCATGCACACATTCACACACACCACAGATACACACAGGTGTGCACACATACAAAGACACACAAACACATATGCACATGAACACATGCACACCAACACATGAACACATACACCACATTCAAAGGGACACACCACGTAAACGCATGCACACACACACCCTTCTCTGCCATCACAGCTGCTGTGTCTCATCAATGGAACACCTCTCCCTTCCCTGCAACCTGACTGCAAGACTTGAAAGCAAACATCTGGTATTTTTCTTCTACAAGGGGAAGCAGGCTCGATTCTTTTTCAAGAATCCTAAGAAAAACTCTAAGAGAATTTCCCAAACTCAGGAAGGCTGAACAGCCAGAAAGAATGACCCTGCAAGTAGATACTATTATGATCCCTGCTTTACAGGTGAAGGAACAGGCTCAGAGAGGAAAAGAATCTGCCCCAAATCACACAGTTACTAAGGGGCAGAGGCAACATTTTAAACTGGGACTGCTGACTCTAGACAACACGGCCTGACCTGTCCACTGGGTCAGGTCAGAGTCTGAGTTATTCAGTGTCCCGTACACAGAGGCCCCCTCATCCAGGGGGCAGCTCCAGCGTCAGTCAGGCAGAAACCGGCATGGCTTCCCGTGTAGGAGAAACACCCACGTTCTCACAAAGCCCTGTAACCCCTAAATGATCAATCCTCCTTCTCTCCGACCTCACTGCCAATCCTCTACCCTTCCTGGTCCACCCCAACTCCCAGGCCCCCTTTCCATCCCTAGAGCAGCAGACCAGCATGCCCTGCCTCAGGACCTTTGCACTTGCTCTTCACTCTGCCTGGGATGGTCCTTCCCATCTATCCATGTGGCCATCTATTCACACTCCTCTGGGTCTCCACTCAGAGGCCTTGATCATCCTATTTTCCTATTTTAAACTGCACACCACTCACCACAGGCCCTACTTAGCCCTCTTCTCTGCCTCCTGCTTATCCATAGGGTTTATTGCCATATAACTACTTCTAATTATTTATATACTTAATTATTTACACCAAGTACTTCTCTGTTTATTAGCCTCTCATCTGTCTCAATACAACGCGAGCTCCATAATGGCCGGGGTTTCTGCTGGTTTCATCCAGCTCTGAGGACATTGCCTCGCACAGGGCAGGTACCCACCAATGAATTGAGCTGCTGGGCTGCTGACTGTGGCTGTTTTTTTTGTTTGTTCGTTTGTTTTGCAGTACGCGGGCCTCTCACTGTTGTGGCCTCTCCCGTCGCAGAGCACAGGCTCCAGAAGCGCAGGCTCAGCGGCCATGGCTCACGGGCCCAGCCGCTCCGCGGCATGTGGGATCTTCCCGGACTGGGGCACGAACCCGTGTCCCTTGCATCGGCAGGTGGACTCTCAACCACTGCGCCACCAGGGAAGCCCCTGAGTCACTTCTTTAGAGAGGCAGGTGCTGGCGGAAGAAGGGTGCAGAGGAGCAGGAAGTTGGTATCTCTTCCCCAACCCATGGGTCTTCAGTGACCCAAAGCTTAAGCATGACAAGCCAAGAATAGATTTCCTGTAGGACGTGGATAAAGGGTGACCTGCACATGGGATGACGTAGCGGAAGCATGGAGCTGGGGGAGCCTGAGCCTGGTGATAAGCAAGATGGTGGAGATGGATGATGACGTGCCCGACCCCTCCCTCAAGGACCAGGAGCCCTGCTGCCGTCCCAGGCTTCGGGGGCGGGGGGGCGTGGTCCACCTGCCCAATATCCCTTTCTGTTCCATGGAGGAGTCTCGCATGACCGGAGCCACTGCCTGCTGCCTGGCCTAACCTGGTCAATCATTCGTATTAAATGGTGCCCAAAAGGGTGCCTCCTCCCACACGCCTTCTAGAAATGATAACCCAAGAAGAGCTTGACGGAAGACGTTGTAGCGAGAGAGAGATTTGGTGGCAGGAAACTTTTTAGTATCCATTAAAGTCAAGGTGTACAGACGACTCCCAAATATGGAGGAATTATTACACAACATCAAAAGAGGCTGTGTCGACAATGAAAGTACTGATGAAAACAATAGAGCACTCCCACAAACCATACATGCTCACTGAAATGTCACCCACCCTTGCACACCCATAGATACACTCGCCCAGGTCCAGAAGTGCCGTTTGGTGATTTTGTAAATGGGTGAAAATTCCTGTTACCAAAACAGGACCCTTCTTGCAGTTATGTGCCGTGTGGATTCTTCTCTTTAGGGAAGTCTATTCTCTCTGAACTTTGTGGTAAATTTTTCCATCTTGATGGAACCAGGGCATTGCTGATGTCCCAGGATCCCTGCTGACACTACAAAATGCAGATAGTAGGTGTAGGTAATCTACACTTCTCCAGAGCACCGTTTTCTCCCAGACTGTGTTCTGTGGGCGATTTTCTATTGAAGAAGAGACTGCAAACTCAAATAAGTTTGGAAAGTGCCGCTTATCTCATCCTCCTTTTGCAGATTTACAATGTACATCAGCAAAATAAGGACTGTAGAATCCAGCAATAAAGAAACCCTTTTAAATTCCATTTAATCTAATGATCTCCAACTTTTTCTGGGCAACAAACCCTTTCTCAAAAGGTTCTATGAAACAGTGATTCAAAGCATGCCTCTTGGGAAACTCCACTCTAGAGCAAGTATGGCCAAGGTTTTATAAACCCCAGCATCACTGGTTATCTCCCTCCCTAAACTCTGGTAACTATTTCTCTAGAAGAAGAGAGACTAGCCTGCACATTACAAAATCTGTCTCTTGCCACAGATTACAGGCAGCTTCTCCCATCTCTCTAGACCAACAACCTGCTTTCAGACAGAACATTTTTAAGGAGGACACCCATTCAACTCTGTCTCCTCCCAGCTCCCACAGAGGCTCACCTCCACCTCCAGACTGTCAGGAAACTGGCCACAGGATGCAATGACAGAGATAATACCTTATTCAGCAGAGAGGGGCCAAGCAGGACACTACACGGTTTTCCCCCCCATTCTGCGTTGTCTCTGGACTCCTGCGATTTAAAGTGTTGCCCATAGACCAACATCATCACCACCACCTGGGAGCTTATCAGAAACGCAGATATTCAGGCTAAACAGTCAAAGAAAAATTGCACTGGACAGAGCTAAATGAGCAAAGAAGAGTTTATTCAAGACTATTGCAGTAGGGGAGAGAGATTGAACCAACTTAGCTGAAACATGGCAGGAGAGTTTTTAAGCCCTGGGATGAACTAATGGAAAAGTACTGGAGGAAGTTAGGAGGAGGGTGGTCAATGTGATGAGGCCTCTGTGTTTGCTAATTTGCACTTGCTGTGCTTAGGCTCCTGCCCTCCCAGGGAGACTGAGAAATAGGGAAATATGTTTCTAGATGATGCCATTTCAAAGGGATGGCTCCCCCCTCCTCAAGAAGGACATTCTTGGATTGTGAAACTCGCAAGGGGCTGGAAGAAGATTTCCATCTCAAGGGGAAAAGAAATAATTTATGATTATAAGTTTTCTAAAGTAAATGCTGTAAGGAAAGGGCAGTCAGAGGCCAAGAGTCAGGAAGAGATCTGTCTAAAGTTTAGTCAAGCCGAAGGGAACATGAAGGCCATCTCGGGTCACACCCCAGACCTCTTGAACCAGATCTGTGTGGACTGGGCCCAGGAATCTCTTTTTAACAAGCTATCCAATGTTTCCAAAAGGTGCCAAACTTCCAAGTCTTAGATCTAATACTCCAATTAACTAGAAACCTTGTGTATAAATTTGCTGAGCTTAACAAATGTCATTTTGATGAACAAGCTCCCCTATGAAATAAAGCAGGCCAGACTTTATTTTATTTAATTTATTTAATTTAATTTAGTTTATTTAATTTATTTAATCTCAGTAGTGATGTCTCCGTGTTAGCCTTAAGGAGATAATATCCAGCCTGGAATTTAGAGGACCCCTGGTTTTTTGCTTGTTTTGTTTTGTTTCAGTGAGAACCCACCCAAGAAAATGTACTATCATTCAAGCAGGAGTTTTCCTTGGGACCTTGGATGCCCGTACTTTGGTAAAAAGGCAATTCTGTTTCTTTAATGTTCTGTATTGTTTTCAGTACATTAAGAGTATTACTGTCCCAGTGCTACGGGGAGATCTTCCTTATAGGCCCAGTAAATCAAGGATAAGAACTAATTGAAACCTGCTTGCTATACCTTTGTGGGCTGAGTCTTGCAACAGGAAAGCAATCAGCCAGCAATTAAAATGCTAATACAGGGCTCGCCCCAGTTGGGTGCTCTTGACAAAATGCAGTGGGCAGCTCCAGGAGAATTCCTAACAGCCAGCCTGCACTGGACTTAATTTAGAAGCCATCGATTTATCAGAGCTGCAAATAACACTATAAGAGATGTTTTGCCAGTGGAAAATAACAATAATAATAATAAAAGAACTGAGTGTTATGAGTTATTATTCTCAATGAGCTGAGTGCAGTCAGCTCAGTTGTTTAGAATTTGGTGCAGGTAGAACCAGCATTTGGGGTTGAGCCCCCTCAGGCTTGCTTTTCTGGGGCCCTGGCCTATGGGAAAAGCTGCAGGTACTATATACAAAGACTCGGGACATCAGAAATGTGACTGAGGCATGTGAAAGTGGGTTGATCTTATGCACTCGGAGTTGAACTGACCTCAGTTTAAATCATCCCACTTGCTAGCTCTTGATCTTTGGCATTATTTTATTTTTATCTGCCTCAGTTTCCTCATCTGTCTAATGAGGATATTAACATACCTACCCCATAAAGTTACTGTGAGAATTCAATATCATAATTTATAGTAGTTAACATAGTACTGCATGGAACGATTGTTTAAATAATACATTATTATTACTAACATTATTATTAACCTCTCCAGACTCTGCCCTTCTCTGGACTCCCGCCCTCACTTGTTCTGTATTTGCTGCCTTAGCTGCTGTCCCTCTGCTTTGTACCTATTCTTGGGTTTTCTCCCCAAAGCCCTCCATCATTGTTCCATTAGGAATCTCAGCTCCCACCTCACAGCCCATGGGCCACACCCACATGGCCTCACACTCAACCGTTTCCCAGGAGTAAGGTCAACCAAACGTTCCTCCTACTGATGGGAAATTGAGAGCAACAGATCTGTATAAATTCCAGTTCAATTCAAAAACATACATCCAGTGTCCGCTATGGGTAAGGCACCATGATGGCCACCATGTTGCTGCCCTTCCGTATTTCTCCACTTTGTTATTAGACGGTGCAGTAAGCAAAACGATGTCCCCACACACAAAGATATCCCCATCCTGATCCCCAGAACCTGTGAACATGTTACCTTGCATAGCTAAGGGGCTTTGCAGATGTAACCAAGTTAAGACGGGGTCATACTGGATTAGGGTGGGCCCTAAATCCCATGACTGGTGACCTCATAAGGAAAGGGAGATTTGGAGACAGAGACACACACACACAGGGGAAGGGCCATGTGACAATGGAGGCTGAGATTGCAGTGATGCAGCTGTGAGCCAAAGAACACCAAGGATGAATGGCCACCGCCAGAAGCTACAAGTGACCAGAAAGGATCCTCCCCTAGAGCCTTCAGAGAGAGCATGGCCCAGCCAACACCTTGAACTCAGACTTCTGGCCTCAAGAACTGGGAGAGAATAAATGTCTGTTGTGTCAAGCCGCCCACTTTGTGGTGCTTTGCCTTGGCTGCCCTAGGAAACTAATATACTCAGCAACTCAAATCTTTAGAGAATGCAAGTCCTCTTAATAAGCTGCAGCTAATTCAGGATGAAGCCTCCAAAGTCAACTTCTCCATGAGCTGGAAGAACAGCGGTAGTATCCTGTGACACCATCTCTTCTGAACTTCATGTATTTCAGTGCTTACCAATAATTTATGTGCCTTCTATAGGCGTCAAGCAAATTAAGTAGTTAAATAAGGATGGAAAAGCAGGGTAGACATCACTGGGAGACCTTAACCGTTCACCGGAGCTGAGCTAATAAACTCTCCTTCTACCAAAATGTCCACTTCTCCACTTCCAGAAGAGAACACAGAGATGTTAGTAATCCAGCAAATGACCTCAGGCTAATTCAATCAATAGTACTTGCAAATGAAGGGTTTTTTGGTTTGGTTTTTTTTTTAAACCACTTTAATGACATAAAATTTTAAATAAAATCCAATCTTTTTCGAGTGCATGATTCAATAACTTTTAGTAAATATGTAGTTTTGTGTAAACCACAAAAAAATACAATTTTAGAACATTTCTGTGACCTCAAAAAAGAATATTTGGGTTTACATTTGCAGTCATTCCAGCAAATGAGATTTTTAAATGAAAGTGTTTTAAAGGCCTTTAAAAAAAAAACTGGGATCCATTCCTACTGGGGATTACATTTGAGGATAAAGTAAGGAGTAGGAGAGAGTAAAGGAAGGAAACAGCATTGTCTTTAGCTGCCTAAAAAGTCAATTACCATTTGAAAATGCTAAACTGAACGCATAAAGACCCTCTTCTGTTCCACTGAAACTTTACATCTGTAAATGCTTCCTAGGCAGTTATCATCAACCATGCAGAGCCAACATGAAGAGTCTTCCTGAGTGAAATGTGTCCTCGCAGACTTCTGTGTCTCAAAAACCATTACAAGGGGCATGCTGCAAGGCATCCTATCTCCACAATAAGAAAGAAAAAAAAGTAAGAATGATTGCCCTACTGACTCTGGGCCAAGGGTCAATGCTTTCTAGGCTGTCATTTATTCATAATATGGTAAGTAATAATGTCTGCAGTCAGCAGCTCACAAAGATGCTACACTCGGATTTTAAACTGTACCATCTTAAGCAAAGGCAGTAAATTCTAGTGATACCAACAAGCATGCTTTTCTCAGCATCTCAACCTCTCTGAAATTGAGACGGCTTATAGTCCTACAACGTCACTGTCCTACAGTCTCCTACTATACTGCGTAGGACCCTACGATCACTATCTGCCGAGTGACGGTCCCAGCACAGCTGCCCCCACCTGTGAGTTTGCAGAGCCCCTCGTGACTGCTCACCTATCCTCACCTCCACTGAGTAGCATGCATCATCCACCCTACATGTGTTGAGTTTAATTGCTAGTTACAATGTCTTCAAAAAGATGAGATGCAGGAGGAGGGGAAGTTCACAGGACCTTGCTGGCCTTCCTGCCCAATCTTTCTGTAAACCTAAAGCTGATCTAAAAGAAAATTCTAGGGGCAGGGGAAATGGGAATGGAGAGTTATTGTGTAATGGATACAGAGTTTCAGTTTTGCAAGATAAGAAGAGTTATGGAGATGGATGGTGGTGATGCCTGTACAACAATATTAATGGACTATGAACGCCTAAGGGGAAAGCCTAGCCTTTTAGACTCTTATTTTCAGGACCCTGGTACAGTGCCTCATAACATAAATAGTGCTCGACAAAGTTTGCTAAATGAATGCATTAACTGACACACCTATACTTCTACAATCACGACCATTACTCTTGAGTTCCCATGGCTAGTGCTTGGTCACATTTTTATACAAATTTGTCACTTGCTTTATACCATGTGTTGCATAATAACTTAGAAAAATGTGGGTGAGGCAATCATCTTTATCTCAGAGTTTCCTTCAAACTGTCTGGCTTTCTGTGGTTTCAGAACAGGGACTTATTTTTTCCATTTCCATCCATCTTCTTTGTTTTTCCATTCATCCTATAAATTTTCTCAAAACACCTGGCCCAGGGTCACCAGATGCTGGTAGAGAATATCTGTCCCAGTCATGTGGCTTCTCCCAATCAAGATTACCCTGTATCATATTTCAATTGCTGTCCAGTTTAATCATCCCTACTGTTGGGAAACTGTGGCTTGTGGATAAATCAAAGCAGCTTTGCAACAAAAGTCAGGGACAGACTAACTTCCTGGGAAGACCTTCCCTTTGCATATATATTGCTTTCTCAGTCATAAACAAGGTCATCAACAGTGCCTTTCACCTTGATGAGAAATTTTAAATTTCAAAAGGAAAAATTGCCCTGCAGGCAAAGGAATCTTAGCTCATTTCACAGAGTGTTTTTTTAAAAAACATAATTCTCCATCATAAATTTGTCCTGGCTAACCCAAGAAGACCTGTGGCTTTTGATTTGTGTGACCAAACATCTTAAATCTCACTGCTAACTACAAGTCCCTAAATCTAACTGTTTTTGCTGACAAGAGAAGAAAACCTGGAAGCCCCAGACTTTGCAGACATTTTTCTTGGCTTTGGCATTCCCCTCCAGTGGCTGTCAAGTTGATGTTGTCACTTTGATCACTTTGTTTGGACATGAGAATGTAAAAAAGGACAACGTATGCCCCATCCTTCCTGTGAGTCTGAGCCACAGTCAGCAGTGTATGAAGGAGCAGGGCAGCAGGTGCCAGGAGAGGTGAGATGAAGGATGGAGAGCAGGTTCAGGGAGTGACGGGAACCACAAATACACGTGTGGCAGAATGCATCCTCCAAAACCCCGACAGCAATACTTCCAGTCCCACCTGCTCCTCCACAACCTTGCCACGCCCCATCAAGTGGGGAAGTCTATGTATCTTGAACCTGGGAGGGACTTTGTGACTCTCGATGAATAGAAGCCAGGGAAAGTGATGCTACATGCCTGCCAAGCTATTGTAAAGGACGATATCGTAAAATTCTCTCTCTCTCTCTCTCTCTCTCTCTCTCTCTCTCTCTCTCTCTCTCTCTCTCTCTCTCCCCCCTCCCTCCCTCCACATGGAGAGGCCACATGGAGGGTGTTCCAGCCAAGAATCCAACTCAGGATTTGAGCCAAAAGCCAGCATCAACTACCAGATATGTGAGTGAGTGAGTGAGTAAACCTTCAGAAGATGCTAGCCCTTAGACTTCAAGCTACACCAGCTGATGCTGTGTGGGGTCAACATCAGCTATCCCCACAGACTCCTGCACAAACTGAAGATTCATTAGCAAAATATATGTTCATTTTTGAAACCACTAGGTTCTGGGGTAGTTTCCAAGCCCAGAGTAAATGGAACAAGACGGAAGCCAGAGACTGAGATGCGTCAAACTGACACAAATTGGCCGGACCAAGGGACCACACAGAACAAGCTGGCAGGCAAAGCCAGTAATGAAGCAGAGTGCTAAAGCCAACACGGATTCTGAAAATTCATGAGGTGAAGAAGTCTCTTCTATTTCTGCAGCTATAGGAAAAACCACTCTCATGACGGAAGTCCATTTTCATAATCAATGACTGCTTCTACTCTGGTCAGGAATATTTTAAGTCTCCAGTGTTAAGCTCTTATTTTAAGGATTAAATATTCAGGTTATCCTGAATGTCAAGATTACAATATTAGGCCATCATTGTACCACAGTTCTCTCTCCTAAGTTCCCAATGACATCTCCATCTACTTATCCACAGGTACCTCAAATTCAACATGTAAGAACAAATTCATCTTCTTACCTCTGCAACTGTTATAAACACTTCTGTAAGCCTCATGCTGGTCACAAAACTAGCAGACCCAAAAGAGAAAGGAATCACAGCATACCACTACAAAAAAATCATCATCAAATCACAGAGGTAGATACCAAGAATGAAAGGATGAAATTTAATACTACAAAATAATCAGAAAACAACAAAATGGCAATAGTAAGGCCTTATCTATAAATAATTACTTTAAACATAAATGGATTAATTCTTAATCAAAAGACACAGAGTGGCTGAATGGATTCAGAAAAACAAGATGCAGCTATACGCTGCCCATAAGAGACTCACTTTAATTCTAAGGACACACATGAAAGTAAAGGGATGGAAAAAGATATTCCAGGCAAATGGTAACCACAAGAGAGGAGGGGTGGCTATACCTATATCAGACAAAATAGTCAAAAACTGTCACAAGAATCAAGATGGTTGTTATTTAATGACAAAGGGGTCAATTTGTCAAAAGGATATAAAATGGTAAATATGTAAGCACCCAACATTGGCACATATTTCTACCAAAAGATACATCCAAAAATGTATCACAGGGCTTCCCGGTGGCACAGTGGTTAAGAATCCGCCTGCCAATGCAGGGGACACGGGTTCAAGCCCTGGTCCGGGAAGATCCCACATGCCGCGGAGCAACTAAGCCCGTGTGCTACACCTGAGCCTGCGCTCGAAAGCCTCTGAGCCACAACAACTGAGCCCACGTGCCACAACTACTGAAGCCCGCATGCCTAGAGCCCGAGCTCCGCAACAAGAGAAGCCACCGCAATGAGAAGCCCGCACGCTGCAACGAAGAGCAGCCCCCGCTCACCGCAACTAAAGAAAGCCCACATGCAGCCACAAAGACCCAACATAGTCAAAAATAAAAATAAATAAATAAATTTTAAAAAAATGTATCACAGCCTTATTATTAAAATCCAAAACCTGGAAACAATCCAACTGCCCATTAACAGTAGAGTGGATTTAAAGTACTCTGGTGTAATTATTCACTGGGACAGCACACAGCATTGAAAAAAAATGAACAACTCCTCCAAGCACAACGTGGACGAATCTCACAGACATGATGATGAGCAAAAGACGGCAATGCACAAAAGTTGCACACATCGTGACACAACTTACAGGAGCTTCAACAGCAGGTAAAACTAATCAATGGCGGTGGAAGTCAGAAAGCTAGTTACCTCCGGTTGAGGGATGTGCAGGAAGGAACAGTATTGACTTAGGAAAGCAGCCCTAGAGAGCCTTCTGGAAGCATCCTCTATCTTGATCTTGTAAAACAATGTGAAAATTCATCAACTTGTCCACTTAAGATTTGTGCCCTTTGCTATATGTATGTTATATCTCAATACAAATTTTTAAAACTTAAATCACTTGGGCTTAGTATTAACATAAACTCAAATTTAGGCAAATCTAGGTCCCAAAATTGCACAACTGGAGGCGATTATAAAGTGTAACCTAGATGATACAGAACATGCTCACATTTTTTAAGACTGCAATTGAAACCACACAAAAAAATGTTTTTTAATCATTTTCTAAAATCTAGGGACCCTTGAGAATACAACACACACTACCAGGATCTGTGTTCTCTGGTTTAGAAATACTTAAAATATGGGCTAGAGTTCAAAAGCTACTGTGGTCAGCTGCTCTACACTAAATTAAACTGTTTAGTAAGGAGAGCATCTTAAAGAGAAAAAAATTGGAATTAGTAACTGTATCACCTGATTCCACAGAAAATGACCTCATTTCCGCATATCCTGATGGCCACTATATTTTGCAAGAAGAGCAAAAAGATGCCAACTTCCCCCCGTGATGCGGGCATAGCAGCCAGTTTCACAGCAAAGCCTGCTTTGTGGCTGATGACTTGAACTATAACTGCAGTGGGAGCAGGAGGTGAACTAACTAAATGACTGCTCAGAAATCCTTCTCACCCAGGAGCCTCTTCCAGGCGACCAACCCCATCGCTGTCACCCCAGGTGTCTTCAGAGGCCAAGATTTCGCTTGTCTTCCATCTCTGCAAACGCTCCAAACGCTGCCTAGGAGTTTGCCCCGCGTGGATGGATGCTCTGAGCCTGCACTGTCCAGAGCAGTTCTTCCGCCCAGCTAGGGGCAGCGTGTCAGGTTAATAAGCATCTGGAATAGGAGCAGAGAGGCAGGCAAGGGGCACAAGGACCCTCTGTGCAGCAGACAGCTGCTGAGTTGCCAGCATCCACTGTCCCAGCTAAGCGTGCTGAATTGCTGAAGCCCTCCCTGCGCCACTTTTCTAGAGGTATCAGGAAGAGATGTCCTGGCATTGCCTGCTCAACTCAATCTGCTAGGCCGGCTGCTCCAGACTCCAATGGAATCAAGAGTTCCCAGACCTTATCAGCCTCGTGGGAAAACTCTCTCAGCTGGATGGAGAGGAAATTCGGATTCAATCCCACTGTCTCCACTTGCCCGTCCGGGGCTTTTGTTTCTCAGCCTGGAAAAAAGGGATAACGGCCCTGATTCTTACCTACTCCGGCTCTAGGCACGGTCAACAGTAGAAAACTAAGCCAATGTCCTTTCAGAAGAAAGGTTACTCAGGATAATAATGTCATCATTTCATCACCTCCACAAGGGCTGGAGTTGGTAAGATAGATACAACTCTAAGATAGATACTATCTAAGAAAGTAGTACCCCTCTGTCTTAGTCTACTAGGGCTGTTATATAACAAAGTACCATGGGCTGGGTGGACGGAAATTCATGTCTCACAGGTCTGGAAACTGAAAGTCTGGGATCAAGGTGCCAGCTTGGAAGGATTCTGGAGAGAGTAGGTGGCCACCTTCCCACTGTGTCCTCACGTGGCAGAGAGCAGAGGAAGCAAGCTCTCTCCTGTCTCTTGTCACAAGGGCACCAATCCCATTCATGAAGTTTCCACCCTCATGACCTAAGCCCCTCCCAAAGGCCCCACCTCCTAACATCATCACACTGGTAGGTAGTGTTTCAACATATGAATCTTGGCAGGACACACTCAGTCCATAACGACCTCTTTAAGAAACCAGGTTTCAACGTTATAACTAGTAACTTGCCCCCCGAAAGAATGATCATTTTATCAGAATATATTTTACTTTTAAAAAGAACTGTTTTTAATAGTGATGCCTCCCCATGCATGTTAATTGATTCAATTTACAAAAACTGCACCTTCTCACACCTTATTGTCCAAATATCCCAGTTCAGTGGACACAGTAGGCACCCAATCAATAGCATTTAAACGACATGATGCTAATGCCTAGATCAGAGTCACCGCCACTGCCTGTTTCCCTTAAATCAAACATGCTTCGTTTGCAGCAACATGGGTGGACCTAGAGATTATCATACTAAGTGAAGTAAGTCAGACACAGAAAGACAAATACCATACAATATCACTAATATGTGGAATCTTAAAAAAGGCTACAAATGAACTTATCTACAAAGCAGAAATAGAGTTACAGAGGTAGAAAGCAAACTTATAGTTACCAGGGATAAGGGGGGGGGGAGGATAAATTGGGAGATTGGGATTGATGTATACACAGTACTATATATAAAATAGATAACTAGCAAAGACCTACCGTATAGCACAGGGAACTCCACTCAATACTCTGTAATGGCCTATATGGGAAGAGAATCTAAAAAAGAGTGGATATATGTATATGTAGAACAGATTCACTTCGCTGTACACCTGAAACTAACACAACATTGTAAATAGACTATACCCCAATAAAAATTAAAAAAATAAAAACATAAAGAAAACCCATTTTTCAAAAAAAAAATTCGAAATCAACTTGTCTCAAAACAAGTTTCTTAGAAACCTTAGTACTTCAAAGTGTTTCTTTAAAAAAAATGAAAGACAATAGCAACATAATTTTAGGAACACCTTACATAGAAAGTCTCTAGTTAGGGGTTTACCTGGGTTGGGGTTTTCTTGTTACTATGGTTACCCTCAGTGCAGCACACGCTTCAAATTCCTCTAGCGCTACCTTGTGTTTGGGGTCAGGACTGGGTTAGCAGAGGGGTTTTTTGATGTGTGTCCACTCCCATCTCTGGGTCTTCTTTTGCCCACTGGCCTCCTCCACACTCTGTCCCCTCCCCCAGAACTGGATGGCTTTGCTTATTACTCAGTGGTTGCTTGGCTGGTGGGGGAGGGGAAGGCAGAGGGGCACATCTCTGTTGCCCTGATTCAGCCTAAATCCTAGGTGAGCACTGTATCCTTAGGTCTGGGGGGTGGGTCTTCTCAGTGGCCCTGCTCCCAGAAGCAGGAGGTCTCCCATGGTCTCAGCCCACCATGTCTTCCTGCCGCTCCCTCGGGGGATGAGGGTTTCTTTCTATTCCCTTCCACCAGATGCGGGTCTTTGCCAGCGTTCCAGGGGTGACAGGGTTTCCCGCGTGTCCCTCAACAGCTGAAGGCTTCTGGTCCACAGGGGAGACAGCAGAGGAAGGCCCAGGCAGGGCTCCACGCCTTTGTTGCATCTTCTCCTCTTCCTCCAGGTCTGCACTGCGAGGGGCCTTTCTGGAGATTCTCTCTGTGTCTCCAGCCTGTCTGGGGAACAAGACGCTGGAGCCAAGTCCATGAGAAGGAGCAAGTCCCTGCAGCTCCCAGGGGGCTGTATTCTCATGCTGACCACGCTAGGCCTTAATGATTCATTAGAAATTTAAGTTAACTTCCTTTAACTGGCTTGTATGGTATCTGGTTGCGTCCGCCCAAGGTAAGCGAATGTTCACGTCCCACACCTCTTAGGACACTCAAGTATTTCCTCAGACTTCAGGTTAGTTGGTTGCCCTGTGATTTTAGCTCTTTAATGAATTCAACAAACATTGTGAGGGCTTCCCTGGTGGCGCAGTGGTTGAGAGTCCGCCTGCCGATGCAGGGGACACGGGTTCGAGCCCTGGTCCGGGAAGATCCCACATGCTGCGGAGCGGCTAGGCCCGTGCGCCACAACTACTGATCCTGAGCTCTAGAGCCCGCGAGCCACAACTACTGAAGCCCACATTGCTAAAGCCCATGCTCCGCAACAAGAGAAGACACCGCAACGAGAAGCCCGCGCACCGCAACGAAGAGCAGGCCCCGCTCGCCGCAACCAGAAGAAGCCCATGCACAGCAACGAAGACCCAACACAGCCAAAAATAAATAAAATATATAAATAAAATTTTAAAAAAAAAGAAACATTGTGAGTCTGGGAATTGTCCAGCAATTAACTTTTTTGTTGTAAAGGTGGGGGTAATGTTCTCTCCAACTTTCTACGTCTGGAATGAAAGCTGGGAGTCTGCACTGAAGACAATACAGTGCTCATCACAACTTGTAATAGGAAAAGAAATAAATGGAAAAACTGCAGTGACCATCAAAAGGGGAAAATTTTAATGCATTAGGTTATCTCCAGACACTGGAAAACTAAACCTCAGAAAACACTGAGACAGAGCTACACATACTGGCAGAGAAAGAAGAAACCATGCTACACAAGTAGATAAATAAACAAAATAAAGTCACACAAGAAGTGTGGCATAATCCTACTTAAGGGAAAAAAAGAATGCTGTGTATGTGTGTGGATGTCGATTTGTTATCTGCACAGAAAAACATGCATCAGAAAATACACTATTAACATTATAGTCAGTTCTGCTACGTAATGCTTGTTTTAAAAACACATATTTGTTCCAACAATAATATATTGGGGAGAAATTTGAGCATAATGAGAATTTTGCATTTGTTTGTTCGCACTTTTGTCCACAAGAAACATGACGTGAATGCAGAGGTCTGTCCCCAACTTAGCCAAGCACGGTAGGAACACACACACGCACACACACCCCTCGAGACTACCAGATCCTACAGTCACCGCATGTGTGATAAGCTCCACTCACCCACATCTGGTGGAATTTCCTTCAACCTCAGATAACCCTCTTTTCACCGCTTCCCAATACAGAACCAGCAGCAATCTTTCTGACGTTCATATCCGCACGCAAAATTCAGATCTTTGTCAAGGCAAAGTGCCACTTCTGTTGTTGTACTGATGTATTTTCTAACCACTTAACACGTGTACAACTGAGCGACTGCTGTTATTAGATGCCAATATTTGTCTTAATAGGTTGCTGATGAAAGTTTTGAGTGTTTGTTCTCTAACCCATTTTTCACATAAGCCCTGTGGCTTTTAGTGCATAACTTTGCCTACCGTGGTAATTTTTAGGAACACGCCTGTCCCATTAGAGCAGAATTGACAGTATGGATGCTGGGAATGAATTGAAGGAGGGAGGTGAACAGATCTTTCACTTTTTATTATATACGTCCATGTTATACGGGTAGAATAAAAAACAAGTCAAAGGAAGCTGAGGGGCTTCCCTGGTGGCGCAGTGGTTGAGAGTCCGCCTGCCGATGCAGGGGACGCGGGTTCGTGCCCCGGTCCGGGAAGATCCCACATGCCGCGGAGCAGCTGGGCCCGTGAGCCGTGGCCGCTGAGCCTGCGTGTCCGGAGCCTGTGCTCCGCAACGGGAGAGGCCACAGCAGTGAGAGGCCCGCGTACGGCAAAAAAAAAAAAGAAGCTGAGAAATAAGGGACAAATGAGCAAAGCCCCCAGGAACACTGATCACAAGACTGCAATGTGCCCGGCACCCCTGAGGGGTATATACCATGGTGGGCCTGTGATTTGGGAAAACCCCCATGGGTTTGGAAAATGGTGTGTAAAATCCTCCTCTTAACCACCATATGATCCTGCAATCCCACTCCTGGGCATACACCTGGAGAAAACCATAATTCAAAGAGATACATGCACCCACAGCAGCACTATTTACAAGAGCCAGGACATGGAAGCAACCTAAATATCCACTGACAGAGGAATGGATATATATGCGGCACATATATACAATGGAATATTACTCAGCCGTAAAAAGGAATGAAATAATGTCATTTGCAGCAACACAGATGGACCTAGAGACTGTCGTACTGAGTGAAGTAAGTCAGACAGAGAAAAACAAATATCATATGATATCACTTATATGTGGAATCTTAAAAAATGTTACAAATGAACCTATTTACGAAACAGAAATAGGGTCACAGATGCAGAAAACAAACTTATGGTTTCCAGGGGGAAAGGGGTGGGGGGAGGGATAAATTGGGAGATTAGGATCGACGTATACACACAACTATATATAAAATAGATAACAAATAAGGACCTACTGTACAGCACAGGGAACTCTACTCAATACTCTATAATATAGACCTACATGGGAAAAGAATTTTAGAAAGAGTGGATATATGTATATGTATAACTGATTCACTTTGCTGCACACCTGAAACCAATACAACATTGTAAATCAACTCTACTCCAACAAAAATTAATTTTAAAAAGATCCTCCTCTTAGAGACTAGCCATCAGCATATTAAAGGTTCCGTGAAGCCTCCAGCGAAAACTCATGTAACTGGAATTAACCTGGTGTTTCTAAAATATATATGACCATAGGACACTTTTTTTGGTGTGGCATCCATTAATATCACCTGGGATGGAATACAGTGCTCAGGCCACATCAACCAGAAAATAAATGCTGCCCTCTTGTTATCCAATGAATGAATGAAACACCGATACTAAAATATAGGAAGAGTATGTTTGGGTGGAAATAGGAGGAAAGGAGGGAAGAGACAAAGGAAGTGAAATCTGACGGGGATGTATTCAAACTGCAGGCTTGGAATCTTCGTTTGCTTACTTTCCAGAAGTTTCTCTCTGGCTCTGCTGGACCACAGAGTATCAGATAAAGGAAGTTTCCCCCGAATCTGACTCGAGCTTGTGCCCTCTTTACTGGGAGCACCTCTCAGCAAATTCATG
Organism: Lagenorhynchus albirostris; assembly: GCF_949774975.1. Classification (NCBI taxonomy): domain Eukaryota; kingdom Metazoa; phylum Chordata; class Mammalia; order Artiodactyla; family Delphinidae; genus Lagenorhynchus; species Lagenorhynchus albirostris. The sequence continues at coordinate 4,484,445 of NC_083102.1, forward strand.
ACTTAGGACCGCCTTACACTCGCTGTCAGATCAAAACAGCTGAGAATTCTTCATCTCATCTTGTGTTCATTGAATTGACATGAATTTTTAATTTATTTATTTATTTATTTTTGCTGTGTTGCGTCTTTGTTTCTGTGCGAGGGCTTTCTCTAGTTGTGGCAAGCAGGGGCCACTCTTTGTCGCAGTGCGCAGGCCTCTCACTATCGCAGCCTCTCTTGTTGCGGAGCACAGGCTCCAGACACGCAGGCTCAGTAGTTGTGGCTCATGGGCCTCGTTGCTCCGCGGCATGTGGGATCTTCCCAGACCAGGGCTCGAACCCGTGTCCCCTGCATTGGCAGGCAGATTCTCAACCACTGCGCCACCAGGGAAGCCCGACATGAATTTTTGAAGACAAATTTCCTCTGGGACCTCGGTCTCAGACACTTTCACAAACTGATGGTCCACGGTTCTTCCCAACACTTTATGAAATGATCAGCCTTGATAAGAAAACTGCAAACGGAATATTTTTAAATACAGCCCGTAGACTGAGCGGCATTAGGCCTAGGATGGTGTGATATATCCCATTTTGAGGTCAGCCCTTACTGTAGACAGCACTTCTCAAGGTGGTCAGACCAGCCCATAATGCTGTCCACCTCTCCTGGGAGCATCCTTGTCCTGCCTGGACGGGTGAGCTAACCAGAAGCTCTAGCATTTCCAGAAGCTGGAGATCTGTTTTAAAACCCACAACTAAAGCATGAGGGAATCCTTCGCTATGCTCTGAGCTTAAGGACTTAGGGGTCTCAGTTAAACCTTCCCTCAGAGGGAAAAGGTGCTCCTGTGTGGACTATTTCAGCGTAAGTGCCTTCAGGCAGCCTTAAGCGGTTCTGCTTTAGGGAACACGCCCAACCATCAGGAAATGCTATTCAGTCCGAAATCTAAAAAACTGAAAGGAAAGGAAATTCTGTACTTAGAGGCCCAATGGGAAATCGGTTAGCTGGCTACGTTGAGAGCAATTCTGGGGGAACTTGGCTGAGGCTGTGGTACTTCAGGAAGAGATGAGCAAAATCCTATCTCCCAAGTTCATTAGAATCTGGCCTCTACTGCAGACATTTTTGACCATGTGGCAGGTCCCACAGGAGGGACAACGCTCATCCTTCTCTGCCCGCACCTGCAGACCTGAGGCCAGAGCTCACACTCAGCAGGTGTTGAGTCAATGTTTACTAAATGAATGAATAAATGGATGCTACATAAATAGGCCACCATTTTCTCACCGATTGTACCATTTATTATTCCAATGGAAAAAAATGGCATCCCTTTTTGTGGTTTCCTTAATTAAGCCTAACTAGACTGAGAACAGGGCATAACTTGGAGACCAAGTAGGTTGGGAATTGCTTTTCTTTTGAAAAGCAACTAAATTGCTTTTCTTTTGAAAAGCAACTAAATTCAACAGTTGATCATCTGTGGTTGACTACACAGAAGGGGCAGTAGGGATCGCTGCCATCAGCAACTGAGGTCATTCAAGTCTGGGTTTGATCCTGGCTCTGCCAGTTCCAGGTTTGTCACCTTGGGAAATTCACTTACATCTGTCGCCTGGAAAAAAAATGCACAACCTAAAAGTTGAGAATCATGTTTTATTCAGGGGGCAAAACTGAGGACCTAAGCCTGGGACACAGCCTCTCTCAGATATCTCTGAGGAGCTGCTCTGAAGAGGTAAGGGGGGGAACCAGGATATAGAGGAGTTTTTGCAACAAAGACCAGGTAGTCGGAACTTCAGAAGATTACTGTTCATTGAAAAGAAACAGACATCTCGAGTTAAGGAATTTAGCACTCTTCAATGTATGGGAAGATGCAAGAGTCTGGGCTCATTGAAATCATTCCTTTGATCTGCACCTCAGCTCTCTGGGGCCAGTATCCTGTGCTCTCTCATCCTGAATCTCCTCAGGGTGCACCATCAGGGGTGGCTGCTAGATGGTGGGCATCCTGTTTCCATCCTGAGTTCCATCAGGGCTCACCATCTGGGTGGTTGTAATGTGATGGTCCGATGGCTGCGACATCCTTGCTTACTGATAAGGCAGCAACATTTTTTCATTGACACATCCTTTAAGCCTCAGTTTCCTCCTCTACAGAATGTGAATAATAAGAGTATCTTCCTCTCTGGGCTGGTGTAAGGATGAAATGGATCATACCTGTGAGTATCTGGGGAAGGGCCTGGCACACAGAAAGTTCTCAGTGCACATCAGTTACCGTCAGTAAGTGTCGAATTTCTGAGTGAGTGACCTACTCTCCCACACGTCTTCAGTCATCAGGAATGTTCCAAACGGCAATTTGACTCTTACTCCAAGTTATTGTACTCTTTCCCAGAAAAGAGATAACATGCTCAAAACAAGAATTATTATTCTGTTTACAAAGTTCCAGCACATTGTTCTAAGTGAGTCATAAATACTATTTTTAATCTTCAAAACAAGCCTAGGAGGTAAGTCTCACTATTATCCTCATTTTACAGATGAGGGAGCCTGAGAACAGAGAAATTCAATAACCTGTCCAAGGTCACACAGCTAATAAGCAGCAAAGACTCAAACCCAGACAGTCTGGCCATGGAGTCTGCTCTTAACCACCATCTACTGCACCTCCTCTAAATAACTGCGACTTTGGTTATTTACTCAGATTGATCTGTTAAATTATCCCACTCGTAAAAGACATTTTGATTTTTTTTTATTACTCAGGAGAAGAAAAAAGCGTCATATTATTTTCAGGCATCAGCCAGACCATTAGAAAACACTCCATCTCTTTGTGCCTCAATCCAGTCAGGAAATAACAAAAAGAAATTCAAGAAAGTGGGGGGGAAACACAAAATGTTTGATTGTCGAGAATTCTACATGGCTTAAGAAAGCCTCCATCTAAAAATAATCTTTGGATCTAATCTTCAATTACAAAGGGATAAATTAATTCCCTCCAGACGGCAGCAAAACTTAAAAGCATCCCCACTTGTCCCATTAGTTTTCAACCTATTCAACTGAAAACAAACCAAAAACCTACAAGAAAATAATTCCAAATGTCGTACTGTTGTGAAATATAGCTGCATGATGAGAGCAATGTTTCTTCCACCAAAATATTTCAAAAAAGCATTCTCTTCCTCAGCCTTGCCACATCAGAACAGGGGAGGGGGGCCACTTTGCTATGCAGGATAAATTAATACAACATTGTCAATCAACTATACTTCAATACAATTTTTTTTAATTTTTAAAAAGAACAGGGGAGAGGGTTTCCAGACTCCCGATGTCCAGGTCAGGCATCATGCAAACCTGGGCAGAATGAGGTTTTTGGAGCATGCATGCAAGGCCAGTCATTGGTCATTGTTTGGGATTTGCATGTAGAAATTATAAAGATGGGTTCGTGCAGGGGGATAATGTGGGGAGCAAAGGGGCCAAGAATGTGGGGAACATACAGTGCAAAAAGAGGCGGGGAAGAAGGGCAGAATGGAATCAAGGAATCCTAGCCCAAGCTACAAATGCAATGCCCAGCGTCCATAAAAACCAGGTGGGAGCATGCAGTCATTCACTGGAAATGATACTTGTTAATATATATTATGCTCCAGATGCAGAGCTAGGAGATGGTTCAATCATCAAGCCAATGGCAGTGACGAGGACAGAAAGTTGATAAGGATTCAGAAATCTTAAAAGTCACTGAAAGCTCAGTCACTTAGAGAAATCAGTTCCCCCAAAAGACTAGAGTACAGGCAAGGCATGCAGTGACTGGGGAGCCAGGTGGAGCCCCTCACGCCTGTTCTGTTGTTACTTGTTGGGGTCTGTGGTCATTGTCCTGCCAAGTCTTCCTCCCACTAGACTTTCCCTCCAGACAGAGGCTCGCGGAGCTCACACAGAGTCTGCACATTGCAGGCATGCTACCAGCCCTGCATGATGGATGGGGCAGTGGATGGATGGAGAAGTGAACCTGTAAACCGAGGAATGGAGGGACCCAGCCCAGGGAGTAAGATAGGAAGTCAGCTACCGGGGATCAGGGTCAGAGTGGAACCAGCAGGAAGGCTGCTGAGCCCACGAGCAGTTCTTGAGACCTTGGATTCCTCAACCTTAACCGGGAAAGTTAAGGTTTAAGTTAAGTAAACCAGGAAAGTTTACTACGGGGTTGCATGGAGGAGTAAACGTGATACTTAGATGTTTAGCAGAGTGTTTGACTCATAATAAAACTGGTGGTGGTTATGCGGGGACAAGGAGTAATGGTGGTGGGGGTGGTCATTGTGATAGTGATGGCAGTAGTAGTAGTGGCAACAGTGGTGATAACAGTAGAGGCAGTGGTGGTAGTAATAGTGGTAGTGGTAGTAGTAACGGTAGAGTGGTGGTGGTAACAGTAGCAGTGGTGGTAGTAATAGTGGTAGTGGTAGTAGTAACGGTAGAGTGGTGGTGGTAATAGTAATAGTGGTAGTAGTAATGGTAGAGTGGTGGTGGTAAAAGCAGTGGTGGTAGTAATCATAATAGTGGGAGTAGTAACGGTAGAGGGGTGGTGGTAACGGTAGCAGTGGTGGTAGTAATAGCGATAGTGGTAGTAGTAACGGTAGAGTGGTGGTGGAAACAGTAGCAGTGGTGGTAGTAATCATAATGGAGTAGTAACGGTAGAGTGGTGGTGGTAACTGTAGCACTGGTGGTAGTAATAGTGATGGTGGTAGTAGTAACGGTAGAGTGGTGGTGGTAATAGTAATAGTGGGAGTAGTAACGGTAGAGTGGTGGTGGTAACAGTAGCAGTGGTGGTAGTAATATTGGTAGTAATAGTACTACAGCACTAGTGGTGGTGGCAGTAGTCCTAGGAGTTGTAGTGGTGATGGCGGTAGCAGTCGTAGCCTCCAAGTCTATCTGCATTTAGGTGTCATCGGGCACTCCCCTAAGTCAAGGTCTCCAGGGCAGGTCCAGCTCAGACCCGGCCTTCCTATGTTACCGTCAGACACCCGCACTTTGCTCCCTGCGGCAGGAAAGGGGCTGGGTCCTCGGAGCACCACGACACCTGCCAAGGGCTTCCTGGGGACAACTCAAGAGAGTCCTCGGACCAAGTCAGAAGCGGGAGATGCTCTGGAACAGTCTGAGCACAGCATGGCTAGGGAGGGGAGTGAGTCAGGAGCCGGCAGACCAGAGTTCGTGTGTGTGTGTGCGCGCGTGTGTGTGGGGTCACGGGCGTATGTGTGCACGTGTATGTGAACAGCCGGGAAGGAAGAAGAGGTAAACATTTGGCCAGAAAACAACTGTGTGAAAGCGATCTGTCAAGAGCAAATTGGTCAGCATGGCGCTAAACTTTCCCGGACTGAGTCTTGCTAAGTCACAATTCTGCCGCCGCCTCCCTTGGGAATGGTCTGGCGCGTCTTCCCCATGCGGAGGAGGGGCCCCGATGGAGCGGGCTTGGAGGGCCTCCCCTCCCCACCATCTGTGCAAATAGGAAGCCTGCAGGTTAAAGACACATTCAGAAGATAGAAATGAAAACTGCCTAGAAGATGGCATGGTGTGGGGAAGAAAGAGAACACACACACACACACACACACCATCAAGCAAGGTCTCTGCTCACCATCTAACACACACAGAGGAGTAATATTTTCCCTAAGAAACTGTGTTAAATGTGAGAACATTCTTAACACCATCCACGTGAGGAGTCACGACGCTTTGCAAGTCAGATGAACAGTGGCCTCCCAGTGTGCCACTGGAGAAGAGGAAATTGCCATAACAAGCATTTCTTCTGTTAATTCTTCTACATGAAATAATTGGTAACACGCCAAGCTTTTCCTTTAAAGCATCCATCTCATGCATGGGCTTAATAGGAAGATATTCTCAGGCTGCTCAACTTCAGCCTGCAGCAAAGCAATTATTCATTTTAACATTTGCATTTAAACCAAATGGTATTAAAATTCATCAAGGCTCAATCACCGATCTTACAAAATGGAGGGTGACACTCTCCCAGCCCAGCTCTTTGAAGCAATGTATCCTGCAAATAATGAGACAGCCTGTGGTCAACACAAATTTTACTGACTTTATCGCATTTGCCATTTAGATATGACTGCAACACCGTTAACAGAAAAAATATCCAGCGGCAGGGCTTTCTATCAGCAGTGAAGTCAACTTCAAGCAATAGTGGGCCAGGAAAATTCCCTTTGCTTTAAGGACGCTGTGTCCATTTTGTTAGATTACATGTTTTTTTGGAATTCTAAAGAAGGCAGCAACGTGCAATTTCTACAGCATCGCTTACAACAGCACACAAGTGCAAGCGTCTTGCAGCACCAGAGAGCTTCAGTTGCAAGAGGTCCTCACTCTCCTTCGGCAAAGAGACTGTTTCTGGCATCTGCCAGAGTCCGAGAGTTCTTTATAGTCAAAGGAACACAACCCGGGTGAACTTTAATTAGTGGTGAAATATAATCCCCAGATAAGTCAAAGAGGATGACAATTTACTCTTCTAGGACTCGAATCAATACCCCAGGAGCACCCAAAGAGCCAGTCGTTTGTATTTCTTATTTAATTGCCTCTATTTCATTTCAACCACAGAAGAGCCTTTCGGAGGAGGGAAGGCACCCACAGCTCCTGCTGTTCAGGAGGCACCTTGGAAGTAATCAAGTGGCCGGTGTGTCACTGTGTCAGATGAAGACCCTCCCCCCACTTCGTTGGGGGCGCTCAGGCCTTGTGCATGAAGGGCCAGCATTGGGTGCTCATCAATCCCTCACTAGCTTCAGCATCTTCTGTTTGTTCTACAGCTGCAACAGACCAGGGAGCGCAAGATACAGCACTTCACTGAGACCGCCGGTGTTGTTTTCTGGGCCACAGTTACGACACCCGAAATGAGGAGATCCACTTGGGCAGAAGGAGCCTTGAGATCGGCCTTAAACCAGGTTTATGCAATCCTGGGAGCTCCACGCGATTTGGGTTCCTGCTTCCTGGAAGGTCCCTTTGGACCCTTTCCCACTTATAGACCCAAAGGCAGCTCAGCTGTCATCAGACCTGCTCAGTGTAGAAATAAGAAATCTGCCAGAGCAGTGATGGCAGGACAGAATCAGAAGGCAAATGTCCCGGCTTCCCACCTGGAACTCCTTTTCCAGAGCCAGAGCTAGAAAAAGCAGCTCTCATTTCTCAGACCCGACTCATTTGGCATTTTGATCATTGCCCTTAACTGGGGCTGCTAAAATACTAACATTAATTTTAAAATTAAATACTAGGGCTTCCCTGGTGGCGCAGTGGTTGAGAGTCCGCCTGCCGATGCAGGGGACACGGGTTCGTGCCCCGGTCCGGGAAGATCCCACGTGCCGCGGAGCGGCTGGGCCCGTGAGCCATGGCCGCTGAGCCTGCGCGTCCGGAGCCTGTGCTCCGCAACGGGAGAGGCCACAACAGTGAGAGGCCCGCGTATCGCAAAAAAAAAAAAAAAAAAAAATTAAATACTAAACTTAGCTTTGAGTTTTCTGACAGTTATAAGCATAGTATTTAAATAAAGAAAGAAATTTGCTAAGAGATAGTGTGAGCAAGATTGCAGGATGCATATTTAACTAATATTTTAGTTAGAATAATTAACTTTATTATATGTTATATATGACATATAATGAACATATAATTAACATATTTATCTAATTTAATGAACAGACTATTTTTGAATATTAGAAGGAGTAGTTAATGTACAATAAGCTAAAATCAAATACAAATTATGGTGGATGATCCATTAATTCATTAAAACAGAGCCTTGGAGTTTGCATGATGAATACATGACATTTTGCTAATCTCACTAGTGTTTTGTGCAAACCAAAGGTGATACAACGCTTTAAATGAAGGCTGTGATGGAATACTACTCAGCCACACACAAAAAATGAAATTTTGTCATTTGCAAGAACATGGATGGACTTGGAAGGTATTATGCTAAGTGAGATAAGTCAGACAGAGAAAGACAAACACTGTTATCACTTATATGTGGAACCTAAAACATAATACAAACTAGTGAACATAAGAAACAGAATCACAGATACAGAGGATAAACTGGTGGTTGCCAGTGTGGAGAGGGAAGGGGGCAGGGGCAGGATGGGGTAGGGGATTAAGAGGTACAAAGCACTATGTATAAAATAAATAAGCTACAAGGATATATTGTATAGCACAAGGAATATAGCCAATACTTTATAATAACCATAAATGGAGTATAATCTCTAAAAATTTTGAATCACCATGCTGTACACCTGAAACTAATATAATATTGTAAATCAACTATACTTCAATAAAAAAATGAATGCTGTAACTCAGGCTGCACAGATTCCTCTGGCTGTACCCTCGTTGGTCTGAATCACGGGTCTCAACAATGTTCACACACAGGTCTGTCTAAGGTGATGCTCCTGCAGGAACTTAGCACCTAGCTCAGACACTTAGGAAAGGTGGCAACAGTGGCAGAGCTTCTCTCTAGTTCTCTGCAGGGTACTTGTGTCTGCGGATCAAAGGAGGAGGTCGAAGAGGGAGTGTTAAGAGTTTCCAAAGGCCGGGCCGGTCACTGGGTCCACCGTACGAGGAGAAACCCTGACACAGGATGGAGAATTTGAGGGAAACAGGGGGAACCCTGATATGGAGAAGGATGAGAAGGGCCCCTCAGACGAGGAGCAAGGGGAATCAGGCACTTTTGGGGCAACAATGAAGCAAACAGTGGGCTGGATCAGAGCATTCATGAGCCGTACCCACACCCAAAAGACGCTGGAGGTGCCTTTTAACAAAAGACATGAACACAATGAAAATCATTCAAATAAGGGGAAATGACAAAATCTACTCAATGAAGATGAAAGAATAAAATGATTTCACCAGAAAACTGAGGCCGAGGAAATCTATCAAAATTCAACACAAACCTTCGCTCTGAGTCCCCCGACACTCCACGGTCCATAAATACAAAGAAATCTGGACGGGAGGGTGTATGGAAACCACACTGGCACTGCCTCCGTGGCCCAGTGAATGTCGTTGCAGAGGACCAGCTGGCCCCCAGCATCCACGTCCCGTCCTTCCTTCCCCACGTCTGAGTCATCCCAGCCAGGGTCCTGGCTGTGACGTGGTCTCCGTGCCCTTGTGCAACCCCCAGCCCTTGGTTCTCACAGCCGGGCAGTTGGCTGGTCACTCAGACCAGCGACTAGATGATGCTGGCCGGACACATGTGCTCAGAATCACGGCCCCAGGAGGAAGCAGGGAAGAGACAGACACCACTCCACTGGCCCTCAGTATTCTGGATTTATGATGATTGTGTGAAAACCACCAATTATAGGGGCTGCGGGGGAGAATGATATTGGGCAAGAGAAGACACAAGAAATGTTAAGAAGAGACATGACCCAACCTTGAATTGCTGACAATCTGGGTGGGGATCTTAAGCCCACCCAGGCCCAATTTCTGATACTGAAGGTGTTGCTCTCCCACTCGAATCTCGAAGTTATAAACTGCTCCCTTGCAGGCTTCCTGCGGTGGTTTTCCCCTGCCTGTCTGAATCTTTGGCTCCACGCAGTGGCTCGTCATAAAGCTTCCTGTTCTGCATCCACTCCTGTATTTTATGTTTAGTCCTCATCTATCAGCACGCTCTTATCTGCTCCACCGGCACTCTGCATCCCCTAACAGCCGGCACGTTCCCAGTTCATCTCACCAGAGCATTTACTATCAGAGGCTCCGACTTCTCCCCTCTTCACCTCGTTTTAACACTTCACAGGCTTTTCACTGGGGGGCTTGAAAGCAGTGAAATTATTCAGGCAAACGGGAAATATTTATGAGGCATCTGCTCTGTGTGTGCCAAGCTGCAAGGGTCCCGCCCAGATCCCAGGGCCACCTGCCTCCTGTGTCTACGACCCTTGGTTTTGGGGTCTCTCCCTCCACCAGGTCCTGCCCCTCCCCACACCCTGGCTCTTAGTCCTCTCAGGGCTGCGACAACAGAACTCCAGACTGGGTGGTTATAAACAAAGAAATGGACTTCTGGAAGCTGGAAGTCCAAAGTCAAGGTACCAGCAGACTTGGTGTCTGGTGAGAACCTGGTTCTTGGTTCATTGATGGACGTCTTCTCAGCCACATCCTCACAGGGTGGAAGGGAGCTCGGTGGGGTGTCTTTTATTAGGGCACGAATCCCTTTTGTGAGGGTTCCACCCTCATGACCTAATCACCTCCCAAAGGCCCCACCTCCTAACACCATCACTTTGGGTGTTAGGTCTGAACATATGAATTTGGGGGGAAACGAACGTTCAGTCCATGGCACCCACCCTGCTTCTCCGTGGGTGTTCAGTGCCTTTGTGGTCTCCCCCTGCCCACCTTCCTCCAGCAGAAACTGCTCTCAGGAAAACACTGGATTCCATCCTTTTCTCCTCTCCCTGGGGACGCACGGTGGCTCCTCCCCTCTCACTGTGTGGAGGATCCGGGCGTCTAGACAGGGTGGGGACAGCTGGCCCAGCCTCTCAGGTGGCCTCTCGCCATCCCCCGCTATCTCACACCCAGAAGAACCCTACAGAGCTGTGAGTGCACCTGGCACCTGGGTCCAGCATATTCGTGACACCTCCAGGCACATGTGCATTGAGGGGGAAATCACCCCACAACTTCAATGCCCCCCGATCCCACACAGCCCCTGCTGGCTCACAGCCCTATGGGCTGTGGGCAGGATGGCAGCTCTTCTGTTTCACCCGTGCTCTGAACTCCCAACGCAGAGTGAGAATTCCAGCCTCTTACTCTGAAAAACGTTCACCTAGAATTTAATCTTACCTTTAACCACCTGGGGAATTAAACTTTCATGTTTGATTGACCCTCACTTGTGGGCATACCTGTGATCTGAAAAGCTACATCAGCATTTGAGTTACCTACAGCGTGTGTGTGTGTGAGCCCCTCACTCTTCCCTGGGGTCCACTTTTTTTGGGTTTTCCTTTAATTGGCAAGTCTGGCAATACCACGTGTGCCCAGGTGAGTACTAGCATCTCCCCAGGTTCTATTTCCCCTGCCCAGGGGTGCCTGCAGGTGAGAAGGTCCTGGATCTTTGCAATAGAAAGTCACGAGCAGAAGGTGGGACTCACTCACCCCAGGTTGGAAACCCCAGGTGCTGAGGTGTCCACAGGAAGCAGGGCTGCCTCTGAGGGACCAGCTGAAGACACGTGCCCTGAGCCTGGGGTTGAGGGGGAGGGGATGGTCACAGAATTACTACGGTGTTGATGCCACAAACAATAGCTACTTGTTACGGGGCATTGCTTGGGAAGTGCTGCAACATATATTTTACTGTTGGTGGCCTTCAAAAGCTCATATAGGTCATTTATCAGTCAGAATCATTTGCCCATGTGGACTGGTGTCACCTGTCACAGTGCAGAGAGCTTTCAAGTTTCTGAGATTTCTCCCACTTACACATTTACGATTCCGTAATTCTGGTCCTGGGTGTGGGTTTTTCCCCCTGGGTACCTCTGAATACACACACACACACACACACACACACACACACACACACAGGTTTAACCAAACACCGTGCAGCTCCTGGCAGTGCCAACACCTCCTGAGGCCTGCCGGCCACACTTCATCCTGGCAAGCCATTCTGGTGATGGTTCGCTGTGACCCATCGCTGACTTGCATGGCTCCCGTGAGGAGCCCCCAGCCACTGATCAGACGGCCAGACACAAAAGGACACAATTCATCATCCCCAGAACGCCCACTCCTTGGAAGGTATGGAGATTCAAAACAGGCAGGGCACACAGATGGTGACCATCAAGATCAAACATAGCACACAGGCACGGGAGGCCTGAGATAGCCTGTCTCTTCCTGCCAGTGACGCCAGCAAAGCAGAAGAGCCAGGTGCTGAGTTTGTTTCCCGGGATGCTCTGCGGGACTCCAGTTGTCAACGTCTGTGAACGAGCATGGCCCTAGGGCAGTACCCACCCAGGTGATGTGACTGCAGAGGCCCCGGAAAGGACTCCATGCCAGCTCCCACGAAGCGTTGGGGTAAAGAGGACCCTCCAGCAAACCTTAAATGCCCTCTGTCTCAATCTGTGTCAGAAACCACAGTCTCCCCAAGTTCAGTCCACTGATTCAAATGCTAATCTCTTCCAGAAACACCCTCACAGACACACCCAGAAATAATGGTTTGCCAGCTCTATGGGAACCCCTTAGCTCACTCAAGTTGACACATAAAAATGACCACCACAGTGTGTTAACTCACCTTGTTGTGAAAGTCACTTTGTAACATGTATGTGCACCAAATCAGCACCTTGTACACCCTAAACTTACACAATGCCATATGTCAATTACATTTCAATAAAGTTGGGGGGAAAATTAACCACAGGTAGTATGCCATTTCTACTCTTCTTGGAAATCAGAGGAACGTGATTCTGGCCCCAGTCATGATGATACTTAACTGTGTGGCCTTGGGAAAGTCATTTCACCTCTCTGAAAAGTTCAAGGGTAGGGCTCAATCAGGAGTCACAAGCTGAATGTCCTCAAAGGCTGGAAAGGAACGACGCTCGTATAGTCAAGGTGTAAGACAAGAGGGAACAGTAGGGCCTGGAGAGCCTGCATGAGCATCTAAAAATATTCCAAAAATTGTACATGCAATCCACAAGAAACACTCCTGCAGGCTACAAATCAGCAACCCTAGGACCACGTGGTCTCTAAAGCCCACTTTACATAAAATTTCTCAATTCCAAGATCTATATGAGGTAGGGCAGATCATCCCCTAAAGAAATCTGTTTTACGTCCCATAAAAAATCTGTTTTATGTTTTAATCAAGATATATTTGGTTGTCAGGAATATAAATCCAAGACGGCTCGCTCCAGAAAGGAAAATATATTGTAAGTTGTGGGTTTCAGGGATCCCAAGAAAAGCTGAAGAAATGGGGCCGGGACACCCCCAGGGACCTCAGGAGAAGGGTTCTGTAAGCCTTCAGCCCAGAGCCTCACTCTAGTGGGACAGGCTACACTGTGGGTGTTGCTTGATTCTAAGTGCCCACTTTCGATTCCAAAGGGAGGACTCTTCAGGCCCATCTTAGATCCAGTGACCATCCTTGACCAAGCAGCCATGACCCGGGAGGGCCAGGTCGCATGGTCCAATCACAGCTGTGCAGGAACACCTCTTCATCAGGCGGTAGATGGGGATTTGCAACAGAACTTCCCAATTCAAAGTCGAAATGGAACGTACTCACATTCCCAATTATGTTTTTCCTGGACATTTCAGATACCTCCTCTCCAGTGGCACCATCAGACCATTTTCTGCTTTCTTCCTCCTGCTAGTTCATGGATAAAATCTATCCTTCTGCCCTCTCTGCAGCTTTGTTTCCTCCTGCCCACTAAGGACCTGCCTGCCCTGGGTCTCCCTGGCAGCTGTCTGCTGGGTGGGGAGGGAGCCTTAGAAGGTGAGCCCATGGATTAGGTGTCCTCCTGGGACCAGGAGGGTGAAGAGACACAGAGAAGCTTTACCTCGTCATTCATTCTTGGCACATATGAGATGTCGTGGGACTTTATGAGTGCTAAATCAGTTGTATTGCCCATATGATTTGATCGATCTTGTTAGACCTGACAAGAAATCAATTGGAAAAAAATATATGTACCTTCCCAGACTGGGTTCTCCATCTTAAGGTAAAAGAACAGTCTAACAACCGCAGAGGAAGATCCAAGAAACAGTCTTGGTAAAGTATCACTGAGCCCATGGTCCTGGGAAGACGCTACTTTCTGACCTCCAAAAACCAGAAGTAAGTGAAGAGGGAGACGGACAAAAGGGACTCAGTAAATTCAGGGATGTCACCACCAGATGACCCTCTGAGCCTCAGAAAAGGCAAACCGTGTGCCCAGACATGCCCCAGGCTCTGACCACAAACACTCACAGACGATAGCAAAGCAGAGGAGCCATTCTGGAGACTCAGGAAGGTACCTGGCCATATCCAAGCCCAAGGTCGCCTAGCATGATAAAAAGAGGAAGACTCACTCGGATCCGAAGTATCCTGCCTCTGCCTTTCTCTAGCCGGGTGCCCTGCAGCCTGCAATGTTCCTGACCCTCACAGTGCTGGTCTGTAAAACAGGAGTAAGGGGACCTACCGTAGCAGACAGTGTGAAGAATGGCATGAGGCTGACATGAGATAATACACGCAAAGCACTTGCACAGCCCTGGGCACTTGTGGGCACCGTGCAGGCTCCTGACCTCCTTCCATCCCCAGTGAGAAGGGCAAACCCAGTGATGGATCAGTACAAAGGTGGAATGACTCAGTGAAAGAACCCGGGCCACACACCAAGGTTCACCTATGGATTCTGACAACATAATTAGCTGTGATATCCTTGATTCTTTGCCTATAAATGACCCTGCACCAGGATCACTTGTGGTGCTGTACCAGTCAGCTCTGGCTGCCATAAAAGAAAACCATAAACAAGGTGGCTTAAATACCGAACTGTATTTTCTCACAGCTCTGGACACTGGAATTGCAAGATCAAGGTGCTGGCCAATTTGGGTTCTGGGGAGGGCCCTCTTCCTGGCTTGCACATGGCAGCCTTCTCACTGTGTCCTCCCATGGTGGAGAGAGAACAAACCATCTCACGTCTTTTCTTATAAGGCTACTAATCCCATCTGATCAGGGCCCCACCCTTTTGACCTCATTTATCCTTAATTACTTCCTTGAGGGCCCTATCTCCAAAAACAGTGGGTGACTAGGGCTCCAACATATGAATTTAGAGGAGACACAATTCAGTCCATAGCAAGTGCTTAATAAAAACACAGATTCCTGGGCCCCATCGAGGCCCATAGAATCAGAGCCCATGGGGGTGGGACCCAGTAAGCTGAATGTTCAACAAGCCTCTCTTCCCCCCTCCAGGTGACCACCCTGCACAGTTTGATTTTGAGAACTGCTGGGTATGTCACAGGCAGGCTGGGGCTGCTGTGTCACTTGCTCACAGAGCAATGGAGCCCTTTATAAGAGTGACTTAGCTACCAAAGTGTCCCTTGTCAGCCCCTGATTTAACAGCAGCCCATATATGAGCGGCTATGGCTGTTCTGCCCCCACTTCCAACCACGGGCCTCTTTATGCTGCTGCTGGGGAGCCTCTGTGGGTTTGAGAATAAAAGTCAGAGGGAACTTTTAGAGACCCTGTTGTTTTAGAGGAGAAAGATGGGAAGAAGTTGAAAAGCAAGCGTGGTTCAGAGGCCAAGCACAGAACAGGCAAAGGCAATGCCAGCCTGCTCTGTGGCCGACACCCATCACCGACTCCTACGACTGCCAAAACTCTGCCAGGTTTAGTCAATGTTTTCTCACCTTTAATCACTTTGGTCAATAAGACTTTAGATATTCATCCTTAGAGTTCAAGAGGAACATTTTACAGGGGAGGAAGCAGAGATACTAAGAGATCTAGGAATTCTGGGTTTAAATTAATTTGGGTCTTTAGCAGCAAAATCCACATGGAACAAATGAGAGACCCGTACTTTCAGAATGGGAGTATCTAGAGAATTCGGGGGTTATCAGTCCATTAACATTTCTGTGAACTGAGCAAACTGAGACCCTTCCTTTCTAACAGCCCCCAAAACAACTGCATGGACAGAAGGGGGTCTGGGTGGGGGAGCATCTCCCTAGAGCACAGGGCGCCTCTCATGACCACCAGCCTGACTGGAGACTCTCCAGGGGTCGGCAGACCCTTACGGTGTCCCGAGGGTCCCGGGGCTGTGTGGGCTGGGAGGGAAATGGGCTGGGAGGTGAAATGAGGTGCAAGGAAAGAGGGGAACAGGTGAGAAGGAGAACCTCACCTAGATTTCTTTAAAACTGCCTTTGGCAACAACGAGCTGTCACGACACACCAGATGCTGGCGAGCACGGGGAGCAACAGGAACTCGCATCGTTGCTGGTGGGAACGCAACACGGCGCAGCCAACTGGGAAGACCACACGGGGGCTTCTCACAAAACGAAGCCCTCTCACCCTGTGATCCAGCACCAGCCCCGTCTCACGCGGAGGCCCCGCTGCTGCCTGCGCCCTGGGCGCTGTCGATTCTCTGTGGAGACGCAGCCCCTCCTGAGAGGGACCTAAGAGGCAGGAGGGCTGGGTTCTCCACAGTCAGGCCCACGGCCGAGTCATGACCCTCTTTAGGGCAGCCCGTAAACGATGATGGGCCAGCGTCCTCTGCACCCCTGCCCCTCACTCCAGCCCCCAGCTCCGCGTCAGCGGCTATACTAACCCACAGCCTGAAGCAACCTCACACACACATATCTTCACACACACACACACACATCCCAATTGACACACCACCTACACACACATACCATCACGCACGCACACGTCCCTCTGGTGAAAGTGGGCCGCACGAGTGATCTGGGGGAAGGCAGACCTCTACAGAGCAACCCTAAGGAAGCACACAGAAAGGGGTTTCCACGCCTCTGCACACCCCACACACGACGGTGTTTGGAGATCAGAGAAGGGGGTTGACATAGCTGAACGTATACACAAAATACACAGTGAAGCTTGTCCCCCTTTGCAGCTAGCCTCCTGCCCCCAGGCCCTGCGGCCAGATGGGGAGCCAGCCCAAAGCACAGGGAGGGAGGCCACCTCCTCTATGTCCCTGGACAAGAGCTGGCCCATCGCCGAGTGACTCACAGACCCCAGCTGCTTTCTCCTGCGGGCCCGGCCTCCCGCCAACAGCCGCCTGCTCGGGGTGGCCCTGACCGAGTGGATTTCATTCTCAGTCAATGAGCTCCATCACAGAGATATTCTTCACTAGGTGACAATACATTTCAGGCAAGGGGTGGTCACCCATTTAGTATACTAGCGCTTTGGGTCTAAATCAGTGGCCGTGGGCCCGGGCGAGGCAGTGCGGTGTCAGACCCGGTGTGTGTTCTCTCCGGTTCAGTGGGTGATGTATTGGAGTCAGGCTGATGAATCTGCTTTAGCAGATGATCTATTTCCATTTCAAGCCAGTAATTATGTTTTAATGTGTGATATATCTCTTTCTGGATGACATGCATTAAATCCCTAATAACTGTGTATTTATTTCACCGCGTTATGTATGCACACAGCCATTAATATACATTTCGACGTTTAACGCATCCACTCTACCATGCCATGTATGTCCCTGACTCTCTCTGAAGTTTAGAAATGAATGGCATCTCATAAAACACCACTTCATTAAGAATCAACAGGAATAAGCCAACCAGAAAAATTTTTTATTGATGAAGGTTGAACAGAGAAATATCAAGTTCACTTCTCACTTCTCACAGGAGGACGAGACAATGAAATCTTTCCTGGGAAATTCTGGATGTCAGGAATGCACTTCATCTTGTCAGCGGTAGCACAGCCAGGAAAATAGATAGCCCGCTGTGAATCACTGCCCAAGAAGCCCTCACATCTCAACAGCTGGCAGTGCCTCTGTGTCAAACTGCCTTGACATTTCCATTCCTGAGCAGCCTTTCTGTAGGTAAGTCCTGCTTTCTAGTCCCTTCTGGAAGCCCTTGGGTGTTGAGCCTCTGGAATCCTCTCTTCCCCATCACAGCTGGCTTCCCCAGAGCCGATGCTGTGATGGAGTCTGAGCAGGGGTACCTGGCAGGCGTGAATGCCTGTGGAGGGCACGATGCTGCAGAGTTGCCCCACGGGGCCCGCTGGCCAGCTTCCACATCCCTGCCCCACATGGAGGTGGTACCCAGGATGGCAGCTGAGGCAGCTCGGTGGGCAAGATAGGTCCTGAAGGCCTCCCAGCATCTGGGGCTGCAGGATTCCCCCCCACGAAGGGGGACCAGCTGGCCACCTCCACACCCCCCTACAAAATACACCCCAGCTCCACTCCCTCTAATGAGGCTCTCTCCAGGAATTTCTCCAGCAATTCCCTCCCCTGTTGACCTTATCATCTACAAGGAGAATGCTGCAGATGCTCTCCTAGTGGGTGGGATTTAGATCAAGGTCAAGCTAAGCTTTCCTGACAAATGCCATATGATATCACTTATATGTCGAATCTAAAATATGACATATGGGACTTCCCTGGTGGCACAGTGGTTAAGAATCCTCCTGCCAATTCAGGGGACATGGGTTCGAGCCCTGGTCCAGGAAGATCCCACTTGCCGTGGAGTAACTAAGCCCGTGCGCCACAACTACTGAAGCCCGTGTGCCTAGAGCCCGTGCTCCGCAACAACAGAAGCCACTGCAATGAGAAGCCCACGCACCACAATGAAGAGTAGCCTCCGCTCACTGCAACTAGAGAAAGCCTGCGCACAGCAACAAAGACCCAACGCAGCCAAAAATTAATTAATTAATTTAAAATAATAAAATAAAATATGACATATAAGTCATATTTTAGACCTATCTATGAAACAGAAACAGACTCACAGACATAGACAACAGACTCGCGGTTGCCAAGGGGAAGAGGGGGTGGGGAAAGGATGGATTGGAATTTGGGGATGAGCTGATGCAAACTATTATATGTAGGATGGATAAACAACAAGGTCCTACTGTATAGCATGGGGAACTATATTCAATATCCTATGATATATCATTATGAAAAAGAATATATATGTGTATAACTGAGTCACTTTGCTGTACAGCAGAAATTAACACAACATTGTAAATCAACTAGACTTCAATAAATTTTTTTTTAAATGATGAGCTTTTCTGCTTGTTCCCCAGGAACGTGCCATTCCCAGGTACCCCCAGTCCTGCCTGTCACCAAAGAAAGATGTGATCGCTGGGAGGAATGAAGAGAGAGCTCCTGTGAAAGCAAGTGCAACCCTCTGCAGCAGAGGGAGGGTCCCTGGGGATGGGGAGCTGGCTGCACACGTGGGGGTCACGCGAGCCTTCACCTTCCCTTGGAGGTCTCGGACTGTGCCTTCCTGAGGTCGCGGGCTCCCGGGGCAGAAACCCCCCTCCCCCGCCCTCAGGCCAGGCCCCGCGGGCACTGCTGGGCACAAGGCCGGCAGCTCTTGCTTGCGGGCTTGCCTGTGCCTTGTAGGCTGGGGCACAGCCCCAGCCTCCACTCACCAAGATAACACCACCCAACCAGTCACAACAGCCAAAAGCATCTCCCAACGTGGCTAGATGTCCCCCGAGGCAAGACTGTCCCTGGCTGAGAACCACCGCTGTAGGCGTATTGTTATCAAATGGGACATAGCCAAAGTGATTTTAAAAAAACATAATAATTATGGAAAATGTGAACAGCATGAAAATAACCAATCTGAAAGTCTAGATTTACACTCTAAGTACCTCATTCAAATCCTCCAAGAACTGCACGGCACCCAAACAGCCTTCTTCCGGGGCAGCCGCCACCAGCTCGGGCTGCACAGCCTGGCAGGGTCCCTCCTTCCAGCTCCATCTCCACCCACGGGATCAGCAGATTCCACTCATCTTGCCGTTGCCATAAAGAAATGCCTACTTCCCAGTTCTTGCAAAAATAAAATAGGAGGAAGAGGCGAAGAAGGAGAAGAAGGAAGAGGAAACTATTAGAATCAATTCAAAGATTTTAAAGGCATTTCAAAGCAGTTGTTTTTGTTTGTTTGTTTGTTTGTTGCGGTACACAGGCCTCTCACTGCTGTGGCCTCTCCCGTTGCGGAGCACAGGCTCCGGACGCACAGGCTCAGCGGCCATGGCTCACGGGCCCAGCCGCTCCGCGGCATGTGGGATCTTCCCGGATTGGGGCACGAACCCGTGTCCCCTGCATCGGCAGGCGGACTCTCAACCACTGCGCCACCAGGGAAGCCCAAAGACAGTTTTTTTTTTTTTCATTTGAATGACTCATCATCCCCATCACCTTTAGACAAGTTTTTTCACTTTTATACATTTCTATCCAGTGTGGGCCACGTGTATATTTTTCAATGACTATATATCAACTACATGCAATTTTGTAGCCTGATTGTTTTACTTAACCTTGTATTATAAGCCTTTTCCCAAGATGCAGTATAGTTTCAGAATTATAAGTAATCATGGTTGAGCAATATCTCAACAATGGCAAATCAGTTAGGAGAAGCTCGGTTTCGTTGTGATTAGAATCAATTCCAGACTATCCCAATGAGGTTTATCCTGTGCTCACTCCAAGTCCACTGAGGGTCTGGATAGCTCACTCACCGTGACACAACCTGACTGTGATATCAGAGTCCCTGCATCAGGGGAAGAGCCCACGGAGAACCCCCAGCAGCTTTACCTGCTCCCCCCAGGTGACCCAGACCACGTCTGCTCCCAGCCCAGCGGCCAGGATTAGTTATTGCCATGGGGCTGGGAAACATTTCCTGTATATCCAGGAAGAGAGGAAGTGCTGAAACTTCTGTGTGCCCTGATGGTATGTAAGGTACCGTTAGTAAACCGTTCACTCCCATTGCTGAACTTTATTTCCAAAAGCCAACGTTTTATGACTCAAACTCCCTAGTCCTCGTAGGGGAACTCTCAGTTACTTAAATCCTTGATCGCAAACGTCACTGATCGTCAGGGGTGAAACTCAGAAGGTGGTTCTGTTATAGCCAGGTTGGGGACCACGACATTTAAGTCACAAGTAGTTTTCAAGGCAAGGGTGATAGATGCCTCAATTTCCAATGATCTATGACAGGGGTTCCCAAGCTCAGAGCTCTGGATCCTTGCTGGGAGCCTGGGAAATCATTACAAGGGGCCTACAGATCTGTACTCAAACCAAGCATTGATTGAACACTGAATAAGTAGTAATGACTGTGCATACAATTTGGGGAATATATGTGACGCTACTGTGACTTACAAAATATAGATGTACTAAACACATTCCTACAATATTTCTGACTTTATGAGTTGGCTCAAGATAGACTATATCAGTCAAAGTCCCAGAAGGAAATAAATGGACACTCAAAGGGGGTGATTGAGGAGTTTACTGAGAGGACTATTAATCCAGGGAAATCAGGAAAAGACGGTGATGCTCCCCAGAGCTAGGAGGAGTGGAGAGCCTTCCATCTCTAGATGAGGGGGCAGCGGAGGGGCTGTAGCCAGTCGCAGCTCCACAGCTGAAGGGGTCAGAGAAATTAGCACCATGACCTCATCCTCCTCTGGGCTCTCCCCACCCCCACGGGGAGCCTAGGGCCCAGGACCTGGTGAGTCAATATAGGGCAACCTCTCAGGGCTCAGAACAGATGGAGAAGGCCAGAGAGTGTGTCTGGAGAGGCAAAGAAGAACTTTGGCACTGATGTTAAACATTCATCTGTCATTATGTGAGCATCTACACACTTCTTTACGTTAAAAAGTGTCCTCATACCCTGAAGAGCTGGGAAGCATTGAGCCACTTGCCAAGCCCAGGTTACCCCTGTAGCACTCATTCTGTGATGACTCGGACAACAGAGCCATGTCTCTCGAGGAAGGCAAGTTGTTCTGCAAAATTCCATTCTTTGCAACTTCCTTTAATCCATCCCATTATCATAGCATGCTGTGTTAGCCAGGATTCCCTATAACACAGCCTGAGCAAAGATGATGTGCTCACGTTTGATTGCAGGTGCAACCTTAAGGAAGCAAGAGCCACAGGGAAAGGAGAACAAGGTAGGGAAGAGGGGAAAGAAGATAAAAGGTCATGCTTTTCAGAGCTGGCTACACTTTCACGAAAAACACACCTAGTTGCTTAGTCATAAGAGATGTTATGGGAATGTCTAGAACCTCTGCATCTCGGAACCATTCATCTGGGAAGAAAGTGGGAGGATGCTGGCTCCTTGCATGTACCTTCCCTCGTTGATCAAAGTCATCCCACGGGGCATTTTCTCCTCACGCATCAAGGCTGTGTCACCAGCACTTCTGGGCAGCCACGGGGGAAGACAGATCTCACGCCCACAGCCTGGCACCTCATCAGAGTTCTGAAGTGGGGGAAGGAACCAAATTCTCTATGGATCCATTGGTCAGCTCCAAGCCTTGGATGTTACCTGCCCCTGTGCCCACTATCACAGGACAGGAAGAGAGATACCTACAGCCCATTGATAGACGACCACGTGGCCACCATCACCAGGGAAACAAATCTCAGCCCTCTCATTCTTCCTCTGCTGCAGGACCAAGACAGAGCATCACCTGGACCATAGAGCTGATGCACCCAAGGCCAATTCTCTTGACACTCCCATTCCATTCTCAGCACCCAAAACACATTATTATCATGCACTACCCAAGCAAAGACTATAGACGTTCATCATTGCCTATAGAACTCCATTTTCACCCAAGATGTGTGTGGGGGTCTATGTGATATATCCGTGTCAGTGGGTCCCCAAGACTACTCTCGAACTTGATGATTCACTAAAAGGACCCACAGGACTCAGGAAAAGCTGGTATCCTCGTGGCTATGGTTTATGATAAAGAAAAGATACAGATTAAAACCAGCAATGAGAAAAGGTCGTGGTTGGAGGAACCAGCCCCAAGCTTGCAGGTGTCTCTCCCAGTGCAGTTACAGGGGAACACACAACTCCCAGCAAGTGTGTGACAACACAACGCATGCGAAGTGTTGCCAACCAGGGAAGCTCACCTGTGCCGTGGTGTCCAGGGTTTTATCGGGTCTGTCTTGTAGTCCAGGCGGCACACCTACAAGGCAAAGAACAGCAAAGATTGCCAGCGAACTATCAGCAGCCAGGAGAGGGGCCTGGAACAGCTTCTCCCAACCAGCCTCAGAAACCAGCCCTGCCAACACCTCGAGCTCAGCCTCCAGACCTGTAAGACAAATCCTCTTGTGTAAGCCACCCTGTCCACCTAGCAAATCAACACAGCTAGGATGTCTACTGCAGGGTCCCCGCCTTGGACAGATGCTTTTTCTCATATCAAGTTTTCTCCCTGTATGAGTTTCCTATGGCTGCTGTAACAAATTATCACAAACGGTGAATTAAAACAACACACATAGCTTCTTTTACGGTTCTGGAGTTTAGAAGTCAAAAACCAGGACTGGGTCAAATCAAGGTGCTGCTAAAGCCATGCTGCATCCAGGGCTCTAGGGGAGAATCTTTCCCTTGCCTTCTCCAGCTTCAAGGGCTCATTCCTTCTGGAATGAGCCACAGCAACTGCCTTCAGCGTCAAAGCAAGCAGCATAGCACCTGCTTCCACTGTCATGTTGCCTTCTCCTGCAACCTAACAGGCTCCCTCTGGCTCCTTCTTATAAGGATGTTTGGGATACATTTAGGGTCCACCTGGATTATCCACGGTAACTGCCCCATTTTAAGATCTTAACTTAATCGTATCTGTAATGTCCCTTTTGCCATATAAGGTTCACATCCACAGGTTCCAGGGATTAGGAGCTGGGCATCTTTGGCAGGCGTTATTCAGCCTTCCACACTTCTCCCCTGAGCTTGCAAGGAGATTTTATTATGGATTAAAGACCTAAATGTAAGACCTGAAACCATAAAACTTCTAGAATAGAACAGAGGCAGAACACTTTTGGCATAAATCATAGCAATTTTTTTTTTACCTGTCTCCTAAAGCAAAGGAAATAAAAGCAAAAATAGGGCTTCCCTGGTGGTGCAGTGGCTGAGAGTCCGCCTGCTGGTGCAGAGGACATGGGTTCGTGCCCCGGTCCGGGAAGATCCCACATGCCGCGGAGCGGCTGAGCCCGTGAGCCATGGCCGCTGAGCCTGCGCGTCCGGAGGCTGTGCTCCGCACCGGGAGAGGCCACAGCAGTGAGAGGCCCGCGTACCGCAAAAAAAAAAGAAAAGAAAAAAGAAACAAATGGGATTATGTTGATTTTTAAATGCCAATCTCACATTCCTGGGATAAATCCCTTTTGGCCATGATGTATTATATATTTATATATTTTTAGATTCAAACTGCTAAAGTTGTGTTAAGAACATCTGAGTTCATCATGTCTATTGGTCTGTGGTTTTATTTTCTTGTATTGTCTTTTTCTGGTTTGGGTAGCGATGTAATACTGGACTTTGAGAATGATTTGGAAAGTATTCTCTCCTCTTCAGTTTTCTGAAAGTTTGTTAAGAATTGGTATTACGTCTTCCTTAAATTTTGGTAGACTTCACCACTAAGGCTATAGTTTCCTTTATGTGAAGGTTTTTAACTACAAATTCAATTTTTTAATAAAC
The DNA here is from genome assembly GCF_949774975.1 of Lagenorhynchus albirostris. NCBI lineage: Eukaryota > Metazoa > Chordata > Mammalia > Artiodactyla > Delphinidae > Lagenorhynchus > Lagenorhynchus albirostris. The sequence goes on from NC_083102.1 coordinate 4,508,356, forward strand.
GCAGGGTGATTCAGTATATCTACTCCTTCTTGGGTGAGTTTTGATAGTTTGTCTTTCAAGAAATTTACCCATTTTTATCTAAGTTGTGGAATTTGTGGATGTTTTTGGCATAAATTGTTCAAAACCTTCTCTTATCCTTATCATGTAGGATATTTCCCTTTTATCCCTGACACTCGTAATTTGGGCCTTATCTCTTTATTTCCCAATCAGTCTTGCTAGAGATTTATCAATTTGGTTGACCTTTTCCAAGAAGCAACTTCCAGTGTCACTGATTTTCTCTCTCGTTTATCTGCCGCCTAGGTCGCTGATTTACGTTCTTATCTTTATTGTTCCCTTTTCGTCTGCTTAGCTGGAGCTTCCCGTGCTCTTCTTTTACTAGTTTGCACGCTAGGAAAAATCACGGATAAAAACGTGACTTCTGCACGATATGGAAAACACTCTTCTGTCGGCCGCTTGCACTTTGTTCATTCATTGTTACAGCCACATGCTTTGCAGCAGAACAAAAGATATTCCCTGCCAAGGCGGACAAAGTTTCCTTTAAGGTCAAATTGGACATGCTCTATGTCTGGTCATTATCAGCCTCCATCTTCAGAGAATTTGTCCTCATTATCTACCTATAACCTTAAACCTAGATTAACTCAAGATCCCCTTAAACGTTTGTTAGAAGAAATCTTAGAATATGCTTTTGCAGAAAATCATGCCTGTCCCCTTAGAGTTAGGAACAATGTTTGCATAGAAAATTGAATTCACTTACCAACTTGCTATAATTAACCCAGTAACTTTGACCTAACCGATCTCTTCCAAGTAACATTGCCTCTATGTAAACTGAATCCATTCTCTTGCTAGCTTACAAAATCTCTCATATTACAGGTCTAGATCTTTCTTCTTGCCAGCTATGCAAGTAAAGTTAAAATGGAAGCGTGAGCATTCATTTTGGAAAGCAGTGGGAAATATTCTTCACCGCTCACGCCTTGCCAACAGGCCCCTGGGAGAGGCATTCGGATCGGATGGTAAAGAGTCCTCCACTCGTTGGGCAGTTTTCATTTAAGCTTTGGAATCCTCTGAAGCCCGTGCACGTGGGCTGATCCGCGGGACGGCAGGGAGCTGCCCGGGCTGCAGTGCTTAGGGCGCGACAACACTCCTGGGTGTGCCCTCACCCCTGTGAGACCCCCTGCTCCTGTGGTCCCCGGCTCCCTGGGATTCCCGGTGCTGCGCGGTGGGACTGGCTTCTCTCCTGTCCTGCTGCCTGCCTGAGAAAAAGTCAGGAGATCATCAGGAAGCTCTGGTTCCAGGAAATTACACAAGGTTTTCTCTTTGCTTTAAATTTGATGTTATAAAGAGATGTGAGCAAGGAGAAATCAATCGGGCAGCCTTTGCTGGGAGTCAGGGGGCCAGGGAGTCACGTGATGAGGAGACTGTGGCCTCATCTCTGCTCTGTGGGTGCGTCGGAGTTGCAAGGAGTCACAGCACCATCTCCTTCTGCAGCCCAGCTGTTTTTTTGAAGTACAGTTGATTTACAATGTTGTGTTAATTTCTGGTGTGTAGCAAACTGGTTCCGGTATATGTATACACACATTCTTTTTCAGATTCTTTTTTTTTTTTTTTTTTTTTGCTGTACGCGGGCCTCTCACCATTGTGGCCTCTCCCGTTGCAGAGCACAGGCTCCGGACGCGCAGGCTCAGCGACCATGGCTCACGGGCGCAGCCGCTCCGCGGCATGTGGGATCTTCCCGGACCGGGGCACGAACCCGTGTCCCTGCATCGGCAGGCGGACTCTCAACCAACCACTGTGCCACCAGGGAAGCCCTTCAGATTCTTTATCGTTATGGTTTATCACAGGATATTGAATACAGTTCCCTGTGCTATACAGTAGGACCTTGTTGTTTATCCATTCTCTGTATAATAGTTTGCATCTGCTAATCCCAAACTCCCAATCCATCCCTCCCGCTCTCCCTTCCCCCTTGGCAACCACAAGTCTGTTCTCTGTGTTTATGAGTCTGTTTCTGTTTTATAAATATGTTCATTTCTGTCATATTTTAGATTCCACATATAAGTGGTATCATATGGTATTTGTCTTTTACTCTTTCTGACTTGCTTCACTTAGTATGATAATTTCTTGTTGCATCTATGTTGCTGCAAATGGCAATATTTCATTCTTTTTTATATTCCATTGTAGATATATACCACATCTCCTTTATCCATTCATCTGTCAATGGACATTTAGGTTGTTTCCATGTCCTGGCTATTGTGAACAGTGTTGCTATGAACATAGGGGTGCATGTGTCTTTCTGAATTATAGTTTTGTCTGGATATGTGCCCAGGAGTGGGATTGCTGGGTCACATGGTAGCTCTATTTTTAGTTATTCCAGGAGCCTCCATACTGTTCTCCATAGTGGCTGCACCAATTTACATTCCCACCAACAGTGCAACACCACTGTTTGATGATGTCATCGTGATGTGTCAGTGATGTCACAGTGGCCCTTCTCTCCTTCGATTCCCCCTTCCTTTCTCTGTGATGTTTTCCTTCATCCACCACCAGTCACCCCCCTGTCTTCCCCAGGGTCGTCTGTTTCTTTCCAGCAAGCCCTACAGACCTCTACAACCAAAGGAAGCCACACGCATATTTCTTTATCCCTTTCATTTTATAGGGAACACCTTTAACTAAAAGTTATCCAGCACTTACAATGAGCCAGGAATGTACACCTTTTGAATTCTCAGACAACCCTATGAAGCAGCAACGATTAGGACCTCCATCTGACAGGTGGGAAAGTGAGGCACAGAGGAGGTGAAGTAACTCACCAAAGATTTCTTGACCAGAAAAGAAAAGGTTGGAATTTGATCCCAGCCCCACTCCAGAACCCCACCTCTTAGCGCCCACACTGTGCGTTATGTATTTTCATTGTCACTTAATGTATGCTATTGTTATAAATAATAGTGGGAAATGTTATATTGATTGTTAGTAGAAACATGCAGAGGGACACACCTAGGACCGCCTCACCTGCCATTACTTTTCATGGGAAAATCTGCTGCAATGTGTGGCTTTCCAGGAACACGCCTGTCTCCTAAAGCAAGGACCAGCTGTGTCTGCATTTCAGCCCCATGGCCACCCTGCAGGTCAGGGCCAGCCAGGGCCCTGTTACGGAGACAGACCCGGCAACACTGGACTGTTGGAATAGCCAGGCGTTGGCTGACACGGCACACGACAATTGAAATACAGAGAAACCAAGCCAATTCGCAGTCGGGCTGACGTCCCAAGTCACCATCCTGATGCCATAACCCCAGATCAGAAGGTCAGTGTTGCCCTGAGTCTGTCAGACGGCTAACTACCCACCTCGCAACATCCTCGGGGGACAGGGGACAGGTGGGTTTGGAAGAAAAGGTGATGGAGAAGACCTGGAGGAGGTAAGCCAGCCGGGGCCTGGGGTGGGGAATGTCAGGGTCGCTCAGGGCATGGGGTCCATTGAGAGAAGCCACCACGTTCCACGTCATTCATAACAGGCCACAAACTCACAATGGGGTATGACTGCTCCCCAAAAGTAAGGGAATCCATGGACTATATTTTTGGAATGGTGGTCCATGCCTGCTTTGAACGTGACCTCCTGGAATACGCGAGCACTTAAAAGCAGGCCCCATGCATGGGGGACACGCTGACCCGCCCGCAGCCAGGAGCCCGGTGCCCGGCCACCCAGCGAGGGTCCAGGAGCTCCGGCAGGGCCAAAGCTGGAGAAAACCCTCCCTTTCTTCACCACATCACCACGAGCCCCTCAACCCCGTCCTCCCATCCCCTGCCCCGCAGCTGCCTGCAGATTCCCCAAGGCCCATCTCCCCACCCGGAGGGTGGCAGGGCTCGACCTCCCCTGGGCACCTGCCCTCCCCCGTTCCCTCCCCTACCAGCCCTGCCCCTCCTGCCTCCTGAGCAATCACTGGTTCCCAGGACACATCCCTCACCACCACGTGTCCCGAGGCCTTCTCCACCTCACACCGCCACTTTCAGATGGCCTCCTCCCCCCGCCGACCTCTGCTTCCCCCATCACACTGTCCCTCTCCCTCCCCAAGAGTAGAAGCAAATACAGTGATGGGGACTCAGGGAACCTGGTGGCCATTTTTAGGGACATAAATAAAATAACGAACGCACAAGAGGGGGCAGTGGAAAACATGCTCTTCGGTGGCTTTGCCGGGAGGCAGGGGGAGGGTCTCTGAAACCACCTTCTGAGTGACAACTGCCCGGTGACTGAGCGCTTTAACCAGGTGACTGTAGCCAGACACATGATCGGCTCTAATTTTACTCCCGACATACTTCATGGGGAGAGAGAGAATAAACGGTCTGATGAGAATCTTTGCACCAAGAAGCTGTTTGTTCTCAGAATCTCTTCAGAGATTTCCAAGAGAAAATGCCAGAAGGATGTAATTCTACAAGGAAGCTGCACGGCTGTCTTATCTGAGAGCTGGTCAAGTAGATGCACAGTCTGGTCAGAAACACAGACTCTGTGCGCTCCTCTGATACTGCCAGTGGTCCCCAGGGTCCCGGGGCTGCGGGTGACGGATGGGGCGGGAGCTAGGCACACACGGCTGACTTCACTCCCACGCCTGCCCTGCCCTCCCAGCTCGGCCTGGCTGCTTCTTACAGATCCAGTTCTGAGTAGATCATCCTGAAAAACAGCTTGAAACCAACACACCGTCTGCGGCTCTAAACTGGAAACTTTGGACAGAATTTAATTTTTTAAAACAGTTTATGGGCTTCCCTGGTTGCGCAGTGGTTGAGAATCCGCCTGCCAATGCAGGGGACACGGGTTCGATCCCTGGTCCAGAAAGATCCCACAGGCCGCGGAGCAACTAAGCCCGTGCACCACAACTACTGAGCCTGCACTCTAGAGCCCGCGATCCACAACTACTGAGCCCACATGCCACAACTACTGAGCTCATGTGCCACAACTACTGAGCCCACATGCCATAACTACTGAGCCTGCGCTCTAGAGCCCACGAGCCGCAACTACTGAGCCGCGTGCCACAACTACTGAAGCCCACGTGCCTAGAGCCCGTGCTCCGCAACGAGAAGCCAAAGAGAAGCCCGCGCACCGCAATGAAGAGCAACCCCCACTCTCCACAACTAGAGAAAGCCCGCGCGCAGCGACGAAAACCCAACGCAGCCATAAATAAATAAATTTTTAAAAAGAAGAAAAGAAAACCATTTAAGTTACACTGGCAGACAGTTGCCAAATGTCTGCAAGAAAACCCGCAACTTATCCCTAAAGCTCCACGCGCCCCTCGCCTTCGGCAGCTGCCCCCCACTCCCTCCCCCTCCCGTGGGGGAGATCTGTTGGAAGCCCGGTCCACGCTGGGTCCTCGCTGGGAAGCCGGGTGGCTCAGCCCCAAGCGGGCTCCCTGGAGAAGGCGGGGGAGGGGCTGCACGGCACAGAGCGCGCGTTAGAATCACAGATGTTAGACGTAGTTTACTTTTTTCCACCAGAAAAGATGTCATTGACTGCAGGCTTGACCAAGAAGTTTCTTTTAATTCTGGAAAGGACACAAAAGAGTGATCTGGGTCGTGCTTAAGAGCTTGGAGCAGAGGCGCTGAGCACGGGGCCTCCAGCTCCAGAGAGAAATTAAGGTCCAAAGGAGGGACGTCTTTTATGAGGGAGACTCTGGCCGTGCATGTGCATCTGTGGGCAGAGGCCAGGCCGGCAGCCTGGCAGTGCTGGCCACCCAGACTCCGCTTCTCTCTTCCTGGGCTTATGGGTCACGATGCTGACCTGTTACAGGAATGAAATTCCACACATCTCTTGCATGGTTTGGGGAAGCATGCATACGCTCTTGCAAATTATAGGGATTTAGGCATAGATATAAATATAGACCAAGACACCCTCAAACATGGGGCAAAGGGGAAAGAAGGACTTCACATCCCGCCAACTGTTGGAGATCAAACTGGGTCCTCCCTGAAACGCGTATTTCGGAGCCCTGACCCCAGTACCTCATGACGTGGTCTTATTTGGAAATAGGGTCTTTACAGAGCAAATCAAGTTAAAATGAGGTCAGTAGGGGAGCCCTCATCCAAGATGGCTGGTGTCCTTATCAAAGGCGGAAATTCTAACACAGAGTCAGACGTGCATACAAGACAGGCAAACATGCATTTATGTGGCGATCAAGACACGTGTCTACAAGCTGAGAAGAGAGAGGCCTCTGAAGGAACCAACCCAGCAGACACCTTGATCTGGGACTTCCCACCTCTAGAACCAGGAGACAAGAAATCTGAGTTGTTTAAACCACCCAGTCTGTGGTAGTTTTTTGTGGCAGGCCTAGAAGACGGATACACTGGCATATAATAGGCCCTCAATAAAATCTGAAGATGAAATAAATCATATAATGGTAACTACTTGGAAAACTCCCAAAAGGGACGGAACCCCCAACTACTACATAATCCTTTTTCCTCCCTCCTGGAGCAAGCGACACCAACAGAGCTGATGGCAAGGTCCACCCAGGTGCCAGCCTTCTCCAGGAAGACAGGCCCTCATCCAATGGAAAATACGAACACATGCTTATCTCCTAATTACCGGCCCTGAGGAAGGAAACCCTGCTTGCATGCTCTTTCTGATATATACAGATTAGAGAGAAAAGAAAGAGGTAATTGGATTTCTCCAACATCGACAATCTCTCCCCTGAGAAGTCACAGATTAGGGAGAGAGGCACCCTTTGTGCTCCGAATAAGGTAAAGAGGTTGTCCTTGGTTTTCACCTCAAGTCTCTAATGGCTAAAAACACGACAGAAATGGAGAGAACCCCTCTGTGGTGTTGCTGGTGAGGGGGCCAGGCTTCTGTCTGCCCGTTCTGTGAGAAAGCCCCTCTGCCGTTGCTCTGTGTGCCTCTGTGTGCATCCCCAGGGCAAAGCACTGCTCAGACAATTCTTTTTTAAAGATTTTTTTTTTATGTGGACCATTTTAAAAGTCTTACTGAATTTGTTACAATACTGCTTCTGTTTTATGTTTTGGTTTTTTGGCCACGAGGCATGTGGGATTTTAGCTCCCCGAGCAGGGATCGAACCCGCACTGTCTGCATTGGAAGGTGAAGTCCTAACCACTGGACCGCCAGGGAAGTCCCTGCTCAGACAACTCTAAGTCACCCCCCCCACCAGAGGCAGGGCCGAGAAGCAGAACAAGCTGGAAACTCTCCGACCACTGCCCTTGGTAGAACATATAGGGCCTTCCAAACACATGAGCCAGTTTCTACATCTTGGTGTCTTAAAATTTCTCTCTGTGATTAAAAGAAGTCAAAGTGCGATCTGGTCCAGAGAACAGAGGCAGCCTCAAATATGGCGCACCTAGACCAACTGGCATACCCTATGACCAGGCATACCTTGTAACCACTGGCACAACCTATAGCCAGTGGCATATCCTATGACCAATGGCACACCCCATGACTGATGCACTTACAGGGGCTGTATAGGAATCCACAGGAGAACGTGTGGAGTTTTGTGATACACACCAGGGGGTCTGGTAGCATTAAGGAAAGGAGACATCCATTCACAGGAGGTGGCATCCCAGTTGTATCTTAGAGGCCTGGAGGCATTTGAATCAGCAGAGAGGAGCGATCTGGACCTCCAGCTCTCGGTGGGAACCCTGCCTTCCCACCCCCAGTTGACGCTGTGCTACAATAATGGCCTTTCTTGCAGAGAAATATGCTCACGTTCCTCTGCTGCTTGCAGTCCTTCCATGGCCTCCACTGGCTCCAGGGTGAAGCCCCGAGCATGGCAGCCAAGGCTCCATGGGTCCTGCCTGGTCTCTCCACACCCGTGCCGGGCCATCCCAACCTCTGGCTGCAGTGCTCACCTCCCTCTGCACACCAGTCTCTGTGCCTTTGCCTCTTCATTCCAGGCCACCTGGGGAACTCCTACATCCTTAAAAATAATAAAGTCCCACTCAGATTGATGTGACCACCCCCCCGAAGAGGGGAAAATCCTCTCTCCCTATTCTCTGGCATGCACACCTCTGCACTAGCAGACCACACAGCCATCACGTGATCACAGGGCTGTCTCCTTTGTGAAACCATAAGCCACTTTGTCAGAATGGGTCCTGGGAGGCCAAGTCTGAGATAGAGATAGAGATGGAGATGGGGATGGGGATGGGGATGGGGGTGGGGGTGGGGATGGGGGTGGGGATGCGGTGGGGATGGGGATGGGGATGGGGTGCCGGTGGGGATGTGGTGGGGATGGGGATGGGGATGGGAATGGGGTAGCGGTGGGTATGGGGTGGGGGTGGGGTGGGGATGGGGATTGGGGTGGGGGTGGGGATGGGGGTGGGGGGATCGGGGTGGGGATGGGGTGGGGGGATCGGGGTGGGGATGGGGTGGGGGGATCGGGGTGGGGGTGGGGAGGGGGGCGGGGGTGGGGGGTTGGGGTGGAGTTGGGGGTGGGGGTGGGGGTGGGGGTGGAGTTGGGGGTGGGGGTGGGGATGGGGGTGGGGGTGGAGTTGGGGGTGAGGGTGGGGGTGGGGATGGCGGTGGGGATGGGGACTGGGGTGTGGGTGGGGATGGGGTGGGGGGATCGGGGTGGGGATGGGGTGGGGGTGGGGGTGGGGGGGTGGGGGGTTGGGGTGGAGTTGGGGGTCGGGGTGGAGTTGGGGGTGGGGGTGGGGGTGGGGATGGGGGTGGGGGGTGGGGGTGGAGTTGGGGGTGAGGGTGGGGATGGGGTGGGGATGGGGGTGGGGGTGGGGATGCGGTGGGGATGGGGGTGGGGGTGGGAGTGGGGATGGGGGTGGGGATGGGATGGGGGTGGGGATGGGGACGGGGGTGGGGGTGGGGAGGAGGGCGGGGGTGGGGAGGGGGGCGGGGGTGGGGGTGGGGTCGGGGATTGGGGGTGGGGGTGGAGTTGGGGGTCGGGGTGGAGTTGGGGGTGGGGGTGGGGTGGGGGTAGGGGTGGGGGTGGGGATGGGGATGGGGTGGGGGTGGGGATGGGGATGGGGATGGGGATGGGGGTGGAGTTGGGGGTGAGGGTGGGGATGGGGGTGGGGATGGGGGTGGGGATGGGGGTGGGGATGGGGGTGGGGATGGGGTGGGGGATCGGAGTGGGGGTGGAGTTGGTGGGGTGGAGTTGGGGGTCGGGGTGGAGTTGGGGGTCGGGGTGGGGGTGGGGATGGGGATGGGGATGGGAGTGGGAGTGGGGATGGGGGTGGGGACGGGGGTGGGGGTGGGGACTGGGGTGGGGGTGGGGGTGGGGATGGGGGTGGGGGTGGGGATGGCAGTGGGGACAGGGGTGGGGTGGGGGGATCGGGGTGGGGGTGGAGTTGGGGGTCGGGGTGGAGTTGGGGGTCGGGGTGGAGTTGGGGGTCGGGGTGGAGTTGGGAATGGGGGTGGGGGTGGGGATGGGGATGGGGATGGGGGTGGGGTGGGGAGGGGATGGGGGTGGGTATGGGAGTGGGGATGGGGTGGGGATGGGGTGGGGACGGGGGTGGGGGTGGGGATGGGGATTGGGGATGGGGGTGGGGATGAGGGTTGGGGTGGGGGCAGGGTGGGGACGGAGATGTGGGGGTGGGGATGAGGGTGGGGATGCGGCGGGGATGGGGATGGGTTGGGGATGTGGTGGGGATGGGGATGGGGGTGGGGGTGGGGAGGGGGGCGGGGGTGGAGTTGGGGGCGGCAGTGGAGTTGGGGGTCGGGGTGGGGATGGGGATGGAGATGGGGTGGGGATGGAGGTGGGGGTGGGGTGGGGGTGGGGGTGGGGTGGGGTGGGGATGGGGGTGGGGATGCGGTGGGGATGGGGGTGGGGATGGGGATGGGGTTGGGGGTGGGGGTGGGGATGGGGTTGGGGGTGGGGGTGGGGATGGGGTTGGGGTGGGGGTGGGGATGGGGTTGGGGGTAGGGAGGGAAAGGGAGAGAAAGGAAGGGAAGTGGAGGAAAGGGGAGGGGAGGGGAGCACTGTCAAGAGGGAGGGGTCAAGCCGGATGTAGTCTAAAGAAGACTTCAGCTGACCCTGCCTGGAGGCTGTGAGCCAGGGACCACCCTTCAGAGTTGATCCAAGTTGAAGCCAGAGGGCAGTGACTCTGTTACCTCCCTCCCCCCACTTCAGCGAGTCACTGGAGGGGGACTGGGTGGGAGAACAGGGGTCCATGAAACGGATGTGACCTTGGGGAGGCTGCAGCCCAGGCATCCCCATAGGGGCTGCCGGTTGAGAGGTGTCTGCTGGAGCTAAGACCTTCATCACTAGGGGCGGGGGGGAGGGGGATGTATGTGGTGCATCGCAGCATCCACCACACTCCCTGAGGGAACAGTCCAACTCTCACTCATTACTAGGCACGCTATCTCTAGAAAGGGCATCTAACAAGTTCTATTATCTTTAGGACAATAGAACTACTACTCCATCCCGTCGTCCAACGTGTCCCCTGTGGCCTCAAGGAGCTTTGCGACCTCTTATCTCCAGTGCTGACCACAGCCTGCTGGTGATGAAGAACCTTCCAATTTCTCCAGATCGCCAAGGACAAGACTGCACAACCCAAGGGCATAGATCAGGCAGTGCTGTATGTATTTCAAAAGCCATAGCTCTGTGCCTAAGATGTGTATACAGCATAAGGTCCATAGAATATAGCCCACTAAATGTTCTGGTTTTCATACTTAAAACCTGGTATGGATTAGATGCTCTTTTGAAAGAACTTCAGTTAAATCTGCTGGTCAATCTTAGACTCCTATGAAGACAAGTGAAACAGCCAGGTGGGATCACAGTCCTATACCTTGGCGCACTGGTCTGTTCTCTGAGAAGTGGTGTTTGCGTTCTCAGCTCTCCTGTCAGATAAAAACTGCCTTATGTAAAAGAAGGTCATTTCTCTACATCATCCTGCTGGTGGGGTGCACTGCGGCTCACCCCCAATCTCTCCAACTGAGAATAATGCCAGCTCCAGCACCCCACCTGGGCTCCCCTCCAAAATATTTCACCTGACAGCGAAAGCCCAGCCAAATACCATCTTTTCACTCTCATTTCTCCTCTGAAATCCTGCAGCATTTGTAGATAGATCAGAGGCTTAACCTCGATCACATATTAACGTATATAGTTTTCCTAATAAGACTACAAAATCTCAAGGGTCGAGAAGGTGCTGAATATTTCCTTCTGGGCACCTGCGCATTCAAGGTGAGATGGTAAGGCAGCTCCAGCCCATCAGTGCGGCGGTGGGCACCTTGGGTGTAGCAAGTGAAGGATAGGGTTTCCATGATCCAGGCTCACACACCACAGTGCAAAGCGGATGTTAGAAACGGGATGGATGGAGAAGGGAGAGGAGGGGGAAGCAACTCGGGCGGATGGAGGGGAGGGACCCTCCTGCCGTCTCTCCATCCCCACGCACCCACCTGTGCCCACTCCCTGATAACACTCACTCCCAGAGGCACTGCGGAAACGTTTTCATCCTTACCATCCATTAAAGCCCGCAAAGTACAGAGGACCTTTGTCTTTACGAATCAACACAGCAACTTCTCAGCTATGGTCCCTTATGTAAAATTTCTAGATGACTCAATTAGTTCCATTTATTCATTCACCAAAACCTTATTTTATCCATTTTAAGCTAAAAGCTTTCTTAAATGGATGACACACCTTCATGCCTTCTTAAGCAGTGAGTACTGATCCTCTACCCTCTTCCTTATTCAGAATCGCCATCGTGCATACAAACTCCTGTGCTGAGCTGACCTTTCTCACCATCGGGGTCAATCCTACAGTTGGGGTGCAGCCCCTTGCCCCCCTCTGAGTTGCGGCTTCTGGTGGGTGAGTCACAGGGGGGTGGGGTGGTGAGAGAGATAGAAAGAGAGAGAAAAAAAATTGTAGCCCTGAGACAGGGAGGCTCCTGGACCCCCCCCCCCCACCCAGCACGAGGATTTGGTGACAGTCACCTCAGCCCTCCTGGGTTCAGGCATCTGGGCACACCTCCCGGGCGAATTCCGCACAGTGAGAAAGTTGGGTGTGCGGCCAGCAGGGAGAGGGGGGGCCCTTGGACCCAGGCTTGGCCCATGGCTCTGAGTTCTTGTTTCCAAAGAGCCAAGAGGGTTTTAGGGCACACTGTCTCTGAAGGTAAAATCGTAAAATAGTTTGCTCTCTGTCACCCAAATCCCATTTGGTTCATTACCACTCCGTGCTGTGATAAGGTTTTTAAATAACCTGGAAGCGTTAATGCATGTAATCTGTCCTCCCTTCCCTCAGATTTCAGCTCGGAACTGCCCTCTGAGGATGGATCGTGAGCGCAGCACTTTGCAGCCACGCGGGCCCCGCACACTCGGCGGTCAGCCCGGAGCCAGAATCCGCGAGCCGCCCAGGACCAGAGCGGACGGCGGTGCTAGGACGCCCTCTGGTGTCCGCCTATGGGACACGCGGCCTGGAAACCTGCTTCCAAGGGTCAGACTGACCGCGGGCATCCGGAATCACACATCTTGACGGGTGACGCTCCCCCAACCCCCGGAAACCTAAGCAGTCGGAAAGCAAGGGCAGGGGAGAGAGCGAAGGACCAAGTACCCAGAGACGGCCCATCTCACACTCTCGCATCCCTATCAGCTTTCCCCCTCCCGGCAAACTCGACAGCTCAATTTACATCCTCCGTTTGGGGACCAGGAAACTGAGGGTCAGAGGTTAAGAAATACACTGAGGGGCTTCCCTGGTGGCGCAGTGGTTGAGAGTCCGCCTGCCGATGCAGGGGACACGGGTTCGTGCCCCGGTCCGGGAAGATCCCACATGCCGCGGAGCGGCTGGACCCGTGAGCCATGGCCACTGAGCCTGCGCATCCGGAGTCTGTGCTCCGCAACGGGAGAGGCCACAACAGTGAGAGGCCCGCGTACCGCAATAAAAAAATAAATAAATAAATACACTGAGGTTCACACAATAAGTGAGGACCCAGGATTGAAATCTTGGCCTCCAGATTTTCAGCTCAGGTCTTTTAAACACCATTATGTACTAATTAATGGAAGGCATGAGTGGATTGCACCAAAAGAAAGCTTCCTATGGTTTGGAGAAGCAGGATGTGGAGAACAGGCACTTGACCTTCTTGTGTGCTCACTGATAAAGGAAAAGAGACACGCCTCTCACAAGCACCGTCAAAGTGTCCAGCGATGTCGTGTACAGGACAGCATTCTGTACAGTGGGCTTACCATTCATATTCTTGTTTTCACTAAGAGATGATTTTGTTGTTAAAGTATAAACCAAAGATTAACTTACCCAACCAAGCAGTCATTTATACACTTCCACCACAAACACACATACACACACCCACCTTTCTACCAAGAAATTACTCAAAATCACTACTGAGGTCTACCAGGGCAAGGAAAGTTGCCAAATGTAACAAAGTTTAAGGTAAACAATGAATAACGTTTTAGTGTAAGTTTGTCCCATACAATGTTTGGAATGTGCTGCAAATATTGCATGGGACATAGTTATGCTAAAAAATTATTTGTTGTTTATCAGAAATTTCCATTTAACTGGGTGTCCTGTATTTTTTTCTGGTGACCCCATGTGAAAGCTGACTGGGGCAATCTTCAGGGTCACAAAAGCAGCTTTAGGAAGCCAGGTATGTGAGGAATAGCAATGGGGGGGTCTCAGAATGTGGAAGGTGTACAGAAAGAGAGGTAAGAGGGCACATCAACACAGACACTGCTGGGGGCCAGCCCAGTGCACTGTAAAACAGAGCTAGACAGAGAAATGAAGTTCTGCCCAGAAAATCAGGACTATGATGCCCCTTCAGAGCAAGTCTTTAACATTCGACCAGTGTATATTTAGCAAAGGTGGAAAGAAATGACTTTTCTATTAGTAAACATATTATATCTCTTTATGTTCCAAATAAGACATTCATTAAATGCCTTGAGCATCATATAGCATTTTACCCTATTTGGAGTGGACGGCAATGAATTTTTTTATGAGTCTATTATCACATGAATGGGGCTAATAATTTACATTTTGTTCATTATGTCAGGATACAGGGAAGCGGGTACTGTGTTTCTGAGTTACTTAAATATTGTCTAAATATATATTCTAGATCAGCACCCCAGTCAGGTTCCTGGCAAACCCATCCCTTAATCCAAATGTGAACAGTATCTCATTACGTACAGCATAGCTTATGTTTTTGCTGGGGCAAGGTACTGAAGAATATGAATACGGCAGATTACTTGAGCTGGCTTTCCAAGTTCTTAATTGATTTGTCTCCACCCAGTTTCCTTTCTATCACCATCCCTAATTTTAAAGTAAGTATTTTCAACTTCTATGCATGGAAAAATGTGAGTATATATCCCCCTCGGCCCACAAAATCATCAAAATATCAATGAGATGCCAAACCTCCCACAAATTTTGGAGATGAGGGCCAGAATTATTTTATCTGAATAGTGAAAACAAAAACCAAATACTAATATTTAAGGCCTTTCAGGTGCAAAAACCTAAAATCAACGTTGTTTATTAAAGTATATGCTAGTCAGGAAGTGCCTCTTCATGCTTCTGTTTGGCCATGACAATAGCAATTCACAAGGTTTTGTCAGAATTAGAGGAATTGATCACAGAAAGCATTTAGAACCGTGCCTGGCAGAGTATAAGTGCTTAAACCAATCCATGTCATTATTATTATTATTATTGGTGTTGTGCTACGTGAAATAAGTCAGACAGAGAAAGACAAACACTGTATGACATCACTTATATGTGGACTCTAAAAAATACAACAAACCAGTGAATATAACGAAAAAGCAGCAGGACTCACAGATATGGAGAACAAACTAGTGGCTAAAGGTGGGGAGAGGGAGGGGGAGGGGCAATATAGGGATGGGGGAGTGGGACGTGCAAACTACTGAGTGAAAGACAGGCTACGAGGATGTATTGTACAACACGGGGAATAGAGCCAATATTTTGTAATTACTGTAAATGGAGTGTACCCTTTAAAATTATATTAAAAATAAAAAAATAAAGCCAAAAAAAATTTTTTAATAAAAGGCATCAGATGACATCCAAGGGAAGATACTTGTTCTAGGCTTAAGCATAGTCCCAGTCTTCTCCCTCTTTTCCAAGCTAGTTGGGCAGATATTGAGAACCCTCCACCCCCAGGATCGCCGGTCAATTCAAGGAGAAAGTTCATGGAAGGTTCTACGAAGCAGCCCGGCATGTGACTCCACGGATCACAGGCTGCTGTGGTCAAAGTCAGCACACAGGCCGTTGGGGGTGGTTTGGAGGCACCAGCGTTTCTGAGCATCTGAACCATGAATGCTGTATTCGTTTGCTAGGGCTCTCGTAACAAAGTACCTCAGACTGAGGGGATCGCACGACAGCAATGCGTGGTCTTCCCGTTCTGGAGGTCCCTGGGAACCGGCGGTCTGTGGTTCCGGGTCGAGGACCTGTTATATTTAAGTCCTCCTCTTCCCCCACTTGCTCCCTACTTGACGGGGTCCCACCTCCAGCCCCCCGTGAGAATAAGAACACTAGGCCCAGACAAAGAAAGATAAATATCATATGATATCGCTTAGATGTGGAATCTAAAAAAAAAAAAAAAAAGATACAAGTGAACTTATATACAAAACAGAAATAGACCCACACTTACGGTTCCCAAAGGGGAAAGGGGGGGAGGAATAAATTAGGAGTTTGGGATTAACATATACACAGACTACTATATATAAAATAGATAAACAGCAAGGACTTACTGTATAGCACAGGGAACTATACTCAATATTTTGTAATAACCTACAACGGAAAAGAATCTGAAAAAATTGATATGTGTATATATATGTATAACTGAATCACTCTGCTGTACACCTGAAACTAGCACAACATTGTAAACATTGTAAATCAACTTTACTTCAATTTTTAAAAAAACAACACACTAGGCCCTCGGTAGATCTGAGGATGACATAATCAAACTACGGTGAATGGCCTGGTTCAGTGCCTGGCACACGGCAAACATTCAATACATGCAGGGCCTGTCCTCACTTGTAATAGGATTAAATGGATCCGTGTCCGGACGTGACACACTGTAAATGCTACCTATGGCCATCATTACTACTTATTATTGAATTTTACAAAGTAGAGTACGATTGCAACCATCAAGGCATTTAACATACAGCTCGAGAGTTGAGCAGTAAACCCACAGGAAGGTGAATCAGGCAGAGATGGCCATGACGAGGGACCAGCATCAATGTCAGGGGTCCAGGAGCTGAAGCAGGATTTGCGCTGAAGAGGAAGGGGTCTGAGGACATCAAAGCTAGAGGCCAAGGTCCTTTACCCGTGTTTAAACGGTGTGCTTGAACAACTTAAGATTAAGGGGAAGGGGGGAGGAGGTTGGGGGAAGGATGGAGTGTGAGGTTGGGATTAGCAGATGCAAACTATTATAAGTAGTATGGATAAACAACAAGGTCCTACTGTAGAACACAGGGAACTATGTTCAATATCCTGTGATAAACCATCATGGAAAAGAATATGAAAAAGAATGTATATATATATATATATATATAAAAATATATATATATGTATAGCTGAGTCGCTTTGCTGTACAGCAGAAATGAACACAACATTGTAAATCAACTAGACTTCAATAAAAAATATTATTTAAAAATGAAAAAAAATTACTAAGGAAAAGAAAGATTAAGGGGGAATTTTCATGAGTTTGTGCTTTAGATCCAAAACCCCACAGGAGCCAGCAGCCCACGGTCCAAATGTTCCTGGTTTGTGATGTGTGATGATCCAAGACCCACTGTTCACTTTTTCCAGTCCCAGGAGCTCCCCGTGTGTCCAGGGCTCCCGAGCCCTTTGCTTCCTGTCCACGTTTGCAGCGGCCCCATCACATCTGCCAGTGGTCAGCAGCCACCATCCAGGAGGTCAGCACGTCCCAGGAGCATCAGGGGGACACAGACCCAGCCCGTTACCACACGCCCCTAGATGCCCCATCAGAGCTGCCGGGCTGGGCCGGGTGAGGGCGCAGTGGGTGTGGGAATGCAGCTTCCTCACCCAGATTGGCTTTCTCTGCACGTTCCCTGAGATATTTCAAGGATGACGACTTGGGTTCAAAGGGCAAGCAAGCCAATCCCTTAATGCCTGGAGACACATGTATCCAGGCCTTCAGAGCCACCACGAATTCCCTTATCTGCCTTTGGCAATGAGCTCTTCTTAGAAGGTCTTCACGAATTCCTAATGGTCGGAATTGATTTGCTACATTTTTCGTGTTAGAAAACACTTAAAAAATTAATCTCCAATCTTGGGCTGCTATTCATGTCAAAGCTCCTCCTCCTTTATTAAAGGCATCATTTGTTATTTCAGTCAGACCCCCCCCAACCTCCACAGCCTCCCACACGCCAGAGCACAACACGATCACTGCTTTCTACACCCTCCTCGGCCCGCTGTCCTTTCTGCTTAAAGACTTGACTCCCTCATCACCCAGTGACTGCCGTCACGAAATACCCAGTTGGCTCGAAGAGGTCATTTGACGATCACTAGCATTAAAAAGGGGGATGGGGTGGGCGCGTCCTCTGACGCTGTGAACCCAGGCTTCTCTGGCTTCAAGCTCACAGGTGCCTAAGCGGTCCCCTCCCTCTGCCCATCATGCATCCCGCCTTGCCTCCCTCCCGTCTCTGCGGTTTATCAAAGGTAGCAGGTGGTGGAGGTCATGGGAACTGGTGATGCCTCCCTGCCCTGGCCACTCCCTTGCCTCTGCCCCCAGGAGCTCCCAGCTCAGCCCAGATCTTTCCATGCTCTGTACCTTGTCCATCTCTTTTCCCTTAAACAGAGTACTGTGGCATCAGAAGCCCACAAACATTAGCTGAAAACTTAATTAACTGGTGCTTAATACGAGAGCAATTACTGATTTATTAGTCAACATCCACGAAGAATGTCTCCTACAATTAGAAAAGCAAACAGGTTCCCTCTCTAGTATCCTCTGGGTGATTCTGAGGCCGGGTCCGGGCTCGGGAGGAAAGCATTGCCGGCAATTTCCCAGGATGCCCTGAGCCCGAGAGAGGGGGTTGGAGGTCAGGTGTGTCAGTCGGGGCTCCAATAGCAGGTCCAGCAGGAGATGTGCATGGATGTGAGGGCAGGGGCCAGAGAGGGATTTATTTTAAGGAACTGGCTCACATGATTGGAGGGACTTCGCGCATCTGAAACTTAAGAGTGTTGGCTGACCATTTAGGAAGTCAGGAAAGAGTTGGTGTTACAGTCTTGAGTCTGAAATCTGCAGGGCAGCCAGGCTAGCTGGAAACTCAGGCAGGATGTCTATGTTAACAGGCTTGCGGCAGAATTCCTTCTTCCCCAGAAACCCTCAGTTTTTGCTCGTAAAGCCGTCAGTTGATGGGATGCAGCCCAACCACATCAGGGAGGGCGATCTCTTTAATGTCAGCTGATCGTAGATGTGAATCACATCTACAAAACACCTTCATGGTAACATCTAGACTAGTGTTCGGCCAAACAACTGGGCACCAGAGGCCAACCAAGTGGACACATAAAATAACCATCACAGGTACCATGACTCTTCCTTCCCTGTTTTAGAAAGGGCTGCTCATCTAATCTGCCAATGCCTTTGGGTAGGCTTTGAACAAGGCTTACGCCATTAGGTTCTCAATGGGACCATTTCTTTTGGGTCTGACATCTTTGTTTATTTTTTTTATTGAAGTGTAGTTGATTTACAATGTTCTGCTAATTTCTGCTGTACAGCAAGGTGATTCAGTTAAACGTATATATACATTCTATTTTTATATTCTTTTCCATTATGGTTTATCACAGGATATTGAATGTAGTTCCCTGTGCTCTCCAGTAGGACCTTGTTGTTTATCCATTCTCTATATAATAGTTTGCAACTGCTAACGCCAAACTCCCACCCCATCCCTCCCCCAGCCCCTCTCCCACTTGGCAACCACAAGTCTGTTCTCTGTCTGTGAGTCTGATTCTGTTTCATAGATAAGTTCATCTGTGTCTTATTTTAGATTCCACACATAAGTGGCATTGTATGATATTTGTCTTTCTCTGTCTGACCTATTTCACTTAGTACGATCATCTCTAGGTCCATCCATGGAGCTGCAAATGGCATTATTTCATTCTTTTTTATGGCTGAGTAATATTCCTAAATGGGACCACTTCTTAACAGACTGTGGAATTAATAACGTTGATGCTTGATTGTAGAATTTTAAAACCTTGAGGAATTTAATAACCCAATCAGAAAGCTCTGGGAGGGTCCAACATATGTCTAGTGAGCACCTGGTTCATTCCTCTACTTCCTGGAGGTCCCACGTTCACCATTTTTAAAGTCACAAGAGACTCCTCCCTGATGCCTGAGAAAGGGGAAGTGGGAGAGGGATTTGACGGAAAAATGGAAGGTAATATCCAATACGCACTAAGAGCTTAATACACAGGAATAAATGGATGTTCCATTAAAAGCCAAAAGGCAACAAGTTAAACAGGCCTTCTCCTGCTTATGGCCTGTACACGTGGTGATGTATAGATGCAATAAGACTTAATTGGTTTTGTCGAGATGGCACAGAAGAAAAAACTACAGATCCCAATTGCTGCACCTAATTAGAATTTCAGAGAAACTGATTACCCACTCCTCCATCGTGTTCTAATCTTCTCGATCAAATCTGTGCACCCAGCCTTCCTGGTGAGTCCTCTGATACCCCTCCCATTGGGTCTGAATGATTAGGTCACCCTTGCAGATCGCCACAGATGCTCAGCCCGGGCTGACTGGAACGCCTGACCCCTAGCATCCTACAGCACCTACACATGACCTTGTGTTATTTACGATGTCATGTGGATGTCTTGTCTCTGCATCAGAATTGCAAATGTTTAGAATAGTAGCCATACCTTACCACCCACTACTGTGGCCAACAAATGCTCCACGAATGATGCTCCTTTACACAGACGTCTGCAAAATTTTAGACACCATCATAACAACAGTGATTGTGCAGACGGCCAACAGAGCACTTCTACGTGTTCCCTTATTTGATTCTCCCCACATCCCTGTAACGTAAGTGACTTCATTTCTCATGTGGTCAACAGGAAACTGAATCTCTCATGTCTTCAGTTACAGATGGTGCTGGAAAACTGCACAGCTACATGTAAAAAAATGAAATTAGAACATTCTTTAACCCCATACACACAAGTAAACTCAAAATTGATTAAAGACCTAAATGTGAGACCAGACACTATAAAACTCTTGGAGGAAAACATAGGCAGAACACTCTCTGACAGAAATCGCAGCAATACCTTTTTTGATCCACCTCCCAGAGCAATGGAAGTAAAAGCAAAAATAAATGAATGGGACCTAATGAAACTCAAAAGCTTTTGCACAGCAAAGGAAACCATAAACAAAAGGAAAAGACAACCCACAGATTGGGAGAAAATATTTTCAAATGATGTGACCGACAGGGATTAGTCTCCAAAATTTACAAACAGCTCATGAGGCTTAATATCACCAAAACAAACAACCCAAGCAAAAAATGGGCAGAAGACCTAAACAGACGTTTCTGCAAAGAAGACATACAGAAGGCCGAGAGGCACATGAAAAGATGGTCAACATCGCTAATTATTAGAGCCATGCAAATCAAAACTACAATGAGGTATCACCTCACACCGGTCAGAATGGCCATCATCAAAAAATCCACAAACAGTAAATGCTGGAGAGGGTGTGGAGAGAAGGGAACCCTCCTACACTGTTGGTGGGAATGTAAGTTGGTACAGCCACTGTGGATAACAGTATGGAGGTTCCTTAAAAAACTAAAAATAGAGTTACCATATGATCCTGCAGTCCTGTCCACTCCTGGACATATATCCAGAGAAAAACATGGTCTGAAAGGATACATGCACCCCAATGTTCATTGCAGCGCTGTTTACAATAACCAAGACATGGAAGCAACCTAAATGTCCATCGACAGAGGAATGGATAAAGAAGTTGTGGTATATATATACAATGGAATATCACTCAGCCATTAAAAAGAATGAAATAATGCCATTGGCAGCAACATGGATGGACCTAGAGATTGTCATACTGAGTCAAGTAAGTCAGACAGAGAAATAGACATATCATATGATATCACTTATATGCAAAATCTAAAAAAAATAATAATACAAATGAACTTATTTACAAAACAGAAACAGACTCGCAGACTCAGAGAACTTATGGTTACTGGGGGGAAGGGTCAGGGGGAGGGATAGAGAGTTTAGGATTGACCAAAAAGATTGTATATCCCTATATTGTACACCTGTAACTTATATAATATTGCAAGTCAACTATACATCAATAAAAAAGAAAGAAAGGAAAAAAAAAGGGGAGAAGAGGGAATTCCCTGGTGGTCCAGTAGTTAGGACTCAGTGCTTTCTCTGCCATGGCCCCAGGTTCAATCCCTGGTCGGGGAACTAAGATCTCACAAGCCGCACAGCTCAGCAAAAAAAAAGAAAAGGAGAAGAGATGCAGGAGAAAGCCATGTGAAGACAGACACCAGAGGGCAGGTGGCCATGGGGTGGCAGAGACAGAGGCTGGGGTGATGCAGCTGCGACCCAAGAAAGGCCAAGGACGATGGCCACCACCAGAAGCCAGAAGAGGGAGCCTGGCCCTGCCAACACCTTGATCTTGGACTTCCAGCCTCCAGAAGTGGGAAAGAAGAGATGTCTGTTCTTTAATCAACCCAGTTTGTGATAGCCTGTGCCAGCAACCCTGGGAGACTCACACAGGCGCTTTGCTTTCATTTGTTTTATTTGCTTTAAACAGTAGGCAGAGGGAAAGGGGAATGAGGAAGGAGACTGATAGTGTAAGATAAAAATGAAGGATTCTTCTTGTTATTTCTATCACCTCATTCCTAGTCTCAACGGGCCGAATAAGACAGAATCGTCTGTGTTCATGGGGAATTAAAAGCCAGCAATGAGCATCTTCCGGGAAAGTGTCCTATTTCCTTAGGCTAAGCTCAAAGAAAAGAGGCCTGAAAACCCCGTCGGTGCTCCTTGAAGTGACCTGACTCTGACTCTTGGGAAGTGGAGATTGATGTCAGCACATGTGGGATCTCGGGGCAGGGGCAGCTCTGAAGCACTTAGGCCAGGAGAGGAGGCCCTACTGCCCCTGAAGCATCAGTCCACCCTTCTTAAAAAGAAATCTATAAAAACTGATCCTTCGGCTCAGCTGTGACAGAGACTGCTCATCAATGCCCAACATCCACTCTCCTATTTTTCAGTCATGGAACACTGATTTTTAGCTGAGCCCACTGTCCCCCAGCCACACGACTCCACTTACCACCGTCGCTGGCAGGTGGTTATTGCCACGCAATCAAGTTCAAGAAAGTGCTGGATGGTGCTTCCGTGAAATACCCTGAAGAGGGAGGAGTCACTCCCTTTCTAGCCACTTTCTTCTTCCTGCTGGCTGGAGAGCATGTGTGTCAGCTGGCGCTCCAGCCACTACTTTGGGCTATGAGGACCAGGGCCACAGTCTAGGGACTGTAGGCCAGAACGTTTGGAGGAGCATGTCCCCGAGGCCCTCAGGGAAATCGTGATGCCAGCCATGGAGGGCCTGCCTACAGGAGAAAATAAAACCTTATGTATTGAAACTACTAGTGATACTGGTTTTTTCCACAAGCAGTCAAGTAAGTAGATCCTTTTATTTACAAATAAAAGCTCCCCTCTTACATTAGACCGATAAAGATATGAAGGGGAAGAAAACAGGCTTCTACACTAAGTTGTGGGGGTTTTTAAAGATTTTTTGATGTGGACCATTTTTAAAATCTTTATTGAATTTGTTACAGTATTGCTTCTGTTTTATGTTTTGGTGTTTTGGCCCCGAGGCATGTGGGATCTTAGCTCCCCGACCAGGGATCAAGCCCGCACCCCCTGCATTGGAAGGCGAAGTCTTAACCGCTGGACCGCCAGGGAAGTCCCTACACTAAGTATTTTTAACCAACCTCCTCTACCCCTGAAATCTTGTTTGTAGATAATTAGATGCATGAAATGGGAATATTTTCTTACTTGCCTGACGGGAATCATTATTCACCCTGAAGAAGAAGTCATAGAGCTACTACAAGAGCAGTTTAAATTCTTTCTTTCTGTTTCTTCCCTGCTCTTATCCTTAGTACATCTCATGTTCCAATCTAATAGTAAAATCGAGCCTCTGTCTTCAGCTGACCTGGGGGACTTCTGCTCCCAGTTCTTCGTTACTGGATAACATTGTCATTTCTAAAGTGATTAAAAGAATTTGATCCTATTAAAAATACAACTTTACCAAATTTGAAACTAGCAAATCTATGTCCTTGCATCTTCTGACAAAGGGGACAGAGGGTCCAGCATGTCCTTCCCACACAATCGTTTCTCTTGTTCTTTCAGTTCTTTGGTCCCTGAGTTCAGCCTCTTCCACATATGTGCTGCTTCCAGAGAGGAACTCAATTTGCTTTCATTTTAACAGCTTCAGAGACACAGTTCAGATGCACCGACGAAGGAAATAAATCACCATATTTAGGATCAGACTGGTAACACATGTATGGAGAAAAAGAGCTGGAGTCTGAGGAAGCCTGAAGTGAACTGGGCATTGCAACTGCCTTCTCCCAGACACAGCAGCATGAGTCACCCACCCAGGACACATCCACCCAGGGGGACGTGTCCACCCAGGGGGACACATTCACCCCGGAGGACACATCCACCCAGGAGGACACATCCACCCAGGGGGACACGTCCACCCAGGAGGACATATCTACCCAGGGGGACACGTCCACCCAGGAGGACGCATCTACCCAGAGGGGTGTATACACCCCTGAGGACACATCCACCCAGGATGACACATTCACACAGGGGGACACGTCCACCCAGGGGAACACATCTACCCCAGAGAACACATCCACCCAGGGGGACACATCCACCTAGGAGGACACATTCACCCAGGGGGACACATCCACCCAGGGGGACGCATCCACCCACAGGCATGCGTCTACCCCGGAGGAGACATCCGCCCAGGAGGACACATCCACCCAGGAAGAAACATCCACCCTGGGGGACACGTCTACCCAGAAGGAGACATCCACCTAGGGGGACACGTCTACCCCAGATGACAGGTCTACCCCAGAGGGTGCGTCCACTCGGGCAGACACAGATGGCCTTTCCCAGATGGCCTTGCAGCTGGCGCTCCACATGTGACCAGGGTCTGCCCAGGCAGGAGGCAGCAATGGGAAGGAGTAGCCCCATCCTGAGAAGTCACCTTGGGCAGCACAGGGTTGCAGCCTTGTGTTTTTTTCAGGCTGTAGCAGCAAGGGCAGGAGCTACGTGGTGGGCCGGGCCAGTGCTTCCGCATTTCTGGCTGGCCTCCAGGCTTTTCTCCTGATGACTGTGCTCTGGCCCTCCTGGGTATTCTGAAGCCACCAGCACTCGTTCTTTTAAAATCTAACTTGGTACAGCCATTATTTTATAATAATTTTTTTTTTTTTTTTTTTTTCTTTTTTTGCTGTACGCGGGCCTCTCACTGTTGTGGCCTCTCCCATTGCGGAGCACGGGCTCCGGACGCGCAGGCTCAGCGGCCATGGTTCACAGGCCCAGCCGCTCCGCGGCACGTGGGATCTTCCCGGACCGGGACATGAACCCGTGTCCCCTGCATCTGCAGGCGGACTCTGAACCACTGCGCCACCAGGGAAGCCCATATTTTATAATAATTTTAAGTGGAGTATACTCTATAAAAATATTGAATCACTGTGTTTTACACCTGAAACTAGTATTGTAAATCAACTGTACTCAATTAAAAAATAATTAATATAAATAAATAATGAACTTGCATTCTGTGGTCTGCAACTAAAACCCTGATACGTGGGAAAGTGGAACATTGGGACGCTGTATTTTGTATGCAAACCCCTGCTCATTCCCTCAGGAATTCTATACTAAACCTATGTATTATTCTTCAAGCTCTCTGCTGCTGAATATTATTTAAATTTGAAAGTATCAAGAGCAGAAGCAAGTTTTGATGCAGGTATTTCTTAAAATCCCCTCCCAACCTAACTCTGTTGAAATAACTTATCTCGTTTTCAATGTATCCTATCTGTAGGTAAACTACACGCTTTGCAAATGGAAAACGAGAATAATCAGTTCTGAAGGACAACCTCAATTTGGCCAACCTCTAACATTTATTAATAGAATACACTTTGGGGGGAAAAAAAGACAAGCTTGAGAAAGTGAAAGATAGATGTTGTTTGAATTGATCAATAGTTTATAAAAACTCGAGCATGAAATCTGTGGACACGGTTGTTCTTACAATCCTGTGCTTGCTTCATTTCAAGGAGAGACTCCCTTTGGAAGTGATACCCACAGTCTATGCCCACCGGGGGCCCTGCCAACTATGCTGAGCATATGATATTCATGACACCTTTCTGCAAATTTTTTAATTCTCCACTTTCTTACTTGTCTGACACAAACAACAGGTTTAAGCTGGATAATCAGTTTGTGCTTGACCAGAAGGAGAAGGAGATTAGGTGGAGAAGCAAACTGGTCCGTCAACAGGAGTGTCCTTGTTCTGTCCCAGGGCTGAGCCACAAGCCACACGGCTGCCCACCACGCTCAAGCTTCCCCCTAAACCCTGAACCCAAGGATACCACGGCAACGGCAACGCGCGGGCGGAAAAGCCGAAGGCCCTTCCAGGCAGCCCTGCGGCTGCTCTAACCTACTATTCAAGTGTGAAAGTTTAATGGATGCCCTTAAGAAATCAAAATGTGTTTTCTGGCACGTAACTGTTTCTTTTCTCCTCTGCTTTACAAGAAGACTCATGAATCAATAAATACCACGCCCGGCCCCCCGTGGCAGGTCCATCCCTGAGCTGTCTCACCACCTGCTCCTCCGGGAGGGACACAGCCTTGTAATAAAAGGCATCCTTAACGAAGGACCTGGAGGAAGTCGGGGTGTTAACAGCAGCGTCCTCTCCCTCCAGGGAGGGGTTGCCCCTCCAGCAGTGGCCCCTGCGAGGTGGGCGGTCCTCACAACATCCAGCCGCCTCTCCCTCCTGCGCGCCTCTGCTTCCCGGCATGTCAGTGGTCCTTTGAATGTCTCTTCCTGGGAAACTCTGGCGGCTTTGTGGACAGCCACACAGTCCTGTGATCACACAGGACTCCTCACCCAGGCAGAAAGACCTACGCCTGCCGTCCTGAAATTCTGAATAATTTTCGCAGAGGGGTCCTGCCACCAGTCAGCGAGGGGCCTGGTGATGAGACGCGGAGTCCAGTGTGCAGAGAAGAGCCTCAGCGAGGCCCTGCCCTCAGGAACAGAGCCCCGGGCGTCGGGGAGCAGTAAGTCCTTGGGCCGAAGGGACACAGGAAGATTGCCAACTGCTTCGAGGAAAAGTGAGCCCTGAGCTGGGCCTTCCATGTCTGCAAAAGTCAGACTGGCTGAGAACGCAGGCTGAAGGAAGCAGGTTCTCCCCTGAACCTGGACACCCAATCCCTTAGTGAGAGACACGCTGTTCCCTTTCTCCTCATGCAGATCCCTGCATTCCTGCAGACCGAGGGGCTCCTGGTTACATTTCTTTTTTTTTTTTTAAACATTTATTTATTATTTATTTATTTATTTTTGGCTGCGTCGGGTCTTAGTCACGGCTTGCACGATCTTCATTGAGGCGAACGGGGTCTTTCCTTGTGGTGCGCAGGCTTTTCTCTAGTTGTGGCGTGCGGGTTTTCTCTTCTCCGGTTGTGGCTCGCAGGCTCCAGGGCACTTTGGCTCTGTAGTTTGCAGCACGTGGGCTCTCTCACTGAGGCCCACGAGCTCAGTAGTTGTGGCGCGCGGCCTTAGTTGCCCCGCAGCATGTGGGGTCTTAGTTCCCTGACCAGGGATCGAATCCGCGTCCCGTGCATTGTAAGGCAGATTCTTTACCATTGGACCACCAGGGAAGTCCCTGGTTACATTTCTAACAGCTATTCTGTTCCAGGAATTGTGCTGAGCCCTTTCCTTTCCATGTATTCCCTCTTTTAATCCTTCCAACCACACGAGGTATGCATCACGACCCTCCTCTTACAGGTGAGGAAACTGATTGGGTACCAAGCTCACAGCTGCCCACTGAGACCCCAGGAGCACTGTAGATACCTATCAGCTCCAAGGAACCCAAGGCCTGTGTGTTCACAGGGTCTCGTTATGCATTGAATGGCCTCCCCACAAACCTGTATGTCGTAGTCCTAACCCACAGTACCTCGGAACGTGACCTTATTTGGAGATAAGTAGCTTTGTGTTTTTCAGTTTTTTGGGCCACGCCATGCGGCATGCGGGGTCTTAGTTCCCCAACTAGGGATCGAACCTGTGCCCCCTACAGTGGGAGCGTAGAGTCTTAACCACTGCATCACCAGGGAAGTCCCAGGGAATAAGTAGTTTTGAGGATGTAAGTAGTTGTGATGGTCACCCTGGAGCAGGGTGGGCCCCTCCTCTGGGATGACTGGTGTCCTTAAAAACAGGGAAAGGTGGACCCAGACGCGCGCAGAGGGAGCAGGCCATGGAGACCAGAGTTCTGCTGTCACTAGTACGGCCCTGCCAACACCCTGATCTCGGACTTCCGGCCTCCAGACCGCGAGACAGTGAATTTCTGTTGCTTTAAGCCCCCCTATTTGTGGTACTTTGTTACTGCAGCTCTGGGAAACTGATACAGGTCTCCTCAACTGTTTCCAGGGCTTCACTGTATCATCACAACACCCCAGAGAGAGTCGTGGGACCTCACCATACCCACGCCAAGGCCACTGGAGGCCCAGGGACTCGCGGGGACCACACAGCACAGCAGGAACAGAGCAGGGACCAGAGCACTGGCAACTGCGTCTGAGGTTCTCGTCGCCATCGCTTGAAGTCTTCTAAGGAAAAATGTATTCGGTGGGAGAAATACTTCAAAGGTTTTATTGAAATAAAGTGACAGCAACACAGCAGCATAGACTCAGGGTTGGGGCTTTTGTGCTTTGGGGAATGGAAAAATGTAGATGGGACTTTCCTGGAGGCCCAGTGGTTAAGACTCTGCGCTTCCAACGCAGGGGGAGTGGGTTCGATCCCTGGTTGGGGAACTAAGATCTCGCATGCCGCGCAGCACAGCCAAAAATTTAAATAAATAAAGCATATGTATTCTTTAAAAAAAAAAAGAAAAAACTTAAAAAAAAATCTAGTCTGGATCATTCACACATCACTCAAAATTTCATTTTTCCAGTTGAGAGACAAAATATGTGAACAGACACAGCCAGACCACATGTGACAACCTGCCTCGGACCCACAACCTGCAGCGTGTGAAATAAAATTCATGTTTTATGGCAAGACAAGAAAAATCTAAACATGAAAACTCTTCTCTGCCCTTTGGCCTCCTCTCTCCCCACACTGTGCACTGTGTACCTGCACTACGCATCGATCAAACCTCCCCCATCAGCAGAAATACCTGCTCAACCAAAAAGAGCCACGTTCTCCCAGCACCAAGACAACCCCTTAAAAGAGAACGTTCCTCCTTGAGCTCGTAAGGGTCACGTGACCCCCCGCGATGGCACTTAGATCTGGATTACGCAGGCTGTCGATAATACATCATTTAATGTACACTCTGCTCTGTCTCAAGAAAACGCTTCTATAACTATGCCGTCCGTGACTTGTAAAGGGCAGAACAGTTCTCAGAGCTTTCTGAGATGCTCTTCCCGGGTTATCATCCTCAAATTTGGCTCAGATAAAATTTCCCAATTCTTTCTTAGATCGACTGATGAATTTTTCATCGACAAGCATCATCAGCCCAGGAAGCCAAACCGCACGAGCAGCAACCAGCCCAAGACAGCCAGGACTCTATCGATAACGGACAGCTTCCCTGATTTCTGACCCCACTTCCAGCTCAGGACCAACTGGGGAAAACCCAACATGCTCCCCTAACCAATCACGTGGGGAAGCTGGCCGCCCTAGGTCCCCCGCGCCCATAGCCTCCACCAGGGCGCCCCGGAGCCCCCTTCCCCTGGATGGACCCCTGCGCTCCACCAGCGCTAAGTAAGCAGCCTCTTACTTATGTGGTTCTTCATTTATTTCCATACAACAAAGTTTTATCTTCTTTACCACCAATTATTTTTCCCTCAACTAAAAGGAAAGCCGTTTTCATCTTTAATGCTCCTCTACATTCTCCAGAAGAGGTGCTGCCATGAAAAACAGCCAGAGGGCAGGGCAGGGGGACAATCACAGTCCCCCCTGGATAACGAACGGGCAGAGCCCACGCGATGGAAGGCTGACCACAGTCTCCAAAGTTCTGAACCAAAAACGTCTGAAAGTAAATGACCTTTAGAAACTCTTTGCCCTAACCACAAATAGGATGCCCACTAAAACTATTAAAATGAATAAAAATTGTTTTCCTCTTTAAGAATATCCACCCCCCCCGAAAAAAAAAGAATATTCCCCAAAGCACACAATTGTGACTGGAGATTAAAGAAAACTGGGGGTTCTCACTCAAGAACAAAGGATGTCAGCATAACATCATATCGTTCTTATTTTTATCATACTCGTTAAAAGGAATCTGTTTTCCCTAAAAAATAAAAATTGTTGTCCCAGTGACCAGCACACTATCAATCCCCCACCCCCACCCCAGTTAGCACTGTAGGAACCCCTGGCATCTCTCAATCTCTTCCTGTCAGGGATTTTGTTCATATTTGAAATCAAACTCCAATGGATAGGAATTATGTCCTTGCAGAAAAACTGCATAAATGCAGCCTGCAGACTGTAACACACTGAACGCGTGCATCCTCTCAGATGATGAATGAGAGCATAAGAAATGAAAAATTACGGAAAGAAATGCCCAACAGCCCAGTTTCTTAATTACAATCTTCCTGCAAAATATACCAAAATACTTGCTGTAACTTCAACTTTCCTTAATTTTTTTTATCACCAATGACCATCAGAAGCACAATTATCATTTCTCTTCAGTTCACAGTAAAATAAAAGTAATTATTCCAAAGTAAAAACAAAAAAATCCTTTTTAGAAACCTCAATTTCCCTCAGTCTACCAAGAGCAAGATGAGAGAGGGCCCTCCTCCGACAACCCGATCCGAAGGCGGCTCTCCCTGGGGGATCCCAGTAGGACGGATCCCCCAAACTCTGTCCTCTGGACCACTGGTGCCGAGAGGTGTTCCTGTTTCGGGGGCCAGGGTGTAGACATGGAACGCAGTGCACTACATTGTGCTCAGAAGGACACGACGCATCCCAGCATATCAAAAGCTCTCGTCAACTGTGTAAAGAAAGATGCTTTCTAAAAAAAAAGAAAGAAGAAATGTGCTTTCTTTAACACAAGGTTTCCTAAATATATCTGAGCTTGGAACTTGTTTCTCATCTCTCTGCTATAACAAGCACATCGGAAGCAGTTGCTTGGTATTAAGCCACAGTTCACTTGTGAGCAGGCCTGAGTAATTTTTGTTGGTCTCCATGGGGTCTCTGGTTCAAGTCCTGTGTCCAGCAAGCCCGACTCTGTGTGGTGGACACAGACTGGAATTCTGCTCATCATCAGTCACTTCTCATCCCACGTGGTCAAGAGAACCTGGTCGTGGGGAGGCCGGGGAGAGGCAAACTGCTTGGTCTAAAGGTCTGTAACTCTCATCCCCACAAACCCATCTCTGATGTTGGGGAAAGAACACCAAGTCCCTTTCCCATTCTATTCACACCGGCAACAAGCATCCCCCTGGGGTAAGGAACTGAAGAAGCAGACGTCCAGTATTTACAGCCCCAAGGCTTTCTAGAGCAGTCCACTGGAATGGCGGAGTTTAAGATTTAAGAAAAAATATATACGCTCAAAAATGTATATCCCTTTGCGTGAATGTATCAGTGATTTTTTCTTTTTTTTAAGAAAAAACAAAATCCTGAAAAACTATCCCCAGGTGTGGTTTTTAAGCCCTATCGACATCATTATTCCATTTTTATGTAGCTGATTTCCTACTGTGACACTGTGAAACCAGGCACCTACTTTACTATGCCATGAATATAACAACTTCTCAGGGCACTGGCACGACAAACTTAGTACACATATCATTATGAGTGGTTTAGCGATCACCACCGAATTACAGAGGATGGCTTCCTCCTTGGAAGGGACACTGTTCATAAAGGCTCGGCACAAGTGCTGTCAGTTCTTTAAAAGTTACTCAACTGCAAATCAACCCGGACATGAACGGCATATCACCAGAAAGTTCATAATGCTATTCATCTTTGCCAGTAGGGGACGTTTAAGTTACATATACTATTGTAATAACGTTCTTAAACTCTAATTCAGAGCACTGTAATGATATCACGCAATAATGTTTTGATTACCTATAATGTTTAATTTATCCCAGACTAAGAGCTAATGAATAAATGTTAAAACATACTAATTCAGCTCAAGAAAATGACTGCATAATCAGAAATGCAAGTTCAGTATACCATCCTAATTAAGATGAGTCATGTCAGTGGAAAATACCAGTCACTTGTACCTTTATAGCTCACAAACATTTCTCTTGATAGCTTATTTCTAATTACTATTTAGAGCACTCTTTCTACACTGTGCTGTATCATAAGTCCTTCTATAACAGCTCTCAAATACCACTGATTATGGACAAATCATAGGAGCTCTTTTTCTACAAAAGAAACAAAGCACAGAGCTAAGAAGAGTGAAAACACCTACTGCTTCTAAATTCAGCAGGAGCAATTGTCTTTCAGTTTTAAAACTGAAAACTAACTGCATCCACTGGCCGTATACTCTATTATACTAAAACCCCAAAAGCCCACTCCCCACCTTCATCTGACGATCGTAGGCGCTGGCCGCTCTGATTCCTTTTGCCCACTGTTCCACAGGGTAAGGCTCGAACTTTCTGCCAGTCTTCCCTGGCTGCCTCTGCCAGACCGTCTGGTCTCACGAGACAACTTTCCCAAGAGAACACTCCAGAGCAGCCCTCGCGTCTGGCTGACTCTCCTCTTTTCTTCCACGTCTGCTCAGACTCTAGAGAAAAGCTACAGCTCTGGGCTGAAACTTCCAGGCACGGCTGCACCAACCTGATCATCCACGCTCATGTCTAAAATTGTTTCACGTGCCTGAGGACTTTGTTCTCCAGAGAAAGACCGAGTTCTGCACCCAGCCCCACCTTGGACGCCTCTACTCCATCCATACCGGGCCTGTGTGTTAGTGAGGCATTTCATTGCCGTATCAGCCCCTTCTGGCTGCTTCCCCACACCTCCACCCGGCTGGCGTCTCTCGTGGTCTCAGCTGGGTGTCGCTTGCGCGGGAAGCTGCGACGCCACCCAGGGCCCCTGTGGTGTGTCTCAGCGCACCCCGCACTTCCTTCTCTCGTGGCCCTTCCACAGCCTGTGGCCATCTGCGATTACCTGCTTAACGCACAGCTCTCCCACCGCGAAGGAGACTCCACCCCAGACCGGCACATCCTGGGGCTAACAGGCACTTAGCAAACGTGCGTTGATGGAACGGGGACTTAGCACAGTGCCCAGAACCCAGCAAGCACTCGACAAATGATGGCTTTTCCCAGTTTAAAAAAACGAAAACCGGAGGCAACCGCACAAACCCAGAGGGTGTGGTTCTATAGACTACAGTCTGAGAGGTGCAGTGAGAGCTGGACCACAGCCTCCTGTGGTTTCCTTGACAATGTCCCCATCCCCTCCTAGCTCATCTTTCCAGGAACTCTGGTCATCGGAGTTGTCCAGTGAGGTGGGATCCTGCGGCCACTGGCTCCCCTGGAGCACATAACCCCCATCAGCAGGTGAGCAGGAGAAAGAAATGAACTGATATTAACAAGGACCAGCAACAAGCCGACAGCAATGCCAGGGTCTGAAGGCAGGATTTCAGCTGGCCCGTTCTCTGCTCAGTCGCCAAGTTCAGCCACACTGCCGTGAAGAGGGACACCAAAAGCACCCCTCAGAACTCGTTCTCATCTGGTCACCACGGCCAAATTAGCTATAAGCACGAGGACAGACTACTCAGGCCAAAGTGTGTCTGATGGGAAACCATTAAAACGGTATCTGCAGTAGGTGCTAGTGCAGCCGCGAGTGACTTAAATGGCGCTCTGATCAATTGCTACAGCTGATCTGACCCCTTAACATTGAAAATATAGCCAATGCCGTATCATTTAAATTTCATTGGCCATCATAAACTCTTGGGTTTGTAATTATTAATTTTTAACAATGTATATAGCTATATTCCTCTTTTATCAATCAAAAATTTTTGAAATTCTTAGTAGCAAATACTGTTAACTTATATATATATGATTGTACACACACACACATAACCAGAAATAATCTGTTGCATCCCAAGCTAAAAACAAGGGGGTAAAACCTGAGAAATTAATCATCAGAGAATAAACAGCTGCTTACTTTTGAGACATAAGACAGGGTAGAAAGAACTAATATTTTAACATGAGAAAAATCCTTCCGTGATACCAATATCAAGCGATAGGTCTTTTCCTCCTTTTAAACAAGATTTATTTCCATCCGACCAAGTGAAATTGATATAATTGCCAGTTAGAGCCCCACACAATTATTTTGCCAATCAATTTATATTTCTATTTAACAAGCATGACAGTTACTTTTAAAAGAAACATTATGAAATAGTCTTCAATCAAGTAAAGAATTCTTTAACAGATAAATATTCTTAATGGCGCTCTCTTGTGGTTTGAAGCTACACGCTTGATTGACCTCACAAGCCTGTTCAGCACAATCGTACTTTTTACAAATGAGATAAAACGCAGGGATCATAAAAAATGAATTCATCACAAAACTGTCGGTACTGAAGTCACACGAGAGCTCGTCAGGCGTATTAGTTAAGTTGGAGAATGAACTGGCCATCGCTACCATAAAATATACTTACGTCTTCAAGATTCCTGTGGGGTCATTTCTTCCGCTGGGCTCTCCCGCTGACCACACTGCAGACGGTGACACAGCGGAGGGAGGTCCTCTCACACACGTGTGCTACGGCATCGCACACCCACCTGTCAGGTATACGGAACACCTACTGGAGTCATGGCTTAAGAGCCAGATTTTTTTTTCAGAAACCTACTAAGTTCTTAACAGCTTTACTGAGATAAAGTTAACTGGCTACAGAATTCACCTACTTAGTGTGTATAATTCAATGGCTTTTAGTGTATTCCCAGAGCTGTACAATCCTCACTAGGATCAACTTTGGACACTTTACTCATCCCAGAAAGAAACCCCGTACCTATTGGTAGGTACATTTCCTCCTAACCTTCCCCACCCCCCAACCCTCTCCCAGGCGACCACTGATCTATTTGATATAAGAGCTAGATTGGGGGAAGGATGTTGTGTACAATTTTATTTTTTATCTTTTTAAAAAATGTTTATTGGAGTATAGTTGATTTACAATATTGTGTTAGTTTCAGGTGCACAGCAAAGTGATTATTATACATATACATATACCCACTCTTTTTTAGATTCTACTCCTATATAGGTCATTACAGAGTATTGAATAGAGTTCCCTGTGCTATACAGCAGGTTCTTATTAGTTATTTATTTTATATATAGTAGTGTGTATATGTCGAACCTAATCTTTCAATTTATCCCTCCCCCCTTTCCCCCATAAGTTTGTTTTCTACATCTGTGACTCTATTTCCATTTTGTAAATAGGTTCATTTGTACCATTTTTTTAGATTCCACATATAAGCGATATCATATGATATTTGTCTTTCTCTGTCTGCCTTACTTCACTTAGTATGATAATCTCTAGGTCCATCCATGTCGCTGCAAATGGCATTATTTCATTATTTTTTATGGCAGAGTAATATTCCATTTTATATATGTACCACATCTTCTTTATCCATTCAAGAGATACATGTTATATCGTTAAAAAGTCTTAAAGTCATGATGGGTAACACCCCAGACACCCAAAACCCAGCTTTTATCCAAGGATACCCAAACACACAACACTTCTCACTATACAGCATACCCAGCCTGGAAAAACCAGGGATGGAGTCTTCGTGTGAACAGAAATTTAATTCAATATTTAACGGGCACCCACCACGTGCCGGGCACTGCGAAGGTCCTGGGGGCACAAAAATCAGTCCCGTTTTCCAGAACCTCAGCCAGGTGAGGGACAGAGGGCATAGCTGGTGCGTGGGTAAGAAGAGGCTGACTCAGTGGGGAAGGTCCAGGAAGGCTTCACACATCGATGATGCTGGAGCCGAGGGCGAGAGCACTCAGGGAAAGAAACCCCTTCTGGGGCTGATCCCTTCAGGATGCTGTGCACCAACCTCCCCTTGAAATAACACCGTGATACCAAAAGGGAACTTTCAGATCCCAGTGTGTTCAACTAAACATGTCTATGGAACACGCATAGCCAAAACTGAGGCATCCTCACACTGGCCATACAGCAGCAGCTCCCAGCACAGAGCCAGGTGTAGTGTGCACCTGTTAATCCCAAACTCCTAATTGATCCCTCCCCACCCTTTCCCCTTTGGTAATCATAAATTTGTTTTCTGTCTGTGAGTCTGCTTCTATTTTGTAAATCAGTTCATTTGTATCATATTTTTAGTTTCCGCATATGAGTGGTATCATGTGATATTCGTCTTCCTCTTACTTCACTTAGTATGATAATCTCTAGGTCCATCCATGTTGCTGCAGATGGCATGATTTCAGTGAATGCATACTTTAGATCAAATAATGACTTCTCTGCTTCCTAACTGTGTGGTCTCGAGCATGTGATTAAATCTCTTTGAGCCATAGTTTTTAACCTGGAAAATGGGGGAATAATAGTAATGCCAACTTCACAGGCTGCTAAGATTAAATAAGGTCACGTGCACTCAGCACTTGGCCAAGTTCCCCACACACTGTGCTCAGCTCGGGGCCACAACCCAAATGGACTCGGGACTTTGGCAACTGGGTCACAATCTTGCTCTCATCTCCAAGGCCCCACCCCACCTGGATGATGCCAGCACGCACCAATCTATCCAACACGCTCATCTCAAAATTCCCTCATCTCTCCCATTTCCAATGGCCTCTACACAATGACCACTCACTTCAGTGATCCTGTTCTCACTGAGAAGTGCTCTACCTCTGAAATCTTAAACACTTACATCTTCCCTATGAGCCCACCCCCCTGACCTTGAAACTCAGGACCTTCAATACTCCCTTCCCTTTACCCCCCACCCACCCGGACTTCATAGACTTCAAGGACAGAGAAGCCCCAGGACACCTGCCCTGTCGCCACACTTGCCCAGCAAAACCCCACCCCTAAGGAAGTTAACTCGCTGCCTTCCTGCCTCTTCCGTCCGGGCTCCATGGAAGTTCCAGTGAAGGGCGTCCCCCGCCTGCCCTGTGGATTTGTTCCACTAGAAGGATCGGGTGCATCCTGGGCCTCTCCTCCCCTCAACTCTGGACCACATCATCTCCCACCTCTGCGAGGACCTTGATCAAGGAGTTACCTACCCCTCCCCCATTGGTATCTTTTTTGGTTTTTTTTTTGGCTGCATTGGGTCTTCGCTGCTGCGCGTGGGCTTCCTCTAGTTGCGGTGAGCAGGGGCTACTCTTCGTTGCGGTGTGCGGGCTTCTCATCGCAGTGGCTTCTCTTGTTGTGGAGCACGAGCTCTAGGCGTGTGGGCTTCAGTAGTTGTGGAACGTGGGCTCATTAGTTGTGGCTCACGGGCTCTAGAGCACAGGCTCAGTAGTTGTGGCGCATGGGCTCAGCTGCTCCGCGGCATGTGGGATCTTCCCAGACCAGGGCTCGAATCCATGTCCTCTGCATTGGCAGGCGGATTCTTAACCACTGCGCCACCAGGGAAGCCTCCCCGCTGATATCTTGAACTTCCCTCTCCTGTTTTCTTCCCCTACCCCTCACACATTTAGGGAAAAAATCATAAGCCTCATGTTCTTTGATCCAGTCTTGGCTAGAAAATTAATCAAAGCAGAAGTGGAAGCCCTCAGGAGGAGGTGATAATGCTCCCTCTGCAAAAACTGAGAGGCTGTTCCCACAGGTGGGCTGTAAAGAGCAACCCAGAGCCAGCCACCGCATCTTGTTAGAAAGGGAACGCTGGCAGATACTCACACACCAGTTAACCAGGTTTTCCTTAAGTAAGGCGTTCCTGTTATATTCTTATCATCATAAAGTTATGTTTACATCTGTCAAATGGGGTAAAGTGACTTCTTGTCGTATCTACAGGTTTAATAGTTGTAAAAACTACTGACTTGTAATTTTAGAATGTTTTGTTAAAGTGTGCATTGGTTGAAATTTTTTATAGAAAACTGTTCGCTGAGAGTTATAAGGCATTTATAAGGCATCACAGAAGGTTGATTTTACCCATCGACTCCATTAATACTTAACTCATTGCTACCTTATGATCTAGTGCTAATTCAATCTGAAGAAGAGGTATGTGTAGATTTTCTTAAAATTACTAACAACTCTAAGCATCTTTCCTCCTTACAGAATGACCAATGCACACTGCAGAATCACATCCCATTTCTACATACAGTATCTGGCAGGTTTATTGAAAAAACCAAAAAAATTATAACTCCAATCTACTAACAGCAACGAGGCCACTGCAATTCTCAGCTAGATGAGGAAACAGAAGAGAAACCATCTGCGTAAGCAACAGCCAGAATTTAGATTCAGATCTTTCAGATTCAAAACTCCTTCCTCTGCTCACCAGGGTTGTCAGCCCCAGCTACAGACGGGCATCACCTACGGGGCTTAAAAACAGAAAGTGAAAAATGAATGCCTTCCTTGTTCCCTCCCTCTCCCTGCATCCTGATGCATGTGATCTGGGAGGGGTCTTGGCCGGAGTTGAGGGCCCCTCACCACACCAGTCACGTTCTCATGTATGACTCTGTCCCACCAATGTTATGTTAAAACAAAATGCTCTGATGAAGATTCTGTAAGACGAGAATCAAAAGTACAGTCTCAAAGATAATCTTGTCCCAAACAAGGGCAACGGGAGCTTTACAAGTTCTGTAGTTGAAGGACGGGTTACAGTAGTTCTAGCTTAGCCGACGTGGGTGACACTGGGCTCCTGACACAGGGTCATTTGAGGGGCAGCTAAAGCAGGAAGTGGGCACGACCCCTCTGAAGCCCGGGGCCGGCACTGGCGCACAGGAGCGCATTGCTCTAGGAGTTTGGGGGAAACGCACCTGCCAGCAAGGCACCTGGCCAATCAAAGCAAGCGGGGACCAAGCAGAGGCAGAAACGGTGCGTTCTCTGTGAGAAGCGCAGAGACGGTGAAGCTGGGGAGGCAAAGGGCCCCAGTGGGAAGATGCCCACCAAGACGGGAGACAGGAGGGGCCCCGAGGGCCCCACGGTTCCTGAACAGAAGAGGAAGGCGGCGGAAGCGGTGTTAGGGGAGGTGACTCCTGCCAACACGCAGGGTGCACAGGGCGCCTGCATGGGAGTTGGGAGAGTTGGGATACAGGGTCTGGAATACCAGGAGGAAGCAACCCGGCCCCGGGGCCCTGAGCAGAGCAGACCCCAGTGGGGTCCAAAGCAGAGTTTGGACAAAGGAAGAACCCAGTGGCCTGAGACTCTCCACCGCAGAGCTGGAGGGCCCGGGGCTGCTGAGCATCAGGTGCAAGTGGCAGGGCCTGCCTACGGCCCGGGAAAACCGATTTCACAACACTGAGCGGAAAGATTCCTGTATCACCCCAAACTTCTTAACCTTAAAAAGTAAAACCGGGCTTCCCTGGTGGCACAGTGGTTGAGAGTCCGCCTGCCAATGCAGGGGACGTGGGTTCGTGCCCTGGTCTGGGAAGATCCCACATGCCGCGGAGCGGCTGGGCCCGTGAGCCATGGCCGCTGAGCCTGCGCGTCCAGAGCCACGGGAGAGGCCACAACAGTGAGAGGCCCACGTACCGCAAAAAAAAAAAAAAAAAAAAAAAGTAAAACCAAATGTTTCTTTACAAAGGCAAATTTTCAGAGAATAAAACATACTTCATGACCTTGAAGAAATACCATAAATAATAGTTTAAAAAGTAACCTAAGTATTATATGAAGAATGGGGTAAAACTAAATCTCCTAATTTAGGAAATTACCTTTCAAGCCAGCAATCCACTCAGCAGATGTCAGAGTAGCTACTCAAAGCTTAAAGCCATGAATTCTGAATTCCCAGGAAGGGGCGGTGGGAACCACGAGGCGCGTCCCTCCACCCGGCCCCCGACGCTCACAGGCCCATCCACACCACTTCCGGCGGCCGAGTGGTCACTGCAGGACAGGCAATCCACATCACTTTAGGAAACTTCCTCCCCAAAACTTGGTGTCAATCATCAGAGCCTCCACAGAAGTGAAACAAATTTCAGTATTCTTTGAAAGAAGTTCAGGCACAAAGGGGAAAACCAAAAGACCACTACAGCACAAGAGGAGATCTTTATAAAGAGTCTAACTGCTTTTATTACAATGGTGCAAGGTAGTATTTCATCGAACACTCACCAACAGCAAACCGGCATCTTCTATAAAACAATTCCAGAAAGTTCAAACAAGAAAATGAAAGGATACGTTGTCTATACTAATTGTCACACAACACTGCTTAGTGTTTAACCTCCCCATCCTCCAATAAAGCGTAACCATTTCCTAGCAAACACGTGACCAGAGAAGTGTGCTCTGCTTTATTTTGTTTGCCTACACACACATCAGAACATGCCTCACAATTAAAAACGTTTTATGACAACACTCCATGACATGGACATCTACGCGTGCTCGGGATCAGCCAGTTGTACCAAATACCGTAAAATACAAAATGATAGGAAATATAAACATCAATTTGTATTTCAAGTTTATAACATTTTATTTACAAAAATAGTCTGGGAGGAAAAGGGTTGAGAGCCCCATACTCTGCCCTGGGTGGGGAGCTATTTTGCGCCGTGTTCTAGGGTTTTCCGTAACAAATCTGAGAGTCGCAGCTGAATTCCTCCGGAATTGGATCTGTGGACTCGAAGCTCGGGTGGAGAGGAGAGCGGGGCGGGGGGGCGGGGGGAGGCTGGGCGCGGAGATGGCTTTGCTGGGCTGCCCGGCACCACGGCACGCGCGCTATGTACAGGAGCCGGTCTCCTCCGGGTCTGAAGGACACTTGCGCACCTGCCGCGACACCACTGGAAGGGCGGTGTCAAAGCCGCCACTAAGACATGACTCCAAAGACGGGGTTGTGGCGGCAGATGCTGGGGCCGTACTCCTCGTAGCCCTTCTTGGTGTGACAGACCTGGAAGAACTCCGGCTGCGAGAGGCAACCAGCAGAAGGAGCATAAATGCTCCAGAAGGGAAATGAAACCAAGTCAACGACCAAGCAAATGAGAAACTCTCCTCACCCCAAACCTCCATCCTCTCCCCGATGGCCTCTGTCACAGATTCTGACCTCTTCAAAGCGGGAGCTTATTCCATTTTTTCCAAACTTACTCAGCTTCTATTTAGGAACAACTACGTGCTCGCCCTAAATCAGCAGTTTGTTAGCTAGTCCCAAATTTGAGGCAAGAAAGTAGTAATTACTCGGAAAAGTCACTGGAACTAATGATTAATGCAAGATGTTTTAGGTTATTTTTGGATTCTCTTATCCATATTCTCTGTAACCCCTAATTGGCAAGGATGCCTACGAATTAGCTGTGCAGTTTAAATGGTCATTAAAGTTATTTCTTCTATCTCAGAATTAAATGTGCGGCTGTTTAGAGCCACACACAATTAGAACACACATAATTTAACCTCCAAAAGACAGTATTTATTCAAACTCAGCAGAGAACACAGAGATGAAAAGACAGCACAATCTAGAAAAGGACTTACAGTTGAGGCCAGCATCGAGCCTCCGAACCACACCGCATAGCGCTGCATATGATGTGTTATCACCTGGACCTCCACGGGCTTGGGCTGGAAGGGGAAGTGATGTGTGCTGACTCACCTGTGCAGGTGCCCTTCCACACCCTGACGCCCTTCCACCTACTGGACGGGGCTCCACTCTGAGGGCCTCCTCCCATCCCGCAAGCCCTGCCCTCAGGTTCAAGCACCTCTGCACTCCGCCCTAAAAGGAAGGTTCTCAGCCACTCCTGCTGCCAAATCCACCTGGCCCCCAGCCCCCAGCCCCCTCCCACCCCCCACCCCCGCCCGGCCCCAGGAGGTGCAAAGAACAAAGCACACAAGTCAAGGGCAGGTTACCTCTATGTAAAGGCATTTTAAAAAGTAAAATATCCAAGCAAATAACCCAACTGCTTTTCTTTAACTAAACAAATTAGTTGTAGCATTTAGAGATAATTCCAAATAACACTAAGTGTCCCAAAAATACTATAAAAATTACACTTTGCCAACAGTGTGATCCCACTAGGTGAGGACACACAGGTTAGCTCCCATTCACCCCACACCAAAGCCCAAGCTTGCTTGGGTAAACTGAGTAAATTCACCAGCTAGTTAAGAATTATCATCTTGGAGGAACACAGCACGAACGCCCTGCTCGTGTTAGTTATCTGAGTTTAATGAGAATGTTCCCAAAGGACGTCAAAGTTCCTCACTGTGAACTGACGCATCTCCTTGGGATGCTGGTCATTACACTACACACTGACCTCTTACACAAAGGAAACTGCTGGCGTGCGTGCGTCGGTGCGCAGTGTAAAGCTGCACAGCTGCCTCACGAGGTCCGTAGCCGCCCTGACCGCACACCTGGGGTGAGTCCAGGTGACAAACCTCTGAATGTCACTTCACACGGTGGCTGAGAGTGGCTGCAACTTGCACTTCTCCCTCGCTGCCCAGACGGGCACGCCCGCCGGCCTGTGCTGGCGAGGGGCCTCACCTTTATTCTGCCGCCACTGAGCTCCTCGCTGAGTCTCAGTCTGGCGTCCACCACCCTTTTTAAGTCTCTCTGCAGGCGACGTCCAAAGTCCCTGAACATCGTCGAGCCCCCCGAAAGAACGACATTCTAAAAGACACAAAGCAGAGGTTTCCTTGCATGAAATCACCCGCCCACGCTGGCCTAGTGACCTGCCCACGACACACCCCACGCGCCCAATTGCTTGTTTGAATAACACACTTCAATCTATGTGAAAAGATGATCACCGAAGCAGAGCTAATGCTATCGAGAAAGTAAAAACTGTACTTTTCTTCCTGTGTCACAAATTCTTTCTCTTGGTGCTCTTCCTCAATTATAACCAAGTGAAAACACACTGCCTGTTCCATTTCTCAAAGGGCCATCTTCTACCAACACCCCTCCCCGTTTCCTCTTGACAAACTGCAAATCTAGATCTTTCAGACAACGTCCTGCCCCAGGATCAACATCACGAATAATCACTGCTGCACCCGGTCACCCGTGGAGAAATCCCTCAGAAACAACAGGAGACGGTTCGGCTCCTACCAGAGTCAAGGGGCCACCAACCCATGCTGCTCTCAGGGGTCACCCCTGCTCACCGACACTCCTCCTCGACCTGGCCAGGAGCTGAGAGAACCAGGACCAAGTCCCGGACAGGTCAGGTGGCAACCTTACTAGAGTAAAACAAGGGCATTCTGATCCCTACCTTCTTGAAGAGACAGGTCTCTTCACCTGCTAACACCTTCACATAAACTGTGTATCTGTTTGCTACTGAGAATCACCATTTAAAAGCATTCTTGATATTCTGGGCATCATATCTTAGAATAAGCCTCACA
Source organism: Lagenorhynchus albirostris (assembly GCF_949774975.1). NCBI lineage: Eukaryota > Metazoa > Chordata > Mammalia > Artiodactyla > Delphinidae > Lagenorhynchus > Lagenorhynchus albirostris. Next base: position 4,550,800 of record NC_083102.1, read on the forward strand.
GTTCAATTCTCGACTTCATAAATTATATTGATAAAAAAACTTTATCTAAATCCATCACTGCTCTTCCAATTCTGTCACCTGCACTGCTAGCACTCTTTCTAGCATTTTTCTCTCCAGTCCAGGATACAGTCTTGGGTCGGTTGCTGCAATTACTTCTCATATCTCTGTAATGGGTTTTTTAATTTAAAAATTAACTCACCAGGGTATGAAAACGATTGTTCGTTAAGATCAGAAGCATTGCGTTGCTTTCAAAGGTGTAACACATAAGATTCATTTTTTCATTCATTCACACAACAATAAAAACGGTGCTGTGGGGCTTCCCTGGTGGTGCAGTGGTTAAGAATCTGCCTGCCAATGCAGGGGACACGGGTTCAAGCCCTGGTCTGGGAAGATCCCACATACCACGGAGCAACTAAGCCCATGAGCCACAACTACTGAGACTGTGCATCTGGAGCCTGTGCTCCACAAAGGGAGAGGCCGTGACAGTGAGAGGCCCGCGCGTCGCGATGAAGAGTGGCCCCCGCTCGCCGCAACTAGAGAAAGCCCTCGCACAGAAACGAAGACCCAACACAGCCAAAAATAAATAAAGAAAAATTTTTAAAAAAACGGTGCCGTGTATACACTGTGTATACGTGGTCAGATGATTTTAGACAAAGTAGCCAAGATACTACAACAGGAAAAGAATAGTCTTTGCAACAAATGATGCTGAATAATTAATATCCACAGAGGAGAAATAAACATTTGCTTACTTACCTTACTTCACACACACAATTTAACTCAATATGGATCACAGATTTAAATGCAAGGGCTAAAACTTACAGAGCTTCTAGAAGAAAATATTTTCTTAAAGTCTTCATGACTATGATGTAGGCAAAGATGTCTTTGATCGGACATAAAAAGCGTGAACCATAAAAAATAAAAACTGATAAATTGAACTTTATAAAATGAAAACTTCTGTTCTTCAAAAGATACCACTAAGGAAATGAAAAGACAAGCCACAGACTAGGAAAAAGTATCTGCAATACATACGTCTAACAAAGAACTTATATCCAGAATATAAAAAGAACTCTTACAACTCAATAATAATATAAACAAGCCAATTGAAAAATGGGCAAAAGATTCAAGCAGACATTTCACAAAAGAAGATGCACACATGACCGACAAGTACGTGAAAAGAGAGGCAACAGCATTTGTAATCAGGATCATACAAACCAAATCCATTACACACCAAGTTTAGGTTAAAATACAAACAAATGAAACTCTTGCACATCGCTGGTGGAAGTATGAATGATACAACCACTTTGGGAAAAGTTCAGTCGTTTTTATAAAGTCAGTGGTTACTGTTTTCTTTCTTAAAGACTTTGGCACTTCTCAAATTTTCTAAATGCATTTTAAGCCAGAAACGATCATCCTCTCTCACCTGTAGAGTCTACGTTTCCTACACTAAGACGGTGTTTTATGGTGCTGTCCGCTGACCTGCTGAAAGGCCGCGGAGCCCAATTTGCACAGCACCTCCTCACTCAGTGCGGCTTGTGCTATCTGCTTACCCAGACCACCGTGTGGACTGGGTTCTTCTACAGACTGCAGCTTACTCTGCTGCGTAACTGTTTATCCCATGATGTCAAATAAAAGCCTCAATCGTAAACTACCTCTACAAAAGCAAAGGCCCTGTCTTTATGCTAGTAAAGAACATCCTAGCACACATCATCATGAACACTACACACAGCCTGTTAGCCACCTGACTAAGCCAGAAAGACAAAGTCTATGTTAATAATAAGCTCATTCAATACCTTATATAGTATTAAAAATAACAAAAACTGCCAGTCCTGTAACGCTAAGTATATCCTGTGCTGGAGACTCTATTCGTACTCTTAATCCTGTCTGACAGACACGCCGTGCCCCTACCCACCATGCTATTCCTCCGTTAACCAGAGGCACAAAGTAAGATGCTCACAGCGAAGTCTCCACCCCCACCGCTCGCTACAGGTTATGACAACTCTCCCGGCAACCACCCCTACGTGGAAATTTTGAAAGGCTTGTACCTCTTTAGGGACAAGAGCTTTTTTAAAAATAAAAAAATTCACAGCTTTTTAGGGAAGCATGCAACTTACTCTGTTACAGCAGTTCTCAAACTTTTTTTTAAATATTTATTTTTGCCCACGTTAGGTCTTAGTTGTGGCACGCGGGCTCTCTAGTTGTGGCGCGTGGGCTCAGTCGTTGCGGCGCGAGGGCTTAGTTGCCCCAACGGCATGTAGGATCTTAGTCCCCAACCAGGGATCGAACCGGTGTCCCCTGCGTTGCAAGACGGATTCTTAAGCACTGGACGGCACAAGAGCTTTTTTACTCTTAGACGGAACCCAAAGACCGCAATCCCAGCAAAGTTTGAACAAACTTACTTCTCAAAGGTGGGCCGTATGATGCCCCGCCCTGTCCTAGAGGAAATCCAACTCCAAGCTGGCTCGAAACGGCTGCCTGACCGTAGGAGACGTAACAACCGACGACAAATGTCTTCCGAGAATTACCTGCGTGTCTCCTCCCCCGGTTACTCCTCTTCTTCCCTCAGCTGCTGTAACCTGGCCTCTGCCCGCATCCTCACCTCGACCCTCGTCCTGGGTGACCTCTGGGCGTCACCTGACATGGCTGATGGCAGCTGTCTCCCCTTGATTCCCAGAGTGTTTTCTCTTCTCTCTTCGACTGCTCCTTCCTGGCTTCTTGGATGGTTAACTCTGTGTGTCAGCTTGGTCTGGCCACAGCACCCAATGACTGACCCACACGGCAACCTCGGTGTCGCTGTGAAGGTACTTTGCAGATGTGGTCAACGCTAAGAGCGTCCTCCCAAACACGGATTGGGCCTCTTCCAAGGAGCCAGAGGCCCTGGGCGCAAGAATGAGGCACTGGCCTCAAGCCCGACACACTCCCGTCAGGGTCTATCCCGGTGGCCACGTGAGGCCGGGCCCTCCTTGAAGGCTCAGTGCACATTTGCTCAACGTTGTCAAAACGGTGTCAAAACAGTCACCATCGGCCCCTCCTCACTCTCTCATAACAATGAGCCTCTGGAAGTTCCTCTCCACCTGGCAGGTCAGTGCTCAGCTGTGACATCACTCTTCCCTCCCCAGCAGCACACGGATCCCGCCATTCCTGGACACCTGGGCAGGAAGCATCAACTACGGGGGTGCGCGTGGAGCCGGGGCTGGACCAGCAAGCCCTGGGCCTGCTCTGTCCACCACCTGGCCCCAAACCACCCGCTCATCTGCTCACACGTCACACTGCACTTGGGAATCTCATCTGAATAGAAGGCCTACCGTGAAAAGGGTTGAACAAACCAATAACGTCTTAAAATGTGTATTTCGCTCTCTCAAGTATTAAAGATATTTCCACTCGTTCACCATTAAGAATAAAAATACATATGTAACTCACTTTGCAATAGCTCCTCCGATTTAAAAGGTATTAACATACTTACATAGAACCCAATTCAAGCAATCTGTTCCAGAAAAATAATTCCTTGAACCACATCAAGATGCAGTCACGTCTGCTTGACAAACACAACGAATGAGATGTTTTAACAACCCCCAGCCCACTGCCAAAGCAGGTCTAAAAATATTTATTTGCCAGCCCCGCTCTCCCTCCTGGACTTAGTGCCCACCACCTTCAGTACCACTCTGGGCTCCACCCAGAGCAGGGTTCTGCAGCCTCTGCCCTGCGCCCGTGCTCCCACCTATGCCAAGTGGCTTGCACCCCCACCTCATCTCTGCAGGCCGAGCCCTCAGACCAGCTCCCTGCCACCTTCTCCAAGCCCTCCTTGAGCCCCTCTCATTAAATTTCCATGACACCTCAATAAACGACATTTAGCTTGTGGTGGTTCCCGTGAGAATTATTTCAGTATTATTTTGAGCGTTTTTATAAGCTCTTGAAGACAAGATCCATCTCTCATACATACTTAAATCCTCTAAGTTAACAACAATAGTGTCTTGTATTTAGTAGAGACCCAGCTGCATTACAAAGCAACTCAAAATTGGCTTTGCCCTCGAGTAAAGCATGAACGCTACTAACCGCTGACTAACCCCAGAGCGAACTAGTTGCTAACAGTGGTTCTCAATTTAGCTGCACATTAAAATCATCTGGGAAGCTTTTAAAATCCGGATGCCCAAAACAGTTACATCAGAATCTCTGGGGGTGGGACCCAGACATCAGTATATTTTAATGCTGCTGGGGTGACGCCCATGGACAGCCAGGGCCGAAAACGTCTTGTTTCAAGCAACACCTGCTGCTTCAATGACTTGGCTTCATGGGGAAATCAGGCCTCCCAGACTTGGCTCTCACACACGAGTCCCCTCCAGACCCAACCTCCATCATACTTAGAGACTGAACAGAAAAAGGGGGCATGTGAATACCCTTCTGATCTACAGGCCAGACTGAAATAGAAATTAGATTATAACTCCTTTTGTCCAAAAAAACTGTTTTACGTTTTTGAAGATTCTAAATTTTCAAAGTCACATTTCATTCTCCACCGACTTCTTTCCCTTGTGCACCAGCCTGAGGAAGGTGTTAACTCAGGACCAAGAAGGTCTCGGGTGCTTCCTCCTGCCCGCTTCTCTGTAAGCAACTCCACCTACAGTTCCCAAGACTGAGCCTGGGAAACATAAGAGGTCCAGGCCCGACTGGTCCAGACAGCGCCTTTGGGAGAAGGTGAGGCAACGGGGAGACCCCTTCCTCTGAAGCTGAGAAGCAGAGCCCTTCCCGCGGGGCCTGTGGCTTCCCCTCTGGCTGGTTCGGCCACCTCGGCCGCCCGTCTGAGCCTGTGGGCACTGCGGGGACAGTGCACCGAGGCAGGAGTCAGGAAACCAGCCTCCTGGAGGGGCACCTTGCCCGGGCACAGAATCCAGCAGGGCACAGCAGACGGGCTGCTTCCCGTGGGCAATCATGAGTTTCTTTGGGTACGAACCTGCTTCCTACTTCTTTAGTGGTTACTGAGTACTTTTTAAGCCCCACGGCACGTGTCTGGGACACTGACAAAAGGGGGCCCAGCAGGTAGGAAGAAACATCGGTAACAGAGGAGGGAATGACAAAGTAACGGTAAGACTGGAGAGGAAAGACGTGCTACCTAAAGACACGTGAACACAGCTCTCCAGAGTGAGACGCCCACGTGCTCTGCAGAAGCACTTGTATGTAGTATGTCTCTAATTACTTTCAAAATCCCACAACCTGTACATCTGTGCATTTCATGAACACAGATGTCGCGGTGGAAGGTTCTTTCCACAGCAAGCTCACGGCTAAACTCTGGAGGAGGAGGAGGAAAGCGGGACCAAAAGTTCACAGTGAATCTGAAGAACAAGGCCGCCCGCCCGGGATGCTGCCCCCGGAGCCCGGAACACGCGGTGACGGCCTCTGGACACGAGGGGGCAGAGCAGTGGCTGGCGGGGGCAACAGGGCCCTGCGGTGAGAGGAGCCTTTCCCAACAGCAGCCCTGGCTGCAGTCAGCGAATGAGTGCGTGAGGCCTGAGCCGGAAAGTGTGAGAATCGCGCTTCCCACCTACATCCCCAACACCTGTTTTCATATACAAAGTTCCTGGGAACACAGCCCCTCCTGGGAACACAGCCCCTCCTGGTCACTCACGTGTTCTCTGGCAGCAACACAGACCGAATGGCCCACAAAGCTGAAAATACTTACCATCTGGCCCTTTGCAGAAAGAGCTGGCCAACCCCTGGTCTAAAACCACCACGGGGAAAAGCATGACGCCAGCCATTATTACCTAGCAGGCAAGCACGCAGGAAAGGGCATGTTTAGGCTTCGATGTTACACCTGCATTCACCCATCAAGCCCTTTGTTCTGGAAACAAGTCCCTTTCGTGGTGGCCGTGGTGGAGGTGCCAGCAGACAGTCCTCACCCTCCCCACGACCAGGGCTGGCAGTGTGGCCGGGCCACAGGCGGCAGCCAGGCGCCTGCCAGCCGGCTCCCACGCAGGGGTGACCACCAGCGTGACACTCCAGGGGAGCCGCCTCACAGGGGACAGTCCGTGAACACACAAGTGAACGTGTGCCGTGAGCACCGAGACGCCAGGGTTAGCTTCTCACCTGCTGGGTGGCAGCGCAGACCGGGCCCCGCTGTGTCCCTCCTTCCCCACGGGGTACAGAGCCCAACAAAGGAGAAAAACACGGCCCACCCCCAGTCAGCCCCCCACCAAGCCTACTGAGATCCTAAACCACTCGCAAGCCTGCCGTAACTCGGCCAAGGTCCCGCACAGAAGCACTAACACGGCCGGCGGAGCAGGGCCAGGCAACCAGGGCCAAGCAGAAAGCCCTCGAACGCCTCAGGGAAGAAATGACTTTTCCAGGGGGTAAAACAGTCGAGACAGGGTTTCCCTCTTTGAGGAATCGTCTTCCTGCCACATTTTACATAATCTTCAGTGTGATGTGGTGGAAAAAGCACGCGTTTTCAAAGGTCTGGCAAGTGGACTCAAAATCCAACCCTGCCACTTAGCTAAGTGATCCCACCCGGAGCTTAACCCCTCTCAAAACTCAACTGTCTGTTGGACAGCTACATATAAAAGAATGAAATTATAACACTCTCTAATCCCATGCACAAAAATCAACTCAAAATGGATTAAAGACCTAAATGTAAGACCAGAGGCCATAAAACTTCTAGAAGAAAACACAGGCAGAGCACTCTTTGACATAAATCATAGCAATATTTTTTGGATCTGTCTCCTAAAGCAAAGAAAATAAAAGCAAAAATAAACAAATGGGACCTAATTAAACTTAAAACGTTTGCACAGCAAAGGAAACCATCAATAAAACGAAAAGACAACCGATTGAATGGGAGAAAATATTTGCAAATGATACGACTGATAAGGGGTTAATATCCAAAATATATAAACAGCTCATACAACTCAACATGAGAAAAAACAAACGACCCAATCAAAAACTGGGCAGAGGATCTGAACAGACGTTTTTCCAAAGAAGACATACAGATGGCCAAAAGGCACGTGAAAAGTTTCTCAACACCGTTAATCATCAGAGAAATGCAAATTAAAACCACAATGAGCTGTCACCTCACACCTGTCAGAATGGCTATCATCAAAAATACCACAAAATCAAATGCTGGAGAGGGTGTGGAGAAAATGGAACCCTTGTGCACTGTTGGTGGGAATGTAAATTGGTGCAGCCACTATGGAGAACAGTATGGAGGTTTCTCGAAAAGCTAAAAATAGAACTACCTAATGATCTAGCAATTCCACTTCTGGGTATTTATCCAAAAACAATGAAAACACTTGGGGCTCCCCTGGTGGCATGGTGGTTGGGAGTCTGCCTGCCGATGCAGGGGACACGGGTTCGTGCCCCGGTCCGGGAAGATCCCACATGCTGTGGAGCGGCTGGGTCCGTGAGCCATGGCCGCTGAGCCTGCGCGTCCGGAGCCTGTGCTCCACAACAGGAGAGGCCACAGCAGTGAGAGGCCCGCGTACCGCAAAAAAAAAAAAAAAAAAAAAAAAAAAACACTTAACTCAAAAAGATATATGCACCCCTAAGTTCATAGCAGCATTACTTACAATTGCCAAGATATGGAAGCAACCTAAGCGACCATCAACAGATGAATGGATAAAGAAAATGTGGTGTGTGTGTATATATATATACATATACATACATACACACATACACAAAGGAATATTACTCAGCCATAAATAAGAATGAAATGTTGCCATTTGCAGCAACATGGATGGACTTGGAGGGTATTATGCTAAGTGAAACAAATCAGAGAAAGACAAATACTATATGAGCTCACTTATATGTGGAATCTTAAAAAGAAAACAAACCAGTGAACATAACAAAAACAAAGCAGACTCACAGACATACAGAACAAACTAATGGTTACCAGTGGAGAGAGGGAAGGGGCGAGGGGCAAGACAGGAGTAGGGGATTAAGAGGTACAAACTACTATGTATAAAATAAACAGGCACAAGGATATACTGTACAGAAACAGGGAATATAGCCAATATTTTATAACAACTAGGAATGGAATATAGCCTTTAAAAATTGAAAATCACTATGTTGTACACCTAAAACTTACATAATATTGTACATCAACTATACCTCAATTTTTTTTAGAAGTCAAAGACCAGTTTGCTCCACTTGACCCAGGTCCCTCTAGTTTTGCCTCCTTTTCCCATCTCTGGGGCTCAGGGCCATCATCTATTAAACAAGGAGCCCAGGTTACAAGGCCATCTCTACTTCCTGTAAATGTACTGAAAGAGAACTGAACTGTCTGATGAGAAAAAAATCTCACCCATGAACAATCTGTAACTGCTGGCAGAAGTTTCTTTTCCGTTAGGATGAAATAAAGACTAAAGAGTGGCGCTTCCCTGGTGGCGCAGTGGTTGGGAGTCCACCTGCCGATGCAGGGGACACAGGTTCGTGCCCTGGTCTGGGAAGATCCCACATGCCGCAGAGCGGCTGGGCCCATGAGCCATGGCCGCTGAGCCTGCGCATCCGGAGCCTGTGCTCCTCAACGGGAGAGGCCACAACAGTGAGAGGCCTGCGTCACACACACACACACAAAAAAAACTAAAGAGTGCACACCTGTTCCTTGCTTTCATGGACAAGAAGACACAGCTGATGTTAAGTGAGATTTAAGAAGTAGGGAGAGCAAGGCATGTATTTTACTAAACTTACTAATACTCCCACCTGTCTCTAGTTTCCCTTTCTTGCACATTTTGTTGGAGGACAGAGCTGTTTAATTAAGCACATGTAACAATAAAAATAGAATTATAATTTGTTTTCACCCATAAAAAGTTGTCTACATAGGAAAATGTTTTCCAATAATAAGAATAACATTTGTTAACTCTAAAATTTCAATCTTAAAACACAAGAAGTAGAAGGTAAAAGTTATGCATCTTCTACCCCCAAAGATATGTTATTTTCTTTAAGAGTTTAGCATTCATTCAAAACCTTTTCAATATATATATATGCAAACTATATTTTTAAATAAAATAGTACTACGTGTAAACTTTACAACTTGCTTTTTCACTTAACAATGTATACTACAGACATCTTTTCATTTCAGTTTACACTGATTCACCTCATTCTTTTTAAAGACTGCGTAGTATCCCATTGTGTAGATGAAACAAAATTTATTAAGCCCTCACTCCTGAGCCTGATATGCTCCTCTTTAAACTCAAGTCCCTGGGCTGAGAAGGTAAGACAGGGCAGAGGCTGAGGGCTGAAAATTACATGAGTATTTTCTACCTGACTGTTTCATTTCAAGCTCTGACCTCTTCCTGGCAACAGCACATTTGGCACAAACCGAAATATGCATGAAGCAAGACCAGTGAATTCATGGAAACCATGAGGGGAAGGATACCCTTCATCTTTCCATCAGTACGTAAGGTTAAAATTGTCCAGTTTAAAATACAGCTGGCCAGGTAAGAATAAAGCCATGAGAATACTTAAACACTTCTGGTGAGCTGAGTCCTATTTCCAAACATTTAAGTCATCTCCACTCCAAGAAAAATATTTCGCCAGTATGCTGGCCTTTAACAAATCCTGTAAGACAGGAGTGAAACAGGAACATCTGCATACTGACGTTAAGAACCTATTATTCCAAGAATACTGGGCCTTTAACTGTGCAATGAACCCGAGCACCTTACCCTTATAAGGTATAAGCTTATACCTTATACAGCGGACGACGGACATCGATGGGGCAGCTCTGAATGACTTCATCAACAACGTCCGAGATGGACTCCATAAAGTCTGGGTTGGCAAACTGAATTTCATATAAATATAAAAGAAACATTACACATTTCTCTCAATAACCTTTTTAAAAAGTAACTAACAAATACAAAATGTACTATACCGTTAAAACCATCACACTGGAATGACTACGTCAAATGTTCGTATGTCAGAAGAACCCAAGTGACTGTGCGTGGGGTGATGGTGACACGTGCCCTCAGGAGATGACATGTGTGGGGTCAGCAAGGGGAAAACATCAAAGAGTAGCAAAAACAGACCAGCTCTGCATTAGGACACACGGTGAATCCTGCTGTCAGAGTGTGAAACGCGTGTGCATGATGTATGTGACATGTAATGAAAACGCCACGAATACACAATAAGTATACCACTTATGAATATTAACATCATGATAAAACTAGCCATGATATAAGAAAAAAACACAGTCAATGAAAGATCACACTGTAAACCTGAGCTAGAAGCCTGGGGAGGGTTCGGGGGGGGTGGCTTTTAAATGAAACAGTCAATATGGTAGCAATCATGTCACTGAGTAAACAGTCTTGGATTCAATTCTGTAAGTTAAATAAGTTAAAGTATAAATAATTCAACTTAAAAAAACTTTAAATACACTTTAAAAATCAAGGAAAGCTTTAACGTACTCAAGGGGAAGAAGGTAACATCCAGTTGCTCACCAGCTGTTCACTGGACATTTTCGGTTTTATGTCTATTTTAAATCAGTAATATCAAAGGCATGATTATTAGATTATAGTAAGGCATACATTGTGTGCCATTTCCCTATACAAAATGGTCATACACATCTAAAAACAGGCAGCAGCTTGTAACCTACCTATCAAATGTAAACTGAATTAGGCAGAAAAATATACCAAAATACAAATAAAATCCACTTTATTTAAACCTTAAAATGTTGCCTCTTGATGACTGCTTCTGCAAAAGTAATAATAATTCTTTGTGACTATAGTTAAAATGATGATATCTGTAATTCCTAAAGCCCATCTAACTAATGGAAAGGTTAGTCCTCAGACAGAAGCTTTAACTAACCTGCAGCAGGGAACACAGCAGGACCGTCTGGGGTTAAAAGCTGCAACTAGGATGGACCATCACCAGGGATGGAAAGGTTACATGTTACATGTTACCCTACTCCCATACAAAGGCAGATTGCATTCGGTCCCCGGGTTAACTAGTTTTCATATTCCTATGGATTAATTTCATTTCCATTATCTTCTATTGCTCTTAAAGCTTCTCCCTAATCACTCATTATCTCTAACGGAGAACCAAGTCTAAAGAGGGGCATCAGTCAAGCAGGCAACCTGCACAGGGGCTGTAAGAGCTGCAGAGGGTGCAGCGTGTATCCCAGCGTCCTCACGACAGGCGGCCTGAGAGCTGCTCAGGAAACCCCACTGGGGACTCTCCGTACACACGTGAGGTGGCAGTATCGCTCCACATGTGCCATACCTCACACTCAAAAAGCTAACATCTTACCTCCGGGTGAAAGAAAATCTCAGGGCCCAGGAACCTTTCGTAGCCAACATCTATGATGAACTTCTTCTGGTTGACTGCATTGATCCCCGTGTACTGTTTGATCCACTTCTGAGGATCCACATCATACTTGGCAAATTCCTTGACGATATCAGGGCAAATATAACAGTATTTCTCCTGCAGACACACACAAAGGGATGTCACCAGAGTCTGCCCTCTGACAAGTACCCAGCATCAAACACCCTGAAATGAGTCCCACACACACACAACTCCAGTATGGACGTGTGGCCAAGCCTCACAGACTTTTCATGACTATGCTCTGGACTTGTAAATCTGCTTCCTTTGCAGCTCGGCTATGAACCTCAGCCTTACCCTATCAAATTTTGCTGCATATCATCTGAAGTGATGTCTAAAGGTATCCCTCTCCGCTTTCCTTATTCCTCCTGGGCCCCTACACAGCGCCTGGCCGGGCACACACCGCCGTCCACCCTGCACCAGTAGACCGCATTCCCCACGATGAATGCGGTGGGTCTCACCCCCATGCCTACCACGGCCCACCGGCGGGTCGTGAACCTGCTGTGCAGCCCGACACAGCACGGTCCTCAGCTCCACGACAGTATTCACTGAGTGCCTAGGCACACGGGATGCGCAAGTGAACAAAACACACACAGACCCTCGCCCACTGGAGCATACGCTCTGGCTAAGTCAAGAGAGTAAAGTGACAGCCGTGATATGTAAGTAAGTGACACAGCACGCTAGAAGGCGGCAGGTACCACGGACAAAAGAAAAGGCCCACTTAGGCAGGATGGAGCTGCCGTACGCCCATACACGAGAAGCCACTCATGGTTTCCACCCCAGCACCGGACCAGCCTGACAGGTGGAAAGTGTCTCCTCAGCATCTGGTGACGCTCGACTGGGGATCTCTGGGTCGATCACCTGTCCTGAGAGCTAACCTCAGCAAAGCAGCAGGTGGCACTTGGGTGGCAGATTCTGAAAGCAAGCTGCCTGTGGGCAAGGTGGGCTTTGCCCAACACCAGGCACACAGCTGGAGCTCACTACACATTTTAGAAGGACCTCTGACGGTCTTTCCATGATACTAAGTTTAAAGTTCCTGAGAATCCCTGAAACAGATCCCAATACCATCCTTGATATACTTTGTCGAATTATAAGCTACACAACCCTGCTCACTGACAACAGAGCGAGTCAGTCCACATGACTTTAAATCTACAGACTGGAGACAGAGACATTACATTGCCTCAAGAGGCCTGGTCAACTTCTTAGGGCACCTCAGCTGGCTCAAGTGATGGCACGAAACGCCTCCTTGAGGCTGGACGGAGAGCAGCCCCGGCAGCCCGAAGTTCTGGACGCCCGCTGCAAGGGCAGTGTGTACCAGAGCCCGCCAGCCTCAGGCCCACCTGTGACCCCGGGAGTGACGGGATGCAGGGGCTCCGACCACCCTTTCCAGGGTCTCCTCCATCACAGAGAGAAGTGAGGCGAGGACGAACAGCAGGGTCGGGGCAGCTCACCTGCGAGAACACAAGGAGTCTCTCGCACGCCCGACCTTCACTGCTGAGCGACACACTGTCAGGGCCGGACTGGGCCAGCTCCGGGCTCAGGGCCGGAACCAGACCCCAGAGAGCCAGCAAGTGAAGGAAATGCCTCCTGATCATCACACTCAGGGCTCTGCTCACCCCACGTCCACCCCGAGGGTCGGGTCCCAAATGTGAAAGAGGGCGTGGTGAGGGAACCTGGATCAGAGATCCAAATCTCTTTCCTTGAAGAAAGGCAAGGAGAGGAAGAGGGAAAGCTGGGGAAATATTTTATTCTAAAAAGAAAGTCTTAAGTTGCTTCTATAACCTTCCCACCAGAAGAAAAGGACGGGCCCTGATGCCCCGGCTGGGCATTCGAGGTGCTCCCGTCCTGGGCACACGGGGCAGCAGGCCCCTCCTCACAGCAGCCCTGACCACTGCCAGTGCGCCTGGGCTCAAAACACCTGTGTTCACCAGGAGTGGCAGGTGAAACGCGGGAGTCCCGCCCCCACCCCATGCTTCCTTTCCTTTTAGCCAGCCCAGTCCTGGATGCTTAGTGCGAGGAAGCCAGGGAGCAGCGACGGGGGCGCGGGAGAACAGGCTAGACTCCCCTGCGGCTCAGAAGCTAAGTGTATGCTCAAGGCCATGTGTCGTCCCCACGTTTAAATTCTTCTCCAGAAGCAAACAAAACCCTTGCTCCTCATCTATATGAAGATCACGCTTGTATTACTAAGAATCTCTTGCATTTTGGCTTAAAAAAAAACACAATAATTTGTCCTAATTTTGCAACCTGAAAAGAAAGCTCCTTTCAACAGGGTCTGTCAACTGCTACATACAGAGTCGTACAAAGACCAGACTGATGGATCGGGTCAAGCAGGCATTTTAAAAAGGAACAATGAGCCATTTTTCTTCTGCTCTTACGGATTTAATTTTAAAACCTCCTGTAACTTTTCCGGCATGGTAATTACAGTCTGGAGACTACATGTGGATTCTGCTTTATGATCCCACCCTAGAACAGCATTACTCTGGACGGTAATTCACAGGGCACAGAACCACAGACTACAGGTACTGGGAGTCAGTGTGAATACTGGCTGACCTCACAGGATTCCTAACGGTCGCTGCTGCTGCTGCCTGTTCCTTATTCTAGAAATGAACTTGAAGGGAGACGTGGGAGACACGTCCAGCTAACTGAAGGTTCTACCTGCTCAGGCGCCAATGAAACGATGCTGTACTGCGTAGGGCGCTCAATCCCAGCGATCAGGCTGTTCTCATGTGTAGCTGGAAGCTCCACAAGCGTAAATAGATCGAGACCCACATTCGTGGGGAGTGGGGAGGAAGGAAGGTGAGGGCGGGGGGTCTCGGCAGCAAGGGAAGCACCCAAGCACCTCTCTCACCCGCAAGCCAGCCCCGTCTGCTCCTGCTCTTACCTTGATGGCTTTGGCAGTCTCCAGCGACTGCTCCGGAGGAATCCCCACCTCCCGCTCCCTCAGCAGCTGTTGCATGAAATACGTAATATCTCTCCCTGCGATAGGGATGTGTTTGATGCAGCTCCCAATGACATACCCTTCTGCCTAGGAAGAAGAGGAGACAGACGGTGTGTGAGCGACTCCAGGAGAGAAGGGCTCCCTGGGCGCTGTCAGCCTCCCGCCCGCCCGCGTCACTGCATTTACTGAGCCCCCACTCTGTGCACAGCTCAGGCCTCGAGGTCTTTTCAAACGACCGCGGGCACAATTCCGTCAGCAGAACCGGAGATGCCCTGTAAGCCACCAAAATGACGTCTTCGTCAGGAATGTGAAGAGGAAAACCACATGAAATGGTTCATTTCCAAAAAGTACTGCCGTTTGTCAGAACAATGGATCATTTTTTCTTCCTCTAACAAAAAGGAAGAAGTTTATCTATAAAATCATTAAAACAACTATAAATCGACCTGTATTTAAAAGTCAACAATTTGGTTAGCAGGCAGGACACGGCTTCTAACAACCTGGACTCAATCCGGTTCCACGTCTGTGGGCTGAGTGACCGTGGACACATCTGGCAACATGTTTCATCCTCAGTTCCTTCATCCATAATATGGGGCAAACGGGGTTTATAATACAGAATTCATGAAACAGGGTAAGTCCAGCTCACAGCCCTGTTTGGGACCAGTAGTTAGGTACTCAGTAAATGGTCCCGTTTACTGTACAAAGAGCGGCACTTGTTAGGAGTGATTCTGGCCAGTTCACCCAAATGCTCTGCCGTGTGAGACCACGCTGGGAGGAGCTGCGATCCTCTTGCTGGGCCGCCCCCTGCCAGCGCCAGGAAGGGAGCTACAGCTCTTTGCCCACGGTCCGCAGCTCGGCCCGAGGGCCCACACCTTTTAAAAGGAGCTATACACACACATACACACCCCATATGTGCAGAAAATATGCCTGCAATACACATAAATAACTAGTAACAGGGCTCTCTGAGCAGGGGGCCTGGAGGAGGAAGATGAGAAGGAAGAGGAGGTCTGACTGTCCACTGTGTGTCCCGTTGCAGGCAGCTTCGATTCATCTTCAAAAAAGCAAACTTCAGGGGCTTCCCTGGTGGTGCAGTGGTTGAGAGTCCGCCTGCCAATGCAGGGGACACGGGTTCATGCCCCGGTCCAGGAAGATCCCACATGCCGCGGAGCGGCTGGGCCCGTGAGCCATGGCCGCTGAGCCTGCGCGTCCGGAGCCTGTGCTCCGCAACGGGAGAGACCACAACAGTGAGAGTCCCGCGTACCGCAAAAAAAAAAAAAAAGCAAACTTCAAATAATTCATTTAAATAGTCCACTGGACCGAAAGAAAAATATAGACATTGTCTCTTGAACCTGAATTAGGAATCATTTCTCTAATATTTTGAAAATTAAAACCAAAAAGTGACACTGCAGAGCATTCTGCAAGTCAAAAGGAACAATCTCCCCTTCTTGGCTCTTAAATAAATTTTGAAAAACAAGAAGCGATTTCTCTAAAGCATGAGCTGGGTAAAGCCGTCCACATCTTGTCACAGAACACAGAGCTCATCCTTCAGAGCGGTCGTGCACCACACCTACTGATACCCAAGTTGACAGCTCAGAACGTAAGCCAGGAAGGCCCTCCTGGTGATGTACCCCCGGTGATCAAGCAGAGCCCTGGAGACCCCGAATGACTGCTGACATCCTGACTGCAGAAATTTCCCAGCATGAATCCCAACTTGCCAGCACCAAAGACACTGGTTTTCTTCTTCTTTCTCACATACTTGAGTTTAAAGACTCTTCTTACCTTTGCTAAGTACAGTTACGGTTTCTAAAGTGGTATTTTAATTACAGAAGGGTTTTTTCCTTTAATCTCTCCCCTTACCTCCAGTCGGGGGAGGCCTACAGAAAGTGAAGCACTGAACACTCTGCTTACCACTGGGATAGCATGGGTGACCCCATCCCCACTGTCGATGACGATCCCCGTTAACGTACGTTCACCCACTTGCCGCGAGGTCCAAGACGCTGCTAAGGCCAGCACTGCCTGCACGAAAGACACGGAGACCATCAGCATTCGGGGAAACTCTTCTCAAGGACTGCACCTGATTGTTCTCAGGTTCAATCAGTAAGACCTTTCTTACGAGTAACTCTTTCCCTTCCCTATCCTCCATCTTCCCCCCAAAATTCAAATTCCAAATTGAACAACTAACACGCAAATTTTGTATACTTCATTTGGAGGGGTCAAGTTTTCAATAAAATAAATCAAAGTTTTGCAAAGAAAAGCCGGAGAGAATCACCAGAGGCAACAGCCTGTGCTATCTCCCAAATTAATTTTCTATGCAACTCCTTCTCCTTTTTCTTAGAAGGGACTGGAATATGCAGAAGACATTTTAGGAGATACTTTTTAAAAATTTATTCCCCAAGATCCCAGTCAATTCCCTTATACAGGGTGGCAGATAAATAACGACATCCAAAACCAACAAAAATCCCCACACTAAGAACAAGTAGCTTCAAAGGAAGTCCTACAAGCTCATGGAACCACAGGAGCCCAAACCCCAAAGACGGAACCCTCTAGAGACATATGTTTTGTTTTTTAGCAGATATTATAGTATCTTTCCTTTTTTATGATCAGAAGTGAAAGAAGCCAAAAAAGAACCATCATATCAATCTTGTCATCCAGAGAAGAATACATTAGATTCTAAAGCATGTAAAAAGACAAAAGCTGGACAAACTCTACACCAGCAGTAAAAACATGAAGATATAAATCACAGAACATGGTCTGTACAGTGTTTGAGTTCAAACCTGAATGGGGTGGGTGTGGTGTGTGTGTAGGGTGTGGAAAAGGAAGAACTCACAGCACAATCTTACAACAGAGGCCTTGAGAATCACCGTTTCTTCCACTATTAGACAGCTAAGGTCATTTGGGAATCATAAAAATCACTTTGTTTTTACCTGAACTGCAATGTAGAGTCCTGGTACATTAAATGATTCAAACATAATTTCTGCAAGATATTCTCTGTTTTCTGGTGTGTTCAGTGGAGGTTCTGTCTGTAAGAAAACATTCACTGTATTTAGTGTTCACCCAAATTTCATGTAACTATATCAGAATCATAAAAAAGTTAACCTAAAAGCATGTTATAATTAGGATGCTGTACAACTTCCTGATTTGACAGGTAGCGCACACCCAGAGCGTACTCTAAAGAAATTTGTACTTAAAGAAATTGTCTTAAAGAACTTTGGCTGCGGGGCTTAAAAGCTTTGACACAGGGCTTCCCTGGTGGCGCAGTGGTTGAGAATTCGCCTGCCAATGCAGGGGACACGGGTTCATGCCCCGGTCCGGGAAGATCCCACATGCCGCGGAGCAGCTGGGCCCGTGAGCCATGGCCACTGAGCCTGCGCGTCCAGAGCCTGTGCTCCACAACGGGAGAGGCCACAACAGTGAGAGGCCCGCGTACCGCAAAAAAAAAAAAAAAAAAAAAGCTTTGACACAACAGAGTAAAGCCCTCTCTGAACACTTCTGCTCTTATTAACCACCCCAAAACAGGAACAAGTTAGAGAAAAGGGAACTCTACCTTCAATAACATAACAGCCAAACACCCTGAAACTGAAGAGCCCGGCAGCAAGTTGCCAAGGGTAGTAATAACCCCACCAAGACGAGTGAGGATGTCAAGAGGGAACACCGGTGACTTCAGACCCCAGGCAAGCTACACAGGTCTCCAGAGGGAGGAAAAGCAGTGAGCCTTGCTTGGAAAAAGACCAGTTTGAGCAGAACAGCTGAGAAGCCTCCCTCCACAAGCCCCACCTGCCATCAGAGCACAGGCCGCAAGGTTAGACAAAGCATCTTTGCCATCAGCTGCGAGGCAGAAAAAGCTGGGCAGAAGCAGCTTCACCCAGACACTGCCCCCCGCCCGGCCTCAACTCACACACACAGCCTGTCCAGGAAGAATTCCCCTCATTCAAAGATGAGGAAAGAACACAAAGAAACCAGCCAAAGACCATATAAAGACACTGAAAGAAAAAGAGAGGGAAGAGGGGAAAGTAACAGGAAAAACAAATGGCAGGCAAAAAAACATGTACCCAGAAAAATGTAAAAATACAGCAGATGAAAATCATGATAAAGACATTTCAAAAAATTCAAATATCTATTTTAAAATAATAACCATTATCAAATAGGAGGAAATTAACAGGATTACAGAAAGATAAAAAGAATAAATAAACCTGCTTTTTTGTCATTCAGCAATAGGTTGTGAACATTTTTCCATGTCAATAAATATGGTTATACATCACATATTTAAGCTGCAAAACAAAGAAAGAAAGAAAGAAAAAAAGAATAAATAAAAATTCTCTGGACCTTTTGGCAAAAACTCCCACATTACCCTTTGTTATAGACTGAGCTGTGTCTCCCAAAATACCTAAGTTGAAGCCCAACCCCCAGTGTGACCGCATCTGGGGACGAAGCCTCTGGGGAGGTAATCAAGGTTAAATGAGGTCATGGGGGAAGCCCTAATTCGAGCGGACCAATGTCTTTGTAAGAAAAGGAAGAGACACCAGAGAGCTCTCTCTCGCACACGCACAGAGGAAAGACCGCATGAGGACACAGCGGGAAGGCGGCCATCTGCACACCAGGAAGGAAGGTCTCACCAGAAACCAACCCTGACAGCACGCTGATCTCGGACCTAAAGCCTCCAGAACTGTGAGAAAACAAATGTCTGCTGCGTAAGCCACTCAGCCTGTGGGATTTTGTTATGCTTAGTTCGAGCACCTAAAACACCCTGAAAGCAGGAAAAGTACAGCCAGCCTTGGCCATCAACACAGATACGTTTGTAGCACTGGGACACATGGGGCCACACTTACAGAGTCTTCAGGGCAGGAAGGTGTGACCCAAGAATTCTACATCTGGCCACACTGCCAATCAAGTATGTTGCAAAAACAAAGGACCTTTAAACATGTAAGAACTTGGGAGAATTTGGTTCCTATGAAGCCTTCATGAATTAACTATTAGAAGATAAGAACGCAGAAAGTATGGCCAAAGACTCACAGTGAGCAATTAATCCATTTAAGATGTAGGAATAAAGACTTTTCTTTCCAGGGAATAACAGCTATAGAACAGAATGCAAACATTATAAATTAAAACAGCAGAACGAGCGTCAAGTTGAGAGGTACAGATGGAAGGAGAGGTATAGATGGAAGGAGAGAATATAGACATTGATATCCTCGTACCATGGAATCAAAAGATAATTGTCTTATTACAGAGTATCAGAGACATCAGTAAAGCTAAAGTTGTAAATAGCAGAATAAGTTTAGTAACATGATCAATCAAAAGCAGGTGACAGAGGAAGAAAGAAAAGGTAAGAAAATGTGGAAATGTACCAACTTGATCACTAAGCACAGTAGGAAGTAATCACACCTAAACAAACACAGGTAAATATATTATACAGAAAGATAGTTACATTAAAATAGTTTTAATGAATTATTATGAATTATTTTTATAAATAATAAGTCTTAAAATACTAATACATAAATAAAACACATTAAAACCAGAAAGCAAAGCATATAGTAGAACAGCTGAACTAAGGCCACACACACCTGTCGCACAGTGGCAGGCCACACCAGCCCGGTTAAAAGGAGAGCTTGTCCCACCTTCAATTTTACTAAGTTTAGAAAGTGATTTCCTGTCTCAGTGTGTAATGAGCACTGACCTCACAGGAGTCTAAATAAAGTGCTCATGGCAGCACACAGCATGTGGTGAGTTACCGTTACTAAAATCATCAGCAAGTACCAGTGAGAAACTCACTAAAGTCTCTTAGCTAAGACCATGAAACAAAATCAAATTACATTCTCTAGGCAAGAAAAAACAAGGTGCCTCAGAGAGGTCCAAAGTCAGCGTTGCTTCCAAGATCAGAAAAAACCTTGGGACTTCCCTGGTTGTCCAGTGATTAGGACTCCATGCTCCCAACGCAGGCAGCCCGGGTTCGATCCCTAGTCAGAGAACTAGATCTCACGTGCGTGCCGCAACTAAGGAGCCCGTGAGCTGCAACTAAGGAGCCCACATGCCGCAACCAAGACCCGGCACAGCCAAATAAATAAATAAAATATTAAAAAAGAAAAAACCTAAATGCCCATCACTAGGAACTGATTAAACAAATTATGCCACATCCATAAAACGCTACACTTTGCAGCAATTAAAAAGGATGAGCTTTGTGCGTGCTGGTATGAAACAATCTCTATGATAAACAGTTAAGTGAAAAGAGAAAGGCATCTCCACACTTTACACATTCTTAAATGTTCTTCTGTATCAACAACTTTTTTATAAAAAATCAAGGTGTATGGGGGCGAGGAACAGGGAGCTGTTCAATGGGCAGAGCTTCAGTTCTGCAGGATGCGAAGGTTCTAGAGACCTGTCACACAACAATGCGAATATAGGTAACACTCTGAACTACACACTTAAAAAAGGTTAAGGGAGTAAATCTCATGTTTTTAATCACAATTTTTAAAGGTTTTACAATAAAAAACAAGGTTACCACCATATGTGTATTTCATTACCATTTTATAAAACAAGATTATGGATTATGTATAATCCATATGCCTGCACACAATTATCTCTGGTTAAGAACCGGTAAAGGTGTTTTCCTCCAGGAAGGGGATCTGGGGGGCAGCACAGAGCTGGGAAGGAGACACACGTGCACTGGAAATCCTTCTGCACCTTTTGAATTCTGTGCTGTGCATGTCATCGCTTCAAACAAATAAGCAAGTCTGGCTGTCAGCTCGCTGGGGCCTTTAGCTTAGACTCTTGTATAGCAATGATGGAAAGCTCAAACGCAGCGCCCCAAGTAAGTTTTAATTACTGTGATTAGAATCAATATATAATATTCCCTGGATGGGAGAGAGAAAGCAATCTTAAGACATATGTGAGAAGTAATAAAGTCATCAAAAGCAGATTGTAAATAAGGGATCTGAAAGTCACCCAACAACAACATAACTTATTTTAACATTCCTACCTCAGGGGGTTGAGATTAAATTTGTTAATACCTTAAAGCGCCCAGCACATAGCTGGCACTGTGTTATGATTACTATTTTAGATTTCTTGCATTTAAAGCACATGAATAATAGCTGCACCTTCCAACAGTACTGGCTACAATGTATCTCCTTAAAGCACCTCCTGTCCATCTGAACAACAGGCCTAATAACTATCCCCTCCCAGGGTTGTTGGTGGGATTAAATAAATGAGTGAATACATGTAAATACTTGGTGAGGGGAGGGGCAGGGCACATAGCAAGCGCTGAATAAATGTCAGCTATACCATCAATAATGTAATTCACACCAGAAGAAATTATATATATTAGCTACAGAGATCTATAAAATCTCTTCTCACCATGAAGAGAAATGCAAGCACCTTAATAAGTTAACTTTAGAAACAAAGCATTTAAACTGAGCAGAGGGGAAAAAAGGATCAAGAGAAAAAGACTAAAAAGGCATGAAAAGTGTGAGCACAGTCGAGGAACATTTCTTCCCCGCTGGCTAAGAGCTGTCTATTTGGTTTGAAGCAAAAAGTGAGCCTACAGGAGACATTCCCAGCAAGAAGTAGATTGACCCTGGCTCCTGGATTCTTCCGGGTTTAAGTCCAGTGTCAAATGAAGTTCCAAATATATCCCAAATGGATGAAAATTATGTATAAACATCAAAGGAAAACAGGTTTACTACATAAAAACTTACAGATCCAAAAACATAATCTACAAAGGGAAAAAAAAAAATCAATTGAGAAAAAAACTATCTGCTCCTGACAAAAGCTTCCTATTATAAGGAAGAGTTCACAGTATAAACAAAGTGTGATACATATAAAACAGAATATTATTCAGCCCTGAAAAGAAGGAAATTCTGACACATGCTACAATGTGGCTGAACCCTGAAGACATTATACTAAGTGAAATACGCCAGTCACAAAAGGAAAAATACTGTAGGATTCCACTTATATGAGGATCTAGAATAGTTACAGTCATAGACACAGAAAGTAGGATGGGGGGGTGCCAGGGGCTGGAGGAAGCAGGAAGAGGGAGCTATTCTTCAATGGGGTCAGAGTTTCAGTTTGGAAGACGAGAAAGTTCTGGAGACGGATGGTGGTAACGGGTGCACAGCAATGTGAATGTACTCAATTCATCAAACTGTACGTTCAAAAATGGTTAAAATGGTAAATTTTATGTACATTTTATCACAAAAGAAACTTTTAGGTAAAAAAAAAGATCATAGAAATCACAGCAATAGGAAAAGCAATAAAACCTGATATGTACAAAACACAGGACATGAATAGGCAATTCACGAAAGAGAAAATACAGCTAATAAACCCATGAAAAAATGTTTAAGGTCAGTTATTAAAAATGCAAGTTGAGGGCTTCCCTGGTGGCGCAGTGGTTGAGAGTCCGCCTGCCAATGCAGGGGACGCGGGTTCGTGACCCGGTCCGGGAAGATCCCACATGCTGTGGAGCGGCTGGGCCCGTGAGCCATGGCCGCTGAGCCTGCGCGTCCGGAACCTGTGCTCCGCGACGGAGAGGCCACAACAGTGAGAGGCCCGCGTACCGCAAAAAAAAAAAAAAAAAAAAAAAAGCAAGTTGACAACAAATAATCAAAAATATTAATCAATGCTGACAAGAGTTCTAATAATGTGGCCTCTAGTACACTGAAGATTTCAGCGTGAAATGGTATGCTAAAGATTCAAAATTATTAATACTTCTGTACCCCCAAATTATATATAATTTTTATACTTTTAATATAAAACATGCTAATATAGAAACCACTGTGCAAAGATTACTTCATATTACTTCTTAGAAAACCAAGAAATTGGAAACAAAAGTAAACATCTAAAAATAGTGAAACTGCTAAACAGGAAATATTCACTGGATAGAGGATTGTATAGCCATTAAAATGAGGATTATGAAAAGAGTGTAAGAAAATGGGGGAAGAGGGACAGAGGACACAATATTGAATGCAAAGTCATACAAAAACATGGGTGAAAAGATTAAATGAAGATATACTAAACGTTAATATTTATGTTAATGGGACGTAAAAAGTCCCACAGATATCTTTCAAATTTTCTAAATCACACTTACAGTTCTATAATAAAAAAAATCTTTACAAGAGTTGTGAAACCCTGGGTTACAGCCTGTGTGTAAAGACCACAGAAACTCCCAATACGACTTCCTGATCTATTTATCCAGACGGAGAAACTCACAGAGGCAAGACAGCAACACAGCGCAGAAGCAGCTGCATCTCGACATGGCTTTCCTGGCCTTCTGGCTGCCGATGGGGATGACACTCGCCACATCCAGCCAGAGTTGTGAAGACAGTTGAATGAATTCTCGTCTTGCCACTGTCTTCATACCTGTAGTCACATCATTATGGAAGGCACTGCAACTTGCCTACCCTGTACCCATTCTCCCTTCTGCCTTAATGACAGACCACTGATCAATCACAGGCCCAGAGGAAAAGCATTTCCCAGACTTCCTCATGGACAGGGGTGGCTAAGTGAGTAAGTTCTGGCCAATAAGAAGCAAAAGCTGATGGACGTGGCTTCTAGGAAAGCTCCTTACAGGGGTGAAGGCAGACTCAAGCAGTAGACTCACTTCTGCCTGCTCTTAATGCCTTCTTTCCTGGAATGCAGAGGTGATGATGGAGCTGCAGGAGCCAGCGTGGGGTCACCAGGTAACCGTGGAATGAAAGCCATACGCTAGAGATACTAGAGCACAGAGACCGCTAATGACAGACACCAGGATGCTGCCCTGCCAGCACTGCCCTCCCTACTACAAATGTATGTAAGGAAAATAAAACCCTTAACTTGCTAAAACCAATATTTAATTACTTGCTGCCAAACGATTCACCATCTGTGAAGAATTTACATTAAAACCTACATACTTCTATTTAAGGGAATGTTTACAATGTAATTAGGCTCTCCTGGCTCCCGAATCAAATTCAGCATTATTAAAGGCATATTCTTACGGGTTCTGAGAATCATAATCATAAACCCATTTTTTCCTCAATCCTCCATTTCTTTTATGTTTACCACCAGTAACTGTTCCTTTAGGAGACCAATTTAAATGAAACTTTCCCCAAACCATTATTTACAACAAGATCTAAATAGGAGATATCAAGTTGTTCTTATTTTTTTTTAATACTGAAGCATATGATTAAAACATCACATGAATGCAAGTTACACAAACTAATTTATTCATAATAATGATGAAACATCATCTGGTATGAATTCAAAAATAAAATTAATCCGTTCCATAAAACCAATCCATATTTCTGGATAAAGACAGCAAACTGAACACATGTACCTAATACTGTTCCACCCCCAAGCCTCTCTATAACTGCAGTAAAGAAACCTTTTTAAAAATATAAATCCTGAAGGGAGGGAGACCAGGAGAGGAGATAAGGTACTGTAAGGTGGAAAGAACGTGGGCCAGGGGTGACGGACTTAGCATACCCAGGGCTGTCAACCTTCGCACTGGCTGGTGGCTTCCGTACTGGACACAGCGGGTCTACTTCATTCTCAAGAGCCAAGAAGGCAACTATTACGGCGAGTCAGGACTTACCACATGTCATGGACCACATGTCATGGTCAGCTTGACTAGGCTAAGGGACACCCGGAGAGCTGGTACAACATCATTTCTGGGTGTGTCTGTGAGGGTGTCGCTGGAAGAGATTAGCATTCAGCGGACTGAGAACAGAGACACGCCTTCACCAATATGGGCGGGTGTCATCTGAGCCACTGAGGACCCGAATGGAACAAAAGACGAAGGAAGGGCGGTTCGTTCTCTCTCTCTCTCTCTCTCTCTCTTTAAGCTGGGATGTCATCTTTGCGGCTCCTGGCTCTCAGGCATTCTTGATCAGCACATGCTGCTTGCTCTTCCTCCTTGATTCATATTCAGAAAGTCTGACAATCTCTTCTAAAGTTGTAACTCGATTTCCACTCAAGAGCACTGCAATTCTTTAAAATATATGCTTCTGTTTTGAACTCTGGGCACTTCAGTGTTGGAGAAAAGAGTAGGATTCCCATTTGCTATCTGCTCAATCCACATGACCGATACAGCCAAGTCTCCGAAACGTCTTGAAAAACGTGAGCCGTAATGAGCTCATTCTCACCTATATGCTCAGGCATCTGTTCACCGCAGCCAGAAAGAACAATTTGGGGGGCTACTGAGGGACCTTTAATTTAACCCCTTTAGACTCTCTTATACCAAAAAGCATTATCTGATACAGCAGTTCAGTAAATGTCTTCAACTGACTTCTAGCCTCAGCCATAAATCTCTATACCTGCTTTACTCCCCTTGAACTATTCCATTAACTGACGACTAAGGGTATAAACCTGAAAGCAATGTACCATTCTCATTACTTCCTCAATCACATCATGCAATGAACTGACCTTGCAAAATTCAAAGCACAATACACAGAACACAATATCTTCTTGTTTAATTTAATAAACTTGATTATTTCTGAATATTCATTACAGGTACTCATTTTTGGCAAATGGACTTTTCCATATTCACACCAAACACCTCCACCTCCTTCCGAGAAAGTGGTTTTATCTTACTAGCTTATAATGCCAGCGAAAGCAGAAAATAATTTCCTGTAGGAAACAATTCCCGTGGGCTGTGTCCTGGTGGTGTGTGTCTGCTCCACAGGCTAGGACTAAGCGTCCCTCTGAGGGAAGCGAGAGGGGACCACCTGGCATGGGAAGCTGAGGTGGACAGAAGGAAGCTGCTGGGCAGCACGCGCTCCTGAAGTCCTGTCCAACAGGTTGTTACGCAATGCGCGAGAGACGGAAAGACGCCAAATGGGACAGGCAGGAATCTGTGATCTGCTGAGGCTTTAAAGACAAAGCCACTCAGACACACTGTCAGTTTCCCGGCTCCATTTATTTTACATAAACCACTGTAGACGCACAGGAGAGAAAACACATGGTGGCCTGTAAAACACAGTATTCACACTTGGCAATTCCTAGTTACGGCGATATAGCCAGAAAAAAAGATCAGGGCACTTTCAAGAACTTGTTGTAATAGATTTTAAATATATAGATTCCACTAACTACCATAATAGCCTTGTAGTTAACATATTTTAAGCCAGATAATTCTAAAGAACACTCCATATTTAACATTAGAAAGAACCATATAATTGGGGATCAGGGACCTTTTGACAATATACTTGCATGGAAAAAAATCCAAAGCTAAATTATGGAGGTTGTAATGTGCAGCTTATGCTATGTGCAATTGCTCTCCACAAAGCAAGTGTTCTGTACATGTAATTAATTTTAACTTAAAAAGAACATTTCATGGAAGGAAACATGAAGTTGAGTCGAACAATCAGAACAGATTCCATAACCAAGAGATATTTCTTTTCATTTCTCTGTAATGCTTTGTTTTGTTTGAACAAGATCAATTAAGTACCACAATATCAGGGCCCATAACTCAGCTCAATTTTATTTTAGAGTGCGATTTAAACCCTGGCAAAATATCATCTTGACTCGGTTTCCTCTGCTATAAAAGAAGCAAAAATCAGAGTCATCCGGTTACTTCTCGAGGACATCCAAGTGCACAGTTGGTTTCCTACCCAAATCCATTCCTCCCTCCACCTTCCTTGCTGTTAGAGGCCTGTTTAGGTACCTACCCTCTTGGGGCCAGGTGATCAGACATCGTCCCCTCACCAGCCCAAGGGAGAGAATCTTGATCACTCTAAACCTGTCAAGGTAATTCCATTCCCCTTGCAAGGCACCAGGCTAGGCATGGACGGATGGGGTAAATCTGCTGGGAAGGTTTCTAGGAAAGGGATTCTTAATTCCTAAAAAGTGCTTCTACCTCTGACAGCAAATACACCAAGAGGTGGTAAAGGAACTTGGGCAGCCATCCTGGGGCTTGAGGGGAACCAACACAAGAGGCCAAACTACTGAACTAGGCTGGTCCTTGCCTCCGTCCCTGAGCTGCTGAAATAACGAGCCCTGGAGCGGCCTGACTCTGGCCTTTCTGTTTCATGAGATAATAAGTCCCTTTTGGCTTTCAGGCATTTTTGTTGAGCTTTCTGTTATTTGCCCAAAAAGCACCCCCATTCATACAAACAGCTTTAGCAGGCATTAAAAACTCCCCAGGGAAGAACACCTTGGGTTTAAAATCTATGCAACTTGGAATTGACAGGGATATACTCTTCTTAGGTCCAGTTACTCACCATTAAAAAATAATGATCCTCAGGCTCAGCTCGAAGATATTTAAAAATCACTTGTTCCATGAACCTTTCCATTAGATCCCAGTCTTCAATTATTCCGTGTCTTATTGGCCACTAAAGCAAGAGAAACCAAACTACATCAAGCTTCAGTTCACATCGGTAAGAGCAACAGTTTAACAACAGCACTGGCCCGGAAGAGATGGAAGACAGCGAGTTGTTGAACAGTGTTCCTCTGCATGGAGTGAATGTTAATTTATAGAAAGAAACAACAGGCACTTTACCAGAAAGAGTCCATGACATTACTGTTTATATTCTACTCCACCCATTTCTAAGCACAAAGAATCGTCTTAACAATGGGGCAACAGATGGAAAAGCAGAGCTAATCTACAATACCATTCGATCTGGAGTTTGGGGAGTGGTTTTTTTTAAGAACAAATGTCTAGTTAAATAACTTTAGTGCTTCTTTTTAACTGATCAATCTGCAACTCTCCACATATGACAGGTTAATTAGTCAACCTGCAGGTTTCCACAGGAACAGACCTTGCTTTCCACATAACCCAGCGGTCCCTGAGTCAACTCTGCATTTGTAAATTCACTCGATTCCCCACATCAAAAGTACCCTCATCAAAAACAACAACAAAGCCTCTTTTCAAACATAAGAATAAAATATATTCTACAACTCACAAGTACAGTTTCTACATAAAGCGCCACTTTGCATCACTCATCCTGCTGCTCTGCTCTTGGCTGTGCACTTACAGAAGTGAATCCCAGCAGGCGTTTACCTTTGTGGCATACGTGGGTTTATCTATGGCTTCGTCCCCTATGAAGAAGTCCAGGTCGTCCACACCCCTCAACACCCTCCTCTGGGCTTGGTCGACCACCTTTGCAGACTCTCTGATGGCAATACCTTAGGAAAAACAATACAAAGAGCCCATCACCATACTCATTCATTTCAATGGTCAAGAGAGGATGATAAAATCCCTATGTATGGACAAGTAAATTTTCAATATTACGGTTTTATTTGGAGTCGAGTGTGTTCATAGAAAAGACCCTACCAATGAGTACGTAAAGTAACACAGAAACAAGTTACCATGTTCCAGCATTATTTTCAGCATGGCACAAAAGAACTCAGCTGGTCTGCTTTTAATGCTGACAAAAGCTACATTACTAAATTTCTCAGTTTCATCTGAAAAAAATTCCTCAAGATAGTAAGTGAAATGCCCATGGAGTATCAAATAGATTACAAATTTTAAAATATAAAATAGGAGACAAAATTTAAAATATAATACAGAAGAAAAGAGTAAACTGAAAAATGCCTCATGTCATTTTCATGAAACTCTGTCTGATTTAAAACATATTTTTAGTCTTGTTACCAAAAAAAAACCTGATTTCCCATTAAAAGAACAATTAAGAGGTTGCTGACTAGTATCTGACAAAAAGAAAAGTACAATAATCAAACAATTGTATTATTTAAAAATATTAATGGCTTTTTTGAAACATTATTTTAATAAGAGCTTAACCTTGATACTTAGGAATATACTTAGTAGTAAATAATCATATAAAACTTAACTCCAGAATTAACATCTAATGAAATGTGGAAAGCTTCACAAAGATTAAATTTTCCATTTAAACTCCTAACCCCTGGTTAAACTCTGAGTTCCTAAAAACTACTCTTCATCAAATTTATTCCAGAACAAATTAGTAAACAAATACAATTATTTTTAAAGGTAGATTATCTGAAATCCCCAATTTATTACAAATGAAGAATAGCAAGAAAGCTACGGGAGTGAATTTTAATCCTTTTTCTCAGAAAGCTATCTTTAAGTAACAGGCTAAAGAGGTGGGAAAAAAAGGACAGAAATCACTTTGCCCATCTCCTTTTCTCACTCCAACTCATTGCCACATTTAGTCTCGAAGCTTTCAAGTTACGAAAGGTGGCACAAATCTAAAGGACAGAATTTCTGCAGGAAATGCTGGGGGCTGAGCCTAGAGAAAGCATCCATGTCGGAAGCAGTGAGCCCATCAGGGCCACGAGGCTGAGAATGGGGCCAGAAAAGTCTGGAGGGCCAACACTTACTAAGGCAACCTGTGGAAACCAACACAACCCATCTCTGAACACCAACCATGCCATCCAGTGGCGCGCTGACACAGAATCACCCGATGCGCCAGTTAGCATTGCAAGGGCCCCTGGAGAGAGGGCTTGCAGCAGACCTCCAAACTCCTCGCAGTGTGGCAGTGCCAGCTTCCACCCTCTGGGCAAGACCAAACTTAACTATGCCCGAATTTAGAATTAAACAGCCAAGTCAGCTTAAAAGACTGTAAAGAGACAACGACAAAAAGATTCTTCAATTCATGACTTCATTCAAGTCTGCCAAAAATTTGAGGGCAATATATCGAACCAAGTGAAAACTCACCACCTTAAAGAAAACAATGCTAACCTTAGTGAGAATGAAGCTACCACGCTCAAAAATTCACCTGGGAACAAAGTAAATCTGATCCCTCCCAAAAGGGAGATGTAAGTACTCTGACCCCAAAGCACAGGAGACCTATGTTTTAGTGGCCTTTAGCAGCAGCAGCAGCGACAAACCATAAAGCGTGCTTCTTTTAACTATTACACGGAAGCAACTACAGCCATGAAAGAGAGTAAAGCTTTATAGAGCTTATATTCAAAACCTTTTGTTCATACCTATGAAAAGCAAGATGTGGTCCAAATAGTCCTTGCGAACATGATGGAGAAATGTGTCTGAAGAGTAGCTATCAGGGAGCATCTCTAAGTATTCACGGAGTATACACATGACTCACTGTAGGACACAGATCTAAATCACCCGCAGCTTTCTCCAGCACACCACAGCTTCCTACAGGACCCTGACTCAGGTGTAAACAAAGACAACAAGTGTGCGGAGAACATTAAGATGGAAAGGACAACAAATATAACAGATAACAGGATCAGCACCTAAACATTCCAACTGCTTACATACATGTGGCATCTCCATGCAATGGAATATCATGAGGCCACGAAAAGCAATACAGGAGTTCACGAAGTGACCCACAACGTTCTCAGAGATGGAGCGTCAGGAGAAAAAAAGCAAGGTGCAAAACGGTGTCCATGGTACGCCACCACTTAGGTAAAAACACGTCTGTGTATATTCGCCGGTACATGTACAGTCACCTCAGGAAGGAAGAAACCAGAAACTGTAGTTGCCATCTAAGAGGGGAAGTGGGTGGTAGAGAGTTAATTTTCGCTGTACATCTTTTTACAGCATTTAATTTGTATGTCACATGAATGTATTACCTATTCAAAGTTAATTAAATTTGGACTTCTGCTTCTGGAAAGATGGAGTAAACATACTTTTCTCTACTCCTCTCACTAAGCACAGCTAGAATCCCTGGACTTTATATTTGAAAGAAACATAAAAATGCTGAGAGGTGAAGAGAAAGCAGCAGACTGGCTAGGGACCTCAGGACCCAAGGAATAACACGCTGGTGACTTCCAGGTTTTCGTTTGTTTCATGTGTCCTACACTGGCTGCCAGGGAAGCCAACAACCCAGAAACACCAGTGGGAACAAACAAACACAGTCCCCAAAAGCCTGCTGTCTCCAGCCAAAGGAGGTGAAAGGGGCAGTGAAAACATACAACTGCCCGACTCCAATCAAACACGACAGAAAAACAACCCCCCATGTGCAGTGTAGACACCACACAGGAGCCAGGACTCATCCCACCCCTCTGCCTCCACTCCGGGGTCCTGCCAGAGGAGGCCTGGTGGAAAGTCAGCACTTCCACCCCTCACCCTTCCGGCGGATGGTACCTGCAGAGGCCTAGTCAGGGGTCTGATCCCCCGCCCACACTCAGCAGCAACATGGAGCCCCTCCCCAAATGAGTGTCAACAAAGGCCAAGAGGAAAACCTGAACTTCAGCCCCAAACTGGCATTAACAAAGGGTATCCCCCTTCCCCTGCTGGAGCGATATCAGAAATGACTTGCCAAAGCATAAGATTTAAATAAGATCTGGAATCTCATAATATAATACCCAAAATGTCCAAGTTTCAATAGAAAAAAAAAAACTCTCACCATAGCAAGAACCAGGAATATCTCAAGTGAAATGAGAAAAGATGATCAATAGATAGCAACACTGAGATGACACAGATAACAGAATTACCAAACAAGATTTTAGGAGCCATCATAAAACGCTTCAATGAGCAACTACAAATGCACCTGAAACAAATGAAAAATAAAAGGAAGTCAGCAAAGGAACACAAAGTCACAGCAAAGATAAAAGATATAAAGACAAAACCCACAGAAATTTTAGAACCAGAAAACACAATACCTGAAATTAAAATGTCAATGGATGAGCTCAGCAGCAGAAAACGACATGGGAAAGAGTCAATGAACTTGAAGACAGCAACAGAAATAACCCAACCTGAACGACAAAGAGAAAACAGACTGAAAAACAAATGAACAGGGCTTCAGGGACACGTGGGCTGGACAACAGCACATCTAATATTCATGTATTCCGAGTCCCAGATGAGAGGAGAAAGGAGGTAGGGCTGGAAAATCATCCAAAGAAATTACGGTTAAAAATATGTCAAATTTGGGAATTCCCTGGTGGGCCAGTGGTTAGTACTCCGTGCTTCCACTGCAGGGGACCTGGGTTTGGTCCCTGGTTGGGGAACTAAGATCCTGCAAGCTGCGTGGTGAGAAAAAAAAAAAAAAATTGGCAAATTTGGCAAAAAAAAATAAAATAAACCTATAAATTCAAGGTTGAATAAACTCTAAAGAGGATAAACCCAAAAAATAATCCAAAAACTAAAGAGCAAAGAAAAAATTCTGAATGCCTCCAGCAAATTTC
Source organism: Lagenorhynchus albirostris (assembly GCF_949774975.1). Classification (NCBI taxonomy): domain Eukaryota; kingdom Metazoa; phylum Chordata; class Mammalia; order Artiodactyla; family Delphinidae; genus Lagenorhynchus; species Lagenorhynchus albirostris. Next base: position 4,583,045 of record NC_083102.1, read on the forward strand.
TCATCAGAAATCAGCCCAAAAGGAAGTTGCATATTTTCAAGTGTTGCGAGAACTGCCCACTCAGAATTCTATATTCAGCAAAATTTCCTTCAAAAATGAGGAGCAAATCTAGACATTCTCAGATGAACAAAAACTAACAGAATTTGTCACCAACATATCTACTCTAAAAGACTGGCTAAAGAAAGTTCTCTAAACAGAGAGGAAATGATAAAAGAAGGAATCCTGGAACATCAGGAAGGAAGGAAGAACAAGAGCAAAAATATGGAAATTACAATTACTTTCCTTCTCCTCTTGTGTTTGCTAAATTATGTTTGGCAGTTAAAGCAAAAATTATAATGCTAATGTGCTTCTCAATGTATAACCTCAATTAAAACAGAAAGGGAGGAGGGTAAAGGGACATAAAGGGAGATAAGGTTTCTACATGTCACTGAAACTGGTAAATGCTGACACCACAAACTAAGAAAAGCTATGTACATATAAGATAATAACTAGACCAACCACTTAAAAAGCTACACAGAGAGAAGCACTCAAAACACCACGGATATAGGACTTCCCTGGTGGTCCAGTGGTTGGGACTCTGCACTCCCAATGCAGGGGGCCTGGGTTCGATCCCTGGTCAGGGAACTAGATTCCCATGTGCTGCAACTAAAAGTCTGTATGCCACAACAAAGATCCTGCGTGCCACAGCTAAGACCCAGCGCAACCTAAATAAATAAATAAATAAGGCACCACAGGTAACTCAAAATGAAATTCTAAAACATACTCAAGTAATCCACAGGAAGTTAGGTAAAACAAAACAAAGAAATGAAAAACAGAAAGAACAAACAGAAAAAGAACTAATCAATAATCACAATAAATGTAACGGTCTAAACACACCAGTTAAAAGACAGATATTGGTAGAGTGGATTAGAAAAACGTGACTGAACTCTACATTGTCTACGAGAAACTCTCTTCAAATATAACAATATACGGGCACACCTGGTTTTACTGTGTTTTGCTTTTATTTAGTCTTTTTTTACAAATTGAAGGTTTCTGGCAACCCTGAGTCGAGCAAGTCTACTGGTGCCACTTCTCCAACAGCATTTGCCCACTTCATGTCTCTGTGCCATATTTTGGTAATTCTCACTATATTTCAAACTTTTTCATCATTATTATATTTGTTAAGGGGATCTGTGATCAGTGATCTTTGATGTTACTACTATGACTTGCTGAAGGCTCAGATGACGGTTAGCATTTTTTAGCAATAAAGTATTTTTTAATTAAGGTACATACACTGTTTTTGTAAACATATGCTATTGCACACTTAACAGATGGCAGTACAGTGTAAACATAACTTTAAAATCGACCGGGAAACCAAAATTTCGTGTAACTCGCTTTATTGTGATATTCACTTTATTGCAGTGGTCTAGAACCAAACCCACAACATCTCCAAGGTATGCCTGTATGCAGGTTAAAACTAGAAAGATGGAAAAAGATACTCCACAAAAATATTAATCAAAGAAAGTATGAGTGGCCATACTGCTATCAGAAAAAGTACACTTTATAGCAAAGAAAATTGCCACTGATAGAAAGGAACATTAAATAGCAATAGTCAATCTGTCAAGACAGAGCACTCCTAAGTGTGTATGTACCAAAGAATGCTGCAAAATATGAAACAAAAACTCAAAGGAGAAAAAGACAAGTCCACAATTATAGATATAGACTCTACCTCTCTCTCAACTAGTGATGGAAAAAGTAGAGAGAAAATCAGCAAGGATACAGAAGAACTCAACACCATCAACCTACAGGATCCAACTGACATGAAGAGAACATTCCACCCAACAAGAGCAGAACACACACTGTTTTGAAGTGCACATGGGACCAAAATAAATCTAATACTGGACCATAAAACGAACCTCAACAAGTTTAAAAGAATTAAAACCATAAAAGTGTGCTTTCTGACTACAATGGAATTAACTCAGAAATCAATAACAGAAAGATAATGAGAAAATCCCCCAAATACTTGGAAACTAAACAACATAGTTCTGAATAATCCATGGATCAAAGAGGAAGTCTCAGGGAAACTAAAAACTGCATGAACAGAATGAAAATTAAAATACAAAATATTAAAATGTGTGGGACATAGCTAAAGCGGTGCTAAGAAGGAAATTTTTAACACTACATGCTTACATTAGAAAAAAGAAGTCTCAAATCAATAATCTAAGTTCCCACCTCAAGAACTGAGAAGAGTAAAATAAACCCAAAGCAAGAAAATGGAAGAAAATAAAGAGCAGAAATTAGTGAAATTTGAAACAGAAAAATAGAGGAAAATCAATGAATCAAAAAGCTGATTCATCGAAAGTTAAAACTTTTGCTCTGCAAAAGACCCTGTGAAGAGGATGAAAAGACAAGCTAAATGATGGGAGAAATTACTTGCAAACCACATATCTGACAAACGACTCACATCTAGTATATACAAAGAACCCTGAAAACTTAACAGTAAAAATACAAGCAACACCATTAAAAAATGAGCAAAAGACACGAAGAGACATTTCAAAGATGATATGCAGATGGCAAATAAGCACATGAAAAGATGTTTGCCATCACTGGCCGTTAGGGAAACGAAAATAAGGAGGAGAATGAGACATCACTGCATACTTACTGGAACAGATGAAGTAAACCAGTGACAATGGCAAACGCTGTCAAGGTGAAGCTGGCTCTCTCATACATAGCTGGTGGGAATGCAAAATGACACAGCCACTGTGGAAAGCACTCTGGTAGTTACTGAAAAACACTAAACACAAACTTGCCATACAACTTGCGCTATGCACAGGATTTAACCAGAGAAATGAAAAATTATGTCCACACAAAGACCTGTACACAACTGTTCATAGCAGCTATATTTGTAATAGCTAAAAACTGGAAATAACCAAGATGCCCCTCAAAAGAAGAATGTTTAAACGTCTGTGGTACACATCCACACACTGGAACAATACCACTCAGCAATAAAAAGGGACAATCTACTGATACATGCAACAACCCGGATGGCACCCAAGGGCTTTATGCCAAATGAGCAAGCTAATCTCAAAAGGACACATATACTGTATTACTCCATCTCTATAACATCCTCTAAACAGCAAAATTATGGAGACGGAAACAGATTAGTGGTGGTCAGTGGGCAAGGACGGTGGAGGGGAGGGATATACGTGTAATTATAAAGAAATAACATGGGAAATAACACGTGTAATTATAAAATAATAATACGTGTAATTATAAAGAAATAACACAACATCTTTGTGGTGATGAAATAATTCTATACCGTGACTGCAGTGGTGGTTACAGGCATCTACACATGGGATAAAATGACAGAGAACTGCACTTACACTGTTCCAATGTCAAACTCCTGGTTTTGATATTGTACTATGATTGTGTAAGATGTAACCTGTGGAGGGAACAGGAAAAAGGGTACACAGAACCTCTCTAAACTCTCTTTACAACTTCCTGTGACTCTATATTTCAAAATAAAATATTTTAAACACAAATAAAATATAGTTGTAAGGTATGTATGAGCTTGTAAATTATTTAAACAAATTAAAAAATAAAGCACCTCAGTTAGCTATAATGATGAATCAAAACTAAGAAGATTAAACTTAAAGAACAATGTAAAAGTTCTGCAGATCAAAAATATATATATATGGGTATAGAATGTGTATAACCAGAAGACATAGGCTATTCTCCAAGTGCTAAAAAGTCATCGGAAGGCAATCTAAGGAAGATTATCAGGGAGAGTATATCTAAGGAAGAATACACCTAAAGATTTAGATAAAAATTCTATATCTCAAGAACACTTGCTACAGCAGTTGACAGACAACAGTATTTATTTTTTAACATTTATTTATTTATTTGTTTGTTTGTTTGGCTGTGCCAGGTCTTAGTTGTCACACACAGGATCTTTGTTGCTGCATGTGGGATCTTCGTTGCGTCATGCGGGATCTTTAGATGTGGCATGCAGGATCTTTTAGTTGCAGCATGTGGAAACTTTAGTTGCAGCATGCAAACTCTTAGTTGCGGCATGTGGGATCTAGTTCCCTAACCAAGGATCAAACCCGGGCCCCCTACATTGGGAGAGCAGAGCCTTAGCCACTGGACCACTAGGGAAATCCCGACAACAGTAATTTTTAAAATAAAAATATCCAGTATATTTCTCAGAAGAATGTCAAACATTTTACTAAACCTTCAAACAATAATTCCTAACTTATATAAACCATTCCAAAGAACAGAAAAGAAAGCTAACAAACTCATTTCATAAAGCCAGTATAATTTTGATGTACAAACCAAACAAAACTGGTACAAAATAAAGAAAATTATAGACTAATTTCACTTTTGAACATTGATAGAAAAATCCCAAATATTTGCAAATACAATTGAGCATGTACTTGATATTTCATAACTAAGTAGGGTTTATCTCAAGAATAAAATAAGACTGTTCAACATTTGAAAAATATATCAATGTAATTCATATTTGGAGCCTAAATGTCAAAACCACATAATCATCTCAAGAGATACACAAAAAGCCTTAAATGTCAACATCTATTCATAATTTTTAAAAAATTTTTAAAAACCTCTTAGTAACCTAGGGATACAAGGGCACTGTATTAACCTGAAAAAGCATTTCCACAAAAACCGACAGCAATCACTAGTGAAACAGTAAAATCATTCTTTTTAAAATCAGAAAGACAAAAGCACCAGCTATCCCCAGTTCTAGTCACTGATAGAAGTTCTAGCCAGTGCAGCCAGATCAAGGAAAAAAATATGAAGTATTGGGGTTGGAAGAGACAAAATAACCATTATTTGCAGTTAATACAATAGCTTGCATAGAAAACTTAAAGAGAACCTGCAAGCTATTCGAACAAATAAGACAGGGCAGCAGGACTGTTGGATTCAAAAACAACTTTAAAAATTCAGCAGCATTCCTACTATGGTGACAACAATTAGAAAATTTAATTTTAAAAAATTCACAACAGCAAAAAACCATAAAGGTACCTAAAAATAAATATGGCAAAAGGTATGTATGAGCTTTTTAAAGAATACTGAAAAACATTACTGAAAAACATAAGAAACATGAATAAACAATAAAACATATATACCATATTCCTGGATAGGAAAATTCAATTCATAAAGATATCAAAATTTTTTTATTATTTATTTATTTAGGCTGCGCCGTGTCTTCGTTGCGGCATGCAGGATCTTTAGTTGCTGCATGCATGCGGGATCTAGTTCCCTGACCAGGGATCGAACTCAGGCACCCTGCATTGGGAGTGTGGAGTCTTACCCACTGGACCACCATGGAAGCCCCAAGATACCAAGTTTTTCCCAAATTAATCTACAAATTCAATGTGTCTCTAATCAAAATCCCATCATAATTTTTCACTGACCTTAAACTGATTCTAAAATTTATGATAAAGAGTAAGGGCCTAAGAATAGCCAAAGCTACTCTGAGAAAGAAAAAGGAGAAGGAACCAGACCCACTGGATATAAAGAGACATGCCAAAGTAATAGTATTTAATACAGTATGAATTTGCAACAGAAAAACACCATAAATATTCCCAACCATATACAGAGCCTCAATATGATTGAAGAGGCACCCTCCAATAAGTGGTGCTGGGGCAACTGGCCTTCCATTTGGAAAACAATTAAATTAACTCTCTCCCACACCATAAAAAAAACTTTTTTCTTAGAAGAAAATACAGACAGTCTTTATGACTTTAGACTATAAATGCATTTTTTTAATAGAAATAAATTATAAAAAAGGTAAGAGTGAAAAACTGAACTACATGAAACTTTTAAACTTCTGGGATTAAAAAATAATTTTAAAGACATCTTAAAATAGGAGAAGAGGGACTTCCCTGGTGGCGCAGTTGTTAAGAATGCCCCTGCCAATGCAGGGGACACAGGCTTGAGCCCTGGTCCGGGAAGATCCCACATGCCGCGGAGCAGCTAAGCCCATGCGTCACAACTACTGAGCCAGCGTTCTACAGCCCAGAGACACAACTACCGAGCCCACGTGCCACAACTACTGAAGCCTGCACACCTAGAGCCTGTGCTCTGCAACAAGAGAAGCCACCACAATAAGAAGCCCGCGCACCGCAACGAAGAGTAGCCCCCGCTCGCCACAACTAGAGAAAGCCCACGCGCAGCAACGAAGACCCAACACAGCCAAAAATAAATTAATTAATTATAAATAAATAAATAAAATAGAAGAGGACATTTACAAGACACTAGTATTCAAAGTATACACAGAGTTTCTGTAACCCCATAAAAAAGACAAAAAAATGCAACAGAAAAATGGGCAAATACACAGACAATGAAAGGTGCTCAACCTTCCTAGTAATCAGAGAAACGCAGACTTATAAGACATCATTTTACATTCATTAGACTGGCAAAAATTTAAGTCAAATAAGATCAACTGTCGTCAAGGATGTGCAGAATCAGAAACTCCCATCCACTACTGATGGGCATTTAAATCAGTCCAGGCACTTGGAAAAGCCGTTTGGCAATACCTGACAAGGCTGAAGAGGTGCATACCTGAGTGATGAAACAACCCCATTTCTCATATTTTCTCTTGGGAAACTAGCACATGTGGCTAAGAAGATACTTACTGCATCATTTTGTACAACAGAGAAAAAACTGGAAAATGCCCAAATGTAGATTCACGTATTAGATTTTTGATCTAGATCTGTATATAGCAACACTGACACATCTTAAAAACAAAATATTGAGGATTTAAAAAAAAACAATGCAGAAAGTTATTTACAGTATAATTATCATTTTTGAAATGTTTAAATTCACAAAATACTACATACTGTCAGTGTATCCTGCATCTGTAACATAAGGATGAAGCGTGGACTGAATACAGCTAATGTCCAGCAAAGGAGGGAGAGCGGGGAAGGACTGGAGGAGAGGAAAGGGGGCTGGCACTCACAGGGATGTATGCCTGTATTACGCACTTACAAGATGCAATTGTGTTAACATTCGTTCATTCTGGGTGGTAGGTAAATGGGTCTTTGTTATATTACCTTTCTTTCTTTTGTTTTCCAAAATAAAGATTTAAAAGACATTCAGAAACAAAAGCATCTCAGGGCTCAATCCCTGTCTCCAGTCTAGACCTTTCCCCAGAGCATCAAACCTTTTACCCAGTTGCCTACAGGACGTTTACACCTGAACTCTTCAAACATCAGCTGTCTAAAATGTACTTACTTTCTCCTGACCCCTCCCACATCCTCTTTCTATGGATGTGATCACCACACATACACTCCTCTGCCTGGAACTTTTCAATGACTCTCAACTTTCTCCAACAACTTAAAGGAAAAAAAAAATAGGTAGAGAAAACCTTTCTTCAAACAATCAAGCAAATTCTGCACAGAAGCTCAAATAAATAAGATACAGGCAAGGCTGCCCTGGCGGACCAGGACAGGGCCCGGCGACTCTCTAGTCTGGGACAAGGCCCCTGAGGGAGCCTGGGAAACATGCGAAGGTTCCCCATTTGCAAAATAAAACGACAATTCCTTAAGATACAAGTGCTGGCACTTCTCCACGTTCCCAGCCCGCTCTCCCAGCACCCTCTGCATGGGGGTGCCTCCCCTGTGCCCACCAGAACCAGAAAGGCCCTGTCCTGGCACTCTCCACACAGCCACACACGTACAGACAAGCTCCCTTCTCTCTTTGGAAGCCACTTTGCATCTTGAACTTCACCTTGTGAACAGAGCCTCTGTAACGACCAACAGGGTTCGGTTGCCAGGACTGAGAGTGCAGCAGGCCTGCTGCCCAAGGTACCCGAGGCCCTCTGCCCACCTGTCCCAACGCACTCCCTTCTGTCCCCCACGGCTTCTCTAACTCTTGCAATAAATTCAGCCAAGGGTATAACTCTTCCTTTACTCCTGCCTCCTTGACCTTTTTCTTTCTAGCTTCCACCACTGCTGTTCTCAGCACCAATGTGAGAGCTGCCGCGCCTGCTGACAGTGAATGGAATCCTGCTAATAGCTGACTTCAATCCCCTCTCTGTTAATGATGACAGGTGAAGTGGTGCAGCCAACTGAATGCTGCCAACAACTGTATTAAAGCAAGAGGTGCAAGGCAATCCTCTTAGAGCTGCTGCACTTCACAAGGTTAAAACTAATCTGCTTTGAAAAATCAGAAAGTCCAATTCCAGTTTACCAATTCAGCATGGAATGATCCAGTTCTCTGGCATTCACAATATAAAATTCACAGAAGATTGATCTACCCTACAGAATGCCAATTGTTATGGACTGAACTGTGTCCCCTCAAAATTCCTATGTTGAAGCCCTAACCCGCAATGTGACTGTATTTGGAGATGGGACCTCTCAGGTTAAATGAGGTCAAAAGGGTAGAGCCTCAGTTCCACAGGACTGGGGTCCTTATAAGAAGAGAAGAGATACCAGAGGTCTCTCTCTCAGCCATGCACACACACAAGAAAAGGCCATGTGAGGACACAGTGAGAAGGCACCATCCACAAGCCAAGGAGAGAGGCCTCACCAGAAACCAACCCTGACGGCACCTTGATCTTGGACTTCAAGCTTCTATTCTGTGATAAAATTAATGTCTGTTGGTTAAGACATCCAGTCTACGGTATTTTGTTATGGCAGCCCTACCAGACTAATACAACAAATCATGAATTTAAAATGAGGACCAGCAGACCAAGCGTGCCTATTGTCAAGGACACCCCATCATAGTAACCAAGTATTTAGACCTAGAAAATCAAGCTCATGATCAGTTATCCAGCAAGCAAGGACCTGGAATGAGGTGAGTTAAATGTTCTCAAGGAATGAGGGCGCACTTTCTAGCAATCTGAATACCCATATCCACCAGAAAGGCTTTGGTCTCCCTTGAACAAATACTAAGAACTCAGCTCCTTCCCCGTCGCTCTGCGAGGCTGCTCACGCTCTACCGGGGTCAAGCAGCCTGTTGCTCAGAAGTCCCTGCGCCCACGACAGCTTACAGTTTCTAAGATCGTGACTTATCTTACAAGGGCTACATTTAGGAGACAGAACTTCACTCCACTCTTGACTGACATACCTGCCTCTTTGGTAAACGGTCTCCAAAAAATAACCCAGAAGTTAAACAGTTTCAGAGAAGAATTCTACCCTGTGGACAACCAACCTGACCTTGGGGTCTCCTGTGAATAAAGAGTGGTTAGGATGCACTCTGGCCAAAATGTGGACATTTCTTCCCTTATTATGCTCTACTGACTAACATTTAAACAAAAACAGAACACTTCAGAACATAATAAAACAGACCTCTCCTTTCAAAAAAAAAAAATATCTTTCAATAAAGTGAATAGTGTAATACAATAGATAGTCCACCAAAGTGCTAAGTTAATAAAACTGTACTTACTTAAAATTACAAATTAACCTTAAGGAACCACATATACGTCTTTTAAGTAGCTGAGACATGTATGACTGAATGAAGGCCTCTGCCAACCACCCAAGCTGAAACTCCAATGACTGTGACAAAGGACTGTATCAGAAGAGAATCAAAGGACTAGAAAGTTGGGAGGGTTTAGGTGACAGCTACGGCCGATAGCAATACTCAGCAGCCAGATGGCAACATAAATAACTCCCCAGTAACCAGAACAATCATCTAAAAGAAGACGGCAAGTAAATTCATATACCGTGAAAAACAGAATTAGAATGTTTAGAACAATTATAAGAAACACAATCCTTTATAAACCGAGGGTGGAGCTTTACTTACATGAAGGAATAATGAACTGTGGCTCAGTGTTGCCTGCGTAGCCAAGCTTGGTATACCTAAAAGCACAAAGTCATCAACACATGTTTAGATAATAATACTCTCCTCTATATCCCATTAATGTCTTTTATTATAAGCTCTCCAAGTCCTAAAATATCAAGACTGAAAATACGCCCGTGAAATTAAAGAAAAAAAAAAAAATCTCGTGATGACTAAGAATCAAACGCTAATTTCAGATAAGAAAGCAGTTACAAAAACATAAAATATTATGCCTGTTTCTACTGGAAAAATTCATATATTAACACATGAATTACATTTGTGTATCCCTAATAATTTTAAGGTGCTTTTATATTCTTTTAATCTTTACAAAAATCCTACCAAGGAAGTAAATATTATCCCTGTTTTGCAGATAAGAAAACTGAGGCACTGAGAAGTTAATTAAGCTGCCCAGAGCCAAACAGCTAGTGAACAGAAAAAGACCCAACTCTAAATATGCAGGCTCCAATTCCAGAGCTGCCGCTCAAAAAAATGTACTTACTTCCCAAACTTCACGAACTTTTGGGGGGGTTAGGGAATTCCATAATTTTCTTAAAGTGTCATGGCACATGTCTAGAAGAGCTACTGCCAGGTACTGAGAGTATCCGACAGAAGCAGCTCTCTATCATCTCATTTCAGAATGAGCCCATCTTCTGTCAAGATACTCTTTATGATGGATTCCAAAAGTCTTAACTAAAATGAATGCCAAAATACTACCATCTGTTCCAAAAGCATTTGCTTATCTCCTAAATTTAAAAAAAAAAAAAAAAAAAGTGGGGTGGGGACCACCCCCCGGAACCATCTGCTGGAAATGTGAGCCTGGAAAGACTCCTGAGTGCCCCCCTTCTCAGCAGGCCCTCCGTACCAAGCGGTCAGGTCGAGACAAGGAGCCATCATTCTGCAGTAATGCTCCCGAGGAATACAAACGCTTCCCAGCAGTGCTGAAAGCAACTTCATTAATTCATGCTATTTTACAAGTTATTTCAAGACGCTTGATACTAAATTTTTTGATGTAATTAATACATTCCAAGTTCTAATAAATTAATTTTATGATTTTTAAATGTATTTTAATCGTATGCTAATTTTACTATTTTTGAACACACATTAAATAAATAAGATTTAGTGAGACAAAAAAAGCAAGTCGGGTCCACTTAAATCATGCCTTACTGCTCAGTCTCCAAGCAACTAAGGTCTTGGTGTCACAAGAGTTTGGGCAAGGCCAGGCTCTGAGACCCGTCAGGCCCAACAAGGAGTTTATAAAAGGCAAGACCCATCTGAGGGCACTCCCAAGTTCTACCGAAGTACACAAACCAAGTGGACCCACAAGTCCTCGACTCCAGGGCTCGCCAGACCCAAAAGCAGAGTCGAAGCCAACCCAGAGTCCAGGGGAGGCAATATATACTGAACTTTAAGAATTCTGGATCATCTTCAACTGAACCATTTTTCTGGAAGTAAATTCCAAATAACAAATATAAACGAAGTGAATGACTGACCCAAAGCTAAAGAAGTCCAGAGAAGCTAACAAGCAGGCCAGAAATCACTAGAATCACTGCACTGCACCTAAGTCTGTGCTTTTAACAGGGGCCACTTCGCTCACCAGCCACACCACCCACCTCGTACTTAAAGCCGCCCACCCTACCACACTGTTAGATTATAAATTGCAGGATGACCAGAACAGGGTCCTTCTTTTTTTTTTTTTTTTTTTTTTTTTTTTTTTTGCGGTACGCGGGCCTCTCACTGCTGTGGCCTCTCCCGTTGCGGAGCACAGGCTCCGGACACGCAGGCTCAGCGGCCATGGCTCACGGGCCCAGCCGCTCCGCGGCATGTGGGATCTTCCCGGACCGGGGCACGAACCCGTGTCCCCTGCGTCGGCAGGCGGACTCTCAACCACTGCGCCTCCAGGGGAGCCCCAGGGTCCTTCTTCTTGATTTTATCTCCACCCTGGCACAGTCCTGGCTGTGGCCGACACTCCGTAAGTATCTGCTGAAAGAGTTCTTACCAGGTGTAAGGAAAGGCAATCACTGGCAAACTGCTGGGGAAGGAACCAGTGTTTGAAAGGGGGGGATGCTGACAGTCAGAAAAACAATTTGATGGGACAAGAAAAGACCAAAGACCATTGTCTAATACAACCTCTCACACTTGGTTTTGTCTAATAGGGTTATTTCAAAAAAAAAAAAAAACCTGAAACAAATATTAATACCACTGACCCTCTGAACAACACACGTTTGAACTGCACAGGCCCACTTATGTGTGGATTTTTTTCCAACAAATATACAAAAATATATGTGTAGAAGATCGTGTGCAAGACTTACACTGAACTGGATAGCCTATCCTTACACAGGCGCAAGGTTAAGTGATATATAAAATTAATAAATGAATCAACTATATACTTCAATAAAAAATAAAATAAAAAAATAAAATAAAATTAATAATGTGTTCATTTTCTTACTTTGCTTTCAAAGAGTTACATTACAGTATGCCTCCCTCTCTCTCTCTCTCTCTCTCTCTCTCTCTCTCCAGTACTTGCAGAACCTGCAGATCAGTCTATCATCACAGGTAAGTGGTGGTGTTTAAAATGCAACAATGTTTCCAAAACTGTATTATGAATATGACTGTAATACTGTTTACCATAAAAATTCTATAACAATTCATCCATCAGTGTATATAGGCTGGGCTACCGAGAAGCAGATGTATCAATTACACTAGGTTTCCATCATACTGCTGCCTCTTCGTTATTAATGCTTGAAATGCATTGTAAGTAAATATGAATTCCTTTTTCACATTTTCTTTTCATTTTTGATGTCTAGTGTTAGTAACACATATAACATCTACAGTGTTTTGTATAATACTGATATAGGTACTGACAGATGATTCATCTTGTAAACAGATGATGTAAACTTATGGTACCAATAAATACAGTACAGTGCTATAAATGTATTTTCTCTTATGATTTTCTTTTCTCTAACTTACTTTAAGAATATAGCATATAATACATACAACAAAATATGTGTTAATCGACTGTTTATGTTGTCAGTAAGGTCAACAGTAGGCTATTAGTCGTTGTTTTGAGAGAGTCAAACGTTATACACGAATTTTCAACTGTGGGGCGGGGGGGTCGGTGCCCCTAGTCCCACTGTTGTTCAAGGGTCAACTGTACAGAAAAATGCTAACATTTATTAAAATTAGGCGCTAAGTATCATTCATGTCCTTTATATTACTTTTAGTATTTCTGAAAGGCAACAGAGTGTATTGTATTGGTTGTGACCATGCACTTTGGCACCAGACTGCCAAAGTTCAAATCCCAGCTCTGTTATTTGCCAAATGTGTAACTATCTGTATCTCAGTTTCTCCATCTGTTAAAAGGAGGATCATAATACAACCTACCCTCTAGGATTAGTGAGTTAATATATTAAAAAGATAAATAGAACGAGCACTACAACAATGCTAGCTATATGTTTCAGTTATTTTTTACTATTATTTTTCTGTATCTTTGAAATATTTCCTAATTTAAATTTTTGGAAAAAAATTTTAACTTATTTATTTATTTATTTATTTACTTTTGGCTGAGTTGGGTCTTCGTTGCTTCACGCAGGCTTTCTCTAGTTGCAGCAAGCGGGGGCTACTCTTCGCTGCGATACGCAGACTTCTCACTGTGGTGGCTTCTCTTGTCGCGGAGCACGGGCTCTAGGTGCATGGGCTTCAGTAGTTGTGGCACATGGGCTCAGTAGTTGTGGCTCGCAGGCTCTAGAGTGCAGGCTCAGTAGTTGTGGCGCACGGGCTTAGTTGCTCCGCAGCATGTGGGATCTTCCCGGACCAGGGATCGAACCCACACCCCGTGCGCTGGCAGGCAGATTCTTAACCACTGCGCCACCAGGGAAGTCCCTGAAATTTTTTTTAAAAAACAGGACGTTCTGTGTCCCAAATCATATTACTCAGTCTTTCTGCCATGCCCACTCTAAACACCACAAACTAATTTGTGAAGTGATGGAGATAAACTGCACCGGAAGTGAAACTAAAAGTACCACGTGTCCTTCAACAACCATGGCTCAACTCCATCCCAAGTTCTGTGCCCTGAAATCATAAACAATGGCCCACAGCAGCAAAAGGTCAGGCTGCAGAAGTGCATGGGGCCCTTTTCAGGCCCACGGCTCTAAAATTCAACTACATACTGATGATGCCACTACCACATGCCACCTGGCATCAGTTGCTAGAGTGTTCAGATTCTGAAGTCACCATGTTCTGAGACAGCACAGCCTTCACAGGAGGGAGGCTTTCTGTCACAGAATCACATGAGTACCTTGCAGCAGTAACATTCGGCAAACAATGATCTTCATGACTGAGACAAACTAACATTAAACTATATTAATATTTGTAGGTACTAACAACTAACTATGAGGTCTTCCCTTCCTTTGCTAGCAAAACTGAAACAATTAAAACCACTGGCAAAAGCAGAAATTACTCAGATCACTTTATGGTAATTTAATTTCTCTGAATCTTCCTGTGCTATTTTTTATATAGCATCAAATACACTTAGGTTTTCTCACTTTGAATAATCACAACGTAAGGAACATGTAACAATATTTTTTAAGAGACATTCAAATATTAACAAAATCTTCAATACAGTTTCATATACAACTTCAACAAGACCCTATTAAACAGAACACTGTAAATATAACTAACAAGTGTTCCTCCTCCTACTACTACTACTATATATAAAACAGATAAACAACAAGGTCCTACTGTATAGCACAGAGAACTATATTCAATATCTTGTAATAATCTATAATGAAAAAGTATACATGTATAACTGAATCACTTTGCCATACACCAGAAACTAACACAACATTGTAAATCAACTATACTTCAATTTAAAAAAAAGAAAAATGTAATGTAAAAATAAATAAATGAAAGCCGTACAATAAATGATGTGAATTATACTTTTTTTAAAATGGTCACCTGTTAGAAACATGATTTCAGATTTGAGTTTTTCATGGTAGCATGGCCCACATTATCTGGCAGGTGAGTTTAAGATCATCTGGGTAGGCATCTAGAAAGAATGTACCAAGCCTGACTGATGAGATCACCTGGGAAGCTTCTGAAAATACACATTCCCAGGGCCTGTCCCAGAATCACAGAGAAGGAGCCTGGGCGTCCATATTTTAAACATCCCCTGCCCCTCCCCTGCCATGGTTCTGACGATCAACCAGCCCAGGAATCACTGACTAAACTGTACCACATGCGATCACCTGTGAATTTTTAGGTAACGCAAGCTCCCCATCCTCACGCTCACGTTCTAACAAAACCATCTACACCTACCACATTATCAGATAAAATGTACCTGTAATGTTGAAGTTTAATACTGGCTAGAGGCTCAGAAGAAAGGACTCAGATGTACCAAGTCTGTCTTATTTAGAATACTGTGTGTTTAAGTATTCTATGGAAAAAAAAATGTAGGAAATGCTTTTCAATGCAAACTATTTATGTAATTAGGGTGTGATGAAAACAATCTAGTAGTGGGAAAAAAAAAAGGCTCAAAACAGAAATAGTTAATCCTTAGGAAGAGATCATGGGGGGGCGGGAATCTCTCAAACCAAAAGACAGTGAAAAACTAGAAGCATTCCTATTGAAGACAGAATGAAGCCAAGGAGACCCACCACCATAACTCTCATTTAACATTGTTTTGGAAGAACCAGATAATACAAACCACAAAGAACTAAATAAAAGGAATAGTACTGGGAAAGAGGAGGCAAAATTTATTTGTAAATCATAATTACAGACCTGGAATATCAAAGGAAATTAAGTGAAAAACTAAAAGCAATAGGGAATTCAGCAAGATGGCCAGTTACTCAATGAAGAGGCAAAAATCAGCAACTTTCCTACCAGTAACAAGTGAGACTATACACTGGATGAAAAGATCCCATTCACAATGGCAACAACACAGAAAACTATTACCCTTGAGAATAAACCATATGTGAAGAACTCTCCATATACAAGGAGACAAACAGAGACACACCTTATTCATACAGGAGGAGTCAAGAGTTTTAAAAGAAACATCACATATCACTAAATTCATCTATAAATTTAATGCAAAAGCATTCAAAATCTGGGCAAATATGGAAGAAGGTGGTAGTAAATTATACATGGGTGTTATTAAAAGGATGAAGTGTCATTACAAAGAGACATTTCACATTACCTATCAACATTATAAATGCATATACCATATTATCCTAGTAGTTTTAAATGCATACACCCTACTGTCCAAATAGCACATTTCTAGGTATTTACCCCACAGAAGCACTTTTACATGTATGAAAAGATATGCACAAATAATGTTCTCTACAGCATTATAACAGCAAAACAATGAAAAAACTGGAAATACTCAAATGCCATAAACAGAGGATAAACTATATTGCAATCATTCAATAAAATGCAACACAACCAACAAAAATGAAGCAGACTTATGTTACTGGCCACATATAGATATAATTTGAAAAGTTGTGCTAAAAAACTAATAGGTCAACAATGAAACCAAAGAGGAAATTAAAAGATACCTTGAGACAAATGCCAGTAAAAACACAATCTTACACAATCTATGGGATGCAGCAAAAGCAGTTCCCAGAGGGAAGTTCATAATAAAAATAGTTGCAAAACAGTATATTTTCATATTGTGAGGGAGTTAATGGGGCCCACAGTGCTGGGTTCAAAGCACAGCACTAGCTCTGTGACTTTAATCCCTCCTATTTTAGTTGCTTCATTGGTACAAGGTGAGTAATAACAATCCCTACTTCAATGTTAAACATTACCATTTCTGGAAAATACCTCCTAATTCAAAAAGTAAAAGGATCTCACAGTCAATAATTTTATTTTACTACTGAATGTTATCTGATGTGTAGTCATGATCTGTATTTCTTCCATGAATTGTCCTTGATAATTTTTCTACTAGACTTTTGGATCTTATCAATTTGTGTAAACTCTTACATACTGAGGATATTAATGCTTGCTCATATATATTACTAATTTTTCTGAGTTTGTTGTTTACCTTCAGTTATACATTTTCTGAAATATAATTGTTTAGGGGCTTCCCTGGTGGCGCAGTGGTTCAGAGTCCGTCTGCCAATGCAGGGGACACGGGTTCATGACCCGGTCCGGGAAGATCCCACATGCCACGGGGCGGCTAGGCCCGTGAGCCATGGCCACTGAGCCTGCGCATCTGGAGCCTGTGCTCCGCAATGGGAGAGGTCACAACAGTGAGAGGCCCATGTACCGCAAAAAAAAAAAAAAAAAAATATATATATATATATATATATAATTGTTTCAACAATTTAGGTGATCAAATCTGCCAGTTATTTTCCTGAATAATTTCCTTTGCAGTTTCTACCTTGAAAGTCTTTCCCTATACTAAAATTCTGTAACGTTTCTCTTCCAGTTCTATGTACATCTGATATACCTGATACATGAAGAAACACATCAATCAGATTTTCCCAAACATGTGTACATAAGGAATTAAGATCAACAACTTTTATATTAAAAGGCTTTGATTTTTGGTTTGTTTATTTGAACACCATCTTCCCAAAGGATAGCCAGCATGGTGGGGGCAAGCATCATTCTCAAAAATACATAAACTAAGCTTACAGACTGCCAGCCATATTCTCACACTCAGTGCCACCTTCCACACATCCCCTGACCTGAGACCTTTTCTCATATGGAAATCAGGACAGACAGAAGATACGGAAACAGATCAATAGCTGCATAAAGCAAGACCAAGAGTTACAACTCTGCCTGTTAACCAAATATGTTCTCATAGTTCAAACTTCCAAACACTCTAAAAAGGTACCTATAAAAAGTCTCACTCTCACTCCTACACCCATCTACCCCATTTCGCCTTCCATCCTATTCTCATGTATCCTCCAATGTCTCCTTCTGTAAATAAAGTATATCCTTATTTGCCCCAAATATTTTAAAAGGTCCTTGTGCAAAACTTCTTTCGCTCCTCTTGTTAAAGGCCCCTCTGCCCACAGCAGTAACTGCCTGCAGTGAGGAGGATTAATCTGACTACCGTCAACTCAACATACTTATGTATATCCCGCCTACAACCATGTGTCTAGAGCAGAAGGTGACAATGTAAGCTCGATTAATTTATGTTTGAAAGTGGAAATGTCACATTTTAAAACAATGTTTTTGAAACTGTATCCTGCAGGGAGGTTTTTTTGATTGAGACCTCTTATGAGGTCCAGTCTCAAACGCCCAACTTCAACCAGAATAGCTCTACCCCCTCCTAAGATGTTTTCAGTTTTTAAAAAAGTGACTACACTGACTCAGAATATGATTTTTTTTTTTTTTTTGCAGTATGCGGGCCTCTCACTGTTGTGGCCTCTCCCGTTGCAGAGCACAGGCTCCAGACGCACAGGCTCACAGCAGCCATGGCTCACGGGCCTAGCCGCCACGCGGCATGTGGAATCTTCCCGGACCAGGGCACGAACCCGTGTCGCCTGCATCGGCAGGCGGACTCTCAGCCACTGCGCCACCAGGGAAGCCCCAGAATATGATTTTGATAAAACTAAAATTGCTCCCAGATCCTAATGATAGAGTTCTAAATAATATACGCTCCCCACATTGTACACTGTATATTAACATATGATCAAGTTCTTCAAACGTTTCTTGGGTTGTCTGTCATACAGAAAAGGGTAGTCTTTGTTTATAGGACACAGTTAAACATGTAAGTTCAAATTTATTAATTATTTTATCTAAATCCAATATCCTTTCTTTTCTTTTTCTCTATTTGATCTGTAAATTTTACATTACCCTATATACCTGTCCATTTCTTCTTCTACAGCAGCATTCTTTGCCCTATGGCTAGTAAATATAAGATCATGATGTGTGGCCTCTTTGTGGGTTTGGCGCATTATCAAGTGAACTCTGACTTCCAAGGTAAAACAGTGGACTAAACATGATCTAACTTCACTCTGTCCCGAAGCCCCACTAAAACCAAAGCAAAATGATTTTTTTAAGATATATAAACCACAACAATAGGGAGAAAAGAAGAGGAGGTAACAGCAAAATTCTGGCCCTGGATAGCAGAGGACCAGTAGTAAGTGGCTTTAGAGGTATATAAAATCCAGCAGTGGGCAAAGCTGAGAACCAGCCCAACACACCCCGGACCCTGAAAAGCCCCGGAATGGGTGGCTGCACAGGCACCTGTGGAACCAGGACTGAAGGGCCCAAAACACGCAGCTGAGGTGATACTGCTCCCTCCCGCCCCACACCTCAGGGTGACCACCCTTCCCTGACCCCCGCATTCCCACAAGCAGACTCTAGAGAGTGTAAAGCCAAGGGCCTCTGGACTCCCAAGTCACCTGGCCTGGGCGAGTCCGGGAACCATTCTGAAAAGAAAGGGGTTACCTGAATGAATACAGAAAAAAGCTGACGGCTCAGAGGCCCTCTCCCACGCCCTTCTCTGCCCCCAACTCAGCTCTCACACACAACACAAGCACCCAGACCGCACCCTCCAAGCAGATGATCAGAAGTATATCCTCTGGGGAAAATGACCAGCTCAAAAGGAAAGAGCCAAAGACCATAAGACCAGGAGATTTCCCAACAAACAACCCACCTATATCACCCCTGGTGAAGTTCAAAATCAGTAAGTCAAATCTACACATGCAGGCACTCAATAAGGCAGCAGTAACTTTCACAAAGCAAGAAGAAATAAACAAGAAACACACTAGTGATAGGAGCACTTAAGACACCATTCTCAGTTAAAGAGTAAGTGGACAAAAAAACTGGAAGACCTAAATAACATCATTAATAAGACAGCTCATACAGATATACACTGAACTCCTATCATACCAATAGGGAATATTCCTCTTTCCAAGTACATACAGAACATTCACAAAATTGACCATATCTTAGACACAGTGAAGTCTAAAGAATAGAATATAAACAGCACTCTGACCATAATGTAATAAAACTAGAATTAAAAACAAAAAGGCCCTTTTACCTGAAATTTTTAAAACATACTAGTATAGAAATATTGAGTAAGAGAGAAATTCAAAAGAAAAATACAGAAATGTCTTGAAAACGATAATGAGAAACTATATCCAAATTCCTGTACATAAGGAATACATGTAGTTAAAGACATAACAGCCAAAATTAAATACTTTTTCAATATAAAGGGAAAATTAAAATGAATTTAATATCCAACTCAAAAACAAAAAAAAACAGGAAGGCAGAAGAAAGAAATAAAAGTAGAAATAAATTAAAAAAAACAGAAAAATAGGGCTTCCCTGGTGGCGCAGTGGTTGAGAGTCCGCCTGCTGATGCAGGCGACACGGGTTCGTGCCCTGGTCCGGGAAGATCCAACATGCCGCGGAGCGGCTGGGCCCGTGAGCCATGGCCGCTGAGCCTGTGCATCTGGAGCCTGTGCTCCGCAACGGGAGAGGCCACGGCAGTGAGAGGCCCGCGTACCGGAAAAAAAAAAAAAAAAAAAAAAACAGAAAAATAACAGAACTAATAAATAAACCCCAAAGCTTATCTTTTAAAAAAAAAGATCCACAAAATAGGCACATCATTAGGTAAGCCATGAAGAAAAAAGGATGGGGCTTCCCTGGTGTTGCAGTGGTTGAGAGTCCGCCCGCCGATGCAAGGGACACGGGTTCGTGCCCCGGTCCGGGAAGATCCCACATGCCGTGGAGCGGCTGTGCCCGTGAGCCATGGTCGCTGAGCCTGCGCGTCTGGAGCCTGTTGCTCCGCAACGGGAGAGGCCACAACAGTGAGAGGCCCGCGTACCGCAAAAAAAAAAAAAAAGAAAAAAGGATGAAAACAAAATAAATTTGAGCAACAAAGGGAAAAATAGCCATAAAAACAAAGATTTTTTAAAATCATGAGACTAGTACATACATAAATTTGAAAAATCTAGATGAAATAGAATTTTTCTTTAGACAAATACAACATACCAAAATTGATTCCACTCGAGGTAGGAAGTCTAACCAGCATTAGAAGAAATGTAAAGGGCAGCAGGACTCTCCTCTCAAGAAAGCACTAAGCTCAGACAGTTTCACTGGGGAATTCTACCAGGACTTTAAAACTCGGATAATCCCAAAATTAAACTATTCCAGAGCACAGAAAAAGAAAGAAAACTTCTTAATTTGTTTTATGAAGAGAGTGTAACACTGATCCTGAAATCTGACAAAGAATGCACCAGAAAACTAAACTATAATTCATACTAATACTGACATGAAAATCTAAATAAAATATTAACAGAATCTACCTACACATCAAAAAATGATGCAGCATGATCAAGTGGGGATTATTACAGAATGCAAGGGTGGTTCAATATTAGGAAATCCACCGTATTAACTAGCTAAGGAAGAAAACCACATGTTCCATTTATTATAAAGAAATCATACAACATGCAACACTCATTCATGTTATAACATTCCAAAATATAGCAGTTGACAGATACTTTCTTAACATATTTGTATAACTTTCTTAACATATATTTGTATGCGTGTGTAAGTATGTACATACACACAGCAGCCCAAAAGCCAGCATCTTACTTATTTTAGAAACACCAGAAAGTATTCCACTAAAGTAAGGAACAAAAGGATAATGCCCACTAACTCCACTCCTATTTAACATTATTTGGAGGCAATGGCCACTGCAGTATGTCAAAATAAAGAAAAGAAAAGGCAATCAGAGCTCCTAAAAACAGAAAGGAAGAGGGAAAGCAATCTCTATTTGCCAATGACAAAATTCTGTATCTGGAAAACCCTAAAGATCAAGGGAAAAATTCATACAAACAATAAGAGCATGTTGTAAAGTAGCAGATTATAAAATTAACACAAATACAGTTTATGCTGAACACCTGCCTTCCTTCTGGGACTCTGGAATCCTGGTCTGTGCTAGGCAGGAGGTGCCATGACCAGCCCCCAATAAAAACTCTGGGCACTGAGAAAGGATTCCAGATGCTTGCTCCTGGTTTCCTCCAGACTCTGCCCCATGTGCCTTTTTCCTTGGCTGTTCTTGCTTTTACCTTTTCACTATCATCCTGTGCTTGTTCCTAGCAAATCAATGAACCTGCGGGTGGTCTGTGGGACCCTCACCACACCCCAATCCATAAAGAGCTTCTAAAAATAAAGAAGCAAAAGACTTAAAAACCCACAGAAAAACTGGCTAGAGAAACGAAGAGACAGAAAACAGAAACGCAAATGCGTCTTAACCATACGAAAAGATGTTCATCTTCCCACATAATAATATAAGAAATTCAAATTAAAACTACAATAAGATATCATTTCCTACCTTCTAGATTGGTAAAAAAAATTTTAATTTGGCAATTACTCTGCTGGTGAGTCTGTAAGAAGCCGTAGGCACTCTCACACGTTGCTGGTGAAGACACACACTACTGAGTGGGATTTGACACTGTCTAGCAAAATTACACATGCACTTACCCTTTGACCCAGAAATCCCACTTCTAGAAACCTATCTCAGAGATGCTCCAGAAAAAATGCAAAAAGACAAATGCACTGCACTGGCTACGTTGCAGTCTTTTGGTAATAACAAAATGCTCAAAAAATGATGGGGACATGTCTAAAGAACTCCAGAAACAGCCTGAATGAGCTTCTGCTGGCCACATCTGGACAATTTAAGCATCAAAACAAATAATGGCAATAAGAAATCATAATCCATTGAATACAGTAAGAATGACATAAATAACTCTTTGAACAAGATAATAACCCATACAGACGATAAATAAATAAATGGGAGCCACAGAAAAGTGCATCCTTATAGTAAAATGTTAACTAATAAATGTACAAAATACTGAAGTTAAAAAAAAAACCACAATATTGCAACCATGACTGTAATAATCCATTAGAAGAAGAATCACCACCAATGGATACTAAAACTAATGGCTGAAAGTTTAAGGAAGAACAGGGCATTTGCATAATCTCATAATATCTCTCCACAAATGACATTAATTACAAAGGGGAAAACAGTAACTGTACAATGAAGAAATCTAGTCGACACCACCTTATCCAAATAATCCAAATGAATGTCATCAACTGTCTTCAGCCTTCTGATGGGATGAGTAAGTTCTGGGGAGCTAATGGGCAACACAGTGATTATAGTTCATAATAATGTTTTATACTTGAAAGTTGACAAGACAAGTGGATCTTAAATATTCTCCCCACAAAAAAAAAAAAAGGTAATTATGTGACGGGATGGAGGTGTTAGTATCGTAATGTGATAATCATTTTGCAACATATAAATGTACCAAATCAACACGTTGTAACCTTAAACTTATGCAATGTTGTGTGTCAAGTACATCTCAATAAAGCTGGAGGGGAAAGCCTTCTGATGTGATGCACTGAGAAGCTTTGACATCACTTCTGTGGTACTCCTGACAAAAATACACACCCTGTATCTGTCAGAAAGAAACACCAGACAAGCCTAAATTGAGGAACATGATCCATAACAACTGACTGTCAAAAATGTCGCTGTCCTGAAAGACAGAAAAAGGCTAAGGAACTGGTCCAGTGAAACGAGACTAAAAAGACACGATGACAGGCAAACACAGTGTACGGTGCCGGATGAGGGCAGAGAGCTGCGCGTCCAGAGACATAATGGGACCATTCATGGGATCCAGACTTGGTAGACAACTCTACTGCATAAACGTTAAATTTTCTGCTTTTGATCACTGGTCTGTGACTATATGAGAGAAGGTCTTTGTTTTCATAAAGGATACACTGAAGTATCTTGGTATAAAACAGCACGATGTCTGCGACTTACAGTTCAGAAAATAATAATGTGTATAGTACATAGAGAACAATAAAGCAAATGTTAATAGTTGGTAAACTGGATAGAGAATATACAGCCGGCTTTTTGGTACTCTTACTGCAGCTTTTCAGTAGATCTGACAGTTTTCAAAGTAAGTTTAAAAATATAAAAATCTTCAAAAATACGAAAAGTTCAGTTAAGAGAATAACACTATAGTTTTTGTGGGATATTCTCTGAACACTAAGCAGCCTAGTAATTCACTTAAGTAAATGAAGCCTCATCTCTGGAGCAGGCAGAGCCGTGGTCCATATTATCGCGGCTCCCAGCTCGCCTGTGCTCACTGAGCTGGTCTCAGGGCTCATTAGAGGAGGCCAGGCTCCCAGGATGAAATTTATTTGCAATTAAAAAATACTATTTAGTACACTGTCTACTCAATCATTAAGGTCCACTATGTATAATGCAGTGTGAATTTTTCTGTTAGAATTTACTACTAGGAAAAGTTTTTTCACCTGAGAAACAGGTATTTCTCTTCCTTCCCGATGACAGGAATTACATAACTGATGATGACCCTCTTATAATTTTGTCAGACAGGAAAACTAAGGCCAAATGTGAGGCCTGTCGGCTGCACCACTGGCCTACAGTTTAGGGTGACGCCCCAGGCCCATTCTTTTCCTTGGTCCTAGTTATTTTTAATCTGCATTTTACCCCTTTTTATTGTATTCTGAGGTAAAGTCAATCCAAAAACCACTTAGCTCTATGGGAAATATAAGAGCTACTAACAAGCTTAAATAAATTTAGGCTCTTCCACGCTGCTCCATCTGGCCACACACTGGACACTGGAAATTTATCATTAACCACTGTTGTTTCCACAACAGAACATGTCCATGTGAAACCCACTGGGAAGATTCCAGGCCACTGTTTCTAAGTCCTGACACCAAAGCCTACGACGGCCTGAAGACAATAACATAACTGGGACATAAAACAAAGAGATTCTGAAGTTACATCTCCAAGTGAGATACCACCTACCTCAAAAGGTCAAAACTGAGCACCACATTTTAGATATTTACAGCAAGAATGATGAGTAAGGTCCCCAGCTTACTATTAGTAGAGGTATGACAAACCCTGTGGGCACATGTTATTGCTTCTGCCAAGAAATGCTTTGCATTTCAATAGTTTTACAAGACCAAAACCACAAAAACAAAAAATCTCACGTGCAAATGTGAGAAGGAAAAATTCTTTTACCTGCTTCCTGCACTCTTGACACAAACAGACCTCAGGTGGGTGTGGGGTGAACACCAGTTCCTGGGAGGAGGCGTTGAATAAGGAAGCCAACAACTGGGCGGGGGGTTAACATCAATACTGGTTTGGGCTTGGGTTTTGGATAGCAAAACAACTTCTAAAATAAAGAGCCCTGGAACTTCTGGTACAATGTGTATTTCAAAAAGGAAAATTAGTACCAGCAAAGAGGCAGTTTTTTTCCAGCCTGTAACCACCACCGGTGGCTTCAGCAGCAAAAGGAAAGAACGATCCGTAGGAGACGGACTGAAGCAAATTAAAGAGACACCCCTACAAGGTTGTCAAGGAAACTAAACCACGTGCATGTCTCTACAGAAAAGAATCAAGGCTAAGGTGAACATACCATGGAATATTTTGTGGAAAAAATGATTAAAACCCCATCTTGAAAGATCTTTAAGAGGCTAAATTTACTTCCAGGCTACTTTATTAGATACTTCACCTACACTGCAAGCAGGCAAGCTTGAATTTCTAGACCACCAGCTAGACGGATTCGGTGAGCACCTTCCTAAAACCAGCGAAGCGGGGGCCACTGAAAGAAAGTACAGGAAATTTCCTAAGGTCTCTTTTGCATATCCCAACAACATCAAAAGAAACAATCACACCCCAAAAGTAATGCGAAATAAAAACTATACCACAAACAGGCTTTCCCAAATTTAGACTTTCTGTTTTTCAAAATGGAGTCTTTTTGGTTTTTTTTTTTTTAAGTGAAAAGGCAACTCTATGCAAACTAAAGCAAGAGCTTAGCCCGAGAGAACCATTCACTCCTGGAAGAGAGCAGAGTAGGCTGCAAAAAAAGGTGTCAACTTGGTAGATGAATATAAAAACCTCCACAAGTAAGTGAGACTCATGAGCAAGGAGAAATGGCATGCGTTTGCGAACCCAAAACGAGGGCCCCTTTTAAGAACGTGAAAAGGTAGGGGCACCGTCAGGCAAGCAGAAGGCAAGTGACGGCAGCGGGGTCTGCAGCTGCCTGCCTGAAACCTGGCATCCCGGGAGGCCCGGCCGAGCGCGGAGAGAGGAGGCGGGAGGCGAGGCGAGCCGGCCCGACTCCTCCCCTCGGTCCTCTTCGCATCAAGGGGAGCGAGCTCCGCGCGTGGCCCTCGCGGGCGTGGAGGAGAGGAGCGGGGCGCGGAGACGGGCCGGCCCCCCGAACCTGCCCAGCTGTAGGCCGAGACCCGGGCCCCGGGCGGAGCGCCTCCAGGTGAGAGAGGGGGCGGGCCGCGGGCAGGTGCTCGGCGCCGGGGCTAGAGCGGGGCCGCGCTGGAGCGGGGTGGGCGCCCGCAGCTCTTACCCGGTGCCGCAGTCCACCACGCAGGGAGGCAAGGAGCCCGCCATGCTCGGCACGCGCGCCGCTCAGTCCACGCTGGCTGCCCGGGAGGTCGCGCCGCTGTCCGCTTGCCGCGCTAACCCCGCGCCGCCCGCTCCCGGGAGCCTCCGCAGCGCGTCTGCCGGGAGCCCGGATGCTCTCCTCAGCCCACGTGACGCCTCTCCTGACTGACCAATCACGGCGCGGGCACGCCCCGTTTCCCCGTCCCCGCCCCCTGTCCGCCATCTTTAGTGCTGGCGGCGGAGCCTCGTTGCCCATACGTCCAACCTTGCTGCTGGAGAGCCTGCGGGCTATTTTTAACTGACTTACGGTGAACGTGACCCCGTTTCCGAAGGCTGACTCCTTCTCATCCTTTAAGTCTCCGCCTAAATGTCACCTTCTTAGATTAGTTGTCTGTGATCACCCACTAGGTGCCCTCCCTGCACCTTACTCTCTTATCTCAACAATCTATTGCTTTCATTCACAACATTTGGAGCAAATTTATATTTTTATTTGTAGTCTGTCCTCCCATTGGAATATAAACTCCGCTAGGATAGGGCTCCTGAATATCTTAGCATTGATCACCGGATGCTTAGCACAGTATTTGGTGCATTCATGGGAGGCACCCAAATGTTTTTTGAATGAATAAAGAAAAAAATTGCCGTTAGAATTCTTATACCTACCAGAACACTGCATGCCTTCCTTTATAAAAGAAAAACCTATAAAACAAACGCATGGTCAGCCTTTAGGAATGAATGACCTTAGATTGGGTTAACACTACCCCAAGATCATTATGGAAAATGTTTTCAAGTATCAAAGATGGGATGATGTCCAAAAGTTCTTACTGGAACCCTGGGATCAAAGTAGTCAACCACTTACCGACTATGTTATAAAGGTACTGAAAGTCCCACTTCCTTCCTCCTCCCTCCCTATAATAAATTCCTGACATTATTTTTTAGGAGCTTTCTGGAGACATAGTTCCATGTAGTTTAACTGGTATTAAAAGCACATGGTTTTTTTCTTGTTTTTTGTTTTTTTTGGAGGGTCTTGCCAGACGGCTTGTGGGATCTTAGTTGCCCCGACCAGGGATGGAACCCATGTCCCGTGCAGTGGAAGTGTGGAGTCCTACCACTGGACCAGCAGCTTTTAAGTCCCTTAAAAGCACTTTTAAACTGCTTTTTCCCTAGGAAAAGTAGTAGATTAGTTGGTCATGCTAGGTAACCCATGATCATTCCTTTTTTTTTTTTAACCTATTCAGTTCAAATAAGAGCCAGATCTAGAAATTTTTAAAGGGAACTAGAAAGAAAAGTAGAAGGTGGGAGGAAAAGGAAAGGTCAGGAGTGTGGAGGAATCCCAGTATAGGACCCAGAGGCTGGGGGCAAAGGCTCACTCCTTTGTATTTTGCCAAAGCCCTGCCCAGCCCCACTTTTCCACGGCCATCATCAGAATGTTGTAAACGCTAGACTGCAGACTACCAGCACTGCCACGTCTTTCATTCGCTTAATACATATTTATCAAGTGCCTACTATGAGACAGGCCTTGTATTAGATTGGATATGAAACAGTAAGTGGGACATTTACAGTCTCTGCCCCCAAGACTTTAGAGTCTAGTGAGAGATAGCTACAGTAAACAGGCAGTTGCAATACAGTGTAATCCAAGTTGGCGCAAGTCCAGGGTGACCAGAAAGCCATTAACAGGGCACCTAAACCTGTCTTGGGAGTCAATGAAATCTTCTCAAAGCAATGGTGTCTAAGCTGAAAGCCAGAAGGTGGGTGGAGAATAGCTTGATGGTGGAGAGGGTGGGGTGGGAGAATGTTTCTGGGATGGGAAACACATACAAAGGCCTGGAGGACCTCAAGACTCATATATGGGCCCGTCCCCTTCACCAGGGAAGAAGCCTTAATGGAATTTGGAACTGGCTCATAATAAAGGATGTGCCTTTTTGGGGAGTGTCCCTTTTGCATAGGACTTATTGGAAATGGTGACCATGGCCAGTAGCTGGTAGTAAACAAAAGACTTGCTGACTTCAATTATTTCCTCTAGACACCACTAACCCTTGATGTATGAGTTAAGGTGTTTTCCCTTAAGATGGCACAGGAAATAGCAAATTTTATTATTTCATATAATAGAAAATCCAGAAATCCCAGGATAATTCAACCATTCCATGACATCACTGTGGGCCTGTACATTCTGTTCTACCAGACTCTGCAGATTGGCCTTAGTGCTCAGACAGATCCCCTTGCTGTTGTGGAAATGGGTACAGCCGCTCCATCCACCATAACTGTAATGGGCAAAGACAGAGGGAGAAATGCCCCATCTTGGTTCTTTTCTAAGAAGGAGAGGGAGGAAGGTGTCCCTAGAAGTCCCTAGCTGCTTTCTCTCATTTCATTATCCAGCTCCATGAGTTTCCCGGGGCTACTGTAACAAAGTACCACAAACTGGGCAGCCTAAAACAACAGACATTTATTATCTCACAGTACGGTAGAAGGTCAAAATCAAGATGTCAGCAGGGGGCTTCCCTGGTGCTGCAGTGGTTAAGAATGTGCCTGCCAATGCAGGGGACACGGGTTCGAGCCCTGGTCCAGGAAGATTCCACATGCCGCAGAACAACCAAGCCCATGCACCACAACTACTGAGCCTGCGCTCCAGAGCCCACGAGCCACAACTACTGAGCTTGAACGCCACAACTACTGAAGCCCGTGTGCCTAGAGCCCATGCTCCGCAACAGGAGAAGCCTCCGCAGTGAGAAGCCCGCACACAGCAACGGAGAGTAGCTCCCGCTTGCCGTAACTAGAGAAAGCCTGCGCACAGCAACGAAGACCCAACACAGCCACAAAAAAAAAAGATGTCAGCAGGACCAGCCCTCTCGAAAGACTCTAGGAGGAAAGTCAGAAAACCCTGGTGTTCCTTAGTTTATAGATGCATCTCTCCTGTCTCTGCCTCTTCATGACGTGGTGTTCTCCCTGTGTGTTTCTGCATCATCAGATGGTGTTCTCTTCTTATAAAGACCAGTCATATTGGATTAAGGCCCACCCTAATGACCTCATCTTACCACGATTCCATCTGCAAAGGCCTTGTTTCCAAATATGATCACATTGGGCTTCCCTGGTGGCGCAGTGGTTGAGAGTCCGCCTGCCGATGCAGGGGACGCGGGTTCGTGCCCCGGTCCGGGAGGATCCCACGTGCTGCAGAGCGGCTGGGCCTGTGAGCTGTGGCCGCTGAACCTACGCGTCCGGAGCCTGTGATCCGCGACGGGAGAGGCCACAACAGTGAGAGGCCCACGTACCACAAAAAAAATAAATAAATATATGATCACATTTACAGGTACCAGGGTGAGGATTCCAACATATCTTTTTGGGAGACAGTTCAACTCATAACACCAGCCTATGCCAAAAACAGTCATTGGTAAGGGGAACTGATAGACTGTGATTGGTTTAGACTATTAAAGACCATACTCTTGGGCTGGAGCGGGGCTTCAAGTCCTCAGAAGCATATGGTACCAATGCCTGATGGGAATGGGATTTAATGAGCAATAAGGGGAATGACAACAGTCTCTGCCTCACTCGCTATTTTCCTAATTAAACCGTATATTCTAACTGATTCTATGCCTTTTCATTCCTTTAGCCTCTGCTTGGAATTGTCATTTAAATAACTCATCCTTAGGGACTTCCTGGCAGTCCAGTGCATTCCAGACTCTGTGCTTCCACTGCAGGGGACACAGGTTCCATCCCTGGTCGGGGAACTAAGATCCCCCATGCCAGGCAGTGTGGCCAAAAAAATATATAAATAAATTAAATAAATAAATAAATAAATAATTCATCCTTGCTGACCCAGGTGGAGATCTGCCCCCTCTCTGAAGCTTTCCCTCAACTTCCAGAAAGAGTAATCGCTCTCTCCTCTGGGCTCCCAGAGAGCCTCCTGCATCTTTCCACATTTTCACTTATCTGATGGCATCATTATGGTTATGCTTCCATAGCCCTTGGTACACCAGGAGCTCTCTGAGAGTAGAACAATGTCTCGTATAATTTTATGTCTCTAGTTCATCGGACACTTCCGGCATTTTGTAGCCACCCAGTGAATGGTTATTGAATAAATGAAAGTCATCCAGCAATTTTTAAGCCTCTCAATTATACATGACACTTGCTTTCATTTGCTGTCATCATCAAAAGCAAATAAAAGCAAAGGTTATGTAATAATTTCTGTGTTCGTGTTTTTACTGTTTTTTCTATACATTACAACCCATTCTTCTGTGTTATTCTTCTTATATCATAAACCCCTATAGATCAGAGACTGATGGCATCCCTTTTGACAAAAGCCAAAACACCAACAGAGAAATAAACCTCCCATTCTGTAAGAAGCACTTCAAGTACAGTCTCTATTAATTATATTGCTAAGGTTTGCTCCCTCCAACATACTTCGCAAAATTCTACC
Organism: Lagenorhynchus albirostris; assembly: GCF_949774975.1. Classification (NCBI taxonomy): domain Eukaryota; kingdom Metazoa; phylum Chordata; class Mammalia; order Artiodactyla; family Delphinidae; genus Lagenorhynchus; species Lagenorhynchus albirostris. The sequence continues at coordinate 4,613,628 of NC_083102.1, forward strand.
GTCTGCTTGTAATGAGAGGAATGTTTTATCAGTAGCTGGCTTTCTGTGGCAGGAATGAGCATCTCTTTATGGTGCTTCTACCCAACAATAGCCTTCTACTCCCCTCCCCCAACCCCCAAAAAGGCAGAAACAGGGGAACTGGAATGCTTCCTGTACAGAATTCAGCATCACTTCCGTGGCAGATGATGTGACCGTTTCCTACTCTCCTGAGGGCTGCATAACCCAGCATCACTCTCAAATGAACTTTTAATAAACATCTTTTGATGGTGGTTACAATGCATTTTTATGCATATGAAGACAACTTAAAAACAAAATAATCAGGACTTACAGAGATTGTCAATCTAATGGAATTTAGTCAGGGCACACTCGGACAATGTGATCTTAATTTCCTGCATTTAACTAGTCGTGCTGGGCCAAGAAGGGAAAAGAACACAAAAACTAAAGGCTGTCTTGAAAAACTGCCCACCTAGCAGCTCTGTGAATCTTAATTTGCAGAGCTGTGGGTAGGAGCGATCTGTGTGTTCTCTGTTGCCATGAGCATACAAATAGAGAAAGGAGTACCCAAAAAGTAGGGCCCGTTCCTTTGAAAGCAGCTGGCATTCTCCTTTAAGAGGAAGGGCCTGTCACTGCACTCAAAGGACCTCCCAGAGGTCTTGGCAATAGTGTGAGAAAATGGTCCAAGCTGGAGTTGATTGGCCGGAGTGTGCTGAATTGGTAACAGACATAAAACCACAAGATTGGTAAGGAAATCACCTAAAGCTCTGACCTTATTCAGATCAACTCTGCTGTTTCTGCCTCCAACCATGGCAATGATTCCGACTGGAAAACTCCATCCCCTACGCCTCTTCCTGCTCCCCTCCTGTGCCGTTCATTCAATCCCTTGTGTCTATGACCCTGCTTTTTCTCCTACTGTCACTCTTGCTAAACTACTCCATAGCTTCCTGCCAGCCAGCCTATCGCCATGTTTTGCCCATCCAAGACATCTTGGGGTGAATTATGCTGCTAGGAGAAGCAACATGGCAAAACCCAGAAAGTTTGTACATCATGTCAGTCTCCCTTCCCCACAACCTTCAATGACTCCTTATTGTTATGGAATTTGATCCAAACCCTCAGGCTGGCATTCAGGGTCCTCCATGATCTGTTCCCAAGTCACCTTTCCAATCTCATCTCACATGATGCCCTTGACACGTCTGGGCACAGCCGACCGCGGACCAAACCATTGCTATTGTCTGGTCTTCGTGCAGGCTCCTCAGTCTAGAACATTCTTCTTTACCTACCCCATCCTCTACATCCATTCCATTCAAAGCTCATTCGTCCTTCCAATTTCAGTGCAAATCCACTTCATTTATTCATTCAACAAAACAGGATGCGTGCTTCCTCACGGCTGTAATCAGAATCAGTCACCAATTCTATGTCAGAGTCTACAGATGAAGTCTGCAGACGTGCATTTTAATGAGGTCTTCTGCTCTACTAAACAGTCTTATGGTTTTATTTGTAACTACTCCCTATCCACTTCTCGTGGAGAAAACTAAATTATAACAGTATCTTAGTTTACAAAGCATTTTCACTCCATCACTCATTTAATCTTCATAACAATCCCATGAGGGAGATATTATAAAAACCTCTCTGAAATAAAGAACTGGAGACTCGTACTTTTTAAATTAGGATATATTAAAAGTTTAATTTTGTTCTGGGCACTTTCTTTAGGCGCCCTTGAGAAAACAGGAAAATGCTAAAGTGTTCAAAGCCAGCATCTGGTATGCATAGGTTCAATATATGTTAGAGCCAGAAGGAATCTCAGCAGTTGGTCCTTCAGCCTAACCCAGTCCTTTGATAATTTCAAATACACTTTGAAATTTTTGAGCTCTTCACCTTGAATGTTTTCTATTTCCAGTAACAAATGCCCATCAACTCCCATTAGGCAATTACTATATGTTCTAGAGACTGAGTAATATCCAATAAAAATCTAATTCTTTTGCCAATCGGAATGAAACTGCTGAGTAGCGGAATTGGACGCCAAGCAATCTGGACGGAATGTACTGCCAAGAGCTCTAAGTACAAACGTTTCTCGCCATTGTGCAATCTCACAAGCAACAGGTTTTGGAGGAGTTGTCTTCCCAGGGGCCCCTCCTTTCCTTTTTGATGCTCATTCTAGAACATTTTTTAGAAGCATCACAGAACTCATATAATTATAAGGGAATAAAGGAAGCAAGACTGTTCCATTTCAACATGTCTTCACTGGGTATTGACTTGGTCCCTTTGGGCAGGAAAAGATGCGCGGGGAAACTTAAAGAGTTTCTACCTGAACAGTGACAGGTAGGAGGGTGCAAAGTGAGAACCCATACCTGCTGAGTTTGTCTTTTCATCCAGCTGAAACTCTGGTTGCAACAAAGTGTATCTGAAACTGGACACACAACCACAATGTTTCCATGTCTTATCTTACTATTTCTTGTGCTTCTTATTTATCAAGGTACAATATGAATTCTAAGCAAGAGTAGTTTGCAGAAAAACATTTGGTCACTGTGTTCCCAATAATTATAACTGATAAGAAATAGCTATCAGTAGCTAGTGGGAAGCAGCCGCATAGCACAGGGAGATCAGCTCGGTGGTTTGTGACCACCTAGAGGAGTGGGATAGGGAGGGTGGGAGGGAGGAAGACACAAGGGGGAAGAGATATGGGAACATATGTATATGTATAACTGATTCACTTTGTCATAAAGCAGAAACTAACACAGCATTGTGAAGCAATTATACTCCAATAAAGATGTAAAAAAAAAAGAAAAAGAAAAGAAATAGCTATCAGTTAAGATAAAAATTATACTGTATTCTTAATCCAGATATTTTTAGTTGTATTAGTTTGTACCAACAAAAAATGTATAAAATTAAATTTACTTGTTTATTGGAGTATGGAAAGAGGCTAAATTTTGAAGTCTTTCAGAACTGTGTTCAGATCTCATCTTAGAAACTTAAATATGTTTCTGCATGAGTTAGTTAACATCTCTAAGCTTTAGTTGCCTTATCTGTAAGGAAGGATTTTTCTGAGTTTTCAAATTAGCTTATAAAAATACCAGGCATTGTAACATGTAAAGTGTTCAATATCATTACTGCCCTGATTCTCAGTGACTGCTTTCCTCTGATTAGTAATTCTCTTAACCTTAGATTTTTGTGGCCACAATCACAGCTCTGTTCCAGCTATTTGGATTATAACTAAGGGATTAAAAAAAAAAAAAGGATTGACATAGACCTATCGTCACTCATACTTAAGATTTGAGACATTTTTCCATTAGTGGAGATGAGCTATGTTGGATCATTCATGTCCTCTTACCAGCTCTCCCTTGTGACCAAGGACACTTTATTGTCATGGTGCTAAAGATTTTGTGATTCAGAGATAAATAGTCTGTATTGGTGAAAGGTCCAGGCTTGGAAGCCAAATTCCCTTGGTTTGAATTTCAGCTCTGACTTTATGCATTTATTAGCAAGTACCTTTTAGATGCTGGCAGTGGGCTAAGTGATTGGGGTCTAAAGATGAACGCCTGTGCGGGGACGGGTAGAGGAGGAAATGTATACATGTCAGCCTCTGAACATGCTAGGATAGATGGGGACATTGTAGGGAACGCCAAGAAGAGAAGAATTAATTCTCATCAGGAGACCTAAGACAAGCTCCACAGGGGGAGAGACATCTAAAAATAAAACAATGAAAAGTGGGAAAAGAAGAACAGCATTTGCAAAGGCACAGAGGCTTATTCCAGGAAATGACTAGTCCAGTGTGAGCCAACGCAGGATACGTTAGTTGGTTGGGATGAAGTTAGAAAGAAGAGTCTGAAATCAAATTGCGCAAAACCTTCAGCACTATTGTATGACATTATAGTTTATTCTAGACAATAAATATCCAAAGATTTCGCAGGAGGAAAGTGTGTGTGTGTGTGTATGTCTGGAGGGAATAGAGAGGATGAGATTGAATGCAAGGATGTTAACTAAGGAACCAATGAAGTAGTTGAAATAGAGGGTCATGATGGCAGTAGGAATAGAAAAGATATTTCAGTGGTAGAAATATGGAAATAAAAGGTCTCAGGGACCAGTTGGCTTTGTTTTTTTTAAGTGAGGAAGAGGAAGACAAAATAATTGCTATATTTAGCTTGTATGGTTCTGTGTATGGGGAAGCCATGAACTGAGGTCAAAGAAGGACCAGCAGGTTCCCTTTGAAGCACTTCCTGGACATCAAGGGAAAGATGCTCAGGAAGCAGTTGGAAATGCTGGTCTGGAGCTGAGCAGAGAGGGGAGATGCTCTTCATTCCTCCAGTGCCATAAAAAGGATGTCACTAACTCTCTGTTATGTTTGGAAGAGGCAAGGTGGGGCTTTGGGTTATTCATCTTTGTCTTTGCCTATGGCACAGGGACGTAGAGATGTCAAAACTCTTCCCACTGCACCACAAGACTACTCTCTCCAGTTATCTGCCCGGCTCTTTCAGCTATCATAAGTTTGACGTGCATCCCAGTTTCAATTATTTGGTCCCATTGTCTCCATAAATTTATTTATACTTAGATCATGTGTCCTAAATTTTAGCTTGGACAATACAGGAACCTTACTCTTCAGCTATCTGTCACCCACACACTCTGTCACTGGTTTGCATATCCTTCTTGTGTTCCGCTAACACAGCAAAAATCTCTTAGTCACTGAACAAGCACATACCCCATCAGAGGTCCCAGTTTTTACTAGAGTCCGTCTACCTTACAACTATTTATTTTTTTTAATCCAGGAGCTCTTAGAAAAACTGGTTTAAGGAATGGAAGAAGGAAAGAGGTGATAAAGAAAACAAGGTCAGCTTAAGAGAGATGATCCCAGGTCAAACTTCCAGGTTAAGCTGGTCTGCCTCAAAGTACCTTCCGTCATACAGGTATTATGTAAGAAAACAGATAGTGGACCCATTACCCCTGTCTGAGGGAACTTCATTCTCAAAACGACATTGTAAGAAGGGCATCATTAATATCCCAGTGCTACAGATTCTGGGATTGCTCTCTGTGTCGCTGCCTGAAACTCTAGATTCCATTTCTTCAAAAATGTAAACACCTCTTGGGCGGTTAAGAGGTTTAGGGCTTTCACAGATCATCATAAATTAGCGGTTGCTTTCCTGAGCCAGCTACTGAGGAAATAGGATATTTGATGCAGGACACAGAGGGCAGGCGTGGCGGGGAGAAGAGGATTGTTTGTTTTTTTTAAGGTTTGGACAACTGCCAGAGGCACTGAATATTTAAATACTACTGCAGGAAGAGAATAATATCGAAGCAGAAAACCTCACAGAACCATAGAAGAAGGGCTTAAGGCAGCTTGAGGGCTCTAGGACCTGGCCCCCCAAGGAGAACAACCCTGGGATAGAGTAGATTGTGCTGTGCTCCTTCCTTACCCTGCAGAGCCCCGGCTTCTGGGATGCAAATCTAAGTCCATACATTGCCAGCGACACAATAATAGTATTTATGGGTAATCAAATAGAACATCTAATATTCTTCATATGTTTTGAGTCCAAACAACTGAATGTAAAATGAACTTTTGGAACTCCATCCATATTTACGTGGGGAACTGTCTAATAATAAAAATAGCTATCATTTTAAAATTTTGTTTTATTGAAACATAGTTAATTTACAGTGTTGTGTTAATTTCTACTGTACAGCAAAATGATTCAGTTTTACATATATACATTCGTTTTCTTATTCTTTTCCATTATGGTTGATCACAGGATGTTGAATATAGTTCCCTGTGCAAAATAGCTAACATTTAAAAAAACTCACTAATCACTGTGCTAAATGCTTTACATGAGTACTTTTATTTAATCCCTAAAACAGCTCTGGGAGGTTGGTGCTATTGTTAATATGCTCATTTTGTAGATAAGGAAGCAAGTTTAGAACTAAGTGGTGGATCCAGGATTCCAAGGCAGCAATCAGACACACTCATCAGGCAAGACACTTGTGTTCAATGATAGCCACTGGTTTTCTCATTCCAGAAAGAAGAAAATCTTGTCAATCAGCCCGGCAGTTCTGGATGTTATCTTCACAAGAGATGGTGTGAGTAGTGATTAAAGGTGGGGATCTTGATCCAAGTGGACATGGGTTCCAGTTCTGACTCTGCCACATGCAATCTGAGTTACCCTGGACAAGTTCTCACCCTCTCTGAAACTTAATACATTCATCTGTAAAAGAGGGGGAAACAAGGCCGACCATGTAGAAATGGTGTGAAGATTAAATAAACTGACAGAAAGTGTGCCTGGAACTTCATAAGCATTCAATAAATGGCAACAACTCCTCTGTCTGCCATCCATGCTTTGATGGCACACATATAAGCTCTGGAGTATCTGGAAATATGCAATATCTACCAAGAAATTGCAAGGATTTCACCAAAACAGTAGAGGTAGATCGTGCCTTCTAGTTCTTCTCTGGATTCTTACCTAGAATCCCCACCCTGACCGTGCCCCCCCCCCAAGTAATATACAAACAGGCAGATGGTCAGAAGCATTTCACAAAGCCTATAGCAGTAGCCATCCTCATAGTGATGCAGTTATATTTATAACCCTCACTGAGATTACCTACAGTTGACAAAAGAGAAAAATGATGCAAGTTCTCAAGCTCAATTGGTTGGGCCGGTGAGATCAATTGCTAGGTTAAAAAACAAACAAACCACAACAAAAACACAGCCACCTCTTGTATTTGCCTTTGCTACTTTGTCCATGGAGTAAAAGGTACTGGAAAATAAGGGGGAAAACACAAAAGATGACAAGCTATTCCAGGAAAGTTTCGGTGGATGTCTACGGTTACGTATGCTAGTCTTAAATAGTTCAGTTTACAAGCCCTGCTCTGCCACTGACCGGCTCCGCTGTCTTGGACAAGTTACTTAACCTCTAGTTTCAGTTTCCTCATCTGCAACTTTGGAATATAGAAATGCCCTCTTTACAGAGTTGGAAAAGTTAAATGATCAGCAAACATTTAATAGCTCCTTCAACTGTTCTTCCACACACCTGTGCTGTGCTCCAGGGAAGCAGTGATGAACAAAAATAGACAACTCTTTTGCCCAGAGTGTATTGCCTCTCTAGGTGGGAGTGTTGCCCACATGTAAAAAAAGGTTGGGCAGGACCTTTCTCGGGAGTGGGAGCCATGGAGAGAAGTGAGTGTTAAGGATGCAGTAGACACTCTGGTTTTTTCATAAAGTCTACCTTATTTGAACCTAAACTTCAAGAACCCTCTGAAGATGCATTGTCATCACTTTATAAATGAGGGAGCCAAGTCCCAGAGAGGTTAAGAAATTGCCCAAGCGCGCAAGGTTGGTGAGCAACAGAGTAGGAATTTGAATAGGTCCCTCCCATCCCACACTTCACAATGCTAATGCATTTTAGCAAACGTAAACCCATTAAACTGTCATCTCTCTCTGGGAATATTTTTGCATTTTTTTCCAGATTGGTATTTTGGCGTTAATAACGAAAATGTTCAATCCAGCTATAGAGAATCAGGGTCAGATATCATCATTCCAAGGCAAGCTGGGGTCAGAACCAGGGACACCTGCTGAGGGTGCAGGGCAGGAGCTGGTCCTGGGGCAGTGGTCTCCAAATGCTTGATCATACACTGCTATAAAAAATGTTTGAACTTGCTTTGTGTGTGTGTGTGTGTGTGTGTCTGTGCATATATATATTGTTTTGTATATATGCTACTGCATTAATATTATTCTAAAACATACACAAAATTTAAATGTAAAAGAAAAAAATAAATAATATTTTTAAATAATTTTATTTCATCTATTAATGGAACAAAACACACTTTACTTTGTGATTAGTTGTGCTTATTTCACAAGATCTTGATTTAACACTGTGATACAGTTATTCAAAGTCTGATATCAAATTTGGTTTCCTTCTGTACTCGCTTCATTACTAAACCTTGCCCAACTTGCTGAAAAAGATACTTCACAAACGCTAAGAAATGAATAGCTCCTCTTTAAACTCGAAGACTCTTTGAGCTACTCTGTGATGAAATAACCAATGAACCTATGTGTGGTACAAAATATTTCCAGGGTCATTCCCCATCTCATTACAAAACTTTTGTGAAGATCACACAATTTAAGATAATACATGGTACATATATAAATTGGAATATTACTCAGCCATAAAAAGACTGAAATAATGCCATTTGCAGCAACATGGATGGACCTAGAGATTATCATACTAAGTGAAGTAAGTCAGACAGAGAAAGACAAATATCATATGATATCAATTATTTGTGGAATCTAAAAAAATGATACAAATGAACTTGTTTACAAAACAGAAATAGACTCACAGACAGAAAACAAAGTATGGTTACTAAAGGGGAAAGCTGTGAGCAAGGGATAAATGAGGAGTTTGGGATTAGCAGATACAAACTAATATATATAATAGATAAACAGCAAGGACCTACTGTATAGCACAGGGAACTATGTTCAATATCTTGTAATCAACTATAAGGGAAAAGAATCTGAAAAAGAATATATGTATATATATATTGTGTATAACTGAGTCACTTTGCTGCACACTTGAAACTAACACAACATTGCAAATTAACTATACTTTAATAAAAAAATGATAAAAATTAAAAAAAAAAATTTAAAGATACTACAACGTATAAAGCCACTTAACCCTGTGCAGGTAAACTGCCGTCTTCATGATGTGCTGACAGCAAGGAGGCATAGAGGGGTTGTGTCAGCCCCTTGGAGTGTCCCCTCTTCCTCCTTTTCCAGCAGTGTCACATCACCAGCTACAGTGCTGACCCCTGGCCACCAGGCTCTTAGATATCAGCAAAGCTTTGTGTCTATGTAAAAAGTAGATACAATCAGAATTTTATGTGCCCTGCAACCTCATGGATTTTCTTACATATACCCAGCTTGGATGTCCGAGCTTCAGGGAGGTGACAAGCTCTCGACAGGCTGTGAAGGCCCCGTGCACCAAGCTTCAGGCATGTAACCCAGCAGGTGCCCCTGAGTGGATGCCGAACCCCGAGCCCTGACCGCGGAGCCCCAGGTCTGGGTCCCAGGTCCCAGGTCGCAGGCGTGATGGCAACAAAACCAAGTCCTCACCCCACCCACCGGGGATGAAGGGAATCCTAATCATTTTTTATCTTGTCTTGTGCTGTTTTCTCATTAATTCGGGGTGGGTAGGCAGGACCAAACTAAAAGGCTACAGATGTTCGATTCTGCAGTTGGACAGGGCCATTTATAGGCAGCGACCTGATTGATAATAAGTCACTGAGAAAATCATTTTGAATGTCCTCTATGGGTTTTGGTTTTGGTTTTAATAAATTTATTTATTTATTTTTGGCTCCATTGGGTCTTCGTTGCTGCACACGGGCTCTCTCTAGTTGCAGTGAGCGGGGGGCTACTCTTCATTGAGGTGCGCAGGCTTCTCATTGCAGTGGCCTCTCTTGTTGCAGAGCACGGGCTCTAGGCGCATGGGCTCAGCAGTTGTGGCTCGCGGGCTCTACAGCGCAGGCTCAGTAGTTGTGGTGCACGGGCTTAGTTGCTCCGTGGCATGTGGGATCTTCCCGGACCAGGGCTCGAACCCATGTCCCCTGCCTTGGCAGGTGGGTTCCTAACCACTGTGCCGCCAAGGAAGCCCCTGCTATGGGTTTTGAAATACAGGACCTTAAGCAAAGCACGTAGCCTCCCTAGATCTTAGCTGCCTCATGTGTGAGATGAAGGGGCTAGACCAGGGGGTCCTTCTCAAAAAGTCTTTTAATTCTATGAAATACAAAGGAGGCCAATGTGAACTACCTCTGGAAATTTAGTATCATTCATACATATTATTTGTGCCTTCTTAATCCTTTCTTTTTAAAAAGCTAAGAGAAAATATTTAATACGTTTCTACAGTCCTTTATCCACAGCCTTTAGTTCCAGGTGCATTTCAGAATTCAGAATTTCGAGGCCTCAGAAAGGAAATGGTGCAGGTACAGATCGTCGGGTAACACCAGCGGGGGTCGGAGCAGCGTGCTGTAATCAATCATTCTAACGTTTCTGCAGTGAAACATAGGACTTCTCACACTAAGTAGTATAAAGACTAAAAATAGCCTCACGTTGGTTCAGGTCAAGTTTTACAGCCAAAAAGTTTGCCACATACTGAACAAAAACCCTTCTGTTTTCAGAGCCCTTTTGAACTTCAGAATTGTTGCAAGGAATCACAGCCCTGTGGTAGCTCATGCTAACCCCCAGGTAATCATTTTATGTGTGTGTGTGATGTAAATCAACCTAATATTAGTAAGTGCCAAATATTTCACAACCTACTAGGACGTGTATTATTCAGAATTTAAAGGCCAAAAATTCCCTAAAATTGAAATGTCTCATACCCATTCTAAGCTCTTCTAGTAGTTAATCACTATTGTAGAAGAAAATTAGGATTGGTCTGATAAAATGTGTCCTTTACAAAGCCAATGTTTGAGATTTTCGCAACTGGCTTTCTGAATATTTTTAGAATTAAAATTAAGTAGACTGGACTATAATCTCTAGTTATACCCTTTGTCCTCATTTTCTAAATATAGCCAGTGCATTTATCAGCTCCAGCTCTCCCCCACTTTGGATTTCTAACAACTAGTGTCCTTCAACATCTTACATTCTACAAGTTCCTAGAAATTCGATATGTCAACAGCGTCTCACTCAGATGAGCAAAAACAACCTGGAGAAAATGTGGACAAAGATATTCCAGAAGTGTCTTATCCTCTTCTGGAAGAAACCTTCCCATAATTTGTTTCATTTCTGCCTATAAATAGTGAGCAAGGACAGTAGGTCTTGTCAAACGTTCCCTTCTACCAGGATTGTGTTCAGACATGTACAACCTTACCGCTCACTTTCCATTACCAACATGGGATGGGGGAGACACGTGTATTTTAACTGACCATTTATTATAACCATCTGTTCTCAGAAATATTAAAAGGCAGCAAGATGAACTAGTTTAACTTCCCATTACTGTCACTGTATTTTCTCAGCTCACCTTCAAGTGGAAATCCTAATGACTTTTTTGGCCATGCCGTGAGGCTTGAGGAATCTCAGTTCCCCAACCAGGGATCGAACCCAGGCCACGGCAGTGAAAGCACTAACTTCTAACCACTAGACCACCAGGGAATTCCCAGAAATCCCAATGATTTTAAACTCTCACCCCACTGGCTCTTCAGAGGAAGAGAAATGAAAAGCCTTAATCAAGATGTGTAACTATGAAGGGACCATTTACCCACCCACCCCTTACTTTATAATGATGTGACATCTAGAACAAAGATATGTACTCAGAGACATTACATATATAGAATATATATATTATATTTTTATATATTTTATATTTATAGCTGCTGATGACGGTGTTACTCAAAATATAAAACTTAAGTGCTCCATGAAAATCAAAATATTGCATGTCTTTTGCTTTGCTGTATCTAGCAATCAAAACAGTTACTCCATTGGAGAAGAAAATTAAAAGGGACTAATGAGTCTTAGTCTCATAATTGTGCTTTATAACTGATTGATTGATGGCTGTCAGCCATTGATATCACTCTCCTGTCAATGTCTTAGGTGGATAAATGGAAAGTTAGAAGATTTGATTAGTTAACATGAATACTTACAAGGATATAAGTAAAATTCAACTAAAATAGTACAATGTTTCCTTAATCGAAGGTGCCCCATCAATTCCTGCTTTAAATTAAGTGTTCAGGAAATTTAACGAGTGAAAAAAAGTGATACCTTATAACTGAAGAAAAAATTTAAGTGCATATTCTCGCAAAGTGCCAAACGTTTATTACAGTGCCGTATCCTCTCCCTGTAATCAACAGTGAAGAGCGAGTCGAAGTACATCCTCTTGGACAAACCCTCAATGAGCTTTCACCTTTTTGTGGCTTTGAAAGGACATGTCACCCACCTTTTGACCCTATATCCAAGTTCTGGATAACTTTTTAAGTAGTCTCCCACCTTGTGAACAAGTAATATCTGAAGATTATTTTTGATGACAAGCAAAAGGTGGTATCCTTATGTTTGGTCTGATTGTTGCATGGTTGCAGCAAGAGTGTTATATTAATTTGTCAATGAAACTCTCAAAATATTTGTGGATTGAAAGTAATTATTCTGCTGTTTAATTAGATTTTTAAATTAGTTGGTAGACTCTCCATCTCAGCATATGAAGCTTGAGGAGCACTCCATTTTTCTGATGAAAAAACAAATTAGCAATTAACAGTAGTTTTGTCCTGCCCCTGTGAGTGTGTGTGAGTGTGTGTATGCGTGTGTATACTCTGCAAGTATACTTGCAGAGACCACTCCAACGCTCATTACACTCAGTTACTTATTTAGAGCCTCTGCCTTTCCAAAATTGCTGTGGCTTCACTCCCTAAGTTCTTTCCTGTCTCCAGGAAAGAAGGTCAGTAGACATTTACCTCTGGATACCACAAGGACACCTCAAGTTCAAGCACATAGAAAGAGATGTTATTATCTTTATCAACAAACTAGATATTCTCTCGGCGGACCATCCTCATTCTCCACACTGTCACCAGAGTCAGATACCCAACGTCCTGCATGCACTTTACTAGATTATAATTTTCAAAATGAGAAAATCATGACTCTCATGTAAATGTAAAATGAACATTTGACAAATATATTATTCAACTCACTATTTAATGCAGGAAATAGTAAGATGTTAATACTGGTGCAAAGACGGAATGAGAAGGTAGGTATGTATAAGTAAATTAATGAAGAAACATTAGAATAGTATTGATGGATTGGATTAAAAACTGTCTAATACACTAGAGGGCAATCAAACATAAACTTTAGGGTTTTCTTTTCCACTGGACCGAAATTATTTGCCTCTCTACCAGACAAAAATCTACAAGTTAACATGTAACTTCTTTACGTCTGGGAACTTCAGTCGCTAGTAAACAATGAACTAAACAAAGTACATTCTGTGATAATCATTGGGTGGGTTTTTCGCCCTTTTTTGTCATTTACATTGGGGCCACTTGTGGGTCCTTGTCCTGTCAGAGTAAATGAGCTGCTGGCCCTATGGGAAAGTAAATCGAGGTGCAATCCCTCTCCTGAGGGGAAGGTGGAGGATTTGTGCACAGCTGACTCAGAGTTCCGCAACTGGAGTTCAGTGAGTTCCTTAAATCACTTTGGGCCGCTCTATTCACTGAATCACCTTGATTGATCTTTGTATTTGTTTCCTGTGGCTGCTGTAATGACAAACGTGGTGGCTTAAAACAGCAGAAATTTATTCTCCCCCAGTTTTAGAGACCAGAAGCCTGAAATCAGTATCACTGGGTCCACATCGGGGTGTCAGCGGGGCTGCACTCCCTCCGGAGGCCCTAGAGGAGAGTCTGTTCTTTCCCTCCTCCAGTTTCTGGTGGCTGCCGGCACTCCTTGGCTGGGGCTGCAACACCACCAAGCTTCAGACCAGCATCTTCACATCTCTCTGTTCCATCTTTACATAACGTCTCCTCTGTGTGTCCCTTTATAAAATCTTCTTCTGCCTCTTTGCCTTTTATAAAGATACACATGGGGCTTCCCTGATGACGCAGTGGTTAAGAATCCACCTGCCAATGCAGGGGACATGGGTTCGAGCCCTGGTCTGGGAAGATCCTACATGCCATGGAGCAACTAAGCCTGTGTGCCACAACTCCTGAGCCCACGTGCCACAACTCCTGAGCCCGCAAGCCACAACTACTGAGCCCGCGTTCCTAGAGCCCATGCTCCACAACAAGAGAAGCCACCGCAATGAGAAGCTGGTGCACTACAATGAAGAGTAGCCCCTGCTCACCGCAACTAGAGAAAGGCCGCGTGCAGCAACGAAGACCCAACGCAGCCAAAAATCAAATAAACAAATAAATAAATAAACTTATTTTAAATAAATAAGTATATATATTTAAGGGACTTCCCTGCGGGTCCGGGGGTAAGACTCCACACTCCCAATGCAGGGGGCCTAGGTTGATCCCTTGTCGGGGAACTAGATCCCACATGCATGACGCAACTAAGAGGTCACATGTCACAACTAAGACCTGGCACAGCCAAAATAAATAAATAAATATAAATAAATTTTAGTAAAATAACTGGACTTTCTAAAGAAAAAACATCCATTGAACAGCTAGGTAAACAAATATACATAAGAGAAATAGAATTAGATTATGATCAAACTTCTGGCAGTAACACTTCATATCAGAAGAAAATGGAGTACATTCCTGTGAGCCAAGGATTTCTTATTTGGCAAAACTAACCCTCAAGTATACATGCCACAGACGGAGAATATTGTTTTCATTGGCCTTTCCTAAGGGATTCACTAGAGAATGGGTGTCAAACACCAAAATAACTAGAGAGAGAGATAGACATAGCAGTAAATAGTGAGCATTAATTATATAGTTAGTTGTAGAACTAAGACTAAATGTGAGTTTAAAAGAAGAAATATGAGGGGTTATTGGGATAGTGTATGTCAAAATTTTTTACTGTTTTATTAATCATAATTGGTGGTAGTGGAATTATTGTTCTTTAGAGAATGTTGTGTATAGTTAAGAGGTGTTAATTCCATGAGTCGGTAAGGAATATTCCAATTCCATATTCCCTTGAGAATCAAAATTCTTACTGTGGAAGAAATACAATACAAATGCAACATAGAAGAGGTTAAGGAAAAACCCTATAGTCCTGAATTTGATTTGGAAATAGCAATATGAACTCATGAGGTATTTTATCTTTCTATAATTCCTAGATCTGTCCAATGTAAAAGACTGAACAACCCAGCAGCAAAAAGCATGCCTCGTTCTCAGATCATAGTCTTGAAAAACCATTCCCTGTTAAAATAAATCTGAGCTTCTTGGTGAAATGCCTGGTTCAGGGCTGGGGCAGGAAATGTATAAGAAAAGCCTCAAATATCTTCTCATACTAGAAAGCAAAAAAGCTATCAAAGACTTTAGAGTTATGGTAAAGCACTTAAGAGTCAACCTAAGGAGGCCCCCACTGGCCAAAGGTGGGACGATTTGAGTTTCAATAAAGATAAGAACTACAGTAAAATAAAACCCATCAAATATGCTTAAATCCAGGAGTTCATGATCATATTTCAAACATGGGGACTTCCCTGGTGGCACAGTGGTTAAGAATACACCTGCCAATGCAGGGGACATGGGTTCAATCCCTGGTCCGGGAAGATCTCAGATGCTGCAGAGCAACTAAGCCTGTGCACCACAACTACTGAGTCCGCATGCTGCAACTACTGACGCCCACACGTCGAGAGCCCGTGCTCCGCAACAAGAGAAGCCACCACAATGAGAAGCACGCGCACCACAACAAAGAGTAGCCCCCGCTCGCCGCAACTAGAGAAAGCCCGCGTGCAGAAATGAAGACCCGACGAGGATATCATCTGAGGATGGCAGGAAACCATTATTTGGAAAGTCAGTAAATAAAAGGAAATAATCAAACATTTTCCCTCACTTTCCTGTATGAACTTTATTAATGGGTTACTTAATAGTAGATGAGGGGTAGCTTTCTTATAAAATCATTTCTGCTTATCCATTAAAATGAAAGATAAAATTAGAATATCATTATTTTGCAACCTCTAATAAATTAAGGGATCTTGGCATTGTGTATCAATGGCTGCTAACATGAAAGAAGAAATAGAAATAAAATGAGATTATGATCAAACTTCTGGCAGGAACACTTCATACCAGAAGAAAATGGAGTAAATTCTTGTGAGCCAAAGATTACCTATTTAGAAAAACTGACCCTCAAGTATAAATGGCACAGATAAACTACTATCAGGAAAACCTGAAACTAGGTGTGTTTTGTTGAAAGAACACAACATCACCCCCAGGCTTGCTGAAATGATCACAGTTCAGTGAGATCAAGCCTCTGGCTGCGCTAACCAGTATAGGGAGGCTGTGCAACACCTAGACATTTCGTACATTGCTGGTGTGAGCGTGCAATGGTCCAGCCTCTTTGGAAAACTGTTTAACAGTATTGATTAACGTTAATGTATGCCTACCAGGTGACCCAACAATTCTATCCCCAAGTATATATATACCCAAGATTAATACTACATATATCCTCCAAAGACATGTATGAAAATACTCCTAGTGGCTTTGTTATAATAACCCAAAACTAGAAATAACCCAAATGCCTATTTACCTTGGAATGGATAAATTAATAATGGTGTAGTCATTCATGGAATACTACACAACCGTTAACAAGGACAAACCACTGCTGCACACAACTTGGATGAATCTCACAGCGATTGTGTTGAGCCAAATTATAAACCCTCTGGTTCCATTTATATGAAGGTGAAGAAGAGACAAAACTCATGTGACAAAATTATGAATAGCTCCTAGCTCTGGGGTGGAGGAGTGCCTGGGACAGAACCTAAGAGAACATTCTCAGTTGTTGGAAATAGTCTGTATCTTGTTTTGGGTGGTGATTACTCCATTGTACACACTATAAAAATTCATTGAACTGTTTGTACTGAATGTATGTTATATACAAACAGGCACGTATAAATGAAAAACAATAAACTGAAACATGTACTCCCACAATTTCCAATCCTCAGTAACCATGCTAATATAGTCTCACTCATTTCTCAGATTATCATTTCCTATTTACCCTACAAATTTGTCTACAAATTGGGCTAAAGTTCTGTTACAATTTATCCAGTCTTTCACTCTGAAACAAGAGTCCACAGTTTCCTCCCCATTCCCCTTATATATAAAGATTCCGAGACTCACGAACCAAGCAAAAACAAAACAACATTTCTAGGTGAAGTACCCAGGCAGTGGAAGTCGATAGAAATGGTCATATCTTGGCATATCTTGGTCACTAACTGGCAAATAGGGACTTCAGCCAAGTCCCTTCATCCTTGTGTACCTCTTTCTTCACATGCCAAAAGGAGAGAATAATATCTATGCTGTCCATCCATCTCAGAGGTTATGAGAGTAAGGGGGGAAATGAGTATGAACGTGCTTTATGTTTTAAGCGTTTTTTTTTCATTGAAATATAGTTAATTTACAATGTTGTGTTAGTTTCCAGTGTAAAGCAAAGTGATTCAGTTATACATTTATATATATATACTATTTCATAGTCTTTTTCATTATACTTTATTACAAGATATTGAATATAGTTGCCTGTGCTCTATAGTAGGTCCTTGTTGTTTATCTATTTTATATATAATAGTGTGTATATGTTAATCCCAAACTCCTAATTTATCTCCACCTTCCCCCCTGCCACAAACATGCTTTAGAAACGAGTGATGCAATTGTCAAATGTTAAGCTTTTATAACTGGTGCCTATCACAGTGCAGAAAACAAAATAAATGCTCAATAAACAGTTGAATAATGGATTGACAATTACTTGCCAGCCAGCCAGGATGCTTCAGGAAACCCTAAAAAGACGCATATTCCGTACAAATTATTTTTATTTTTATTTTTTTAAACATCTTTATTAGAGTATAATTGCTTTACAATAGTGTGTCAGTTTCTGCTTTATAACAAAGTGAATCAGTTATACACATACATATGACCCCATATCTCTTCCCTCTTGCATCTCCCTCCCTCCCACCTTCCCTACCCCACCCCACTAGGTGGTCACAAAGCACCGAGCTGATCTCCCTGTGCTATAGAGCAGCTTCCCACTAGCTATCTATTTTACGTTTGGTAGTGTATATATGTCCATACCACTCTCTCACTTTTTCCCAGCTTACCCATCCCCCTCCCCGTATCCTCAAGTCCATTCTCTAGTAGGTCTGCATCTTTATTCCCATCTTGCCCCTAGGTTCTTGTGACCATTTTCTTTTTTTTCTTTTTTTTTTAAAGATTCCATATATATGTGTTACCATATGGTATTTGTTTTTCTCTTTCTGACTTACTTCACTCTGTATGACAGTCTCTAGGTCCATCCACCTCACTACAAATAACTCAGTTTCATTGCTTTTTATGGCTGAGTAATATTCCATTGTATATATGTGCCACATCTTCTTTATCCATTCATCTGTTGATGGGCACTCAGGTTGCTTCCATGTCCTGGCTATTGTAAATAGAGCTGCAGTGAACATTTTGGTACGTGACTCTTTTTGAATTATGGTTTTCTCAGGGTATATGCCCAGTAGTGGGATTGCTGGGTGGGGTGGTAGTTCTATTTTTAGTTTTTTAAGGAACGTCCATACTGTTCTCCATAGTGGCTGTATCAATTTACATTCCCACCAACAGTGCAAGAGTGTTCGCTTTTCTCCACACCCTCTCCAGCATTTATTGTTTCTAGATTTTTTGATGATGCCCATTCTGACCAGTGTGAGATGATATTTCACTGTAGTTTTGATTTGCATTTCTCTAATGATTAATGATGTTGAGCATTCTTTCATGTGTTTGTTGGCAATCTGTATATCTTCTTTGGAGAAATGTCTATTTACGTCTTCTGCCCATTTTTCGATTGGGTTGTTTGTTTTTTTGATATTGAGCTACATGAGCTACTTGTATGTTTTGGAGATTAATGCTTTGTCCGTTGCTTCATTTGCAAATATTTTCTCCCATTCTGAGGGTTGTCTTCTCATTTTGCTTATGGTTTCCTTTGCTGTGAAAAAGCTTTGAGGTTTCATTAGGTCCCATTTGTTTATTTTTGTTTTTATTTCCATTTCTCTAGGAGGAGGGTCAAAAAGGATCTTGCTGTGATTTATGTCATAGAGTGTTCTCCTATGTTTTCCTCTAAGAGTTTGATGGTGTCTGGCCTTACATTTAGGTCTTTAATCCATTTTAAGTTTATTTTTGTGTATGGTGTTAGGGAGTGTTCTAATTTCATTCCTTTACAGTAGCTGTCCAGTTTTCCCAGCACCACTTATTGAACAGGCTGTCTTTTCTCCACTGTGTATTCTTGCCTTTATCAAAGATAAGGTGACCATATGTGCGTGGGTTTATCTCTGGGCTTTCTATCCTGTTCCATTGATCTATATTTCTGTTTTTGTGCCAGTACCATACTGTCTTGATTACTGTATCTTTGTAGTATAGTCTGAAGTCTGGGAACCTGATTCTTCCAGCTCTGTTTTTCTTCCTCAAGATTGCTTTGGCTATTCGGGGTCTTCTGTGTTTCCATACAAATTGTGAAATTTTTTGTTCTAGTTCTGTGAAAAATGCCAGTGGTAGTTTGATAGGGATTGCATTGAATCCGTAGATTGCTTTGGGTAGTAGAGTCATTTTTAGTGTTGATTCTTCCAACCCAAGAAAATGGTGTATTGCTCCATCTATTTGTATCATCTTTAATTTCTTTCATCAGTGTCTTATAATTTTCTGCATACAGGTCTTTTGTCTCCTTAGGTAGGTTTATTCCTAGAAATTTTATTCTTTTTGTTGCAGTGGTAAATGGGAGTGTTTTCTAAATTTCACTTTCAGATTTTTCATCGTTAGTGTATAGGAATGCAAGAGATTTCTGTGCACTAACTTTGTATCCATCTACTTTACCAAATTCATTGATTAGCTCTAGTAGTTTTCTGGTAGCAACTTTAGGATTCTCTATGTATAGTATCATGTCATCTGCAAACAGTGACAACTTTACTTCTTCCTTTCCAATTGGATTCCTTTTATTTCTTTTTCTTCTCTGATTGTTGTGGCTAAAACTTCCAAAACTATGTTGAATAATAGTGGTGAGAGTGGGCAACCTTGTCTTGTACCTGATCTTAGTGGAAATGCTTTCAGTTTTTCACCATTGAGGACGATGTTGGATGTGGGTTTGTCATATATGGCCTTTATTATGTTGAGGATAATTCCCTTTATGCCTACTTTCCGGAGGGTTTTTATCATAAATGGGTGTTGAATTTTTTCGAAAGCTTTCTCTGCATCTATTGAGATGATCATATGGTTTTTCTCCTTCAATTTGTTAATATGGTGTATCACATTGATTGATTTATTTATATTGAAGACTCCTTGCATTCCTGGGATAAACCCCACTTGATCATGGTGTATGATCCTTTTAATGTGCTGTTGGATTCTGTTTGCTAGTATTTTGTTGAGGATTTTTGCATCTATGTTCATCAGTGATATTGGCCTGTAGTTTCCTTTCTTTGTGACATCTTTGTCTGGTTTTGGTATCAGAGTGATGGTGGTCTCATAGAATGAGTTTGGGAGTGTTCCTCCCTCTGCTATATTTTGGAAGAGTTTGAGAAGAATAGGGGTTAGCTCTTCTCTAAATGTTTGATAGAATTCGCCTGTGAAGCCATCTGCCTGGGCTTTTGTTTGTTGGAAGATTTTTAATCACAGTTTCGATTTCAGTGCTTGTGATTCGTCTGTTCATATTTTCTATTTCTTCCTGGTTCAGTCTTGGAAGGTTGTGCATTTCTAAGAATTTGTCCATTTCTTCCAGGTTGTCCATTTTATTGGCATAGAGTTGCTTGTAGTAATCTCTCATGATCTTTTGTATTTCTGCAGTGTCAGTTGTTACTTCTCCTTTTTCATTTCTAATTCTATTGATTTGAGTCTTCTCCCTTTTTTTCTTGATGAGTCTGGCTAATGGTTTATCAATTTTGTTTATCTTCTCAAAGAACCAGCTTTTAGTTTTATTGATATTTGCTATCGTTTCCTTCATTTCTTTTTCATTTATTTCTGATCTGATCTTTATGATTTCTTTCCTTCTGCTAACTTTGGGGTATTTTTGTTCTTCTTTCTCTAATTGCTTTAGGTGTAAGGTTAGGTTGTTTATTTGAAATGTTTCTTGTTTCTTAAGGTAGGCTTGTATAGCTATAAACTTCCCTCTTAGAACTGCTTTTGCTGCATCCCATAGGTTTTGGGTTGTCGTGTCTCCATTGTCATTTGTTTCTAGGTATTTTTAATTTCCTCTTTGATTTCTTCAGCGATCACTTCGTTATTAAGTAGTGTATTGTTTAGCCTCCATGTGTTTATATTTTTTACAGATCTTTTCCTGTAATTGATATCTAGTCTCATAGTGTTGTGGTTGGAAAAGATACTTGATACAATTTCAATTTTCTTAAATTCACCAAGGCTTGATTTGTGACCGAAGATATGATCTATCCTGGAGAATGTTCCATGAGCACTTGAGAAAAATGTGTATTCTGTTGTTTTTGGATGGAATGTCCTATAAATATCAATTAAGTCCATCTTGTTTAATGTCTCATTTAAAGCTTGTGTTTCCTTATTTATTTTCATTTTGGATGATCTGTCCATTGGTGAAAGTGGGGTGTTAAAGTCCCCTACTATGAATGTGTTACTGTCGATTTCCCCTTTTATGGCTGTTAGTATTTGCCTTATGTATTGAGGTGCTCCTATGTTGGGTGCATAAATATTTACAATTGTTATATCTTCTTCTTGGATCGATCCCTTGATCATTATGTAGTGTCCTTCTTTGTCTCTTTTAATAGTCTTTATTTTAAAGTCTATTTTGTCTGATATGAGAATTGCTACTCCAGCTTTCTTTTGATTTCCATTTGCATGGGGTATCTTTTTCCATCCCCTCACTTTCAGTCTGTATGTGTCCCTAGGTCTGAAGTGGGTCTCTTGTAGACAGCATATATATGGGTCTTGTTTTTGTATCCATTCAGCCTTTCTATGTCTTTTGGTTGGAGCATTTAATCCATTTACATTTAAGGTAATTATCGACCTGTATGTTCCTATTCCCATTTTCTTAATTGTTTTGGGTATATTATTGTAGGTCTTTTCCTTCTCTTGTGTTCCCTGCCTAGAGAAGTTCCTTTAGCATTTGTTGTAAATCTGGTTTGGTGGTGCTGAATTCTCTTAGCTTTTGCTTGTCTGTAAAGCTTTTAATTTCTCTGTCAAATTTGAATGAGATCCTTGCTGGATAGAGTAATCTTCATTGTAGGTTTTTCTCTTCCATCACTTTAAATATGTCCTGCCACTCCCTTCTGGCTTGCAGAGTTTCTGCTGAAAGATCAGCTGTTAACCTTATGCGGATTCCCTTATGTGTTACTTGTTGTTTTTCCCTTGCTGCTTTTAATATTTGTTCTTTGTATTTAATTTTTGACAGTTTGATTAATATGTGTCTTGGCGTATTTCTCCTTGAATTTATCCTGTATGGACTCTCTGTGCTTCCTGGACTTGATTAACTATTTCCTTTCCCATATTAGGGAAGTTTTCAACTATAATCTCTTCAAATATTTTCTCAGTCCCTTTCTTTTTCTCTTCTTCTTCTGGGACCCGTATAATTCGAATGTTGGTGTGTTTAATGTTGTCCCAGAGGTCTCTGAGACTGTCCTCAATTCTTTTCATTTTTTTTCCCTTTATTCTGCTCTGCAGTAGTTATTTCCACTCTTTTACCTTCAGGTCACTTATCTGTTCTTCTGCCTCAGTTATTCTGCTATTGATCCCTTCTAGAGAATTTTTAATTTCATTTATTGTGTTGTTCATCTCTGTTTGTTTACTCTTTAGTTCTTCTAGGTCCTTGTTAAACGTTTCTTGTTTTCTCCATTCTGTTTCCAAGATTTTGGATCATCTTTACTATCATTATTCTGAATTCTTTTTCAGGTATACTGCCTATTTCCTCTTCATTTGTTAGGTCTGGTGGGTTTTTGCCTTGCTCCTTCATCTGCTGTGTGTTTCTCTGTCTTCTCATTTTGCTTAACTTACTGTGTTTTGGGTCTCCTTTTCGCAGGCTGCAGGTTTCCGTTGTTTTTGGTGTCTGTCCCCAGTGGCTAAGGTTGGTTCATTGGGTTGTGTAGGCTTCCTGGTGGAGGGGACTAGTGGCTGTGTTCTGGTGGATGAGGCTGGATCTTGTCTTTCTGGTGGGCAGGTCCACGTCTGGTGGTGTGTTTGGGGGTGTCTGTGGCCTTATGATTTTAGGCAGCCTCTCTGCTAATGGGTGCGGTTTTGTTCCTGTCTTGCTAGTTGTTTGGCATAGGGTGTGCAGCACTGTAGCTTGTTGGTCGTTGAGTGGAGCTGGGTCTTGGTGTTGAGATGGAGGTCTCTGGGAGATTTTCGCCGTTTGATATTACGTGGAGCTGGGAGGTCTCTTGTAGACCAGTGTCCTGAAGTTGGCTCTCCCACCTCAGAGGCACAGCCCTGACGCCTGGCTGGAGCACTGAGAGCCTGTCATCCACACGGCTCAGAATAAAAGGGAGGGAAAAAAAGAAAGAAGAAGATAAAATAAAATAAAGTAAAATAAAATAAAGTTATTAAAATTATTAAGAAAAAAATGTTTTTAAGTAATAAAAAAAGAAAAACGGACAGACAAAACCCTAGGACAAACGGTAAAAGCAAAGCTATACAGACAAAATCTCACACAGAAGCATACACATACACACTCACAAAAAGAGAAAAAGGGGAAAAAATAATATATCTCTGCTCCCAAAGTCCATCTCCTCAATTTGGGATGATTCGTTGTCTATTCATGTATTCCACAGATGCAGGTACATCAAGTTGATTGTGGAGATTTAATCCGCTGCCCCTGAGGCTTCTGGGAGAGATTTCTCTTTCTCTTCTTTGTTCGCACAGCTCCCGGGGGCTCAACTTTGGATGTGGCCCCGCCTCTGCGTGTAGGTCGCCTGAGGGCGTCTGTTCTTCGCTCAGACAGGACGGGGTTAAAGGAGCCGCTGATTCGGGGGCTCTGGCTCACTCAGGAGGGGCGGGGGGGGAGGGGCATGGAGTTGGGGGCGGGGCTGCGGCGGCAGAGGCCGGTGTGACGTTGCAGCAGCGTGAGGCGCGCCGTGCGTTCTCCCGGGGAAGTTGACCCTGGATCCCGGGATCCCGGCAGTGGCGGGCTGCACAGGCTCCCCGGAAGGGGGGTGTGGAGAGTGACCTGTGCTCGCACACAGGCTTCTTGGGGGCGGCAGCAGCAGCCTTAGCGTCTCATGCCCGTCTCTGGGGTCCGCGCTGTTAGCCGCGGCTCGCGTCCGTCTCTGGAGCTCCTTTAAGCAGCGCTCTTAATCCCCTCTCCTCACGCACCAGGAAACAAAGAGGTAAGAAAAAGTCTCTTGCCTCTTCGGCAGGTCCAGACTTTTCCCCGCACTCCCTCCCGGCCAGCCGTGGCGCACTAACCCCCTGCAGGCTGTGATCACGCCGCCAACCCCAGTCCTCTCCCTGCGCTCCGACCGAAGCCCGAGCCTCAGCTCCCAGCCCTGCCTGCCCCGGCGGGTGAGCAGACAAGCCTTTCGGGCTGGTGAGCGCCGGTCGGCACCGATCGTCTGTGTGGGAATCTCTCTGCTCTGCCCTCCGCATCCTTGTGGCTGCGCTCTCCTCCGCGGTCCCTAACCTCCCCCCCTGCGCCACCCGCAGTCTCCGTCCGCGAAGGAGCTCCTAGTGTGTGGAAATCTTTCCTCCTTCACAGCTCCCTCCCAGAGGTGCAGGTCCCGTCCCTATTCTTTTGTCTCTGTTTTTCCTTTTTTCTTTTGCCCTACCCAGGGACGTGGGGAGTGTCTTGCCTTTTGGGAGGTCTGAGGTCTTCTGCCAGCGTTCAGTAGGTGTTCTGTAGGAGTTGTTCCACGTGTAGATGTATTTCTGATGTATTTGTGGGGAGGAAGGTGATCTCCGCGTTTTACTCTAACGCCATCTTGAAGCTCCTCCCCTATTTTATTTTTAAATTGGCAGTCTGCACTTGTTAGCAGATTGGGTTTATTTTTTTAATTAATTTATTTATTGATTGCGTTGGGTCTTCATTGCTGTGCACAGGCTTTCTCTAGTTGGCGGCGAACAGGGGCTACTCTTCGTCGCGGTGCGCAGACTTAGAGCAGTGGCTTCTCTTGCTGCGGAGCACGGGCTCTAGGCACGCGGGCCTAAGTAGTTGTGGCTCACGGGCTCTAGAGCGCAGGCTCAGTAGTTGTGGCGCGCGGGCTTAGTTGCTCCGCGGCATGTGGGATCTTCCCAGAGCGGGAATCGAACCCATGTTCCCTGCATTGTCAGGCGGATTCTTAACCACTGCACCACCAGGGAAGTCCCACAAATTATTTTAAAATATTTCACCATCAACACCAGTACCGAATCGTCGACTTTGTTTAAATTTCCAAATCAGCCTTACAAAGAGTCTTCACATGAGAGTCAAACACATGATCCATCTGTTCAACTGGGTCACGGGCCAGAATGGGCTGGATTATGTCAGAGGGAAATAAGCACAGTTGAAGTGTGGGTGGAAGGCTATCCTCTCCACCTGACAGCAGGTTCATACCAGTAGGGAAGAGATGGGAGCAGCTAGGAGTAATGTAAAGACCATGGATGGGACCTCATTTAGCAGAGGAATCTTTTTCCATTAAGGTCAGCTTGACTCTGGCTGTTCAACAGAGATATTCTTTTCTCATATGCATGCTTTCATCTCTCTGATTTCACAGTTCTTAACTTTAAAAAAAATATCTCCACCATTTAAATTGTAGCTCTTCTCTACGGTAATATTTAAAACCGGAGTCTTCTGTAAAAAGAAGAGGCTGTAAATTTAAAACTGCTTGAGATTTGATGTCCATTAATAGAAAATTTTCTCCTTATTTTCTCTCCTTCCCCTTTCACCTCATTCTTCCTATTCTTATCTATTTCCTCTATGTCCTAGGATCACCAGTCCATTTTAAAAAAAATTTTTTTAAGTTATTGCTTACTGATAATTAGAAAGACTTCTTAGTATCAACCTCTTCCGTAAGTAGACGTAAGACTGGAGTTCTCCTTCTGCTGCTTACTTGACCTTCTGCTACTTAATTGACCCTGATCAACTCACTCATCCTTGCTGTCAGCAGGGGAGCTAACAATGCCTACCCATCTACCTGAAGGGATTATTGGGAGGTCAAATGAGATAATACACATGAGAGTGTTTTGATGAAATGAGTGATACATATGTCAGGTGTTGTTATTAATAATTCATGAACTGAAACACTGACTAATATTCTCTAACCAGAGAAAACTGATTCTTGGATTTAGATTTTTTATTCCATTTAGTCTTAGAAAATGGCTTTCACTCAAAACTGGAAATGTAAGGGTGGCTCATTCTCAACAAGTTGTTTGCATGCAAGATACTAAAAATTAAAGACTTAATATGTCAACAGAGACAATTACCTCAAGGCTAAAGCTTATTGTACAACGTCCGAAAAAAAAAAGTTAGAGCAAAAGGCTTTTAATAATCTTCTCTGCTGAAGCTTTTGGGAAGGTGCTGATTGCCATGGGGAATCAACAGTCACTTAGCAGGATCTAATGACATCAGTGTGAGTCATGCTAGTATGTAAAACTAGTATGAGGTCATTTTAAGCTAATCAAATGGGTGGCTGGAGAAAGGTGCCATTCACTATTACCTCAACCAGCAACAAAAGGACTGGATTTAGTTAATGGAAACCAAGGGCTTAATGAAGCAGACTAAATGAGGAGGGTGGTGGTAATTGTGTCATTAGGGCCCTAATGCTGAGAATCTGTCTACCTCTGATATTGGCCCTAAGGCAACTTTTCCAAAGGTGATTCTATGGTCATTTAAAAAGCTTTCTGCTTTCAACCGTAGAGCTTTTCTTAATGCGGTCACTGAAAAGTGGTTTCTGGGTTACTGGGAGTTTGTTCCGGGTCATTGGGGATGTTCGTTATTGGTCTGCAAAAATGTCGGTGATGCCCATCAAATTCTCTTCCAATGGCAGATGTCTAATCAGCCAGCTGATTGACTACATTAAGAAAAAAAAAAAAAACTAAAAACTAAAGCTGATTATATTGAATGGTTTCTGGAAAGCAGTCTCATTTTCTTACCGTGCCATTGCTCCAGACAAGCACATAAATTATTACAGCTCAAGGAAGTACCATAAAAGACTCGTAAAGAGCCGTGGGATGGGGAGGCGCCAAAGGACTGAGATTTTTTTTCTTTTCTTTTTTTTTTTTTTTTTTTGCGGTACGCGGGCCTCTCACTGCCGTGGCCTCTCCCGTTGCGGAGCACAGGCTCCGGACGCGCAGGCTCAGCGGCCATGACTCACGGGCCCAGCCGCTACGCGGCATGTGGGATCTTCCCGGACCGGGGCACGAGCCCGCGTCCCCTGCATCGCCAGGCGGACTCTCAACCACTGCGCCACCAGGGAAGCCCCAGGACTGAGATTTTTTTATATCTGATGGGTGGGCTCCGGAACTGCTCTTTAGAATGACTCTTACAGACATTCTAGAGTTAAAAGGCTAGAAGTAATAAGAAGCTGAGAAAACTGGTGTTACAGCTAGAAGGGCAGGATGAAAGATGGTATAAGATGATATAGAACACACCATTGTAAAGCAATTATACCCCAATAAAGATGTTAAAAAAAATAGTCAAAAAAAAAAGCAAAAAAAAAAAAGATGATATAGATGGGGTAGCAAAGGCAGCAAAAGGTAAAGAGAACTTCAGATTTCCGCTTGAGTATATGGTAAAGAAGTGAAATAATTAACCAGAATGAAGACGTGAGGGAGGGCCATGTGTGAGGAGAGGAAAAGATGATTTGGGTTTGGGATATGCTACTTGAAAAGGCACAGGGAGAGAGAAGGCAGAAAGGCAGGGACCCAGAGCCAGGATGCAATGTGCCCTTTGCAGCGATGTTCGTATTCTAATGCATCTGGAGTGAAGAGGGCAGGATTCAGTTTAGGGACCATCTGAGGGTCCAGAACCTTGGTTGCCAATTCCAGGATGTAGAGAAGGCCGACAGGGATGGGATACAACATGGTGGTTCTCAAACTTGAGTGTCCCTCAGAGTCACCCCGAGGGTTTGTTCAGACACAGTTTGTTCAAACTCTGGGCCCACCCACAGAGTTTCAGATTCAATAGGTTTGAGGTGGTGAGGCCTAGAATTTCCATTTCTAACCAATTTCCAGGTGCTGCTCTGGGGACCACACTTTGAAAACCGCTGATGTAGAGGAAGAAGTGTGGGCTTTGGGTTCAGAAGAATCTGAGATGTTTCCAACTCCAGCAGGTTACCTAACCTCTCTGTAAGCTTCAGTTTTCTCAAGTGGAAAATGAAGAAATAAACTACTGAGCTTGAAAACTGAAGGGTATGTGTGTATAAGCTATTAGTAGTGCCTGGTACATAGGTGGTGTTTGGTGTGTGATCTTATAGGCAGGTAGGTAGGAGGAATATAGGATGTTGGTAGGTAGGTAAGTAGACAGTCACACAGGAGAGCAGAAACCTGCCAGATGTGGGCAGGGAGGAGGATATGACAAGTTGTACAAGGAAATTTGTGATCAAAAGGAGGGCTTCCCTGGTGGCACAGTGGTTAAGAATCCACCTGCCAATGCAGGGGACACGGGTTCAAGCCCTAGTCCAGAAAGATCCCACATGCTGCAGAGCAACTAAGCCCATGCACCACAACTACTGAGCCTGCGCTCTGGAGCCCGCGAGCCACAAATACTGAGCCCACACACTGCAACTACTGAAGCCCGCGCACCTAGAGCCCGTGTTCCACAACAAGAGAAGCCACTGCAATGAGAAGCCCACACACCACAACGAAGAGTAGCCCCGGCCCACCACAACTAGAGAAAGCCCACTCGCAGCAAGAACACCCAACATAGCCAAAACTAAACAAACAAACAAACAAATAAATAAATAAAGGAGATACGTCAGTAGAGAACAGACTTGTGATTACCAAGGGGGAGGAGGGATGGGGGAGGGATGGATAGGGAGTTTGCAACTAGCAGGTGCAAACTATTATATAGAGA
The DNA here is from genome assembly GCF_949774975.1 of Lagenorhynchus albirostris. Classification (NCBI taxonomy): domain Eukaryota; kingdom Metazoa; phylum Chordata; class Mammalia; order Artiodactyla; family Delphinidae; genus Lagenorhynchus; species Lagenorhynchus albirostris. Next base: position 4,642,189 of record NC_083102.1, read on the forward strand.
ATGGATAAACAACATGGTCCTACTGTATAGCACAGAGAACTATATTCAATATCCTGTGATAAACTGTAGTGGAAAAGAATATGAAAAGAATGTATATATATATATGTATAACTGAATCACTTTGCTGTACAGCAGAAATTAACACAACACTGTAAATCAACTATACTTCAATAAAATTTAAAAAGTCTTTTCGGGCTTCCCTGGTGGCGCAGTGGTTGAGAGTCCGCCTGCCGATGCAGGGGACACGGGTTCGTGCCCTGGTCCGGGAAGATCCCACATGCCGTGGAGCGGCTGGGCCCGTGAGCCATGGCCACTGAGGCTGCGCATCCGGAGCCTGTGTTCCTCAACGGTAGAGGCCACAACAGTGAGAGGCCCGTGTAACGCAAAAAAAAAAAAAGGTTTTTTTGTAAAAAGGAGCTACGTCAGAATAGTAGCCTGCGCCAAAGAGCATTCAGCCCCAGGTGCTTCTTTACCTGATACCTAGGTTTGCAGGTATGGTTATTGACTGTTTAAAGGTACAGCTGGGGGGCAAGAATAAACATGGTAGCCAGACAGGGTCCAATAAGAGATGATGGCTCCAAACTGATGTTTGAGCTTCACTGTCCGTGTTGTGGGGTGACCGTGGCAGGTGCACTTCAAAAGAAGACACAGACTCCTAGTCTCAGAGGCTGGGGTTGAGAATCAAAAGATGGGTCCAGACTACCATCACCGAGACTCTTCTCTTTCTCCTGGCAAGGCTTGGGGCGTAGCATGGTGCCAAGAACATAGAGTAGAGGCAAGAAATGGGGAGAAAAGAAAGTAGAAAATTCTATCAAATGCACGATGAGCTACATAACTTGCAGGTCCCAGTGCAAAATGAAAAGGTGGGGGCCATGGTTCCGAAAGTATTAAGAATTTCAAGATAGCGTCAGCATGTGCACCCAAGTGTGGGACCTTCCTAAGTGTGGAACCCTGTGTGTACCAGTCATGCATCCTGGTTACAAGACCACAGTATCCCTAACCCTGCCGTGTGTCTGCGGTGCACAGGCACTGGGAAAACAAGTAGCCTGTATTTGCAAACTCTGGAGCTCAGTTCACTGGCTCTGGGAACCTCTTAATCAAACAGAAACTCCAAGAGAAAGAAAATCTCTTTTCTCCCACGCAGAATCGTTTAAGTGCAAACTGATGACTTAGCGTCTGATGTGGTCCTCTGAAGTGTTTTGGGGCTCCCATGACACTTTAAACATTGAGAAAAGTGAATGCCTTTATAAGGGGCATGCCTCTGCCGCAGCTTCTGCAGTCGCACCCCTACCTGCCAGGCTCAGGAAGGGATATGAGTTGGAAGACCTGGTTTGAATCTTGGTTGTGAAAAGTCAGAAGTTCCTTGCTTGGGATCCATTTTGTGATGAAACTTTCACTGTCCTTAAGGTTTCTGCTGGCGGGTAAAAACCCACTCAAACCTGCTCCAAAACCTCCGTCTCCAATCCACAGTGGCTTCCCGTCTGCGGATGTGAGACAGTACCTATGCTAGACACTAGGAGGCAGTGTTGTCTGTGTGAGGCCACATTTTAAGGAATTTTTTTTTTTCTGTCTCCGCTCCAGTTGCTAAAGGACTCTGAACCCTTATTGTAAAGAGATGACGGGACACTTAGTTGTCTACTTCACAGCAATTTAAATATATTAGCTTTATGAGGAGTACTGCAAAAAAACAAAAATGCAAGGGTACTTTTGACTGCCGGGTGCCGTTTTTAACTCGATTACATAAACCGTTCGACCTAAAACCACAGGGTCAAATGCTGATTTCAAGACGGGCTGAAAGAGATTCTAGTGAATGACAGTCCTGGAACTGGAGAAGAGCTCAGGTTTTCTACCTCCCCCCAACCTTCCCACCCCACTCCGCCAACGCCCCCAGGTAAACTTGGAATGCAATGTAGCCCAAGGACTGGCTTTGCAATTCCTTATGGCCTGAGGCTTAAGAGCTTTCCTTTGTTGGCAAAACAAAGTAGAAGTGATAGTCTAAGGCTGTTCACTCACCCCCACTGGGGCCACAAATTCCTCCCCATCCCACTTCCCAAAAAAGCCAGCAATCCCTGTCTTCTGGAAACACTCATCAAGTTCCTGTGATGGGTATAGAAAGAGCTGTACATTGTTTTCTACCATCTTATAGGATATGAAAGGAGATAATTCGTGTACACAAATAACTCTACGTGATAGTGTATCTAAGGAAATAATATGAATCACACAGTCCCTGCCACAAGATTTCCAGGCATGGTGGCAAGAAATCCCTCCAGACAGGAATAATCTCGCTTCACAAAATCGTGGCCCTTGAGAAAGGCCTTTTGGTCAGAGGAAAGGGAACAGTAGAAAAAGCACAACTCGGGTTCAAGGAGCAGCACAAGGGTGCGTCTCTATGAGATAGTCTAGAGAGATGAGTGGGAGCATATCTGAAAGATGCTGAATGCCAGGTTAGAAATGCAGAGTTTAACATGTGCAAATCAAGAGCCAGTTGAGATTTTTAACAAAGAAAGATTCCATAAGTGTCTTAAAGGAAGATGCGTAGAATAGAATGAAGGAAACACAAGCAAGGAAACACTTAAAAAATATTATCCCCCCAAATACCCCTGAGTTGGCGGTGGGGAAGCCCAGACTGTTTGCCTGTGAATTCCCACTCCCTCACTTTGGGCTGTGTGACCTTGGGCAAGCTAGTTAACCTCTCTGAGCCTGTTGCTCATTTGTAACACAGGTTAATAAGAGTATGATCCTCATGCGGTTGATGTGTAGATTACTTAGATCTTCTGTGTGAGGCACTTAGTACGGTGGCTGGCATATAGTAAATGCTCACTAAATACTGGTTATAATGTTATGATGCAGATAATGGTATTGTGAGGAAATTGCAGCTCAAATAGATAAAAAATTAACAAGAGGTAAATCTGGGATACAAACCAAAGTCTTCTAACTCAGACCCAGTGTTTTTCTTCCTTGCACACACATTTTAAGAATTTGGGAAAGTCCTAAAATATTTCCTGCAATCTTGTGTTTTGATCTTTATGTCGAAGCACAAATTCTTTCAAGCACAAATTCTTTCATAAACAGAGACCCTGTCGAAGCTCCATTTTCAAAACTCTGAGGAAGAGAGCCAAATTAATTCCTACAGTTAAATGATTTCCAGTTCATAGAGATTTTATATAGCTGAGGATTTAAATTGTCTTTCAGTTGAATCCATTGATTTGCATTTCAATAAGAAAATTTGATAGTATCTATAAACATGCTATAGAACAAAATGTATTTAAACTTTTTTCTGCTCTAAGAGATACACTGTACACTTTGTTTTTAAGTTATCTTGATTTTGAAAGTTTACTTTTTCAGCTGCAAAAAAATCACATGAGTATTTGACTTATTTATGCAAGTGAAACTCAGGTAATTGAGATAGAGTCTTCAGAAGGTAACCATCTATAACCTAGTGCTATGATAGCATAATATATGCTATGTAATGGCATAATAAAGTTATAATGGCAAAAACAAACCTTTCACAAAAGAAATTAACTCATTTTATTTAATTCCAACCAAGCTTACTACTATGAATGTTTTTCTTTGGCAAGAAATATGTACAATTATTTTAGTTCTACAATGCCACATGAGGAATAGAGAAACTCAAAATATTTTGGCCAGAAATGAATCATGTGATAAAGGGGTGGGTGATGGGAGAGAGAGAGGTGTACCCAAATGCAGGTTCTGCCGCTGGCCACTCAACAGCCAATAAATTGAGGGGCAAGCTTCAGTAGAGAAGAAAGTTGCTTTATTCAGAAAAGCCGGCAATCTGGGGAGAAGGCGGACTTATGTCCAGAGACCAACTCCAAAGCTTCTGCTCAGCCATGACAATTTTTTTTTTTTTTTTTTTTTTTTTTTTTTTTTTTGCGGTATGCGGGCCTCTCACTGTTGTGGCCTCTCCCATTGCGGAGCACAGGCTCTGGACACGCAGGCTCAGCGGCCATGGCTCACGGGCCCAGCCACTCCGCGGCATGTGGGATCTTCCCGGACAGGGTCACGAACCTGTGTCCCCTGCATCAGCAGGCGGACTCTCAACCACTGCGCCACCAGGGAAGCCCAGCCATGACAATTTTTAAAGGGAAAAAATTCTCAGTTAATTGTTAAGGCAGGAGGTCAGATTCTGCGTCACTTTTCCATTGCGTGCAGGACTGCTGACTTCTCCTAGTCTTCCTTGCCATGCTGTCTTGCTCACGTGGCCTGCCTGCAACTGGTTGTTCTCTTGCCCACGTAATCCGCCTGCGTCCTCAGGCTTCACCTGCAAATTTACTTAGGGGGAGCTAGGGTAGGAGAGTTAGTCATTCTTTAACTACTTAATTCTTTATTCTTTTTTTTTTTTTGAGGCATTTGCTGCTTTAATAGATGGCTTGTTCCTCTCTTTAATTACAAAAAGAATGAGACCCAAATAAAAAGACTCCTACATTTTTAATAAATGAAAATGTACAAAACTCAATACTTATTCATATTTACTACAGCTACAAAGTATAATCACTATCAGAAAATTCTAAAATTAAAATTTGTATTCTCCTCTCCCCTTACTAATCTAATATTTATCAATATTCTAATTAAGCAGAGCATGTAATCCCACATTTGTCTCAGGAGTTACTCCAAACACTAGATATGACTGGATTTTCAGATAATGAAATGTTTACACTTCATGAGGAACAAAGAAGTTCACCATGAGGCCTATCTTCCCTTCTCCTTCTACGGACTTTCATTTCTCATGGTTGCCTCCATATTGGGTAACGGTGGCACCATGGGAGACATGACAATCCATGTATTCTTGTAATACATACAGAGTTTTATTAAGAATCCCTGGAAAGGGGGACATTATGTTATATATTGTCAGAATACTTTAAAAGAATACCAGTCATTTACTTTTTAAACAAGAGAATCTGATTGAATTAAATGTGGGTTAAACTCAATGGACTCTCTCTTTTTTTTAATATTATTTATTTCGTCAGAAAATATGTGGGAAAAAATTATCTTTTTATTACTGTTAAGAGTGTCACTAGACACTATAGGGCTCAATTCCATAAACTTAGATATTATGATTCTATATCCCAAATCATGAATTCCTAGAACTTCTAAAAAAGGCACCAGACCTAAGTTCCTGTGAGGTTCCAGTTTCCCTAATTTAACTAACTCTTCTGGTATTTTAATTCACTTGATCTGTTCCTGACCTAACAACAATTATATGAATCCCATTTAGGTTTTCCTGTTATTAACCTTTTCATGATTACAAGCCCTCCAATACATTTTATTACATTCATCCTTTTAAAATATCCTGTTCAACATAATTTTGACAATCTCCCTTTTTTTAAATTTTACTCTCATTTATACTAATCGAATGAAACCAAAGATTTGTTTTTTTCTAAGTTATCACCCTCTTTACATCTGTACATAGATTACTAAATATTTTCAATTCAGAAATATTATCACAAAATAATAGAACCACACATGCATCATAATTATCTTGATCCTGTGAGAAACCTGGTGACGTCAAAATAAACACTTTCAAGGTCAAGAGGAAGAGACTTAGCAGAGCTTTTTTTTTTAATTTTTATTTTATTTATTTATTTTTAAATTTATTGATTTTTGGCTGCATTAGGTCTTCATTGCTGCACATGGGCTTTCTCTAGTTTCAGCGAGTGGGGGCTACTCTTTGTTGCAGTGCGCGGGCTTCTCATTGTGGTGGCCCCTTTTGTTGTGGAGCATGGGCTCTAGGTGCATGGGCTTCAGTAGTTGTGGCTCGCATGCTCAGTAGTCGTGGCTCGCAGGCTCAGTAGTTATGGTGCACGGGCTTAGTTGTTCCACGGCATGTGGGATCTTCCTGGACCAGGGCTCAAACCCGAGTCCCCTGCATTGGCAGGCATATTCTTAACCACTGCAGCACCAGGGAAGTCTGAGACTTACTAGAGCTTTCTCTGGCATGGCCCATCGTAGTCCAACTTCTGATTGTGATGAGCATTTTAGTCTCAGAGCCCAGAATCCAAATTTTCTTAGAACTCACCGGTGTCATCACTTCTTTTTTTTTTTTCCTTATTTTTTCATGACTATTCCTGGGGTTTCCTCTCTTTTTTTTTTTTAATCGAACTTTAGTGATTTTCTCATTTGTACAAGAGTATCAAAATGCAAGGTCTTAACATGATAAATTGTCTAGAAACTCATTTACTAAGAATGCATAAGACCCTGAAAAGGTTGTCCTGTGATGTCTGAAACATGTTCACAGCTGATTTATGCCAGAACAGAGGCCATGAAGAACTCTGAAGGATAGTCACCAGCTGTTAAGGGTTCCCATTTCCAGGTAGGTACACTTCTCCATTATGTGCTGCACTTACCAGGTAACATCAGTCTTGTTTGGTAACATCAGTCTTTTCTTCATCTTCCTTATTTCTTTATGTTAAGGTGATCATCAACTTTATATAAGCACCCACAGATAACTATTCATTATTAGAACACTCATCATATTTAGGCCACTTCCTGAAGACATGTAGAGCAAATCTTAATGCTTTCACTGAGATATTTCCCATATAAATTGTAAAGGAGATATTTTTTTTTCCTACACAGGAAATTACTTAGTATCATCAACAGTATGTATAGATGATATTATACATCAACTATACCTCAATTTGAAAAATTGAAACAGAACAGTATGTAGGTTCTCAGGTTTTCGTAAGAGATGAGTAAAGTCCCTTTACTCACCTGCTTCCTAACAATGACCCTGGACATTTCAGCTTAGGTCTTGAGGTACATATTCTTTTGGGTCTCCTCAATCCTATTCTCATATTTTGAATCTGGTAACAGAAAATAAAACAGGAAATTTATTTTATTTTATTATTATTATTTTTGGCCACGCCACGTGACTTGGAGGATATTAGTTCCCTGATCAGGGATTGAACCCAGGCCTGCAGCAGTGAAAGCATGGAGTCCTAACCACTGGACTGCCAGAGAATTCCCAGGTAATTTTTTTTAAAAAATGATTTAATCTTTGGTCTAATAACTCCAATGTGCAAGTAACGAAATGGAGAATACCCACTTATATACTAACTCACACACTCCTTCTCAACAGGGAAAATGTACTTGTCTAAAAAGGAACATACTAGTTCATTATTTGTGTTAATAATGGAAACAGTAGAACATGTCTGAGAGTATCTTTTCAAGAGTTGCACTAGGGATGGAAATCCAATTTAAGCTTTAGAATTTCAATCATCTGAACTGACACTGTACTGAAAAGCAGAAAACCAAACAATGCTGACAGAAAATATTCTACATTCTCTCCTGTGGCTTTTACAACCTTTGAAAGGAAATTGGTGCCCACTGAAACTACCAATTTATACTAAAGGAGTATTGGTGCCTTGTATCTGCTCCCCTGTTGAAAAAGTTCTCAGTAAATGCTTTGACTCCCTCACAGCACTGATGGGACTTTTTCTCCAGCATGTTTTTTCCTATGTCTGAAAAGATTCGAGCTCTGACTAAAGGCTTTCCCACATTCATGACATTTGAAGGGTTTCTCCCCAGTGTGGATTCTTCGATGTTGAATCAGGATTGCACTTCGGCTGAAAGTATTTGCACACACATCACATATATAAGGTTTCTCTCCACTGTGGATCCTCTGAAGTAGATTAAGGGCTGAGCTCTGACTAAAGACTTTCCCACATTCATCACACTTGTGTTGTTTTTTTCGAGGACGGTTTCCCTGTCTTCTTTCAAACTTTCTATCTTGTTCACAGGTTCCTCTAAATGTGAAACTCTGGGAAGCATTCATTTGAAGAGTGTTAGAAACTTTGTAATGCAGTTCTTTGCCTGAAGAAGTCTTTCGCCTTGAAGCTGATTTCACATTTATAGTTCCGGTGTCTCTATCATTTTGTCTTAAGGTGTGAAGCTCCTTTGATGCCCACTGCAGTTGCTTTTTTGTGGGCTTAAGCTGGCTACGTGTTGTCTCCTGAGTGATTTCACAAGTTGGTAGCTTCTTTGCAAGCATGTCCTCATTTTGTCCAAGAAAGACCTGTTCAGCCACCGCCTCATGCTCTTTCTCCAGCTCCTCCAGCATCACCACGGCTTCCTCTCCACTCTCTGGTCGGTTCTCTTGAAACCAGGCCTGCAGCTCCTCAGGCAACATGGCCAGGAACTGCTCCAGCACCGGCAGCTCCAGGATCTGCTCCTTGCTGTGCACCTCTGGCCTCAGCCACTGACAGCACAGCTCGCGGAGCTGGCTCAGAGCCTCCCAGGGCCCAGATGACTCCTGGTAGTCAAACTGCCTGAACTGCTGGCAGTAGGTCTCTGAGCTGTAGTAGCTGCTCCAGTGGCAGCTGGAGACCATATTACAGGCCTGCCCTCCCTCTTCCACCTTCATTACCAGAATGCAGTCAGGGTCCCCTGAAGTTTGTGGAAGGAGTTTTGATGTCTCTCTCAATTTTGCAGACATTTGGACTGGGAATAGCTCAGAACTGCTAGGCTTTAATCTTCAAGAAGGTGAAACTCTCCTTATGGACACTCCTCTGGCCTAGGAAGGACGACCCCACGTTTTGGGGGAGAAGCCGGGGAAGCAATTCTTTATTCTTATTCCTTCTAATCCAGGAAAGGAATCGACAGGTTAGGCAAGGTGTTGTGTATATTTAGAAAAGCAGAAATCAGGAGCTAACTTAAATGTTGCCTAATGATCTCATCTTTATGCTTAAGATCTAAGGAAAACAGGGATGAACAAACACAAAAGGGGCAAGGAGCTGCTTACAGAGGGTTGGAGAAGATAAATGAGAGAAGATCGCTGTCTTGATGTTCTTGCAGAACCATCACTGAGTAGAAGAGTTCAACTCATTCTGTAATGTTCTAGAAGCCCAAATAAGGACTTAACCATTTGAAATCTGCAGAAATTCCAGTTCAATTTTAGGTACAACTTTCTGTCAGAGTGCTCAAAAAGGAACTTAATATAGAACTATGTTGTCATATGTATTAAAAACAAAAAAAAAGGTGTGTATGGTGCTGGTTTAAGGAAGGGTGCTACACGCATATGAACACATGTACAAAACCCTCCTGCTACGATACAACAGTGGAGGACTTCCTTGGTGGTGCAGGGGTTAGGAATCCGCCTGCCAATACAGGGCACATGGGTTCGGGCCCTGGTCCAGGAAGATCCCACATACCGCAGAGAAACTAAGCCCGTGCATCACAACTGCTGAGCCTGTGCTTTAGAGCCCGCGAGCCACAACTACTGAGCCCGCGCGCCTAGAGCCAGTGCTCCGCAGCAAGAGAAGCCACTGCAGGGAGAAGCCCACACACAGCAACGAAGAGTAGCCCCCACTCGCCGCAACTAGAGAAAGCCCGTGCGCAGCAACGAAGACCCAACGCAGCCAAAAATAAAATAAATATTTTTAAAATACAACAATGATTCCACAGGGAGGAGACTGAGGTAGGATGGAGAATTACCCTGTTCAGCATGCTCTTTTGTTCTGCACGCGTTTTTTGTTGTTGTTGTCGTTGTTTGTTTGTTCCTTTTGGCCGATCACCGTGGTTTGCGGGATCTTAGTTCCCTGACCAGGGACTGAACGTGCGACCTCGACAGTGAAAGTCCCGAGACCTAACTGCTGGACCTCCGGGGAATTCCATGCATGTGTTTTTTTTTTTTTTTTTTTTTTGCGGTACGCGGGCCTCTCTCACTGTTGTTGCCTCTCCCATTGCGGAGCACAGGCTTCGGACGCGCAGGCTCAGCGGCCATGGCTCACGGGCCCAGCCACTCCGCTGCACGTGGGATCTTCCTGGACCGGGGCACGAACCCGTGTCCCCTGCATCGGCAGGCAGACTCTCAACCACTGCGCCACCAGGGAAGCCCTTGCATGTGTTTTAATACAGAGTAAAATGAAATGAAAAGGAACCCCCTAACAGTTTTCCTGACATTGATGGTACTTAAGCAGAGTCTTGTCAATGAGTTGATGCTTTAAAAGGAATTCCTGGAGGCCACAACAGTGAGAGGCCCGCATACCGCAAAAAAAAATTAAAAAATCGGAAATCCTGCTTTGGGTAAGGCCCAGTTCATGACAGGGTCAATACCTGGCCTTTTCATTTAGAGATGCTACGAATGAGGTCATTGAGGCAGGGAGCCCGGGAAAGTGGGGAGCCCTTGATCTACCCCGTTTCCTTCCAGGCTCCAGGAGAGAAGGGGTGTTAGCCTCTCAGTTGCACAACCCAGACTCAGCAGTGGTTATCTGAGGCAGACAGAAGCCTGCAAGCCTGTCTTGATTTTTTTTTTCCTTATGCTTTTCTGCTTGAACATTTAATCCCTCTTTTAGTTTCAAATCAGCACAGTGGCAGATATTATCAACAACCATTATCCCTGTCCTGAGGTAGTTGTCAACCCGGGGAGAGAAATAGGATCAGCTCTGGGGAAATACCGCCTGGGCTTTGCTTCTGGAGGCTGTAATTGCCTCTGTCAGGAGAGGGATAAAATTCCACTTCCCTCTCTGCCCACAGAAACCAGTATGAAATTCTCTTCCCCTGCATTCCTCTGGGCTGGTCCTATTGAGAACGAGGCTGGCTCCGGACAAGAAGGAAATTAAAGCAGACTGCCCCAGTTACAAGGTCTCACCAGATCCTTGCAGCTGCTGTGGCCTTCTCCAGGTCTGCTGCCCTCCCCCCAGGCACCATGGCCTGCTGACTGCCAAGGCCACCTCACATCCTTAGCTCGTGTCCACTCTGATGGACTTGCCCTTGCCAGGTTGACTGATGGATTTAGCACTGATCCCTGACCTGGCCATAATCTTTCTGATGAGGTCACCTTCCTGGCTTTGCACCTTCAGCCTGGTGCTACCTCTGCCTCCTGTGAGTCAAATGGTGTGCACACCCACTTGTCATCGAGGAAGCGAAAAACAAGTTCTTTCCCTCTTGATGAAATACCTGATTACTTTATGCTTTGCATAAAGAGAAATTTGCTTCAGGGAGGACATAATATATAAATGCTGGACTTCCCTGGTGGTACAGTGGTTACGAATCTGCCTGCCAATGCAGGGCACACGGGTTGAGCCCTGGTCCGGAAAGATCCCACATGCCGTGGAGCAACTAAGCCCGTGTACCACAACTACTGAGCCCTCACACCACAACTACTGAAGCCCACGTGCCTAGAGCCTGTGCTCTGCAACCAGAGAAGCCACCGCAATGAAGAGTAGCCCCCCGCTCACCACAACTAGAGAGAACTACGTGCAGCAACGAAGACCCAATGCAGCCAAAATTTAATTAATTAATTTAAAAATATATATATATATAGGGCTTCCCTGGTGGCACAGTGGTTGAGAGTCCGCCTGCCGATGCAGGGGACACGGGTTCGTGCCCTGGTCTGGGAAGATCCCACATGCCGCGGAGCGGCTGGGCCTGTGAGCCATGGCCGCTGAGCCTGCGCGTCCGGAGCCTGTGCTCCACAATGGGAGAGGCCACAACAGTGATAGGCCCACGTCCAGCAAAAAAAAAAAAAATATATATATATATATACATATATATATAAAACAATGCTGAAAATGGGATTGCCTTTTAAAAGGGAGAATGTCTATTCAGCCTAATTCGGGGACTGTTCCTTTTATCCCCATTGTTCAGACTAACTCTACAGTTTGTGAATTAACCAGATATTTTCCCTTATCTTGTTTGGCCATCTGCCTTGCCTCTCAGTTATTTAGAAAGTGTTTTAATAGCATCTTTACCAATAAGTAAAGAAACAGAAAATGACATTTTTTTGACAGAAGCTTTTTTTGTTTGTTTGTTCATTTGTTTTTTACTATTAGATTATGTGGGAAGAGTAGAATTTTACTAAGGATTGACTTGGATATCTTCTGAAAATGGCAGGCTAAATCACGGGGAACAACTCTTTCACTGAGAAGATTCAGGAAAGCTGCACAAAATATAAGAATACTTTGCTTACAGGCATCAGGGGAACTAACTGCACAGTATGGACTTACGGGGCTGAGATCCATAAAACAATTGAACTGAAGGAGGAGCACCCAGCTGTAGGCCTTCTGTTGTCCCAGGGCATCTGCTAATGCCTGAGAAAGTGACTGAAAGATTGAGAAGCTGAGCAGTTACTATGAAAGCCTTGTGCGGGGACCTCCCGTCTTCATACCTCTCCCTGTGCCTTCAGTGAAATCCTACATATGGCAGGCTCAGTGCAGACTTAGTGATTGGTGAGTACAGGTCACTGATATGAGCTAGTCTAGTCTCCCTTCCTCCAGCATAACTAGAAAGTAAGACTTTGCTTTAGGAATACATGGTAGGTCCTGGCTAAGCTCAAACTAGAACTCAGAGTATGGAGGATGGACATCTGGGAATTCCTCCAGGTGCCCTATTGGCATGAATTGGTATGAACAGAGACCTTGGTCTGGGGGCTGGTGGGGGATGAAGGGTGGGATGCGTGGATGCCTGAGGAGAATGGGCAGAATGAGGATAAAGAGTGAGGATGGGTAAGCACATGTCACCATCACTATTTTTTTTAATTTTTATTGGAGTAGAGTTGATTTATAACGTCATTAGTTTCAGGTGTACAGCAGAGTGAGTGGGTTATACATATACGTATACACACTCTTTTTTAGATTCTTTTCCCAAACAGGTCATTACAGAGTAATGAGTAGAGTTCCCTGTGCTGTACAGTAGGTCCTTACTGGTTATCTATTTTGTATATAGTAGTGTGTGTATGTCAGTCCCAGTTTATTCCGCCCCCCACCCCCGTCACTATTGACTGAGGGGTTAGGGCCCCACAGGGGAAGAGATGTGCTCCCCAAAGGCTCTGTCGCAGAGCTGGGAGCCTCTAAGGACCAGGTGACAGACTGAATCACAAAGCTGGTGGGAGGTCCATCCTCTACGGTCTGCACATTTGGTCCTCCGTGGACCATTGCAGCCACCTGCAGAGGACAGCAGGATCCAGTCGAGCTGGGTACCCAAGAAGGGTGCAAGCAGCAAAGGCCAGGGCAAGATACCTCAGAAGAAAGCCGGGCAGAAGGACATAACCCAGCCCTGATGGATCCCAGAAATTCCCTGGGGAGTGAGTGGGGCTGGGGAGAATAAAAGGTGCTGAGTTGTCTCATGAGCATGTGGGAACTGAGGCTCTTCATGTTCACAGTGTTAATTCATTTACACGCTGAGTGGGGCCCGGGACCTTTCGCTCCGGATGAGAAATAATAATTTTGGGTGGTGGGGAAGGATAGACTGGGAGTTTGGGATTGTTCTATACACACTGCTATATTTAAAATAGATAACCAACAAGGACCTACTGTGTAACACAGGGAACTCTGCTCAATATTCTGTAATAACCTAAATAGGAAAAGAATTTGAAAAAGAATAAATACATGTATATGTATAACTGAATCACCTTGCTGTATACTTGAAACTAACACAACATTGTTAATCAACTATACTCCAATATAAAATAATTAAAATAAATAATTTTATGAAGGAAAAATTTTCAGACAGAGATCACTCTTTCATAAATGTATAGAAATTCAAGTTTTAAAAATTATCCTTTTTTGGGACTTCCCTGGTGGCACAGTGGTTAAGAATCCACCTGCCAGTGCAGGGGACACGGGTTTGAACCCTGGTCTGGGAAGATCCCATATGCCACGGAGCAGTGAAGCCCGTGCACCACAACTACTGAGCCTGTGCTCTTGAGCCCACATGCCACAACTGCTGAAGCCCACGCACCTAGAGCCCGTGCTCCTCAACAAGAGAAACCACTGCAATGAGAAGCCCATGCACCACAACAAAGAGTCACCCCCACTCACCGCAACCAGAGAAAGCCCGAGTGCAGCAACGAAGACCCAACACAACCAAGATAAATAAATAAATTTTTTTTTAATTAGTAGGTTTTTTTGCTATTGAGTTATAGGAGTTCCTTACATATTTTGGAAATTTGTCCCTTATCTGACATATGGTTTGCAAATATTTTCTCCCATTCTGTAGGTTGACACAGCATTTTATTGTTTCCTTTGCTATGAAGAAGCTTTTCAGTTTGACGTAATCCCACTTGTCTATTTTTGCTTTGTTGCCTGTGCTTTTGGTGTCACATCCAAGAGGTCATTGCCAAGACCAATGTTGTGAAGCTTTAAAAAGAATGAGCTAAAGAGTTGAGTAGACATTTTTCCAAAGAAGACATACAAATGGCCAATAAGTATACGAAAAGATGCTCAATATTACTAATCATCAGGAAAATACAAATCAAAGCCAAAATGAGGTATTACCTTATACCTGTTAGGATGGCCATTAAAAAAAAAAAAAGATAAGTGTTGGTGAGGGTGTAGAGAAAGGGAACTCTTGTACACTGCCAGTGGGAACGCAGAATAGTGCAGTCATTATGGAAAAACAGTGTGGAGGGGTTACAAAAAAAATTTAAATAGAACTACCATCTGATCCAGCAATTCTACTTCTGGGTATTTAGCCAAAAGAAAATCAGGATCTTGAAGAGATATCAGCACGTCAGTAACTGATTAGCACAGGAATTCTGAGAATTCAGAATTGCAGCATTGCAGCATTAGTCACAATAGCCAAGATGTGGAAACAACCTAAATGTCCAGGATGGATGAATGGATAAAGTAAATGATATAATTGAATATTATTCAACCTTTAAAAAGAAGGAAATTCGGAATGTGTGACAACATGGATGAAGCTTGAAGATGTTCTGCTAAGTGAAATATGCCAGTGACAGGACAAATGCTGCATGGTTGCACTTACACCACCCAAAACAGTCAAACTCATAGCATCAGAGAGTAGAATGGTGGTTGTCAGAGGCTGCAGGAAGGGGAAAAGGGTGTATTGTGAATCAATGGGCATAAAATGTCAGTTTGCAAGATGAATAAATTCTAGAGATCTGCCTTGCAACATTGTCCCTATAATTAACAGTACTGCATTGTAGGAACTTCCCTGGTGGCGCAGTAGTTAAGAATCCGCCTGCCAATGCAGGGGACAGGGGTTCGAGAAGATCCCACATACAGCAGAGCAACTAAGCCCGGGCACCACAACTACTGAGCCTGCGCTGTAGAGCCCGTGAGCCACAACTATTGAGCCCGTGTGCTACAGAGCCCGTGCTCTGCAATAAGAGAAGCCAACTGCAATGAGAAGACCGCGCACCTCAACGAAGAGCAGGCCCCGCTCGCCACAACTAGAAAAAGCCCGCACGTGGCAACAAAGACCCAATGCAGCCAAAAATAAATAAATAAATTTATTTTAAAAATACTGTATTGTACACTTAAAATTTTATTGTTATTAGATCTCATTGTTAAGTGTTATCATAATAAAATTTTAAATCATACTTTTTTCTTCAATTCATTTTTAAGTTTCTGCTCTCAACCAGATTTTGTTGAAATTACAAAGGAAGATTCTATCCTCAAAGAGGCTATGGTCTTACCAGAGAGACCTTTAAGGAATTTTTTTGAAAATAGCAAGGTACACTGACTGTTTAACTGGCAGTGAAACTGACAACTGCTATTCCTCTTGTTGCATTTCAAGTTTCATAATTCTAATCCACAGTGTCACTTCACTTCCCAATTCCAACTGACATCTTTTTGATGTACATTTTGGGTTGATGCCTAAGGACATTTAAAAACAGTTTAGTGCTGAACATAAGCTGAATATATTCCCAGAATTCCCGTGCTAATCAATTATTTATCCCTTACATATGCTAAGACCAAAAATGAAAAAAAAAGTTCTATATTTCAGGTTGACAGGAGGTTTTGGGAGACTAGCAAGAACAAAATACTTTTGAGTTTTAAGTCTTAAAAAATGAGCTTCCCAGTTCACTTATACTTTATCTAAACAAGGCAAAGATTATTCCTTTGCTACCAATAGTTAAAAATAAACATAAATTATGAGGAACTTATACTTTATATGGAGTGTTTTAGTCTTTTAACATGAGAGTTATTGGGATTTTCTCATACACCTAGTACACATACTGTGATTCTTTGGTTTTAATTCAAAAGGTAATAAAAATGCTAAATTGCCACTTCAATAGGGTCTTTTTATCCATGAACTTCTCATTTTTGTATACATATATATTTTTTTGGTTGGACTGCATGGCCTGTGGGATTTTAGTTCCCTCGACCAGGGATCGAACCCAGGCTCTCAGCAATGAGAACACAGAGTCCTAACCACTGGACCACCAGGGAATTCCCCATACATTTTTCAATAGACTTTATATTTTTAAGTAACTTTAAAAATACAGGAAAATTGAGAAGATAGTATTAATACAAAGAGTTCCCGTGTACCTGGCACCCACTTTCACCAATTATTAACATCTTAAATTGGTATGGTATACTTGTTACATTTAATAAATCAATATTAATACGTTATCATTAACTAAAATATATACTTTATTTGGATTTCCTTAGTTTTTTCCCTAATGTCCTTTTTCTGTTCCAGGATCCACCCAGGAAATCATGCTGAATTTATTTTATTTTATTTTATTTTTTAAAGGAGAATGATTTATTTATTTACTTTAAAATTTATTTGTTTATTGATTTGGCTGTGTCGGGTCTTAGTTGCAGCACGTGGGATCTTCATTGCGGCATGTGGGATCTTTCGTGGTGGCGCGTGGGCTCTCTAGTTGTGGCGTGCAGGCTCCAGAGTGTGCAGGCTCAATAGTTGCGGTGCATGGGCTTAGTTGCCTCCTGGCGTGTGGGATCCTAGTTCCCCAACCAGGGATGGAACCCACGTCCCCTGCATTGGAGGGCGGATTCTTTTTTTTTTTTTTTTTGCGGTACGCGGGCCTCTCACACTGTTGTGGCCTCTCCCGCCGCGGAGCACAGGCTCCGGACGCGCAGGCCCAGCGGCCATCGCTCACGGGCCCAGCCTATCCGCGGCATGTGGGATCCTCCCGGACCGGGGCACGAACCCGTGTCCCCTGCATCGGCAGGCGGACTCTCAACCACTGCGCCACCAGGGAAGCCCATGGAGGGCGGATTCTTAACCACGGGACCACCAGGAAAGCCCTCTCGTGCTGAATTTAGTTGTCATCTCTCCTTAGGCTCCTCTTGGCTGTAACAGTTTACAGACTTTCTTTTCCTGGGTAACCGTAACAGTTTTGAAGAGGACTGGTCTGGTATGTTGAAGGACGCCCGTCTATTGAAATGTCCTTGACGTTTTTCTTGTGGTTGGACTGAGTTTGTGGGTTTTGGGAGGAAGACCACAGAGGTAAAGTGCCCTTCTCATCACATCATATCAAGGATACATACTGTCAACTCACCACGGTTGGTGTTGACCTTGATCATCTGGCTGAGGTGGCGTTTGTCAGGTTTCTCCACTGGAAATTATTATTTTTTTAAGATTTTAAATTTTATTTATTTATTTATTTATTTATTTATTTATTTATTTATTTATTTATTTGAAAGCCTGCGCGCAGCAACAAAGACCCAATGCAGCCAAATAATAATAATAAAAATATATAAATAAATAAAATTAAAACACAGCTGTAAAAAAAATGTGTTCCAGTTTGGCCATTGGGAGCTCTTTCAGTTGGCTCTTGTGCACCTTTGATACCCCTCCACCAACTAAGAATTTTTTTTTTTGTGGCTGCACCATGCAGCATGTGGGATCTTAGTTCCCCATCCAGCGTTTGAACCAGTGATCCCTGCATTGGGAGCACAGAGTCCTAACCGCTGGACCACCAGTGAAGTCCCGCTCCAGGCTCATTTTGTATATTTCCTGCTAGAATCGCAGAATCAGCCATTTCTCCAAGGAGCCCTGGTTCCTTTTATAGGAGATGTTATTCACAAACCAACATATGTGTGATCAGTGCTACTGTAGTGTCAAGTGTCATTTCTTTCTTTCTTTCTTTCTTTTTTTTTTTTTTTTGCCGTGCGGCATGTGGGCTCTTAGCTCCCCAACCAGGGATGGAACCCATGCCCCCTGCAGTGGAAGCAAGGAGTCACAACCACTGGACTGCCAGAGATTTCCCTTGTCATTTCTTTTAGACCCTCGTATTTGAGTATACTAATCTCTCTGTCTCTCTGCCTCTCTCTGTCTCTCTATATTTCATATTTCTCTATGTTACTATCTGTATCTATATTAAGCTAAACATGAGTTCTTACTAATGTCTCCAATTCTAATGCCTTACCGCATCAATCATTCCAACAATAAGAAAACTAGCTACCATCATCTACCATCCATTTATTAATGCTTAATTTTTCAATTCCTGTATATACACAATACCTCAGGCCCCCGGTGGAAACAACTTTATCAACTAGACTGCAATGCTTAAGTGCAATTCCCTTTGGCTTTAGTGTTAAAGACATTTCCACAGTTACTAAGTGCAGCACATTTCCCCTCATCCCCTTCAGTGAGGATGTTTTCTACATTTGTAATTCAGTTAGATTCTTTTGTCATAATCTGTATTCATTCCTGGGATCTTCCAACCTTGTGGGTTTTTTCTTCCCTTTTAGTATGCCTTGTACTTTTTCATTGAAAGTGAGACATGATGTATTGGGTAATAGGAATGGAGCTAATTAGGCCTTTAGTTTGAGGTTTTTACATTAATCTGGCTAAGAATGGGCTTCGTTCAATGCTTGCTATAGTTGTACATGGCTGAGTCTTCAGTTTCCTCTAGTGTCTTTGATTTTGGGTTTCCCTGGAGACTCCTTTTTATAAATATTTTTAAAACATATATATATATATTTAAAATATATATTTAGTTATATATATATACATTTTTTTTTTTTGGCCATGCAGCATGTGGGATCTTCCCCCACCAGGGATCAAACCCCTGGCCCCTGCAGTGGAAGCCTGGAGACCTAACCACCAGACCTCCAGGGAACTCCCAAATATTAGTCCTTTAGTGAACCTATATTCACAAATCTTTTTTTAGCTTCCCCCCGCTTCTTAGTGAGACAACTGGGAGGAACTGGGAAATACCCTTTCCCAAGGCTGGATGAGGCTCTGGTAAAGATTTTTACACTGGAGAGTAAGCCTTTGTAATGGAGAATATGTTATTTTACAAGGTTACCCCCCATCCGCTGTGACCCCCAAACAAGAAGGGATCTTTCTTGGTTCTGTGCTATGAGAACCTAGTGGAATTGCTGGAGGTAAGACCCACAAAACTGTGGGAGTCCTCTAAGACTGCAGCACCCTGGAGTTTCTAATTTTCATACTAGTCCACACTCAGCCTCCAGCCAATCATCAAAATTACCAGAGTTTATGGCTCTAGCAGCTTCTGTTCCAGTAAGCAGATCTCACCTGTGCCTCTGGTTTCACCTGTTTCTCCAGATTTCAGAGTGATTTCCCCCTGATATTTTAGTTCTTTCATGAGTCTAGGAGAAGTTATTGATTTTCAATTTATTCAGCTTTTTTCTTGCTGTGGGGATAGCGTGGTGACTTCCAAGAACTTTAGAAGTTGGAGATGAAACAGGAAGTTGCACGTGCATTTTTAAAGCTGGATTACCATACATTTTCACAGAAGCTTTTTAAGCAATAAATGAAAAGCAGTGTATCATGAGTGACTAGGACAGGAGGACGCAGATTGCCAGATGTGCACTGGCTATGGCTTTCAAAGAAATCACTGTTCCCAAGGCCTACTGTTACGTAGCTGAGCATGAAAATAAAAGACCTGAAGCCCCTGAGGACTCATGTCTGTTCTCTTCCTTCCAACCAGGTCATACTGAAACATTTCAGCCACATAAAAAAGGCATGGTCTTGGGAGTGACATGTACACACTGCTATATATATATATTTTTAATGCATCTTTATTGGAGTATAATTGCTTCACAATGCTGTGTTAGTTTCTGTTGTACAACAAAGTGAGTCAGCCATAAGCATACATATATCCCCATATCCCCTTCCTTTTGAGCCTCCCTCCCACCCTCCCTATCCCACCCCTCTAGGTGGTCACAAACCACCGAGCTGATCTCCCTGTGCTACGTGGCTGCTTCCCAGTAGCTATCTATTTTACATTTGGTAGTGTATGTATGTCGCAATGCTACTCTCACTTCACCCCAATTTCCCCCTCCCACCCCATGTCCTCAAGTCCATTCTCTATGTCTGTGTCTTTATTCCTGCTCTGCCACTAGGTTCATCAGTACCATTTTTTTTTTAATTCCATATACATGCGTTAGCATATGGTATTTGTTTTTCTCTTTCTGACTTACTTCACTCTGTATGACAGACTCTAGGTCCATCCACCTCACTACAAATAACTCAACTTCATTTCTTTTTATGGCTGAGTAATATTCCATTGTATATATGTGCCACATCTTTATCCATTCATCTGTGGACGGACATTTAGGTTGCTTTCATGTCCTGGCTGTTGTAAATAGTGTTGCAATGAACATTGTGGTACATGACTCTTTTTGAAGTATGCTTTTCTCAGTGTATATGCCCAGTAGTGGGACTGCTGGGTCATGTGGTAGTTCTATTTTTAGCTTTTTAAGGAACCTCCATACTGTTCTCCATAGTGTTTGTATCAATTTACATTCCCACCAACAGTGCAGGACGGTTCCCTTTTCACCACACCCTTTTCAGCATTTATTGTTTCTAGATACACTGCTATATTTAAAATGGATAACCAACAAAGACCTACTGTACAGCACAGGGAACTCTACTCAATATTATGTAACAACCTAAATGGGAAAAGAATTTTAAAAAGAATAGATACATGTATCTGTGTAACTGAATCACCTTGCTGTACACCTGACACTATCACAACATTGTTAATCAACTATACTCCAATATAAAATAAAGTTAAAAATAACAGCAACAAAAAAAAGCCGTGGGCAATGCAGTGTGTGTGTGTGTGTGTGTGCATGTATGTGTGTGTGTTAAGTTTTTTTGAGGGGGATGCTTACAAGTAAAGAAAAGCAAAACTTAATTGGCTTGGTTTATGTAACAGGAAGTTGAGGTCTAGATTCAGGTGAGCTAATTGCAGTGATTCAGATGATGGCACCAGGATCCACCTTCTTCCCATCTCTCTCTGCCTTTAGAGGGTCTGGGCTCTGCCCCAGACTCCACCTCCAGCTGCCTTCCCTGTTGCCCCTCCTAGGCCCCCCTTCGTGGTTTCAGCTGCTGTCATGTCGGAGTTCAGACCCTCTGACCATGCCATGCTCTGCCTCTTGCTGTCCTACTGAACAATATTGTGTTCATATCTTTTTCATATCTGTATATAGGGCTACCTTCCACTATGAGTGAATCACCATAATTTATTAAATTAACAACCTATTTACAGACATTTGTATTATTTTACTTTTCTCTATTACAAGCAAAGCTCTAGTATTTATCCTTGCAAATATACCTTAGCTGGTATTTTCGAGGACAGATTCTTACAAGGGTATTAATAGGTCTAGGGGTACTGATCATACTCCTTTCAGCCTCCCAGAGATAAAGATTTGACAAAAGCTGTTTTATCAGTCAGATTTTATTTCTCTACTTTATTCACAAACTAGTAAATGCTTGGTCTAATCAAAATGTGTTACGTCTGGGCTCCCCTGGTGGCGTAGTGGTTGAGAGTCCGCCTGCAGATGCAGGGGACACGGGTTCGTGCCCCGGTCCGGGAAGATCTCACATGCCGCGGAGTGGCTGGGCCCGTGAGCCATGGCCGCTGAGCCTGCGTGTCCGGAGCCTATGCTCCGCAAAGGGAGAGGCCGCAACAGTGAGAGGCCCGCGTGCCGCAAAAAAAAAAAAAAAAAAGTGTTATGTCTATGACAATTCCATGACCTAAGGGACTTATTTTTGAAGACATCTTCCTTTGGTCTTATTCTCTTTTAAATTAAAATTCTCTTTTTAAACCACAGGGTTATAGCTTTTTTTCCCTCCTCTAAAATTCTACTATTCTTAGATTCAGGACATATCTGACTGGACCCAGCGTTTCCTCTAAGATAGTGTGGTCATTTTCCACTACATCCCTCCCACGTGGTCAAGACTAAGCTTTGTGTAGCAGTTACTCTCATCTAACGTTTCAATTTGAACAGTTTGGGACTTTCCTGCTGGTTCAGTGGTTAGGACTTGGCGCTTTCACTGCTGGAGTCTGGGTTGGATCCCTGGTCAGAGAACAAAGATCCTGCAGGCTGTGCAGCCTGAGCAAATTAAACAAACAAACATCAAATAAATAAATAAATAAATAAATGTTAACAGTTTAATTCCCAACCAAGAAAGTTGAGGACATATCTGATGCTCCCCTTTCAACAGAATGAGACTTTTCATCAATGAACAGACAATTCAATCCTCTTTGTGTTTCTTGTGCTGGTTTTGCATCTCATTTGGGGAACACATGACTCATTTTCTCCATGTGGTCTGGTGGTCTCCCTGCAACACACCTCCTGCACCCCCTTCCTCATTTCTGCTTTCCCAAATGCTTTCCACCATTTCCCTACTAGAATGTGTATTTCCCCAACAGGTGTATACGTTTTGGATAGAAAGTACCAGGTCATCTCTCTTTTAATATGTTTTTTTTTAGAACAAAGTGTACACCCTTATTTTCTTATTCATATGATGAATTTGATATCTCATTCTCAGTGACTTTATAAGACCATTTTCCATATTCATGTATTCAAAGTTCACTTTGCTTAGTACCCAGGGTCTGGACGTGGCATATCGCGTGTTACAGGGATACGGATTCATTTAAACCCTGTTGTCTTGTCCCAAGAATTACCGGAACAAGGGTTTCCGCTGTTTTCTCCTATATTACTAACATCTGAACTAGCCCGGACTGAAATCTGCTTCTTTCCTGCTGTATTTTCAATCTGTCACACAAGGACTGAAAACCATTGGTTCTAGCCTCTGGGCTTCTACTAGAAAGCATGTCCAAAGTTGAGTAGAAATGCAGTGTGCTCTACATGTGGAGTCGTTGACTGCAAACCATCAGGTCATTCAGCAGGATTTTCTTTTTCTGCTAGCCATTCCTCCTCCATGATCAAAATGGTTTCCATATTTTCACAGAGAGAAAGTAAATGTTTAGTTTTGAGGCAGAAACTTCATTACTTAATCTTTGTACATATACCCGGGCATCTGTGCACATATTTTGAGATGTAATTATTAAATGATGATCCTATTAAAATGAAATGTGGAACCTAGTCAAAAGAGCTGCTATCAGGAATTTAGTGAGCACTAAACCCCCGGTTCCCACAGTATGATCTAAGAGCCCCAGGGAACCCCAAGACCTTTCAGGGGTTCACGAGATCCAAACTATTTCACAAAAGAACTAAGATGCCATTTTCCTTTTCCGTGGTGCTGACATTTGCACTGTGCTCACATCACAACAGATTGAATTCAGAAGCAGGTATGAGATTCTGTCACAGAGAGTTTGCAAAATGTGGACCGATGCTACTCCTCTCACTAACTTTTTATTTCAGAAAATAGTTTTTTTTTAATGAAATACATTGAGGGACTTCCCTGGTGGTCCAGTGGTGAAGAATCCGCCTTCCAATGCAGGGAATGTGGGTTCCATCCCTGGTCGGGGAACTAAGATCCCACGTGCTGCAGGACAATTAAGCCCGAGTGCCGTAACTACTGAGCCTGCACTCTAGAGCCCACATGCCACAACTAGAGAGAAGCCTGCAATGAAGAGCCCGTGTGCCACAACTGGGACCTGTCGCAGCCAAATAAATAAAAATAAAAACTTTACAATATAAAATATAAAATAAAATAAAAGACATTGACATGTAATGGGTTGAATAAGTATATATTCAAAACTTTTTTCAATTTAATTTGTAATACAGTACATATCAATAGATATAATTCACCTAAACCAGAGCTCTTCGGGGTCCTTAATTTTTAAGAGTGTAAAGGGCTCCTCAGCCCAAGATCTCTGAAAGCTGCTGCACTAAAATGATTATTCAAATTCAGTCTGGATCTTACATCTTCTTTTGAATTTTTTTTACCTCACAAAGGTGGGGAAATTCTATCTACTATTTCCATCCTCACCTATATCATAGGCTTTTATTATAACAACTCTTCTATGTCTATAAATATAAATAAAAAGGAAAAGGGAATTGGAAGCCCCATCCCATAGAACCCAGAAAATACACACCCGTGAGTAAAAAATCTGTCCCTGAGAAATACAAATTTCTTCTGGTATGAGCTGAAGTGTATATAATTGTGTGTCAAAGTAATTAAAATGTTACTTTAAAAAAAAAAAAGAGGATAATGTCATCCTAGTCTATTCCCAATTCCCATTTCTGTAAAGTCACAATCTCATAGCCTTTTTTTAAACAGCCTTCCTGAAATATAATTCATATATCATATAGTGTATAATTAGATGGCTTTTAGCATATTTAAGAATTGTGCGTCCATCACACAATCAATTTCTGAACATTTCCATTACCCCAGAAGGAAATCCTGTACCCATTAGCCATCGCCCCTCAACTCTCCCACACCCTCCAGCCCTTGGCAACCGCTAACCTACTTCCTGTCTCTACATTCACCTATTCTGGACATTTCTTATAAATGGAATCATGCAGTATGTCATCCTTTGTGACTGGCTTCTTTCACTTAACATCATGTTTTCAAGGTTCATACAGATGTAACATGAGTCAGTATTTTAGTTCTTTTTATTGCCAACTAATATTCTATTGTATGACTATACCACATGTTAGGTATTCATTCATCAGCTGGTGGGTATTTGGGTGGTTTCCACTTTATGGCTCTTATGAAAAATGCTGCTATGAACAGGAGTGGACAAGTGTTTGTGTGAGTATGGGTTTTCATTTCTCTTGGGTATAAACCTAGGAGTGGAAGTGCTGGGCCAGATGGTAACTCTATGTTTGAGATTTTAACAAACGGCCAGACTTTTCCACAGGGGCTGAGCCATTTTACATTCTAACTAACAACACACAAAGGTTCTAACTTCTCCAGACCCTCACCAACGCTTGTTATTTTCCTTTTTAAAAATTCTAGCCATTCTGGTGGGTGTGAAGAGGCATGTCATTGTGGCTTTGGTTTCTCGTGGTCTTTTCATTGGGAAATGAAGATTGGCAATTGGCAAATTCTAGCATCTCAGGTTTTAGATGCCCAAATTCCTAAAACTCTTATTCTAATGGGGATGCTAACCTCAACCGTTTCACCTCCTAAGTAATTAAATTAAGTTTAGTGCAATTTTATTTCTGTAGGTCATTTTGATAACCTATTATCTGTCAGCATGATCCAGAGAATTCAGAAGCCCCATGCGTAGTCACAAGCTCGCTGAGTTGGTTCTCTGTTCTCCCGGACATAGAATCTATTAGGCAGCACTGTGTGAAGTCAAGAGCACTGGCTTTGGGTCAGACCCAAGGTCAAAATAATCTCTAACTCTTCCCAGCCATGTGAACTTCATTGTGTAATTTATTTCCTCTCTCCAGTCTCAGTTTCTTCATCTATAAAATGGGACATCACCACCTATCTAAGATCAATATGCTGTAACAGTCAGAGTCATGAGCTCTGGAACCGATCTGCCTGGATTTGTAATCCAGCTCCGCAACTTCTCAGCTCTGTGACCTTGGGCAAGTTGCTTAACCTCTCTGATCCTTTGTTCATTCATCTGACACCTACTCACAGAAGTGAGATAAAGACCAAATGATGAAACTATGTAAAGTGGATGGCATATAGTAAAGCACTCAACAAATGCTAGTTAGTGCTGTTATCTAATAGTAGTAGTATTATGAAATTAAATAAGGCAAAAGTGGGAAAGTTGGATGATGCCAAGTGTTGGGGATACGAGGAAAGAGTAACTTTTGTTGACCAACCTGGTAGAACTTAGTCAAGTCAAACATGTGTTTACTTTATGACCCAGCCATCCCATTCTAGTGTATATATTGCAGAATAATTCTCAGAAAAGATCCACGAAGGAACATATGTATGAGACTGTTCATCAAAGTGCCGTGGGGCGGGGGGCAGGAGTTGGAGACACTTGTTACGGAGGACACGGATAAATAAAATGTGGTGGATACACGGTAGTTCACTATTCAGCAGTTAGAGAGCTACATATGCAACTAAGAACAGAGACAGACCTTAAAATATGGTGTTGCACAAAAAAAGGGGAAAACCAAATGTATTAGCTGGGGATTTAACCAGGAAAGCAGAAAACATTTTAAGCATTTTAAAACAGACAGGGAATTTAATATGGGGAATTGGTTACACAGGTGATGAAATATTTGAGAAACCACCAAGGGACAGGTGAGGCAGCCTAGGTGTTCACAACAGCAGGAAGTCATCACCACCATCCAAGGTTGGAGGGACAAGGGGATGAAATGATGTGACCTGAGTCCAGGGGCTGAGGTCATTGGGCAGAAGCTGGACCCGTGGCAGGGGGAGCTGGAGCTATGGGGAAACACAGCTGCTGCAGGAGATCCTAAAAAAGAGAGACAGAGGAGCGTGCACCCTATTCTCCCTTCGCCCATCCTCAGAGCTCCTGCCGTGCCCCCCACTAGCTAACCTCGGCCAGAGGCTGACCAGGGAACCTGGCAATGCTGCTTGCAGATGTCAGTCCACCCCTACCTCCCCACGTCACACCACCCTGCACTGCCCTGTGATACCAAGCAGAGCACGGAAAGAACAAGAAATGGATTTGAGAGTCAAAGACACCAGCCAGGCACATGCCACGGAGCGGCTGGGCCCGTGAGCCATGGCCGCTGAGCCTGCGTGTCCGGAGCCTGTGCTCCTCAATGGGAGAGGCCACAGCAGTGAGAGGCCCGCGTACTGAAAAAAAAAAAAAAGACACCAGCCAGCACATAGTTATTTATGTAAATTACAAATACATACACATTCAAAAAAAACTTCTTATTTCACAAAGAACCTACAAAATGAGGGACACATAGAAAACACACGAGAATAATTGTCCATGCAGGGATGAACCAGGGAGTACGAAATGGGGCTAAAAGGGAATAAACAAATAAATGAAACAAGAGCAGGGCTTTGCAGGAGCCGAAAGATACCTGCTCACAAACCGAAAAGTACCATTAACTAACACCAAGGAACATAAAAAAGAGGTTGAGCTGAAAATGACTATAGGGTAAGGGAATGTGATACCAGCTGTTGTTTAATTCCAATCGAAAAAGGGAATGAACATTTAGGTCATGAATTATTAGCACCTTAGCAGATATGTCAATTCTCACCTTCTTGCTTCTTAACAAAGAATCACAGAATCTAGAGTTGTAAAAGGACTTAGATCCGTTGCATCTTCTGGAAGGAACTTAATGTGTTAGGAAGACCACAGGGTTTACAGTCAGGGAGGCTTGGGTTCTTACTGGCTGGAGGACTGTGTGCTTGCTAAACCTCTTGGCACCTCAAAATCCTCACCTATAAAATCAGGGTGTAATAAATACCTTGCAGAGAAGGGTTGGAAATGATACACATACAACAGTAAGCAGAGTGTCTGGGACACAGTTGACTTTCAATAAATGGGAGCTATCATCTAGTCCAGATCCCTCACTTCGCAGAGAAGGAATGGACACTACCATCTCATGGAAGTTGGAGGCATATCCAGGATCCTATAGGAAGAGCAGAGTTGATTACGGATTTTATTTTATTTATTTATTTTTGGCTGTGCCACTCAGCTTGTGGGACCTTAGTTCCCCCATCAGGGATGGAGCCCAGGCCACGGCAGTGAGAACATGGATTCCTAACCACTGGACCGCCGGGGAATTCCCTAAATAGATTTTAAATATGGATACTTAAAATCCATCATCCGGAATTCCCCGGTGGTCCAGTGGTTAGGACTTGGTGCTGTCACTGCCATGGTGCGGGTTCAATCCCTGGTCAGGGAGCTAGATCCCACAAGCTGAGTGGCACGGCCAAAAAAAAAAAATCTTTTTAAATGGATTTCATGGGTATATACCTAGGACTGGAATTGAAGGTATGATTTTAGGATAAATTCCTAGAAGTAAGATTGCTGTGTCAAAAAGTTAATAAATGTATAGTTTTGTTAGATACTGCCAAATTCCACCCCCCAAAAGACTGTACATGTTTGCATTTCTACCAGAAATTTATGAGAGTGCCTTGAACACTTTTTTCCATTTATTTATTTATTTCATTTATTTTATTATTTTTGGCTGTGTTGGGTCTTCTTTGCTGCACGCGGGCTTTCTCTAGTTGCGGCGAGCAGGGGCTATTCTTCGATGCGGTGTGCGGGCTTCTCACTGCGGTGGCTTCTCTTGTTGCAGAGCACGGGCTCTAGGTGCGCGGGCTCAGTAGTTGCGGCACGCGGGCTCAGTAGTTGTGGCTCATGGGCTCTAGAGCGCAGGCTCAGTAGCTGTGGTGCACAGGCTTAGTTGCTCCGCGGCATGTGGGATCTTCCTGGCCCAGGGCTCGAACCCATGTCCCCTGCATTGGCAGGTGGATTCTTAACCACTGCGCCACCAGGGAAGCCCCAAACACTTTTTTTTTTTTTTTTTTTTTTTGGCGGTACGCGGGCCTCTCAATGTTGTGGCCTCTCCCGTTGCGGAGCACAGGCTCCGGACGCGCAGGCTCCGGACGCGCAGGCTCAGCGGCCATGGCTCACGGGCCCAGCCGCTCCGTGGCATGTGGGATCTTCCCGGACCGGGGCACGAACCTGTGTCCCCTGCATCGGCAGGTGGACTCTCAACCACTGCGCCACCAGGGAAGCCCCCAAACACTTTTTTAAAAGAGAAAACATCCTGATTTATACAGTGAGCAACTTCAGTATTACCTATAAGAAATATTTCATACGTACATGATATTCCCTAGGTTTTTCAAAGAATAGATGGGTGAAAATTTTCTGTATCTTTTTTTAATTGAAGTATAGTTGATTTACAGTGTTGTGTTGCTTTCTGCTGTACAGCAAAGTGACTCAGTTATACATATATACATACTTTTTTATATTCTTTTCCATTATGGTTTATCGCAGGACATTGAATTTAGTTCCCTGTGCTATACAGTAGGCTCTTGTCCACCCAGAAAAATATATATCTTTGCATGAAGCTTTTTCATTCCACAAACCACCTTGTCATCTTGATATTAACAGCCAATGATACTAGTTCCATATTCTTGCCTCTTAGAACTTGAAGTGGGGATTCATATTGCCAGGTCTAAATTGGTAGTTCTCAAACCCTAGAAGTTAGATTCAAAACTTTATCAAGAAAGTTTAACAAGGCATGAAACATCTTTAGGTCAGAATGAAAGACATATACATCGATATCGGCTGCACTTTCCCACCATTTTGAAATAGTCTTCCTGCCATTCTCAATGACAATTACATTCCCGCTTCTCGGAGCTTCTGCTTTGCTCACTCAAAACCGTTAATTTATCCTGTTACAGATTGTTTAGTGTGGGTTGTCAAGACCTATAAAGAGCTTGGGAGTTTACTCTGCCTGCAAGCTAACAAGTCAGCCTACCACAGTTTCATGGATGCTGACAGACCACACAAAAGTCCAAGTCCGAGACGGAAGATGTTATGACTCACAGTAACAGCAGCAGGCAGAATACCAGCATTTTCTTGCACTGCTTCCCAGAGCCCTCGTAGCCACAGGGCAATGGGAGAAGGGTGAGGTCACGCACATGGAATGGGGCTGCATTACAGGAGAGGAAACTTCAGCTTAGGGAGCCCAAATCTTTTAGAATGGGTGTAAACTTGACTCTGCTCTGGTCACTCTACAAATGACTTTGACATCCTGTAGAATTAAAAAAATAAACAGACTTCACTTGTCTAAGATAGGAAATCCAGGACCCCGGTACAAAAGGGGTAATAGCTCAAGTCATCACCATCATCAATACCATCCGAATTGGATTAAGATTTATGGACTTGGTTGGGGGAGCAAATAATATAATTTGGCATATTAAAAATATTTGTCTAGGGAAGTCCCTGGCGGTCCGGTGGTTAGGGCTCGGCACTTCCACGGCAGGGGTTCAATCCTTGATCACGGAACTAAGATCTCCCAAGCCACGTGGTGCGACCAAAAAAAAAAAAAAAACTGTATTCAAAAAAATTCTCGGTCTATTTTTAGAGATTCATAATCCTGCGTGTGGGTGGGAGTGGATGGGGAGAGGCAGAGGAAGCAAATTTTGGTTCAATCCCTGGTCAGGGAACAAAGATCCCACAAGCCTCACGGCACAGCCAAAAAACAAGAGTTTTTCCATATCATATTTCTGCAGCAATTTAGTGCCTAGAGAAGTTTTTGCACTCTTTATCATGTGCCACTCTGAACTACTGCCATACAGGTTCATCTCTTAATCTGGCCCTAATCACTACCATCACGGTGAACAGGAGCTATCTACTGAGTATTTATATCTTTGGTGCTCTGTTAAGCGCTGATCTAAGAAAGGTAGGGAGGTAGGAAGGGAATCGATATTTTGTGTCAGGTGCTGTGCTAGTCCACAGTTTCCCTTAGTCATCACAGCTCTAACTAACTAAGGCCCAGAAGGGCAAGTAACTTAAATGATGGTAATAAGTGACAGAACCGGGTTCAAAATTTTGACATCAAAATCCATGGTGAGTTCAGAAAATTCACCTTGGAATTCAAGAACATTGTAACTCAGGGAAGAGCTCTGTGCAATGAAAGAATAGTACTAATGTATGTTGAATATTAAATGTGATTATAGACAATTACAGGACAATTTCCCTAGTTAGAACAATTACTGCCATAGTCTAGGGTAGTAGTTAGGTCTCTCACCCACTGCTCCGTGTACTCAAGTGGACCAAGAATGGTTTTCTGAGGAAGGTTTAGCAGAGTGCGTAGGTGGGTAACATTTGTTTAGGGATTTGACTCGGGTGCTCACTTTAATTTTCACCAGAGGAATTTAAACTCAAATCTTACATTTCTACTACCTTGCTTTTTACTTCAGAGAAAAAGCATAAGTCCTCAGACTAGAACTTCCTCAACCTCTTTGAGCTCCCCATCCCAAACTGTATCTGGCATTTGCACCCCTTTTTTAAAAATTGAAGTATTGTTGATTTACAATGTTGTGTTAATTTCTGCCGTATAGCAAAGCGATCAGTTATACACACATAGACATTCTTTTCTGTATTCTTTTCCCTTATGGTTTATCACAGGATATTGAATATGGCTCCCTGCGCTATACAGTAGGACCTTGTTGTCCACCCATTCTATATATAATAGTTTGCATCTGCTAACCCCAAACTCCCAACCCATCCCTCCCCCACCGCCCTCCCTCCTGGCAACCACAAGTCTGTTCTCTATATCTGTGAGTCTGTTTCTGTTTCATAAATAGGTTCATTTGTGTCATGTTTTAGATTCCACATATAAGTGATATCATGCGATATTTGTCTTTCTCTGTCTGACTTCTCTTAGTGTGATAATCTCTAGGTCCACCCATGTTGCTGCAAATGGCGTTATTTCATTCTTTTTTATGGCTAAGTAGTATTCCATTGTGTGTGTGTGTGTGTGTGTGTGTGTGTGTATGTGTGTGTGTGTGTACCACATCTTCTTGATCCACTCACCTGTTGATGGACATTTAGGTTGCTTCCGTGTCTTGGCTACTGTGAATAGTCTTGACTCCTTGCCCCTGCTCACGTTGAAGAGATGCCCTCCCCCATCTAGAGCTGATATCTACACCCAGCACCCTCTTTCCTCTTCCAGTCCAGCTCCATCAAGTATCCTTTCTCAGATGGTGTCTTTAACCTTTAAGTCTCTACCAGCTCTTTCCTATCAGCATTTAAACTTGAACCAGGCTTTGCCTCCTTAAATGACTCTTCCTTTATCCTATATATATTTTTCTGTGTAATACGTTATTTCCTTCCTTCACAGCCAAGGTTCTGTGAAGAACTGTCTGTATTCATGGTCTTTGCTTCCTATTTCCCATTAAAATGTCGACCCACCACAATCACTACAACAAAGTAAAATGGGCCAAAATTGGTGCCTCAGTTTTCTCATCTCTAAAATAAGGATAATAACAATACCCACCTCAGGACTGTGGAGATTAAATGGTTTATTATATATAAAGACCTTAGGACAGTGCCTGGCACATAATACGCTCTGGAAGTGTTACCTATCATTACTAATATTATAATCGTTTCTTAATTACACAGCTGCAAGCGTAAGGATAAGAAAAAGAGAACCCTACACTGACAACCTCGCTGTTTTGCCCAACTAAACAACAGCTACAGCTATTGGAAAGCGAATTTTTTAAGGACACATTCCAGTAAATGGCTTAATAGGCTGTAAACCCCATTCATGCATGTCTCTTATTCTTTGTTCTGTTCCCAGAGTTCGGCACAAGGTCTGGCATAGAGCAAATACTCAACATCCATCTATCTTCTATCATCTGTCCATCTAATATTTATCTATCTTAATGGATAGGCACTGGATAACAAACAGTAATAGAATTATTCTGCCTCCAAAAAGAACTGGGTATATCTGCCGGCTCGCTTTATTCTAAAAATTCGCTTAAATTTAGTATACTTTTTTCGTTTATTCAGAATCAACCATAAACTACACCCACAGCCAGCCAGAGGCTTTTAACCCAAGAATGAACAAAAAGGCCCGTTTGCTCAGTAAGTGTTCTGTTAATACTTAAAAAAAAAATACATGCTGCTAGTTCTACCCAATAAAAACAAATGGAAATTTATGAGAGGGAAGAAAAGAAAATCCCCAGTTACCTCCCGGTCTCCTAGGAGACGTGGTCTGACGTCAGTGAGCGGGGCGGGGGGCGGTCGCACGCCCTGCTGCGCATGCCCGCCGGCTCCCCGGCCGAGGGCGGGCGCAGTGCGCATGCTCGCGCCCGGGTCAGCGGGTTAGCGTCTCTGACTGGCTGCGGGGCCGAGGCCGCGCAGTAAATGGCGACGCTGGCGGGAAAGTTGAGTGGCTGTTGCGCCGAGCCTCCGGGGCGATGTGTAGTGACTTCCATAGGTCTGAGTCTGGGACGGAGGTGAGAGCTGCCGAGGTGGGAGCTAGGGAGACGAGAACAGGGCCGTGGGCGGGCGAGGGAGCCCCGAGGGCGCGGGAGGCCGGGGCGCCCCGGGGAGGGGGAGGCGCGCGGGGCCCGGACGCCGGCGAGCCTAGAGCCCCGCCCCCCAAACCTGTGTCCCCGGAGCCGGCCCCCGAGACCGCTAGCATTACGGGCCAAACCTGTCATGCGTGAACCAGTCAGACGTGGTACGGTGTGCAAGAGAGGCTAGGAAAAGCAGGGGATCGCCAGGCGGAGTGCTCATAGACTTTTCTAGAACAGTGGTATCTGAGTAGGTGGCTCCACCTGTTGCCTCTGTTCTGTACATCTTTGCTTAGGGCCTTCAGCCTCGCTATCGCAGCTTACATTTCCAGCCTGAGCATCCAGGGCCACACCAGCCATGTGGTGTCTGCAAAGATTA
The DNA here is from genome assembly GCF_949774975.1 of Lagenorhynchus albirostris. Classification (NCBI taxonomy): domain Eukaryota; kingdom Metazoa; phylum Chordata; class Mammalia; order Artiodactyla; family Delphinidae; genus Lagenorhynchus; species Lagenorhynchus albirostris. The sequence goes on from NC_083102.1 coordinate 4,675,406, forward strand.
TTCAGGAATTCAGCCAGCAAGTATCAAGCACTTATTACGTGTTAACCGCTGATTAAGAAACGCAAGAAACAGCTTCTGCTTTTGCAGGATAAGTAAGGGAGGCTGCGTACAAATTACAGGACGGTCGGTAAATCGTGCCGTCCAGTCGAGGGGCGGGCAGCCTGGAAGACTAACTGGGAGGAGGAGGGGACAGCTGAGGTTTTTAGGGACCTTTGGATGGTCGGTGGCTTGGCAAGGAGGGGGTGGCGTTCGGGGCAGGGAGTTGCAAGTATGTGGGTTCTGCCTTGAGCAAGGGCGTCACTGATTTAGGGGAACGGTAAGTGGTTCTCCGTAGACGGACAAAGCTAGTGGGGAAACAGTGTTGGGAAGTAAGCCCTGAGAAATAGGCAGAGGCAGGTTATGGAGGATCTTTTATACAGAGGAGGGAGGGGAAGCGATGCCTTCTTAAACGATCAACAGGCTCTTTCTGTGAAGGACTCGAGTAGATAGTCTATATTTAGGCTTTGTGGGCCATTCGGTCTCGGACACAGCTATTCAGCTTCGCTGTTCTAAGGTGGAGGCAGCCAGAGGTGTGTAAACAAACGAGCATGGCTGTGTGCCAGTAAACCTTTTATTTTTAAACGTCAGGATGTGGCCCACCGGCCACAGTTTGCCAACCCTTGGGCCTTCAGAGTAGAGGCGCTGCTCCCTGTAAGAACTGCTACAGTTACAACCCTACTGATCGAAATGATCATTTGAAACGCAGGTTAAACTCAGATGACTTTTGCAATCAGAACAAGCCTAACATCCAAAAAATGAGAGCCCAGTGCAGTCGACGCACTGAACGAAGAATTTAGCATCATATCGTTTGCCCGCCACGGCCGTCCGGAGATCCTAAGCAAGATTAGCTCACTCGTATTACTGTGGAGTACAGTGGGGTGGAGGGGAGAAGATTAGGGAGCTGGGCAGCGGGTGCTGCTTCATTCTTTTTCCTTTTTGTCATCAAAACCAACTAAGCAGCCCTCTTTTCCCTTAAGTGCTGGGCTCTGTATGGCCATGGCTTAATTTCTTTGGATTCTATTGTCTTTCTTTGTACATCAGTCTACTAGATGGATCCTCCCTGGAGGCAATGTGTTGAGGAAGATATCTGAGGTCACAAATTATCCCAAGAAGCTGAAATAAACTACTTAATTTTTTTTATTTTTAAAAAATATGTATTTATTATTTTATATATTTATTTTGGCTGCACCAGGTCTTAGTTGCGGCATGCGGGATCTTTAGTTGTGGCGTGTGGACTCAGTTGTGGCACGCGTGCAGGATCTAGTTCCCTGACCAGGAATCGAACCCAGGCCCCCTGCATTGGGAGCATGGAGTCTTACCCACTGGATTACCAGGGAAGTCCTGAAATAAACTACTTTAAATTTTTAATTCACAAGAATAACCACCTTATAAAATAGCTAACCTTTCCCACATCTTGTGAGTAGTAGGGAAGAGACATTTCATACAGGGTCTTCCAAGAAAACAGTGGCAAAGAATTATTTTCCTTTAACAGATTCTAGGGATGCAATTTAGGGTAGGCCAGATAGCTGAGTGGAAAACTTATATAAGGAGCCCTTGGTTTAAAGAAGACACACATTGGAATGCAATTTACAGTAGAATAATCTGTTCTTTACCTTACTTTTGCACAGTAACAGTGGCATTTTTTACTTTTACATTCCTCTGACAGTATTAGAAAAGATTTTGGCAGTATTTTGGTATCATCCACCAAATGGCTTCGTTTGCGCATCCTTGTTAAGTAGTGGTGTCCTAAAGCGGTCCGCAGCCTTTTGGGCACCAAGGACCGGTTTCGTGGAAGACAGTTTGTCCATGGATGGGGGTTAGGGGTGTTGGTTCAGGTGGTAATGCAAGCGTTGGGAAGCAGCAGATGAAGCTTCGCTCCCCCGCCGCTCACCTGCTGCTAACAGGCCTCGGGCCCAAACCCCTCCGAGGCCCGGGGGTTGGGGACCCCTGGTGTACTTTACATTTTCTCAAAAATGCTGAAAATGCCTTGCGTTTAAAAGTAATCAATGGATAGATTCAAAGTGTCCAGTTTTGGTTGTCATGCACAACATACTGTTTCCTCTCTTTAACCTTATTATAATAGTTTATATTAAAGTAGGACATGCTTATGACAGAAAATTCCAGTAGTACTGAAATGAAAAGTAGGAAACTTCTCCATCCCAATTATCATTTCTCAAGGTGGATTTTTACACATTTTCCCAGAGGTTTTCTAATGGCATCATTTTGGGGGCTGAGATAGAGAACCCTGGACCATGGCTGTAGTCTTGGCTCAGCCGGGAGCAAGCTGGATGATTTTGGATAAGTTATTAAACCTTGGCTTCTACCTTTGTAAAAGGAGGGCGGTAGATGATGATTTCTCAGTTGTCTTTCAGCTATACTCCTAGGAGGTGGGTCCCTATATTTCTATGTGTCCTTTCACCTAAGCACAGTATTCCCTGCACGGTAAACACTTGATAACTATTTATTAATAATAATGACTGGTTTTCTTTTTTTTAATTTATTCTTTGGCCACACCGTGCGGCTTCTGGGATCTTAGTTCCCCGACCAGGGATTGACTCCACGCCCATGGCAGTGAAAGTGCAGATTCCTGACCACTGGACCACCAGAGAATTCCCTGGTTTTCTTTTCTTAGAAAAGGTTCAGGGTGGCCTTTTTGCCAGAGGCAAATATTAAATAAGAAAATATTTAGCATTTAATAATATTCTGGTCTCGCATGGTAGACTTAGAACAACATCTGTCCCCGTCTCTCTTTGCTTCCCTTCTTACCCAGAATAGAATCAGTGCTCCATCATTACTGTTCCTCCATTATGAGTACTTTCAACTTCCCTGTCCCTTTCAATCCTAACCTACTTTCCTAACTGCGGTTAAACCCAGCTGTCTACTTTCACTGTCTACCCACTCAGCTGAATATTGCTAAAGAAAATCACAACCAGGCCGACTGATTTCATTTTAAATTTGTAACCATCAACTTCAAGTGGACTCCCAGTCATCTTGTGTTTTTCTAGAAAGTAATTCACTTTCTCCCTACAAAACACCTGTCATCAAATCCAACCTTACGCCTGAATTCCAGACACACATGTTCTAGTATCTTCTTGACATACCCACTTGGATGTCTCATAGGCATCCCAGACTTAACATGCTCATCATGATTGACTCCTGGATGCAGAGAAAACATGAAAAAAATTTTAATATGCCCTACACTGCAGTCTTGGTTTACCACCACACATGTACACCCAGCCCCAACCTGCTTCCTCCCAGGGCTTCCCTATCTTGTCAAACGGTGAATTTGTTCTGCCTGTCGCTCAAGCCAAAAACTAAGTCATTCTTGAATCCTCCTTTCCTCTCATATCAGCCCACATCCATTCGCACATCCTGTTTTCTCTACCTTCAATATATGTCATGGATTTGACCATGTTTCACTGCTTTTTACTGCAGCCATTCCTATTCCTAGGAACTGTCACCTGCTTGATCACAGTAACCTTCTAACTCGGCTCTGCTCCACCCTGTTCACACTTATTCTAACATATTTTCCACATAGTATCCAGGGTGATCCATTCAAAATGTAAGCAGACTCTACTGTTCAAAGTTTTCCAGAGGCTCCTGTATCATTTATAGTAATATCCAGAATCCTGTTTCCTCCACTGATGCATGATTTGCAAATCGTATGATTTAACCTTCATTCCCGCCTCAGATCTCTTCTCCTGCCTTTCTGATCTCCTCTTCCACTCTCCCTCACTCTTCTTCAGACACACCGTTGTCTTTGCTCTTCCCTGAATGTGCCAAGTGTGCTTCAGCCTCAGGGCCTTTGCAGTGCCTTCAGAAATTGACACGGTTTGCCTCTTCACTTGCTTCATGTTTCTTAGAGGAGAAGCTTTTCCATCCAGTATAAGGAGGTCCTTCCTACTGTTAATCTTCATTCCTTTACTCTGTTTCTTTTTCTTCTTTACACTTAACCACATCTGACATCTTATATTGTTTATATGTTGTCTTCCTCCCCACCTCCCACCCCTGCCAATGAAGGGTGGTGATTGCTCTCTGTTGGGATTACTCCTTTAAGTCTCAGTGTTTAGAACAATGTTTAGCCCACAGTAGGTGCTCAATAATTGTTTAATGATAAATTTCATGCCTTCCCTTCTCTTCCTTCTCCTTTCTGCCTTGCCTCATGTGTCATTGAGAAAACAAACAAAAAAAAATCACAGGAACTCCCTTATTTTTTCCTGTTGTCTGTTACTGATCTCTAGTTTGTTTCCATTATAGTCAAACATACTCTGTATGACTTCAGTTCTTTTATGATTGTTGAGGTTTGTTTTATGGCCCAGGGTGTGATCTAGCTTGATGAACGTTCCATGGGCACTTGAAAAAAAATGTACACTCAGCTATTGTTGGGTCATATGTTCTGTGTATATGAATTAGATCCTGTTGGTTGTGTTGTTCAGATCTTCTAGTAAGTCTTTTGGTTTCTGAGAAGTGGGTGTTGAAGTCCCAACTAGTGAGTTTGTCTGTTTCTCCTTTCAGCTGTATGAGTTTTGCTTCGTGTATTTTGAGATGTGTCTGATACGTACACATTTAGGATCACATGTCTTCCTAGTGGATTGATCCTTTTATCGTTATGTAGTGTCCCTCTTTGTCTCTAGTAATTTTCTTTGCTCTGAAGTCTACTTTATTGGGTAGTTATATAGCAATTCCTGGTTTTTCATCAAGTCTGTATGATAAAAAGTACATGTACTGATTTTCTCTGAATTCCTTCCTGTAAAGTAGAATATTTTTGCTTCTAAGAAAGGGCAGGTTCTCCACTTGTGATATGAATTCCATCCACCCCACTCCACTCCCTCAAGGACATCACTCCTGCAGGTATCCCCACTTTTTCTGTCTTCTGCATCTGCAGTCTTCTTTCTACCAATCACTTCTATCAGTATCCTAACATAAAGCAGTACACACAAAACAAACCAGAAGACTCCCTACACACCAGCCCCTACCAGCCCCATTCCCTTCCTCCTCTGTAGAGCCCTCCTCCCTTGTGCTCTGGCCTGAGCCTACTTTTCTCTCGTTCACTCTTCAGCCCACTGTTATCTGGCTTCTGTCTCCATATTCCACCAAAAGTGCTCTTGTCAGGGTTACCATCGAACTTCATGTTGCCAAATGCTCATTTCTGAGCACCCCTTCTACACTAGAAACAGCAGAATATGCACTTCCTGCAGGCAAGCTGTCAGGACCCAGGATGGGGCCAATCAATGTGTGTCTAGTTCCTGCTCTCAAATTAGCCCATTAGAAAAACCTCTTCTTCCCTGGGGAAGAGAGAACAGGAGGATGGGAGCATACACCAGAGGTATTCTCCAGTAGAGGTCCTCACATACAAGGGAGGTGGGGGAGGGGTAAGTGTCCTTCCAATGTTAAGCTTCTGCAGTTTTGATTCTGTGCTTTATTGTCTCTTTCTGGGATCTTGCATATAGTTGATTATTCTGTCTAAATGACATTTTGAAGCATAGTCTGATATAACTTCCTAGTGAAATCTTAACTATGCATTTAATGAAATTACTAACTGGTAGGATGTCATAAATTTAAAATTTAGTCCTTATAAATTCTGCTAGAAGTGAATGCTTCTTAGGTACATATAGTAATTTTTGCTTGACTTTTTATATATCTATTTTTCCTTCGTATAGGGTGATTGCTTTTTTTTTTTTTTTTTTTTTTTTTTTTGCCGTACGCGGGCCTCTCACTGTTGTGGCCTCTCCCGTTGCGGAGCACAGGCTCCGGACACGCAGGCTCAGCGGCCATGGCTCACGGGCCCAGCCGCTTTGCGACATGTGGGATCTTCCCGGACCTGGGCACGAACCCGTGTCCCCTGCATCGACAGGCGGACTCTAAACCACTGCGCCACCAGGGAAGCCCCGGGTGATTGCTTTTTAAAAAATATTAGTTGTAAAGGCAGCAGCTCTTTGGGGCCTATACTTAGAAACAATGGAATTTTTATGGTTTAGTATTCGAGTAACAATTGTCTTTTCCATATAGTTTAGACGAAAGCTTTATTAAGAGCCAGGCCTAGTACTCTGCCCTGAAGGGCGATTGAATTTTCTAAGTGGCAGAGGAGCCTAATTTCACAAGTGAAAAAGAATTAGTCTGTGAATTTAAGGGACTACCATGGTAAGGGCCCAATTTTGCATTGATCACATACATGTTAACATAGCTGCTGCTTTCCCTTGCCATCCTACACATTCCAACTCCTCTCTTACTTTCTGTATGTTATAGTTAACACAGATTTGCCTGGAGTGAATTTCCTCTGTATATATGTAATAAAACTACTAAGAATTGTATTCAGTTTGTAGTGGAAATCCAGGCCTGTTATAGGGTGGGGGTGGGAATATTTGGTTTAGAGTGTTTGCTTCTTTAGGTAGACTTTTATACTTAACTGGTTTGAAACCTTGCTGCTGGGGTCCATCTGTAAACAGATTTAATCACAAAAGGTCAGGGGAAATGAGCCTTTATCCAAATGACAATTACATACACATGTTTGCCTTAATGTCATTCATTTCTGGTTAATTTGATCTTTAAGCTCTCCTTCCTGCTCTAGTGTAAGCTTTTCCATAACCAAATGATGTTTTAAAACATCTGTATGGTACGTGTTCTACTTAACAGGCATTGAAGCTATATGATTGTCTATAAAACAGACTTTTGTTAATGAGTGTTAAGAACTTTGATGAAAGCTGTAAGAATACTCAAGGACTTTTGTTTAGTAGAAGTTTGCATAGATTGTCCAAACATGTGAAAATCTATGTAGTTGGAGGTTCTTTTTACTCTCCATCCTCCCCCAATTCTACCTACCTGTGACCTGTTTACCTTCAACTTAATAGGTAGCTACTAAGTTTCTGCCAAATGTAAAGCATTTTGGAGTTGATGGTGAGCCAGTTCCTTTCAAGCTCTTAGATCCAGATGAGGGAGACTGGTAGGTAATGTGTTCCTAAGTATAGGAATAGCTTCATGGAAGGAGCTGGCCCTGAGGAATGTGTAGAATTTTCATTCATTCAATAGTCTAGGCCTTAGAGCATTTAATTGAGAGAATAGGGAAAGGACATTGCTCTATCAATGAATATTTTGTACGTGCCTGAAAGAACTATATGCTAAATCTCTCTTTCAGAGTTAAAGTTGCCTCTCACACAGATTAGAATCGACTGTCCCTTTTTTATGCCTTCACAGAGCCCCATGTTATTTCTATTGATATTATAGCACCTACCATACTTTATCGTACTTTTTAAACCTTTGACTCTCCCTCATTAAATTCTTTGAGGATAGGAACTGTGTCTGTTGTATCTATGTAAGTAAGGTGTTGTATCTATGCACCTTACTCAGTTCCTGGAATACACTTGACTTGCTTGAAATTTTTACCAAATAATATCTGTATAATTGAGTATTACCCCTTTTGCAGACCGTATACTAGCTCCAGTATTGATGTTGCTGTTGAAAACATTTGGGGTTCCTTGTGGTGTTAGAGGGAGTGCTAAGAGAGATGGTCGAGAGAGACCAGATAATTGCCTAGACAGGACCTCAGATTGGTTTGATCTTCGGCTGAGTAGGTCCAAAAACTGTCATCCCTGTACTCAGATTTTTTCAGACTCAGTGATACTGATTCTGAGGCTGTGTAGCACAGGGGAAGAATTCCAGGCTTGGGGAGCCAGAGATCTCAGTTAAATCCCAACTCTGGCGTCTACTAGTTTTCTCATCTGAAAAATAGAATGATAACAAATAGAGTTAATGTGATAATTAAAGAGATAATGTATATAAATTATGTACCACAGCAAGTGCAAATAGTAGCTATTATTAGTTAGCTATTGTTATGATAATAAAACCTGGCAGATACTGATTTACAAACCAAATGCCAAATCTATTAATTTACAATATTAGTGAACTGCCAAATAGAGTAAAATTGTTGTGTCCACTGTGTATTCTTTCCCAGTTAGGAAATTTGCGCTCAGAAAGGTTGCTTAGAGAATCAAGAGAAATAGTTGAATTATCTTAATAGCTACCATCACCCTGCTTTGTTTGCCTGATGTGTTAATCTTCCCTAAAAGGATTAAACTCTCATGTCAAACAGAACTTACTTTGGTTCCCTTTACCCTGGCTTAATTTACTCTTTGCCCTTCTGAAACTCTAGATTGATTCTACCTTGCTTCTTTCAGCTTATTCCTCAAATCTGGACAACGTCGTTCATTTTAGTTTACGTAATGGTCAGGTTAATGCCAAATTTTTAGGGTATTTTCTGCTTAGGTTTGTAAGATATCTCATCCCATCAAGTGACTTCTATAAATTGTTAATATTATCTATTTTTGTCAGAGTTAATCTATTTCCAAATTCTGGGAGGTACTTTCACTTCCTCTGTATTCGGTATACTCTGCTTTTGGCATTGTAAAACACTGTTTTGAAATTTCTCATTGATAGGTAGTTTTCATCCTTTGAAAATGAATTTGACTTTTTAGTAATAGTGGAAAGTCAGATGCAAATCGGCAAAGTCAGCCAGTTTGATAAGAGGAGTAATACCATTTTTATCTAAGAGTCCTGTCAATAAAATTCTAATCCTTTTCTGAATTCTGTCTTACAAGGAATTCTCCAGAGGAGGATTCTAAAATATCTTGAGCAGTGACAGTAAGGGTAAACAGTTGGAGTAACTTCTCACGTTAATCATTCTGATGAGGATGTTGGTCATTTGTATACATGCTTTTAAAAACATTTTATAGTCATTTCATGTGTTCCATCTTGTCCACGAAAGTTTCTCTGTCTTCTTCTTTTGGACCCTCAACCTTCTAACCCAGTGGTTCTCATACTTTTTGGCCTGAGGACTGAGTTACAGCATAATAAATGGTTCAGTATTCGTATGTTGTACAAAATGGTCACCACAGCAGTTCCAGTTAACGTCCATAACCAAAAGGTTGTTGTTTATGTGGGTTATATCTGTCAGTGAAATGGAGAAATTTAAAATACTTAGTGATTTCACCAATGCTTTAAGTATTGGGATGCTGTCAAGCTCACGGTAGTGGATAAAAGTTTTCCAAAATTCAAATTTTATCATTGGCAACAAATACTGTCAGTTTCCTTTAAGTGACCAGCTGACTTTCTTTGTTTTCAGTAAAACGTCTGCCAAATAACAAAGTCTGTGTAATCCTAATTTGTCTGTCAGTCATTCTTTCAAATAAATGGGTGTTTTATGAAAAAGTATGCAGCTCAGGTAATCACACAAGTGCTTTTCCTAGAGAAAAACCATTGTATTTCAGTTCGGAGCAAAAGTGCTTTCCTTGTCTGTGTGTGAACTTGGGGGACGTCCCCAAGACTGCCTTCACTTCAGACACCAACTGCAGAGTTCCAGGTTCTCGTGACCTCACTCATTCTGACATTAATTGCATGTTTGGGGGTCCCCAAGACCACCTTCAGGTTTAGTGATTTGCTGGAAGGACTTTCAGAATACGCTGAAAGCTTAGTCATGGTTATAGTTTACTACAGCAAAAGGATACAGATTAAAATCAGCCCAGGGAAGAGACATAATGGGGCAAAATCCAGAATTCCAAATATGGAGCTTCCGATTGTCCTGTCCTAGTGGAGTGTGGACAGTGCTGACTGTCCCCAGCAACAGTGGGGGACAGTATGCCAACCAGGGAAGCTCCCCTGAACTTTGGTGTCCGGAGTGTTTATGCGGCTTTGTCATGTAGACATGGTCAGCCCCCCAACCAGCTGGCCTCTGTGTCCAGCCACTATGCAGAGGTTGAGCTGACCCAAAGCCCTCACCTTTAGGTGAAGATACTTGTGAGACTATCTGGTGTGGCTCAGGGCCCCCAGGTAAACAAAGACACTTTTATCAGCAGGATTTTCCAAGAGGCTTAGAGATTATCTCCCAGGAGCCAAGGGCAAAGGCCAGACCTCTCTTTGGTCAAGGTTAAATTCTTTCCTACTAACATGTTTCCCACGTCATCACAGGGAATATTTGCAACAGTACTCAAAGGTTATGATTTAATATGGAGTCAATACTTATTTACTGCCACATCAAAAACATTCTTATGCAAAAGTAGTTTCGCTTGCTTTGTTCTTCTGTGAGCGGTGAAGAGTACCGTGTGCACTGATAGGGTTTGATGCCGCCGCCTTGGTTGAGCTGGGTGCCAGCGGTGCTGCCCACCTTTGCTGCCGCACCATCAGTGCAAGTGTCAGCACAGTGAGAAAGACAGGTAGCGCCCTAATAGTTATGAAAATAATTGGCCACAGGTTTGCCCTCAGAAGCTCTGTTCTAACTCAAAGCACTCTTGAGTGTAGTTAGCAGTCTTTAGCTTGTCTTGTGATAAAATCTCATCTCCTAGAGGACCTAGCTGCAGGTTCTTTGAGGGTAGCTTACTTATCTTCATTTCTGTAGTCTCCATTTTACCTGCCATAGTGCTTTGTACATAGTAGACATTCAGTAAATATTTGCCAAATTAATATATAGAACCTTTTCATCACTGCAGGAACTCTTTCAAAAACTTTTGCTTCTGTTTAAAAGAAAAAAAAAACCCCACAAAGGATGACTGCTTTTCTTCGTTTGTGATACGCGTTTTTGTTGTTTAGAAGGGTTGTCAAATCTGTACTGTTTCCTTAGAACCTTGAGAATCAACTTTGATTATATTTCCCACGTTGACATTTCAGTCTGTCTTGGAATTTTGCTTCCTGTAGTTCTAGCTCCTTCTGTCTTGGTACAGGCACGTCTCCAGGTTAGTGTGATGGACTTGAGCCTTTTCTCCACATCTGGCTTTGCTCTCAAATCCATCCCCTCGGTAGCCACCAAGATGATCTGTTTGAAATGCAGATAATAATAGCTTATGCTTACTCTGTGCCAGGCACTCTCGGAACACACTGAATCCTCAGCAGTCTTGTGAGGGAAATACTGTTTGTTTTGCTCACTTTACTGATGAGAAACCTCAGGCCCAAAGACCTAGCTGTCTACTCTTAACTGTTCTAGATTGCTTCTTAAAACCCCTTGCTCTTATCTACAAGCCAAAGAGCAAACTCCTAAAGGTGACATCCAAGACCCTTTGTGATCTGACTTCTGTTCTTTTAGGACTTCATTATCTCCTGCCAGTTTCATGCCACAAGCTCTGGCAATTCAAATCTGCTTATAGTTTACCCACACACTGTGCTGATGTCCCATCTGCCAGGTATGCCTGCTTGTGCCCTGTTCACGAATTGACAAATTCACTGGGAGCTTCTCAGGGAAGTTCTTCTCCACCTTTCTCTCTGTTCCCCCCCGCCTCCCCTAGATAAGGAGCTGGCGATATAATGGGCAGACAGATTAAAAGCTGATACCTGATAACAAGTGTGGTGAGCAGAGTGAGAAAGATAATTATAATGAGTAAGGAAGGTAAATACTTTGCAATTAGCAGTTTGGTGCTGTGTCCCAAAGACCCTATCAGCTTCTTTGAGGGCAGGGACTCATTTTATACCAACTGTATATGGTATATTAACAAAAAATAAAGTATTTTCTGAATAAATGAACACAACTTTTCTCCTAGACTGTATTTTCTATTTCATAATTTCCTTCAGATCCTCAAAATGATGAAAAGTCTCTTACAGACTTTTGGAAAATTGAATAAATGTCGATTTCTAGGATTTTATATTTTTAAACAATGAGTTTTCCTTCTCTTTTTTTTCCCTTTCGCAAGCTCCTTGCCCGACTGGAAGGTAGAAGTTCCTTGAAAGAAATAGAACCACATCTGTTTGCTGATGAAGATTCACCTGTGCATGGTAAAAACACAATCTCAAGCCAAAATATAGTGTCATAAATTAAGTTTTATAAAACAAGTTTTTCCCCCCCGTATGTTCATGTACATACACACACTTCTAGCAACAGCCTATATAGGTTACACTGTGAAATTAAAAACTGAGAAAGATGATGATGAGACACTTTTTTTTTTTTATGAGACACTTTTAAGCCTTCATTATCTGTGTCAGATGAGATGGGGTTTGGTTTATTTGCAGTTAAGTCTTCAGTATGAAAACCTCTTTTATCCCAGCACAGTATTTAATGGGAGTTTTGTTATTTATTTTTATTCTTTACAAGTTTGAGAATCACGGGAAAGTCCTTCGGTACTTGGTAGCTCTGTTAATATTTTTGCGATAGGGAGAATAATACCCACTTGTTTTACTGGCCCCTCTACACCAGGGAGAACTAGAAAGAAGGTAGTGTGCTTAGGTGGTTTTCTTCTTTTTTAATATAACAGCCTTAAAGAGATACAGTTCACCCATTTAAGTGTACAATTTGCACACTTAGGCATCTGTCGGCACAGTCAATTCTAGAACATTTTCTTCACCCCAAAAAGAAACCGTTGCCTATTACTAGTCACTACCCATTTCGTTTCACATCCCTTAGCTCTAGGCAACCACTAATCTACTTTCTGCCTCTATAGATTTGCCTTTTCTGGACATTTCATGTAATTGGAATCATACAGTATGTGGTGTTTTGTCACTGACTCTTTCCACTTTGCTTAATATTTTCAAGATTTGTCATATTGTAGCATGCATCAGTAGTTCATTCCTTTTTATTGAATAATAATATTCTATTGTACCCATTCATCAGTTGGTGTGTACATTTGGGTTGTTTCTACTTTTTGGTAGTTATGACTAATGCTGCTATGATCATTTTGTGTACGAGTTTTTCTGTGGAGAAATGTTTTCAGCTTCCTTGGATAATACCTCTGAGAGGGACTGCTAGGTTGTATGGTAACTCTGTGTTTAACCTTTGGCAAAATTGCCAGACTGTTTTCCAAAGTAGCTGCTTGGGAATTGCCACATTTTACTTGCCACTATCAGTGAAGTGTATAATGGTTCCAGTGGTTCCAGTGAAGTGCATAATGGTTCCAATTTCCCCACTTCCTGCAAACATGTTACTGTCTGTCTTTTTGATTATAGCCTTCCTAGTGAGTATGAAGTGATACCTCATTGTGGTTTTGATTTACACTTCGCTGACGGCTAATGGTATTAAGCATCTTTTACCACAATAAAAAAACAAAATGTCCTTCTTTGACTCTAATAACAATTTTTGTCTTAAAGTATACTTTGTCTGATAATAGGCTAGCCACTTCAGCTCTCTTTTGGTTACTGTTTGGCTACTATCAGCCTTGTGACATGAGGTGTAAAGTGCGCCCATTGTAAACAACCTATAGTTGGATCATGTTTTTTTATTCCATTTTGTCAATCTGCCTTTTGTCTGGACAGTTTAATCCATTTATTACTATTATTAGTTAAGATAGGGTTTATGACTGCCGTTTTGCTATCTGTTTTATATGTGTCTTACGTCTTTCGTTTCTCTATTCATCCTTTACTGTCTTCTTTTGTGTTAAATAGATATTTTCTAGTGTAGCATTTTAATTCCTTGTCATTATTTTTACTTTTTTTTTCCTTTGAGTTATTTACCTCGTGATTGCCCTGAGGATTACAATTACCATCTTAATTTATAACAATCTGGTTTGGATTAAATACCATCTTAATTTCAATATTTTATAAAAAACTTTGCTACCGTATAGCTCCATTCCTGTCCCCTTCCTTTGTGCTGTTTTAAATTACATATTTATATACGGTATGCCCTTAAACACACTTAAAATTTTGCTTAGTTAAAATCATTAAAATTACTTAATGCAGTTGTTTCTTAAATCAGATGAAAAAATAATTAAAAATAATTAAAAATATAAAAATTATTTAATAATTATTTAATAATTTAATAATCTTAAATCAGATGAAAAAATAATTAAAAATATAAAACACTTATACTGTCTTTTATATTTACCTATGTAGTCCTATGTTCTTTATTAACTCATTTGGATTTGTTACTGTCTACTGCTGTCCTTTCATGCAGCCTGAAGGACTCCTTTTAGTATTTCCTATAGAGCATATCTGTTAGTTAAAAAAAATTTCTAAACTATCAATAATAAATGACAAATTTTGATCAAACATGTTAGACAAAAGATTGAACTCTTTTTATTCTATCAGAAAGGATATTATTAAGTTGAACCTTACGAAACTGACATTAAAACATAGGTTCAAGGACTTCCTTGGTGGCGCAGTGGTTAAGAATCCTCCTGCCAATGCAGGGGACACGGGTTCAAACCCTGGTCCGGGAAGATCCCACATGGCCATAGAGCAACTAAGCCCGTGTGCCACAACTACTGAGCCTGTGCTCTAGAGCCCGAGAGCCACAACTACTGAGCCCACGTGCCACAACTACTGAAGCCTGTGCGCCTAGAGCCTGTGCTCCCCAACAAAGAGAAGCCACCGCAATGAGAAGCTTGCGCACTGCAATGAAGACCCAGTGCAGCCAAAAATAAATAAAATGAAAACAAAAAAAAAATAGGTTTGAAGCACAGCTTATACATTTGAATATTACATTTATAGAAACTTTAAAAACACCATTATGTTCAGTCACTAACAAAAAAGTTTACTTAAAACTATGATAGCTCTTAGAGCTATAAAACTGGTTAGATGGAAAAAAAGAACTGGTTAGATGAATATTCATGGGAGCAACAGCATACATAAGACTGGGATTATAAGAGTAATTTATCAACAACAGCAGTTTATCAGAAACTGTTATAGGGAAGCTCAAGTTGAAGCTGTAAGCGATTTAGCTGTTACAGGGGTCTCTAATGCTGTTGTAAAACATATTTTTAATACTTTTTTGGGATAGTACTTATTCAGTACCATATACAGACTCATTACCTCTTCAGTACTATAATGATTGTACTCTACAAATTCAACATGTTTGTTATACAATTAGTAGGTTGGTACCTAGATGGTGTATTTTTTTGGCTTTTCTTTCTTTTACTTATTTTGAAGGCTCTTTAAATTCGTGAACTTACTCCGACAATCTGTTACCCAAACCCCTTACTCATTCTATTTGTGAGAGTAACTATCAAGGCCAAACCATCCAGATTTTCTGATTTAGTTTAATTTGTCTAATGTCAAACTGTAGAGGTGATTTTTTGGGGGGTTTTTTGGGGGGATTGTTTCCTTTAACTACCAGTTGTAATATGCAGTAGTTTGCCTGGACTAGGGTGAGATTTTTTTAACAGCTCACAGAAACTTACGAGATAATGATTCAGATGCAGTTAAAAGGACCGTGTCTCCTCTACAGAACATAATGTTTGAATATTATTATTACTTTTTTGGCTGCATTGGGTCTTCGTTGCTGTCAAGTGGGCTTTCTCTAGTTGCAGCGAGTGGGATCTACTCTTCGTTGCAGTGCACGGGCTTCTTATTGCGGTGGCTTCTCTTGTTGCGGAGCACAGGCTCTAAGTATGTGGGCTTCAGTAGTTGCGGCGCAAGGGCTCAGTAGTTGTGGCTCGAGGGCTCTAGAGCACAGGCTCAGTAGTTGTAGCTCACAGGCTTAGTTGCTCTGCAGCATGTGGGGTCTTCTGGGACCAGGGATCAAACCCGTGTCCCCTGCGTTGGCAGGCAGATTCTTAACCACTGTGCCACCAGGGAGGTCCCTGAATATTATTTTTGATCTTATGATTAGATAGTAAATGTTTATAAAAATCGGTGAAATTGATTTCAGTTCATCATTAAACATATTTGCAGGGAATCTAGTTCAAGAAGTTAATGATAGTATTCATGTGTAATTTCCAAGTTTGCAGATTTTACTTACCCAGTTGTTATAAATGACCTTTTCCCCCACTTTGCTAGTAATCTGTAAAAGGATAGGAGGGTTTCTATCTACCTAATAATCTCTTAGCCAGCCTTAAACTTTGCCTCAGTTTAACTTGTGCTGAACCAAGGCTCTAAGGAGTCCATATTTACACCACACCAGCTAGTCCTTCGTTACCACATGGATTTAGAAAGACTTGTTAAACCATGTAGGAAAGCCTTTCTCTTTTGTGTTATGATGAAAAATGTTCACGAGCACCACCCCTCTCTCCAAGAAAATACTTGGCAAACTTTTCATTTTTTCCCCTGTTCTAAGAATCCAGAAAATATCCAGAGATATCTCAGTTACCCTCTGACCAATATCAAGTATTTCTAGCTCTCTGTGGAGTCCCTCCTCTTTTACTTCAGAATATGTTACATTTCTCTTAGCTTAATTTATCTTCATTTGACTCTCCAGCCACATGGAACTGCTACTGAATTTTTTACTTTTTAAATGAGCCTAAACCATTGTGTTCTTTTCTAGTCCCTGATGTGTCCCTACCTTCCCCCACTCTGATTTCTCTCCTTGCTCTTACTCTAGAGGCAGTGACTGCTCCCTGTGCTGCCTTTTCAGCTTATTGACTTCTTTTTTTTTAATAATAGACTTTAAAAAAATATTTATTTATTCGTTTTTGGCTGTGTTGGGTCTTAGTTTCAGGACGTGGGAGCTTTCTTTGCAGCGTGCAGGCTCTTTGTTTTGGCGCGCAGGCTTCTCTCTAGTGGCACACGGGCTCAGTAGTTACAGCACACAGGCTCTAGAGGGCGCAGGTTTAGTTGCCCCGCGGCATGTGGGATCTTAGTTCCCCGACCAGGGATCGAACCCGTGTCCCCTTCATTGGAAGGTGGATTCTTAACCACTGGACCGCCAGGGAAGTCCCTCAGCCTATCTTCTGAGTATCTCAGTTTTTAAAGTTTGGTTCATAAAATGTTTACATTAAATGTGCTTTTGCAGGCTACACATTTACTGCTATAAGGTTACTATCCAGGACCAGTTTAGTGATCTGTTTCCTACCCTCCCCTGCCATTTTTTTATTTTTAGGACTTTTCTGCTGCATTTAGTATTATTTAGTACTATTTCTATTAAATTTCTGTTTTATCTGTCTTTATGCTGACTTCTCTAACTGTGGATCTATCCAAAGAATTGAGTTTTGGCCCTCTATCTTAGTTTTAGGTTCACTCCCACCCCCCAAAGAGTTTTCTGTTCTCTATTTCTGTGTAACTTATTCCTAGATTGCTATATCCAGCCTCTTATTACTGTTGTGAATCTTAAATCGTAGTGGCTGTAGGGTATATTTATTTGTGACACCTAGAGATACATCTTAACTTACCATTTTGAAAGCTAAATTTTTTTTTTTGAAAGCTAAATCCTTGTTAGGATATTTACATGATTATGTGAATTAAAAATCTCTGCTGGGCTTCCCTGGTGGCGCAGTGGTTGAGAGTCTGCCTGCTGATGCAGGGGACACGGGTTCGTGCCCCGGTCCGGGAAGATCCCACATGCCGTGGAGCGGCTGGGCCCATGGGCCATGGCCGCTGAGCCTGCGTGTCCGGAGCCTGTGCTCCGCAACCGGAGAGGCCACAACAGTGAGAGGCCCGCGTACCGCAAAAAAAAGAAAAAAAAAAATCTCTGCTCTGCTTATGTGTTTTTTTTTACACAGCACTTCCAAGCCTGTCTCTGAGAACTTTTAAATCACTACCTTAGGTTTAACCCTTACCTTCTAAGTGAAGGAGGCTGAAGACTTGATAGAAATGAAGTGTCAGCGCACTCGGGCCCAGGGGCAGCTGGCCTTCACACCTGCCGACTCTGCTAACCAAAGCCCACATCCCCACCTGTAACTCCCTACCACACCTGCTCCCTTTCAAAATGCCGTGTTCCAAAATTGACTTTCTTCACCAAATGAGAACTTATGTTTTCATTATTTAGATTTCTTCTAAGAAATTCTTAAGAAGAAAGCAACCTGATGAAATGCATTCAAAAGATACCGTACTTTGTGCTGGGGATAGTGTATTCAAGTCCCCACCTTAAAGTAGTGAACAAGAAATAGAATCAGTCAAGCAAATCATCAAAAATGATATAGCATGTTAAGTGTGATGACAGAAGATGATACGGTTTGCTCTTCCCACCTCAGAGTGTTGTTACTAGGATCCAGCGAGATACGCAGCCGTCCCTTTTCATTTGGAAAGCGCTATAGAAAGGTTGGTTACTGCTTCTCAGCCTCTTAGGCTGCCTTTCCTGGGGAAAGGAGAGAAGGTGCTTGTGTGTGGCCTGCTTGTCGGTCTCTGCGTCGTGTTTCTGCGTGGTCCTCTGTGTCCTCCAAACCACTTTCAGGTTAATCTTGCTAAGCTGTGTTTTCAGCTTTCCTTCACTATCATTAATATTGGTTCAGTGTTAATGTTTCTTCATCGAGTGCATATAGCTTATTCTCTTTCTATAATAGAGGGCGGTAAAAGATTTTTATTTGGGGGCAGGGAGGATTTCCACTTAGCTCATCAGTTATATAGTAGGAGAGAGTAACTGGAACATCTGGATTGAATATAGTTTTAGTCACTGTGTTAACTTTTAATAAGAGCATCCGTGAACAATTGTTAATATGAAAATAGTTTTACTCCTTGAGGCTGGAATCTTGGGGGCAGGGGTTTGGGGGAGTCTTTAATTAAAATTTTGAATTGCAGATTATAAATAAGATTATAGTGGAAATTGGCTGAAGTTTTACACTACCTTAAATATGGTATGGTGACAGATTGCTAGGTTTCTTACACATCATTTGTGAATGTTCCAACATACAATGGTTTGTTAGGAATAGCAGGAAATAAAGTAACTGGATTCTCAGATCGACTTGTAGTTTGTTTAGGGCCTAATAATCTGCATTTTTAACATAGTGTTTCCAATTATGTAGTTCAGCCATAAATTAAGTGGCAAACAGGGACTTCCCTGGTGGTCCAGTGGTAAAGAATCTGCCTTCCAATGCAGGGGACGCGGGTTTGATCCCTGGTCGGGGAACTAAGGTCCCACATGCCGTGGGACAACTAAGCCCGCGTGCCACAGCTACAGAGCCCACATGCCCTGGAGCCTGTGCGCCACAACTAGAGAAGAGAAAACCCACACGCCACAACTAGAGAAAAGCCCATGCGCCACAACGAAGAGCCTGCATGCCACAACTAAGACCCCATGCAACCTAAAATAAATAAATAAATAATAAATAAATCTTTAAAAAACTAATTAAATGTCAAGCAAACAAGAATTGGAAGGCCACTGTTTAGAGTGGATTTTGAAAAGCTCTGGAGGCTGGACAGTTTCCCCAGGTGTTTTATTTTACCTGTGCTGTCCTCAATGAAAGAGAGTTATTGGAAACTATATAGAAAGAGATTTGGGGTCTTCAAAGTTTAGAGTAGTTGACTTTGATTTATAATGCTGGGAAAATAATTCACAGTGCAGATGTCATTTCAGCAAGACAGTATCAAGCGATACTCATATAGCAAAGGGTAACTGAAGGCAGTTTGGAAACGTGCAGGGGTGTTTTCACCTGAGGGATGCAGTTGGCACTTAGGGCCTGAAAGCTGTGGGTCCTTACTGCCTTGTATGTGTGAAACTGTACCATCAAGAACTGTTCCACCCATAATGCCAGCAATTTTGAGAAGCCCTAGTTAGGGACTGTTTCACTTGCACGTAGCAGAAGTCCAGCCAAGTGGCTTATTTTTCCCGCACAGGTATGGAGGCAGGCTGGTGTGCGAGATTCCTTATTGTCATCCACGTCCTGGGTGCCTCCTGTCTTCCTGCTCCACCCTCTTTAGGGTCTGCCCTCCTCAGTGTATACCTGTCATCTTCGCTGTCATCTCAGAGGAGGGAGCGGCAGAGCAGACAGAAGTGGCGCCTGTGTGAGGACAGCACAACTTGGAAACCCCCAACAGACATCCACCTGTGTCTCATTGGCTACAGCTGTGCTGCCTGCTGGCCTCTCGTTGCAAGGAAAACTGAGAAGAATCGTTTTTAAGCTGGGCACATTGCTTTCCCCCCAAACTGGGGTTTTATACTTAAGGAAAAATGAGAAACTGGATATGGGATAACTAACTACCAGAAATGGTGTGTGCAGTAGTCAGTAGCTTTTAAAGACCCTAGATCTGTGGCACTTCATTCTTAGTGCTGTAATGTCACCAATTTAAGTGTGAGTGTATGTGGCCCCCTCACCAGGAGATTCCCTTAGGCCCATTTCAACCATGTCATTTTGTTTTTCAAATTTTCTTTGTGCTAATTAATAGCCAACACCTTTCTCAGAGGTGAAATTTAGTGATTTACTTTTTATTTCCTTATTTATTTGTATTTGCTTATACAAATCCGTTTTGGCAAATGGATTTAGATTTTCTTTCAAAAGGAAAAAATTTCAGTAAATGTCTTTTTAAACATTTTTCCACACTTTTCATTTTGTAGGCTGTCATTATTGTAGGCTATCAAATGCTGCTGCATTTTGACTGACATTTTTAAATTTTACACAGGTGATATTCTTGAATTTCATGGCCCAGAAGGAACAGGAAAAACAGAAATGCTTTATCATTTAACAGCACGATGTATACTTCCAAAATCGGAAGGCGGACTGGAAGTAGAAGTCTTGTTTATTGACACAGATTACCACTTTGATATACTTCGGCTTGTTACAATTCTTGAGCACAGACTATCGGAAAGTTCTGAAGAAATAATCAAACGCTGCCTTGGGAGGTTTTTCCTGGTCCACTGCAGCAGTAGCACCCAGTTACTCCTCACACTGTACTCGCTAGAAACCATGTTCTGTAGGCACCCCTCCCTCTGCCTTCTGATTTTAGATAGCCTGTCAGCTTTTTATTGGATAGACCGTGTCAGTGGAGGAGAAAGTGTTCACTTACAGGAGTCCACTCTGAAGAAATGTTCCCAACTCCTAGAGAAGCTGGTAACTGAGTATCGGTTGGCTCTTTTTGCAACAACACAAAGTATAATGCAGAAAACCTCAAGCTCAGCAGAAGGGCCTTCTTGTGCCTTTAATCGCCAGAGTGATGTGGATGTAGACTATAGACCCTATCTGTGTAAGGCGTGGCAACAAGTGGTAAAGCACAGAATCTTTTTCTCCAAACAAGATGATTCCAAAACGAGCAACCAGTTTTCTTTAGTTTCACGTCATTTAAAAAGTAACAACTTAAAAAAGCATTTTTTTATTATTGGAGAAAGTGGTGTTGAGTTTTGTTGATATGTATCATAAGATAGTCTTTTTTGTAGGATATTATGCAAATTTTAAAACGTCTTTAATAGGCCAAAAGGGTTTGATTCTAAAGTTCTTAAACTCTAAGGGAACTTAACATAACCGTGTTTCTATACAGAATGGATTTCTTAAACTAGTACAGTAGAACCTTAGACTCTTCTTCCCTAGGTTGTTGAAGATTATTCAAAGTGATAATAACAATTAAGCTATATTAAGTTGTTTTAAGACTAAGTAAATAAGATATACATTTCAGTCCAAATAAAGTGGAATATTCTAACTTTGTGTCACATTTCTGGAATTCAGTTAAATACTTGTTTAGGAAAGTTGAAATGCATTTCTGATTTTTCATATGTAACTCCTTTAAGAAGCTGTAAATTTGGAAAATGTTTCTGTAGAGCTGTTATTTCTGTAAAGAGGATGAAAACAAGGAGCCTACCCAATCTGCCTTTCACACCAAAGACGATGGAAAGTCAGAGCACTTTGATCTGTTTTACTGAATTCAAAGATGGAGCTGCATTATGCTTGAGTTTCTGTATAATTTTTAAAATACAGGGAAATAAGATACCCATTCAAGGAGTTCTGTGAATATTGAAATTTTCATCTTTCTTGTTAAGTGATAGATAAATGCTAAAACTATATAGTAACTGTATGTTACTTGTGTTTTCTTACCTATTTAGAATACTTCAGACATACTCTGAAATGAATTGAAATGTTTCCAGCTGAGAGCTGGACAAGGCTGTATATACTTTGGCCCAGTAATGACCAGAAAGGGGAGCATGCACCTCCAGGGGCACACAAGGTAGTGTATTGTGGAAGAGGAAGAAAACTTTGGAACTTTGATTTATATATTTTAATCGAAGAAAAGATTAAATTATATCAATATTTGATATTCAGATTGACCCTGGCACTCACTCAACCTATATATCAGATTGCCTTATGTCACATGTATATTTGAGGTATCCTGTGGGAAAACTGGAAAGAATTGACAGTGGTGTTCTCACAGGTATGTTCATTTATATGTAACCTATTTAGTTAAAATAACTGTACGTTCACTTATCTAACGAAGATTCTTTATAAGGGCTTAAAGGATCATCTTCATAATGCAGGCATAGCAGATGTAGCATCTGCTGTCCATACCTGGAGCTCCTGGAGCTTACCTGCAGTTCCCCAAACCCAAAGACTTCTGAAGGTGTCTCTGGACGCCAGAGCCTGCTGCATGGGGCCCAAACCTGGCAGTCCTTAAGCAGTGAGGGTCAGGATTTGGTAGATGAATGCACCTGCTTCCTCACCCCTCAGTGAGGACAACGACGCATTTCTCAGGGTGGCCCTGGTAGGACTGATTCCCAGTCACGTACAGCAATAATCTGTCCATTAACTCACTGTTTATTGCCTCCCATCCTTCCCTCTCACTTCCCCACTCTCATGGGGCTCCTGGGATTGTCTCCCTAATGAGCAAATCCTTGTCTAGGAGCTACTTTTGTTGTGGGTTGAGGGGGAACCAAACTGTCGGCAGGCGTCAGACTAACAGCCCCTCTAGGCTCAGTATTTGCTCTTTAGCCACATTATGGAATTTAAAATGATGGCATTCTAATTGGCTGTCAAGTTAAATTACATTGGATCACATTACTGTCATTCATACCCGCTTACCTGTGTGCCATCAATAAATGTTCTCTTGCCATTAATATACTTTTAAATATTTACATATTTTATCCATAGTTCATCCTTTTTCAGCTTATATTTTTCTGTATGTTATTACATGCAATACATGTTACACATAAGTAATTTATAAATATTTGTATGTTGAGGGAATATGCTTATTTTTCCGCCATAAGAGTGTGTGATCAGTAAGAGTGACAATCTCTTGCTGTAATTAAGAGGACTTCTCCTTTTAGCTGTTGAGATGTGAAAATTCTGCTACCTTCCCTGTCAAGCTCTGGGTGTGTGTTACACGTGTTTATGAAAAACTTAGCAACTCTTAGCAGAATTCTGGCCTTGGCTATGATAGGAGTTTCCATTTCTCCTCTGTATCAATGAAGTGCTAATTTAATGGGCTGTTATTCACAGATTTATAACTTATTCTTCAGGAACATGATTAAAAAATAATGAACTTTTATATTAACTTAAATTATCAATTATGTATTAATGTGTCAGACCAAAGACTTAGTTATCTTAAAAAGATTTGTTATCTAACATGTTGGAAGGAATTAATCCTGGCTAATAAAAAAGTCTTTTAAACTAAAAGTTATACCAATGGGATTTCTTGAACACTGTAGAAAAATTAATACTTGTAAAAAGAACCAACCTTAAAGGGGTAGAAGCGGCACATCCTGAGCCACAGGTGGCGGATAATGGGGATGCTGGATGGGACCAGAGGAATAACCGGAGTGAGGACTACGGATCCTAGGATAGTTATCCCATTTACTTGTTTAAAAGGGGGGATCATAAAATACATTTCTTATAGGTGCACTTCTCAGGGAGACCATTTAAAACATGCATATGAAAGATGTTTCAGATGTTCATCTGATAAATGCTACAGAAAGTCAAGACAGTGCTCACCTTATCACTTCCATTGTATAAAGTTGTCAGCTTTCAGCTCTCAAATGCTGGATTATTAATATCATTCCAGAAAACTTTGATGCAGACTACTCTTCTGTATGGATTATCTAAGAATGAGGATGAAACAGACATTTTCAGATGAACAGAAACTGAGAATTTACCACCAAAATTGCCTCACTAAAGGAACTTCTGAAAGATGGACTTCAAGGAGGAAGAATATGATCCCAAAGCCTGAAATGTAAGAAGTAATAGTGAGTAGAGAGAATAGTAAGCACTTGGAGAAATCTAAAGAAATATTGATGGTGTAAAACCACATCCAATTTATGGGAGGAAGAAACGATATAAAGTAGCAATTCTAGGCATCCCATTGCCTATAAGCCTAGTACATAGAAGGTAGGTAATTGAAATTATATCAATCTAAATAGCTTGTATTATTCTGAAGGAGAGTAAAGATATGGACCAAGTTTAGACTTAAGTATTAACTTGACAATTTGAAGAGCTGCTTCTAAAAGAAACAAATTAATATATGCTCCAGTAGTATATGTTGAGGCAAAAGGGAAAAGAGAAAAACAAAAAATGAACAAACACAGAAAAAGTGGATAGGACAAATGAGCACTAAATAATGCGGTAGAGATAAATCCACTTATAAATGTGTTGAACTCTTCTGTGAAAAATCTTGGGTAATTAGGCTAGAGTTTTAACAATCTGCTATATGCTTTTTAAGGAAATACATCTAAAACCAAGATACAGAAATGTTGAGAGCCTAAAGATTAAAAAGACCGGAAAAGTATCAAAGGAAGCTCCTGGAGCGTATAAATAGACTTTAACTGTGGTAATATTTTCTGTCTTAACTGGTTAATGATGGAAGGTTTAGTTTACATGTCCTTTGTAAGATAACTTCAAAAATATAAAGCAAAAATTTAGAGACTACAAGGAGAAATTGACAGTCACCATCATGGTAGACATTTTAATATACCTGGGAGACCAAGCAGTTAAAAAATCAGTTAAAGAGAGAGAATCTAAGCACAAGCTCAAACTTGATGTAATAAACGTATGTAGAACTCTGCAGACAAAATGAGAATGCATATCTTGAACACAAAAGGAAAATTTATGAAAACTGATCATGTGCTATGAGAAGACATCAAATTTCAGAGAGTCAGTATCATGGAGATCATTTTTCTTCATTATAATGCACTTGTCAGAAGTCGACAACAAAAAGGATAACTAGAAAGTTTCCAAATTTAGAAAAAAGTTTAAATTTCTAAATAATCAATAGGTCACATAAGAAATCATATTCACAATTAGAAAATACTAACATACAAATTGTTAGAAAAAGAATAAACACAAAGGACACAGGAGAAAAACTGAGTAGAAATTACTGAAATAGAAGACACGAGAGAAGCAACAAAGTCAAATGACTGCCAAGAGCAAGGGCTCAAACAGTTTTCAGAGCGAACAGGAAGGCATGACTGTAAATAGAGCGGAGACTTTATATCAGTAACAACCGGTATCAGTAAATCTGAAAACTGAGGCAGTGGACACATCAAAACAATCTCAAAAAAAAGTCCCTGAAAAATACTGTAATCATTACAAGACTTGAATCAGTAATTTGAACTCTCCCCACAGTCATTTAGGGGGACTTCCAGAAATAGCAGAATATATCGCTACCAAAACAGATCCTCTCTGGAGGATGACAATATCATTCATAGGCCTCAAGTTATTTTTAAAAGTGAATTCTTAAATGCAGTGTCCAAAATACAATCTAAGGTATTACGACACACAAAAAGGTCTCTATGGGTGAGAAACTGCAGAAAGAAATGACCACCCCCGCCCCCACAGACATGAATGTATATATCAACACATCCACAACTCATGCAGACTAAGAATACATGGGAGGAACGCCATGAGTCAGGAGTCGGGTAAATGGAGTGGGTGTTCTAAGGTCTTTACATTGTCTGGGAGAAGGAAAGGTATCAACGTTAGACACTGATAAAGAGATTGCGTCTTATGGTTTCTAGAATAACCACTCAAGAATAGAAAAAAGTTACAATTTTTCACATTAAAGGAATGGACAAAAATCCTCCATTAAATGCGAACTAAGAGAAGGCTGGTATATGTACAGTAATACCAGACAAAAGATACTAAGGTAAGGATAGAAGGTATCTTTACTAGAGGTAAAGAAAAAGTGGAGTTGATAAAACTTTCAATTCACCAGGATAATACAGACATACAAGGGGAATAGAGACATTGAGAATTATGTTTGGAGATTTTAACACCTGAGTAATTGGTAAACAGTAAACAAAACAAAATCAGTAAGGATACTAAAAATAGAACAGGATGATCCACAAACACCACACCACTCATCAAGTGCAGAATACATTATTTTTCAGCATGCTTATAACACTTTTTAGGGACCATGTAGTGGGCCATAAAGCTGTGTCAACAAAATTCAAAGGATTGAAATCACAGAGTAAGTTCTCCAGTGCTGATACAATTACACCAGAAATCAATAACGAAAAGATCATAGAGAATCTGCATATATTTCAAAAGTAAGGAATAAACTTCAAAATAAAATAGATTGGAGATATCACAATAGAAAATATAAAATATTTAATTCACTAATGAAATTTATACCAAATATGAGGAGTATTGTTAAAACAATACTTAGGGGGAAATTTATAGCCTTAAACCCTTTTGTTAGATCAGATGAAAGGCTAAAAAAGGAGCTAAATAAGCATTTCCTTAAAGAAGAAAATGAATAGTAAATTAAATCCCCTTCCCCAAATAAAAGAAATGTAATAACAAAAGCAGAGATAAATAAAATGGGAAAAACGTAATAAGGGATCAATAAAGCCAATACAGAGGAGGCAAGAATATACAATGGGGAAAAGACAGCCTCTTCAATAGATGGTATTGGGAAAACTGGATAGCTATATGCTAAAGAATTCAAACTGGACTACTTTCTCTTCAGCATGCACAAAGGTAAATTCAAGATGGATTAAAGACTTAAATGTAAGACTCCTAAAACTTCTAGAAGAAAACAGGCAGGATGCTCTTTCACAGTGGCCTTAGTAATATTTTTTTTGGTTATATCATCTCAGGCAAGGGAAACAAAAGCAAGAATAAACATATGGTGCTACATCAAATTAAAAAGCTTTTGCACAGTGAAGGAAACTGTCAACAAAACAGAAAGGCCACCTACTGAATGGAAGAAGATATTTGCAAATGATATATCTGATGAGGGGTTAATATCCAAAATATACAAAGATCTCATACAACATCAAAAAACCAACCCAATTAAAAAATGGACAGAGGATCTAAATAGACATTCATCCAAAGAAGACATACAGATGGCCAACAGGAAAAGATGCTCAACCTCACTAATTATCAGGGAAATCCAAATCAAAACCACAGTGAGATGCCACCTCACACCTGTCAAAATGGCTGTTATAAAAAGACATTGAATAACAAATGTTGGTGAGGGTGTGCAGAAAGGGGAACCCTAGTGCACTGCTGGTGGGAATGTAAATTGGTGCAGCCACTATGGAGAACAGTATGGAGATTCCTCAAAAAATTAAAAATAGAGCTACCATATGATCCAGCATTTCCACTCCTGAAGAAAATGAAAACACTAATTAGAAAAGATAGATGCACCCCATGTTCATTGCTGCATTATTTACAGTAGCCATGATACGGAAGCAACCTTATGTGCCCATCAGTAGATGAATGGATAAAGAAGATGTGGAATGTACACACACACACACACACACACACACACACACACACACAAAATGGAATATCACTCATAAAACAAATGAAATCTTGGATTTCCCTGGTGGCACAGTGGTTAAGAATCTGCCTCCCAATGCACGGGACACAGGTTTGAACCCTGGTCTGGGAAGATCCCACATGCCGCGGAGCAACTAAGCCCATGCGCCACAACTACTGAGCCTGCACTCTAGAGCCCGCGAGCCACAACTACTGAGCCCGTGTGCCACAACTACTGAAGCCCACGCACCTAGAGCCTGTGCTCCGCAACAAGAGAAGCCAGCGCAGTGAGAAGCCTGAGCACCGCAACGAATAGTAGCCCCCACTCGCTGCAACTAGAGAAAAGCCCACGCGCAGCAACAAAGACCCAATGCAGCCAAAATTAAATAACTTTATTTGAAAAAAAAAACTGAAATCTTGCCATTTGTAACAACATGAATGGACCTAGAGGTTATTATGTTAAGTAAAATAAGTGGGACAAAGACAAATACTGTATCATTTCACTCATATCTGGAATCTAAAAAAACAAATGAACAAACATAAAACAGAAACAGTCATAGATACAGGGAACAAACAGGTGGTCACCAGAGGGGAGAGGGTTAGGGGGATGAGAGAAATAGGTGAGGGAGGTTAAGAGGTACAAACTTCCAGTTGCAAAATAAATGAGTCACAGGTATGAAATGTGCAGTGTGGGGAATACAGTCAATAATTATGTAATATCTTTGGTGACGGGTGGTAACTAAACCTATCATGGTGATCATTTTGAAATGTATAGAAATATCAAATCACTATGTTGTGTAACAGGAACTAGCATAGTGTGGTAAGCCAATTATACTTCAAAAACAAACTCATAGAAAAAGAGGTCATACTTGTGGTTACTAGAGGTAGGGGGTGGGCATGGGGGGAACTGGATGAAGGCCGTCAAAGGTACAAACTTCCAGGTATAAGTACCAGGGGTGTAATATACAACATGACTAATTAACACTGCTGGATGTTGTGTAGGAAAGTTGTCAAGAGAGTGAACGGTGAGAGTTCTCATCACAAGGATAAAATATTTTTTCTGTGTCTTTAATTTTGTATCTATATGAGATGATGGATGTTCGCTACACTTACTGAGGTAATCATTTCATGGTGTATGTAAGTCAAATCATTATGTTGTACACCTTAAACTTACACGGTGCTGTATGTCAAATATATCTCAAAACTGGAAGAAAAAAGACATATATATATGTGTGTGTGTGTATATATATATATATATAAAGAACACTAAAGACAGTCAACAAACAATTCAATTAAATGTAAATAGCATCATGACCAAGTTGGGTTTATCCCAGAACTCAAGGTGGGCCTAGCATTTGAAAATCGGTAAAGTTTGCCACATAAACTAGATTAAAGGGGGAAAAGTTAAGATACCAAACAATGCAGAAAAAGTGTTTGATAAAATTCAGTTATTTCATGATGTCACTGTAAGTTTCTCACGAAGAGATTAAAGTAAAAATTAATGTGAGTACATCAGTAGATACAGAGAAGGCTTTAATAAAATTCAACATCTTTTTACAATATTAAGTCTTCCTGTAGAATAGAAGAGAATTTCCTGGAACTGATAAAAGGTATCTACAAAAACCCCACAGTAAACATTACTAAATAGTGAAACAGTAGAAGCATTACCTTTAAAATGAAGAACAAGACAAAAATGTCTGCCATCACTTTCGACATTGTACTGAAAGGGTCCACACAGTAAGGCACGGAAAATGAATAAAAGGTGTCAGGAAGAAACAAAGTTGTCATTATTGTAAGATTGTACGGTTGTGTACATGGAAACCCAAAAGCCATCTGTAAATAGATATTAGAATTAAGAGTTTAGCAAATGTGTTAGTTAAAAGATCAACATTTAAATATTTCTAAATACCAGCAACAGGATTAGAAAAATGGAATTTTAAAAGTACACAATTTCAATCATAACTAAAAATAAAAGATACCTGGAAATCTCACAAAAATATGCAAGACCTTTTGGAGAAAATCACAAGGCTATATTGAAAGAAACTAAAGAAAACCTAAACAAATGGAGAGTGGTAGCATGTTCATAGACTGAGAGACTCAGTATTATAAAGACATCAATTCTGCCACTGATTAATTGATCCAGTGCAATTCCTGTCAAAATCCTAACAAAGTATTTTTGTTTTCTTTCATTTTGGAACTTAAATGATTCTTAAATTTAGCAGAGCAAGGAACCAAGGACAGCCAAGACCCTTGTATCAGTTCAGGTCTTCTAGGAGACAGATGCAAAAATGTGGCTAGAAGTGTGAGATGTAAAGGATAAAGAGAAGAAGCAGGAATAGGCAGGGAGAGCCTTCAGAGTGTGCTGCAGGTCTGACACCTGTGGGTGGAGGAAGGAAGGAAGGACTGGCAGGAAGAGCTTTAGACTGTCTGCACAGCCCAGAAAATCTTGGCCTGACCACAGGGAACGCCGGTGCGAAGACTGTAGAGGGTCCTACATTGGGCCAGTCCTTAGGACTCCTGCCTTGCTCGGGCATTGGTTAGCTGCCTGGGAAGGACAGGCTCAATTGCTGCAGCAGATCCAGAAGATGCTTTAGGGGGAGGCTGTTTACTAACCCCACCCATTGTGGCAGATTCACTCTCAAAGGAAATCTGAGTGGTGCACTTCTTTTTTTTTTTTTTTAAATTATTTATTATCATTTATCTTTGGCCGCATTAGGCCTTCGTTGCTGTGCATGGGCTTTCTCTAGTTACGGTGAGCGGGGGCTACTCTTTGTTGGGATGCGTGGGCTTCTCTTTTTGTGGAGCATGGGCTCTAGGCATGCAGGCTTCAGTAGTTGTGGTGCGCGGGCTCAGTAGTTGTGGCGCGCGGGCTTAGTTACTCTGCGGCATGTGGGATCTTCCCGGACCAGGGCTTGAACCCTTGTCCCCCTGCATTGGCAGGCAGATTCTTAACCACTGCGCCACCAGGGAAGCCCCGAGTGGTGCACTTCTAATGCTGCTCTGTGTTCTGAAAGAAGACTGAGGTAGGGAGCCTTACCCTATTATGTGGAAAGATATTATATAGCTAAAGTAATTAAGATTGTGTCTTATTGGTACAAGGATAAGCAAGTAGAACAGCATAGAGCAGCAGAACAAACCCACCCAAGTATGGAGCTTAATACATGTCAGAAGTAGCAAATCACTGTGGGAAGGATGGACTGTTCACATTGTAGCAAGGATGGATGACGTGGAAAAAAATGAAACTGGACCTTTATATATATATATTTGAAAAATCTATTTCAATGGTTAAAGACATAAATGTAAAAGCAAAACATTAAAAACTACAGAAGACTATACATGAGAATATATTTCTGATCTTGGAGTAGGGAAGTACTTCTTCAAACAGACACAAAAAGCAATCAATAGCCATAATAGAAAAGAAAAATTTTGACAACATTAAAACTTTGAACTTTTATTCATCAAAAGATAGTGCTTGGGCTTCCCTGGTGGCGCAGTGGTTGAGAGCCCGCCTGCTGATGCAAGGGACACGGGTTCGTGCCCCGGTCTGGGAAGATCCCATATGCCGCGGAGCGGCTGGGCCTGTGAGTCATGGCCACTGAGCCTGCGCGTCCGGAGCCTGTGCTCCGCAACGGGAGAGGCCACAGCAGTGAGAGGCCCGCGTACCGCAAAAAAAAAAAAAAAAAAAAAAAGTGAAAAGCTACAAACTGAAAGTATGAAAGTATATTTGCAACCCATGTGAACAACATGTTTAATATCCAAACCAAATTAAATATATACACAGATGAATATACACATTGTAATTTTTTCTGTTCATTAGCTTTTCTAATTCATTATAATTGTGTATACATATGGTGTACACACAAATCAATAAGGAAGAATTAATGCATAGGGAAATGGGCAAAACATTTAGAGGCATTTCACAGAAGGAGAAACAGGAATAGTCAAGAAACATGAAATGAGGTTCAATCTCATTGGTAATTGGAAATACAGGTTAAGATCTTAAGATGTCATTTCATACACACCTGGTTGACAGAAACTGGAAGGCTGGCAGTACTAAGTGCTGAAGAAGGTAGGCAACAAAAGGAAGCCCAGTTCAGTGCTGGTGGGAATGCAAGCCAGCTGTGTGTGGAACAGCACGTAACACACATACCCCTTTCGTCTGGCATATACCCTTGAGAAGTTCTTGCTCCTATGCAGCAGGAGAGATGTATGAATATACTAGCATTGTACCAGCAAAAGCCGGAATCAACTAAAACATCCACTCACCATAGAATGGATAAACAAATGGTAGTTTATCCCTACTATTAAGCCCTGAACAGCATTAAAAATGAATGCACTACTGCAAGATGCATAAACATTAGATAAATCTTAGAAACATAATGTTGAATTTTCTTAAAAGATTGCAGAAGGACTTCCCTAGCAGTCCGGTGGTTAAGACTCCGCGCTCCCAATGCAGGGGGCACAGGTTCCATCCTTGGCTGGGGAACTAAGATCCCACATGCCACACATGGCACGAACAATTAAAAAAAAAAATTGCAGAAGAATACTTTCAGTGTAACACCTTTTTGATAGCTTTATTAAGATATAAATCACATACCATAAACTTCACCCATTTAAAGTATACCCTTGTGGGTTTTAGTTTATTTAGAGTTGTACAACTATTTTAATTTTAGAAAATTTTCATCATCCCCAAAAGAAACTCCACATCCACTATCAGTCATTCTCCCCAGCCCCTGGCAACCACTAATCTACTTTCTGACTCTATAGATTTGCCTATTCTGGACATTTCCTATAAATGAAATCACACAATAGGTGGCCTTTTGTGAGGCATCTGTCACTTAGGATAATGTTTTCAAGATTCTTCCCTGTTGCAGCAAGTGTCGGTACTCCATTCCTTTTTATTGCCATGTAATATTCTATTATGGAAATATATACCACTTTTTAAAAATTCCGTCCGTTGAAAGACATTTAGGTTGCTTCCAATTTGGGGCTGTTATGAATAGTGCTGCTGTGAACACTCATACATTTTTAATGTGGAGATTCTTTAAAAAATAAGGTTCAGAGGGAATTTCCTGGCGGCCCAGTGGATGGGATGCCAGCGCTTCCACTGCGGGGGGGTGCGCAGGTTCCATCCCTGGTTGGGGAGCTAAGATCCCACATGCTGCGTGGGCACAGCCAAAAAATAAAAAATAAACCAAGTATTTAAAAAAATAAAGGGTTCAAAGACAAGCAAAACTATTGTATGCTAAAGTTAGAAGAAGAAGGGGACAGCAGAATGAGATTTGGGGAAGTTCTAATCAGTTCACTAAGGTTCATTTTTAATGTGTCTCATAACATTATCGTAGGTTACCGTAATTATCACATATACGCACGAACACATAGGAGTAGGGCGCTCTGGCCTCAACCTTTTGTAAAAGTTCAATGGTTGGGTGTGGGGGAGGCGCTAGCCTCTAAAACCCCCAGTAGGTCTTGATTTCTGGGGGAGACCTGGGTTCTTTTCATTTCTCATATAAATTCCTCCATGGCGCACCCACTTTCCAAATGTGTTCATTTCTTGAGTATTTTTTGAGTTCTGCTGGGTAAATCAGCCTGCTTCTGGGCTCTGCTGAGCCGTCCACGTCCTGTCTTACCGGGTCCACAGACCCATCCCCATCCACCAGCTTTCTAGCTTCAAAAATTGTGTTGCTATTGTCTCTTCCCCCCTCTTTGTCTTTTTGAGTTTTTACTTTTTCCCCTTTTCTGTCATTGCAGTTTGGTTTCAGGAGGAATTAGAAGTAAACGGGTATGTTCGACTACTGTGGTGACCCAGAAATTTTATAATGTACGTTGAGTCAGGGTTTTTTTCTATTACTTGCCCCTAAGGGCATCCTGATCTGACATGTTATCAATAGTATTTTCACATAAAAGTATTCTACAACATATTTAGTATTCCCTCTTATAGATATATAATTATTTAATCATTCTTGAATATGTGAGTGGTTTCCAATTTCCTGAATATTTAAAAAAATAGAATATAGAAATAGATTTGCTGCAACGTTTTCACGATGTCAGATATCTCAAGGTTTTTTCCAATTCATACTCCTGCTCTCAGTGGAGAAGAATATCAGTATCTTCACACCAATAACAGAGTATTTACTTTATTTACACCTTATATTTATTTTCTAATTATATTCATTTGCAAAAACTCAGAAGAATAATATCGAGAAATAGAGTAGTCATAATCCCACCACCCAGAGATCTCTACTATTAATATTTGGAGTATATCATTCTAGACTTTTCTCTATACATGTATACACATTGTTTGTGAGATAGTGTTTGGCTTTTTGTTTCGATTTGTTCTGGATTTTTCCTTACTGTACATGCTGTTTTATACTTTGTTTACTTGACAATGTGCTATGGACACCTTTCCACGTCAATATTGATCTAATCATTGTCAAAGCTCTGTGTACCGTAGTTTGCTTAACCTACCCTATTGATGGATGTTTAGATTGTCTACATTTTTTTCTAAATCCTTATAGCTTTGTAGTAGTCCAATTTTTTCCTTTAGATAAATAAAGAGATATTGCTTGGTTAACAGATGGTTACTTTTTTGAGTTCTCAGTACGTTACTGTGTACTGCTGAAGGCTGTAGGAAAAGCAGAGCCAGGAGGGCTCTGACAGTATCATTTGATCTTCTACATAATTCAGTTCCTGGACTTTTAACTGTGTGAACTAATGAATTTACATTTTGCCTACTCTGGCAAAATGTGTAATCTGTAATTTCAAACTCCTGCTAAGCTAAAGAGAGAGGCACTTGACCCCGCCTATATTCGTATTTACGTAACATAAAGTTCAGATTTCAACCATGATGGGAACTGCAATATGCTATAATTCGTGTGAGTGCTATTCAAAACACAAATTATTTAATAACAGATTATTCAAAATTGAGGAAGTTTGCATCTTTTATATAGTATGTCTAAATTAAGAATATGGGTTAATATTTAGAGTATTCTTAGTCTGATGTATTATATTACATTGCATATGAAGCCTTAAATTGACATGAATTAACCTATATATCTTTAAATATTTGCAAAATTATATTTTATATGAGCCTGTAATAAATGACCATATTACAATTCAGAAGCTGAAAAGTGTAGTGAGAGTTGCCATGGGAACCTTAATGTGATATCCCCTTGCTTTCATTTAAATTTCATTTTAAATATTGCATTAACATTTTTGCATTTAATGGATATTTGAATTAATATTGAAGTGCTCTCTCTAATATAAATAAAATATAAGAAATGAAAATGTGATTTTTCTTCCAATGAACAAATGAACATATAATCCGAGATCTCGTAGAAATAACAGCACTTGAATTTTAAATTATTGGATTTCATTCATTTATTTTGAAATTTCTTTTAAAAGATTAAGAAATATTTATGGATAGTCACATAACTCATGTCTTTAACATTTCAAATATGTTTCAGAATTTCCTGAAGGCTATTTGTGGGCAATTTACTTCACTGTGCCTTAATTTATTCTGTATTTTTCAGATTAGATGACCTCTGAGGCCTATCCTACCTCTGTAAGTCCATATTAGTGTACTGATCATTTATAGGTTGATACAGTTACTTAAAACAGAATACCATATTACCAAATACAGATTCGTCTATTTAAGTTTATTATGTAAAAAATCTAACTTATGCTAGAGATACAAGGTATTTTTTTATTACAAAGGATTCTTGACTATACTAAGTATTCACACAGATTATATGTGAATAGTGTGGTTAAAATTGAAATAAATATATAAAATGTATGGACAACAGAATCTGTGGTGCGAAGGGGCTCTTAGGTATCAGGAGCCTTAGGTTCTCTCATGAATTACAGTCAACTAGGTCTTGACTATATGCAAATCATTTAATCTCTTGTGTATAAAACAAAAAGAGTAGGGAATTCCCTGGTGGTCTAGTGGTTAGGACTTGGTGCTTTCACTGCAGTGGCCCAGGTTCAATCCCTGGGGGGATCTAAGATCCCGCAAGCCACGGGCCGCGGCCAAAAAAGCAAACAAACCAACAGAGTAAATTGGGATTACTGGGCTTCTTTTCTACTCACATACTCCCTAAATGAAATTTGGAAAATTGAGTATTGCCTTACACCTTTTGAATTGACCTTCAGAACTTTAATTCATAAGTTTAGATAGTGGCAAAAAGTTTGATTTCTGACATATTAACACTTTAAAATAAAGTATTTATTAAATATATCCAATGAAATCTACATATCATAGCAATTTTATACCTACCACCCTTTTTTAAAATACAAAAGTACAGCTTGTATTAATGCTGTGTGATTCCACTTATGTGGGTTTTGTAGAGTGATCAAATACATAGAAAGTAGAAGGGTGGTTGTCAGGGGCTGGGGGGAGGGGGAGATGGGGAATTGTTTAATGGTTATAGAGTTTCAGTTTTGCAAGATAAAGAGTTCTGGAGATTGTGTGAATGTGCTTAACACTACTGCACTGTACACTTAATGACAGTTAAGATGGTAAATTTATGTTATGTGTATTTTAACACCTTTATTTAAAATAAATTTATTTATCTTATTTTTGGCTGCATAGGGTCTTTGTTGCTGCATACAGGCTTTCTCTTGTTGCGGTGAGCGGGGCTACTCTTCGTTGCGGTGCACGGGCTTCTCATTGCGGTGGCTTCTCTTGTCGCAGAGCATGGGCTCTAGGCACGCAGGCTTCAGTAGTTGCAGCATGCGGGCTCAGTAATTGTGGCTCGCAGGTTCTAGAGCGCAGGCTCAGTGGTTGTGTCACGCGGGCTTAGTTGCTCCGCGGCATGTGGGATCTTCCCAGACCAGGGCTCACACCTGTGTCCCCTGCATTGGCAGGCGGATTCTCAACCACTGGTCCACCAGGGAAGCCCTACCGCCGGTTTTTAAATTAAAAATAGATTTAAAAGTAAAGCTTGTATTTAATAGTCAAAATTTTTACATCATTACTAGTTTCCTGAATTCCTTCCCCCTACAGAAGTTTGATCTAACATATTTTTTATATTTAAAAGTCCATTACTGACTGTTGACCTGATCACATGTGTCTGCAACAAAAATATGTAGATAAATTTAAATTAGAAGCAATTTTCTCTGTGATCTTAAGGTTCCAAGTATTAAATAACTGAATAATTACTACAGCTCTTAGTAGAATACAGTTGGTTGAAACAACCTATGTATTTCAAATATTGATAAATAATGGGTAACACAAAGTAAATGTGCTGGAAATGTATTTCTTCATAAGCTGTGTAAGTTGAATCTGCATTTTATAAGTACATAGTAGTTCTGAATAAATGAACAGAATTAGTTGATGGGTAGCATCAGGAAGGAGACTTGCCCCAATTTAAAAAATAAGTATGGATTTTAAAATCCAGTAATCTAAAAGTTAGTGAAATTAGAACATTAATATGAAAGTTTAACTTAGCTTGAATATGTTTCTTTCATTGGAAGTTCATCTGTCAGAAGTAACCATGGAAATATTCATCCCTCTTCTTTGAAATAGACAACTGAGACAAGCACATGGCCGAAGTTCCTTCCCCTTGTCGAGAACTCAGAAAATGCAGAGAAAGTGCATTTTGTAACAGATTGGGATTTCCCAAGATGATGTTTATAAATCTTGACTATTTGAATTATTGGATGGATAGATAGGTAGGTAGGTAGGTAGGTAGGCAGGCAGGTAGGTAGGTAGTAGGTAGAGGACATAAATCCTTGCCATTTTATTGCCTGGATGAAGTGAGCATCCTCTGCCTTCAGTATTTTGTGTACATGCCTCTTTGCTCACAGGGTATTCTCCTTCAGAAGCGATGCCTTCTTCTAAATAATCAGAGATGTTAGTTAGGTCATTAGAAGAATTGTGTTTTCTCCACTGACGCACTCTGTAAGCTATCCCACCATTAATGAATAAGAGAGGGGAAAGCATGAAAACCTGCTGTGGGTTTATGGTTCTTTGATTAAAGGAATCCTCACAGACACCAGTATTTCAGACTGATCCCCCACCACCACCCGCTGACTTGCCTTTTTTTGGGGGGGGAGGTGCCTCAGCAGTGTACCGTAGTAAGATTTGGTATGGGTGATAGGTATGCCTTTCTTGTGTAAAATGAGTAGGTACACTTTATTCTATAAAATGAGAGTATCTTGTGATGTTTCCATGCCACCGATAACTGTAAATGAGCAATTGAAGCATCCATGACCCAACGTGGACAAGACAACGAAGGGCTCAAACTATGTCCAGCAGGCAACTCAGAACAGCCAAAACGCTTGGCTGAAAGGAAGAGCAATCTGGAATAGGTGGCAGGAAATGACACCAATACTAGTTACAAATTTGGGGCCAGCTACAGCGGCAGAGTGGGTCTTGGTGTGCTTCAAGGAAATGAGTGGCTATTACCATTAAGATGACTCTTTCCTTTCTTCTGGAGAGGAAGTGAGGGCATCGTGCTCTCGTATGAGATCTGGATATCATAAGAGGACATGAGTAGGTCCAAGTGGTGCAAGGGGTTGACTATATCTTACTCTGTGGTGTACCAACCAAAATCTGCACAGCCATGCCTATTTCACCCCACCACCCCCTACCCCCTTACACACACACACACACACACACACACACACACACACACAGAGCAACACTAGCAGTGGCTCATAGTTCTCCGTGGTTGTGGACCCAGTAACAGCTGCTGCCACCATAGCCCTGCAAATCAAGGAGCTCCGTCCACCAACTTGACAATGAAGACCACCTGCTGTGCCTGCCCACTGGCCTCCCCAGTAACTGCCTGGAGAGGCCAGGTAGCACAACCTGGAAATTGAGGGGCCTTAATGTCCTCTGAGGCTGACTGACAAATGAGAGTTCAGGAAAGGAAGGGAGCTGTTATATGAGTTATTTTCCCTTCCTCCCCCTGAATGGACTGCTCCTAGACACAGCACTTTATATCACTGAAGACACCCTGTGAGACCAAGCTGACTGTTAGGGTGCCGTGGCAAGCTTGCCATGTGCCCGTGGATATGCTCTTCTGACTCCCCTTCCCCTCACTAATAAATTATTAGTATGTACGCTTTGCCTCATGTTCTTTTTCTGGGGAACACAGGCTAAGACAGGCTAAGCTGTACAAACATTCTTCTGTATATCTATGATTAATTCTTTTTTTTTTTTTTTTTTTTTGCGGTACGCGGGCCTCTCACTGCTGCGGCCTCTCCCGTTGTGGAGCACAGGCTCCGGATGCACAGGCTCAGCGGCCATGGCTCACAGGCCAGCCGCTCCGCGGCATATGGGATCTTCCCAGACCGGGGCACGAACCCGTGTCCACTGCATTGGCAGGCGGACTCTCAACCACTGCGCCGCCAGGGAAGCCCTATGATTAATTCTTTACACTAAATTCCTAGAAGTGTTAACGCTATTTAAAATAAGGCCATGGGAATTCCCTGGAGGTCCAGTGGTTAGGACTCAGTGCTTTCACTGCTGAGGACGCGGGTTCGATCCCTGGTTGGGGAACTAAGATCCCATGCCAAAAATAAAATAAGGCCATTTTTTTCAACTTGTAAATAATTGTATGTTTGCTATTCTGATTTTAAAGTAATATATGTTATCACAGACATTTTACAGAATAAGAAAATTAAAAGTTATATTAACTTTATTGGTGTATATACTCTCTCAGATTTTCTTAAGCATTATAATAGTTAAGAAACATTATTTCACTAGTTGATTCCGGAGTTTCTTATAAGGAAAAAAAAATGTATCAGCTTAGAATTAGATCATTGTTAAATGTGGGAGATGAGACCTAAAGGCATAATCTGGAAACAAAAAACAAAGATCCTTTTTTTCTTGTGTTTTAAAAATCAAAACTGGGACCATATTGACTGACAGACTTTTATAACATGCTTGTTTTTCTCACTTAATATTTTGTAATTTTTTCCACATCATTAAATTTTATGTGATTACGGTTTTTAATGCCACATGATATAACATGGATCCATAATTTATTAACCAATTCTCAACTGTTGGATATTTCTTTCTTTGCTTTTTCCTTTTAAAAATTGTTATGGGGCTTCCCTGGTGGCGCACTGGTTGAGAGTCCGCCTGCCGATGCAGGGGACACGGGTTCGTGCCCCGGTCCGGGATGATCCCACATGCCGCGGAGCGGCTGGGCCCGTGAGCCACGGCCGCTGAGCCTGCGCGTCCGGAGCCTGTGCTCCTCAACGGGAGAGGCCACAGCAGTGAGAGAGGCCCGCGTACCGCAAAAAAAAAAAAAAAAAAAAAAAAAAAGTTATGTGTTTTGGTGACATTCATATGGATATAATCTTTGTACTACTGGGTAATTATTTTCATAGGATAAATCCTTTATCTAAAGGAAAGGTTATACCAGTTTAAATTCTTAATAACTGTACACGAGGGCACTAGATTCTTTACACACTTACCAACCACAAGTACTATCTCTCGCTTTAATGTTTGTCATGCTGCTCTCTGCAAAAGTGTATCTGATTTTACTTTGCATTTCTTTGGTTATTAGCAAGATCAAATACAATTTTGGATGTTCATGGCCATTACTGTTTCTTTTGTGAATTGTCCACAATACGGGTCTGTCTTTTGTGATGTTTTCATCTCAATTTATCACTTGTCTTTGTTTACAGTATCACGTGTATTTTTCTACATAATTGGAGTCATTTTGAGAAAAAATATAGCAACACTTCATTTATTCACAGTCATTCCTTTTAGAGAATTTTCCAGTCAAATGAATATTAAATCTTTCAAGTCCCAACCTAAATGTCCCTTTCTCCACAAAGTCTTCCATGACTTCCTCTAATTTAGGTCTGAGTCACTCTTTCTTTCCTGTGTTTTGATATGTGCACTAACACTTCATTCAGACTTTCTTGTATTAAATATGTTTGCAAAGATATCTCGCTGTCGTAAGCTTTTAGAAAGCAGGAACGATATCTTATTCCTTTTAGTACAACTCAGGGCCCAATAAGGTATCCTGCACATGATATATATTCAATACTGGGGGTTGAATTGATTTGTTAACTCTATAAATACCAACCCTTTTACATTTTAGAACATTTTTCATAGAAGTAGTTTTGAATTCTCTATTTGCACATTTTCTTCAGCAGAGCTTATTAAAAAACAATTTAGGGTTTTTGATAACTGACCCTTATATGAAGATGACTTACAGGACTTTACTCTATAAGGCACTGATGCCTCCAGAGGTCTATAGTGCTACAGCCTGTAACTAAGTGCCCCTGGGTGCTTTTGGATTATGTATTCCTCTCTAAAGGCACCTCTCTGCTGAATTATGACTGTGTCCAGTATTCTCCAGACAAGCAAGACTGTTAGAATTAAATCTAAAATTGGACTTAAATACCCTTTAAATTTATATCTAGGTTGGTTCCCAACTAGGTTCCAGATCACGGAGGTTGCCATTGTATGTGAACTCTGTGGTCATTAATATTCACTGGAACATTTTTTTTGTGCCCTACTTCTCTGAGTCTTGTCATTACATAAATCAAATCATGTTACGTCAAACTGTACAGAATGAATACCTGCCCTAACAATGTTCTTTTATAATTCGTACAATGTCATATGCATTATAAAGATCTGCATACTATTCTAGCATGACATTGGACCTTTGCCATTGCCTTTTGAGAGCCTCTTCTGAGTGTCAGAACAATTATTCAAAACTCAAAATGTGTCGACACAAGCGATGAGATTACTGGGTGTTCTTCCAGTGCCCTTCCGGGCTTGCACCTTTGACTGTTTAATTTATATATTTTATTTATTTTTGGCTGCGTTGGGTCTTCGTTGCGTGCGGGTTTTCTTCTAGTTGCGGCTAGCGGGGCCTGCTCTTCGTTGTGGTGCGCAGGCTTCTCATTGCAGTGGCTTCTCTTGCTGCGGAGCACGGGCTCTAGGCGCGCGGGCTTCAGTAGTTGTGGCTCGCGGGCTCTAGAGCGCAGGCTCAGTAGCTGTGGCGCATGGGCTTAGTTGCTCCGCGGCATGTGGGATCTTCCTGGGCCGGGGCTCGAACCCGTGTTCCCTGCCTTGGTAGGTGGATTCTTAATCACTGTGCCACCAGGGAAGCCCCCTTTGACTGTTGACTAGGTTATTTGACATCTCTGTAGGAGCAGAAGTTAACTTGTAGATTTTTGTCTGGTTAGAGATACAAATAATTTCTGTCCAGTGAAAAAGATAATCCTAGAGGTTGTAGGTTGTGGCCCTGTGGGACGTTAACTAGTTTTGTATGTAACCTAGTAATCTTATCATAACATTCCTTTTTAAATTTATTAACACTTAGCTGCTCCAATTCTCATTAGAACCCAGTCTTTTACCGTTTCCCTCATTAACTAATGAGTTGAAAAGAATCATTCACCACGCGTTCATTTTATATGTGAGAGATCGTGTTTTTAGCCTTTTGAAAATTATTCTTTGGCATAATGTTAAGACCCTCACTTTTACTTTAGCTTCCAAGTAGTTTGGGTTGTTTGGTAAACAAAAAAATATACTATTACTGACAGAAACCAGTCAGCTGGTATCCAATCCCAGCCAGCCTTTTTTTTCCCTTCTTCTTTCACTGTTGAGTGCTTTTTCTGCTGTAACCTAGGAAAGATGGACTAGAGAGCTGCACCAGGGTCGTTCTTTTTGTTAATCCATCTGCCAACAACATTTATTAAGACCCCTGTGTGAAGAGCATGGCCCTGTAGGACACAGTGAACATGCAGTCAAAGGGGGGATGTTGCTGCATAGTTTCATGTTACTGTTTTCAACTAGAATCCTGCTCGGCCAAAGCATGAGGGAAGAAAATCCACCAGGATGGTGAAATGAGGCTAATACATTAACATTTTGCCAGATAAACAAAGTTCCATGTAGAATTAGCTAAGTTATCATTCAAAAATGGTCATTTTGCTGTTGGGTTTTTTTTGTTTGTTTGTTTTTTGCGGTACGCGGGTCTCTCACTGTTGTGGCCTCTCCCGTTGCAGAGCACAGGCTCCGGACGCGCAGGCTCAGCGGCCATGGCTCACGGGCCCAGCCGCTCCGCAGCATGTGGGATCCTCCCAGACCGGGGCACGAACCCGTGTCCCCTGCATCGGCAGGCGGACCCTCAACCACTGCGCCACCAGGGAAGCCCTGTTGTTGGTTTTTTTTAACTGAATGGATAGTAACATAGTAAGACTAACACGTTTGGACCTTAGACTCAGACCTCTGATATGAGAGAGTCGCAAGAAAATGTTTCTTTTAAGAAAAGCACTATGAGAACTATGGCTGACGGAGAATGTTTTCCTCCAGACAAATATCAATTCTATCATTTTATTCAGCTTAGATTGAGCTTCAATGCCCAGCTCAAATCCTGTGTGCTCTGTGACGCTTCAGAGATCATCCAAGACAGAGTTAACTTCTGCACACTTGTTTGTATCCCCCATTTGAGACTTACATACTGTCTTGACCATTATTTTTATGTGCATCTAGTTTTTCTCTCAGTCTAGACTATAAATTCCTGGGGAACAAGTTTTGTTTCCTATACTTTTATGTCTTTCACAATGTTGGTTATATAGAGCCACTCAATAATCAGTAGCTGTTGGTTGGTTCATAGCAGAGTAGATTACTCTTGGCCAATGTTGGTAGAAAAAGTGCTATAGCCTGACTTTTTTTTTTTTTTAAGATAACCAAATTCATTGGCAAATGATACATTTATTTCTCTGAATGATCTTGAAGTAATGCATGCAGTCTGCTGTACAGCATTTCTTAACGATCCACAGCCATTACTGCTGTTTTCTTTATACTGCACTATGCTTAAAATTGGAGCTGTATTTATTTAGCAGAGAGCTTATGAAACTACTCTTGAATTTGCAATGTAGTATTTAAATTTGACTCATCTAATGAAGAGCAGGATGTGCACAGGGAGAACAAATCTAATTCCATATAATAACATGCATTTTACATTTGATTGAATGAAACATTTATTAAAGCCACATGCCTTGTTTCTCATGGCAGCTGGTTAGAATCTTAAAAGTCTAATACATTAGAGAATTAGAGTAGACCCTAACAGGATATGTGGATTATTTCCTATTTTAAGGATAGCCTGTCTCCCAGTCATGAAAATTAAGGTTTTGTAAAGAGTATATATCCTCCATAACACATATCTTAGTACTTGGCTCATAGGAGTTTATTAAAAATTCCTTAACTGAGTCATTAGGGTAAGCTGTGAGCTAACACATGGACAGCATAAGGGACCACTTTATCCTTTGTGATCGTGAACCCTCTTCCAAGTCCAAGTACATTTTAGGATGACTCTAATAAAAGTCCTAAATAAGGCAAGAATATTATGGCATAAAAGGATAAAACTCTTGGTGTTTTTCAACCAGTGATTCTCAAACTTTATATACAAATTACCAGAGGATTTTGTTAAAATGCAGATTTTGATTCTGTGTGTCTGGGGTGAGGCCTGAGATTCTTTATGTCTAATAAGTTCCCAGGTGGTGCTACTGGTGTTGGTCTGGGATTGCACTGTGATAATCATTGCCTTAGAGAATCTGGGACTTTCAGACCCCTCAGTGCTGCTGCCCTAGAATCTACCCTCTTCCTGAAACTCTTTTATCTTTTTCTCTTCTTCATGTTCTAGCCCATAGGGCCATTATAACTTCCCCCTACCAGTGATCCCTGTTATTTCACCAACACGAAATAGGACTCAGCCCCCTTCCTTGTTTTTAAAAAAATTAATTTATTTATTTAGTTTTGGCTGCGTTGGGTCTTTATTGTGGTGCACGGGCTTCTCGTTGCAGTGGCTTCTCTTGTTGCAGAGCACGGACTCCAGGTGCGTGGGCTTCAGTAGTTGTGGCACACGGGCTTAGTTACTCCGCAGCATGTGGGGTCTTCCCGGACCAGGGCTCGAATCCATGTCCCCTGCATTGGCAGGCGGATTCTTAACCACTGCGCCACCGGGAAGCCCAGCCCCCTTCCTTTTCAATAATGAGCTATTTGTGATGGAAAAAATGGA
The DNA here is from genome assembly GCF_949774975.1 of Lagenorhynchus albirostris. Classification (NCBI taxonomy): domain Eukaryota; kingdom Metazoa; phylum Chordata; class Mammalia; order Artiodactyla; family Delphinidae; genus Lagenorhynchus; species Lagenorhynchus albirostris. The sequence continues at coordinate 4,719,669 of NC_083102.1, forward strand.
GCAAGATTAGGAAGTGAAGTATCAGATGCTCCCCAGACATGAATTCACTGCATTTGAGATTATTCAAAAAAAACAGTTGGCTCTTTTACATCATAGACAAGGATTTACCTATAACCCATAGTAGAATTTAATTGCAGTTACTGGGATGAAACATCAACCTGAAATTTTGTCCAACAATATGGCTTTTTTCATATGGAAAATTGGAATCCTTGTAGGTTAGTAACCAGAGGACTATTTATCTGCTGGTTTTCATTTGGAAAATAACTCCAACCATACTACAATAACATACAAATGGAAAGCCTCCTTGGTGCCCTTTAAAATTCTGGCTCCAAATATAAATCTCAAATATGTTTTAATGTGAGATAGTGAAGAAAAACCAAAAGAGTGAAGGAACAGCACTAAACAGTCTTCAGCTAAATAAATACTTTCTTGCATGGATACAGGTTTAATTTTAAGCCTCCCTATGAGCTACCCCGGTTACCTAAGACCTAGAAAACTGTGTGAGTAGTTTCCACTGTGATCCTTCTTTTGTTTTTACTAAGGAAAGAAATTGAAAGCTAAGAGTGCTCTTGCACTGACATAAGGAAACACCTGAATAAGAACTGGGACTCTCCTCTAGAAAACTCCCCTCACCTGGCCTCGTACTTCTTTGGTTTCCACTGGTACTCTAGAACTACTTGGGGGCATATTGCCATATTGAACAGAGTACCCAGAAGATATTAGTTAGTAAAATGAAATCCTTCTACTTTGCCATTTCCAAACACAGGACTTGGACCTGGCACAAAATAGGCTTGATACGCATTTGCCACAGGTGGAGACACATCATTACAAGTTCAAGATCTTTCTACTTGCAGGCCTGTACAGGGCCAGGACTGAGCATGACTGTGCCTGTGGCACTGGTACATGCTGCACTTCCTCCTCTAACCTCTTCCTCTCACCTCCTCCTGCTCGTGCAGCCACTCACATCCTTTCCCCCTTCAGATAGCCATCGTCCAAGCTAAAAGTAACCTAGTTGTGGCGAGTGGGGGCTGCTCTTCGTTGCGGTGCACAGGCTTCTCATTGCGGTGGCTTCTCTTGTTGCGGAGCACAGGCTCTAGGCGTGCAGGCTTCCGTAGTTGCGGCACGTGGGCTCAGTAGTTGTGGCTCACGGGCTCTAGAGCACAGGCTCAGTAGTTGCGGCGCACGGGCTTAGTTGCTCCGCGGCATGTGGGATCTTCCCGGACCAGTGATGGAAACCGCGTCCCCTGCATTGGCAGGCGGATTCTTAACCATTGCGCCACCAGGGAAGTCCTAACAATACCCTCTTTTAATAGTTGGCAGTCTTAGGTTCAGAAATTAACTTATTTATCCAAGAACAGCAACTAATAAATTGAGTTAAAATCAAATATAAATTCATTTAAATCTAAGCCCTACCAGAAGAACTTGGCAGTCCACTTCTGATGGGATACAAACCCCAGGGCTAGACATTAGCACTTTTGCCCAACATGGTGCCTGTGTTAGCTCTCCGCAAGATGCTGGTCTGAGTTCTGTTAACTGAGACAGTTTTCAGGAGCACACACCCAAAGAGGTTACATTCACATTTCTGCTGGTGTCAGTGCAAGGTGGACACTGCTCTCGTGGGTGGCATCTCTCAGACTCACCTCACACTGTTTCTCAAGTAAGGGAGAGGCACATTTCATTTCCCCAGAGGTTTTTGAAGGAATTGATAAATTGAGTTTGTTGGAGAGCCGAGTTTCCCAAGTTCCAGCTTTGAATATTATGTTCACTCTCTCTCCTATTATGGCCTCTGCAGTTTGAGCAAATGTATTTTTGAAAGGTATTAATCTAATTATCTGTCCATGTATATTGATCTATTTATCCATCTGTTTACTTCCTATACCCCTGTACTGAAAATAATAGTCTCATACACAGAATTATTTGGGTCACACTTAGGTTTTTGCATTTAACTTAGACCAATTTTAAAAGAGACATTTTTTAAAAGCGGCCATGATGTTTAGACTTTCAGAAATTTCCTCATTTAAAGAAACATTGGTGGGACTTCCCTGGTGGTGCAGTGGTTAGGAATCTGCCTGCCAGTGCAGGAGACACGGGTTCGGTCCCTGGTCCAGGAAGATCCCACATGCCGCAGAGCAACTAAGCCCGTGCGCCACAACTACTGAGCCTGCACTCTAGAGCCCGTGAGCCACAACTACTGAGCCCGTGTGTCACAACTAGAGAAAGACTGCACACAGCAACGAAGACCCAACACAGCCAAAAATAAATAAAATAAATAAATTTATTAAAAAAAAAGACTCCATGCTCCCAATGCAGGGGAGCTGGGTTCGATCCCTGGTCAGGGAACTAGATCCCACCTGCATGCTGCCACTAAGAGTTTGCATGCCACAACTAAGGAGCCCATGTGCCGCAACTAAGGAGCCCTGGAGCCACAACTAAGACCTGGTGCAACCAAATAAACAAATAAATAAATAAATTTTTTTTTTAAATGAAACATTGGTTAATTAATTTTAGGGACTTCCCTCGTGGTCCAGTGGTTACGAATCTGACTTCCAATGCAGGGGACGCGGGTTCAATCCCTGGTCAGGGAACTAAGATCCCACAGGCTGCGGGGCAACTAAGCCTGCATAGTGCAACTACTGAGCCCGCAACTAAGCCCATGCGCTGCAACTAGAGAGAAGCCCACTCGCCACAACTAAGATCCTGCCTGCCGCAACTAAGACCTGACGCAGCCAAATAAATATATAAATATTTTTAATTAAAAAAATTAATTTTAAAAAGAGAAGAGTAGGGCTTCCCTGGTGGCGCAGTGGTTGAGAGTCCGCCTGCCGATGCAGGGGACACGGGTTCGTGCCCCGGTCTGGGGGGATCCCACATGCCGCGGAGCGGCTGGGCCCGTGAGCCATGGCCGCTGAGCCTGCGCGTCTGGAGCCTGTGCTCCGCGACGGGAGAGGCCACAGCAGTGAGAGGCCCGCGTATCGCAAAAAAAAAAAAAAAAAAAAAAAGAGAAGAGTAAAGGGAGATTTGATGCCTGGTCTCAAATGTTTGAAGAACTGTTTAACACAGGAAGGATTAGACAATTTATTTGCTTTCAAAACTGTTATCAATTGCTGACATATTTCAGGTCAAAATGACCTTTTAACATAAGCTGTCCAGCATCAAACCATTTGCCTGTGTAGGAAATCATAAATTGTCACCAAGCAGAGATGAAAGAACTATGAATCAAGGATATTTAGGTATGTCTTCATTGATTGAAAGGTTGCCCTTACTGACATTAGAGGTCCCTTCTAAATCTTAAGGTACAATTTGAGAAAATGAAAACACTAACTTTAAAAGACACATGCACCCGGGCTTCCCTGGTGGCGCAGTGGTTGAGAGTCCGCCTGCCGATGCAGGGGACACGGGTTTGTGCCCCGGTCTGGGAAGATCCCACATGCCGCGGAGCAGCTGGGCCCGTGAGCCATGGCCGCTGAGCCTGCGCGTCCGGAGCCTGTGCTCCGCAACAGGAGAGGCCACAGCAGTGAGAGGCTCGTGTACCACAAAAAAAAAAAAAAAAGATACATGCACCCCTATGTTCATAACAGCACTATTTACAATAGTCAAAGATATGGAAACAACCTAAATGTCCATAGACAGATGAATGGATAAAGAAGATGTGGTACATAAATACAATGGAATATTACTCGGCCATAAAAAAGAATGAATAATGCCATATGCAGCAACATGGATGGACCTAGAGATTATCATACTAAGTGAAGTAAGCCAGACAGAGAAAGACAGATATCATGATATCACTTATATGTGGAATCTTAAAAAAAAATGATACAAATGAACTTATTTACAAAACAGAAACAGACTCACAGACTTAGAAAACAAACTTATGATTACCAAAGGAGGAAGGTGGGGAAGAGGGATAAATTAGGAGTTTGGGATTAACATATACGCACTACTATATGTAAAACAGATAATCAACAAGGACTTACTGTATAGCACAGGGAACTGTATTCAATATAGTGTAATAACCTAAATGAGTAAAGAACCTGAAAAAGAATAGATGTATGTATATATATATAACTGAATCACTTTGCTGCACACCTGAAACTAACACAACATTGTAAATCAACTATACTACAATATAAAATAAGAATTAAAAAAAGAGAGGAATAAAGGAGGGAAGGAGGAGGGAAGAAAATAGTGATTTAATTGCCAAACACTTGGTGAACAACTGGTTTAAAAGAATAAAAGTTATGTCATTACATTAAAATACCTCTTTATATGAAAAATATTCAGCTATATATAGAGAGATGAAAAGGTCAAAAAATTTAAATACCAAGTAAGAAACATAACAAACACCATTGTGTTGTAAAAAAAAATAATAATAAAAGATACAATTTTATCCCAAATAGAACATGAGATTTAAAAATAAATCTAGGGGAGGGGCTTCCCTGGCGGCACAGTGGTTGAGAGTCCGCCTGCCGATGCAGGGGACACGGGTTCGTGCCCCAGTCTGGGAAGATCCCACATGCCGCAGAGTGGCTGGGCCCGTGAGCCATGGCCGCTGAGCCTGCGCGTCCGGAGCCTGTGCTCCGCACCGGGGGAGGCCACAGCAGTGAGAGGCCCGGGTACCGCAAAAAATAAAAAATAAATAAATCTAAGGGAGTTCCCTGGTGGTCCAGTGATTAGAACTCAGTGCTTTCACTGCCAGGGCCCATGTTCAAACCCTGGTCAAGGAACTAAGATCCCCACGAGCCTTGCAGCATGGCCAAAAAATAAATAAATAAAAGATTAAAAAAAATAAAAATAAATCTAATCCATGGAGATGATTTCTGGAATAATGATATGAGGAGCCTTTCCTAGTGAAACCACTCTAACAGGTAAAAATTACTTTTAAGAAACCAACTATTTTAAAGTCTCCGGAAATGTGTTAAGGGCATACAGCAAATGAAGAAACATTGATCCAAGAAAATCTAAATCTTTCTAAGAGAGCAGGGAGAGTCTTTAGCACTTGAGGTACCACCTACTTCCTTCCCCCTCCTCCCTGGCCCAGCTCAGTGTGATGAAGCTCTACTCTGGGCAGATCCAGACAAAAACATAAGGCTTTCTCTCCCACCTCCCAGCTATCAGCTACGGTATCTTTCTGTGAAGGACAAGGCACCAGCATTTCTCATTTTCTCCCAAATACATGTTGAAGAAGCTTAATTCTTGGCAAAAGTGGCTGAGAGATCTGGGTCTTTCTTCTCTACCTAGTACCCACTCATAGGGTGAAAACGCTACCCCCAGGCACAATAGACCAAGAACACTGGGACTCCAGCAGTCTTCACCCCAGCTCAAATAAAGTGCAGATGATTTATGCCAGGAGAGAAAAGCCAGGAAGACCAGAGACTACTGCCCCACCCAGTACCCTGCTTATAGATCATGCCTGTCACTCCAAGAGAAGCTGGCACTGTCACTCTGAGAAAAGCTCCAGAGTAGTGGTACAGAGGCAAGGTATAAGAATAGAGAGCTCCAGGGAGTTCCCTGGCGGTCCAGTGCTTAGGACTCCATGCTTTCACTGCCAAGGGTACGGGTCAATCCCTGGTCAGGGAGCTAGTTCCTACAAGCCACATGGCATGGCCAAAAGTTTAAAAAAAAAAAAAAGAATGAAGAGCTCCAAAGGGATCTGACCTTATTTGGAATAGAATGTGAGGAAGTTCAAGCCTAAGAGTGCTCCCCAAAATAAAGGAAAGTTTGGTGGTAAGCACTGAAGAGGAGGCTGGCAGATTCAGTAGAGCAAAAAGTTAAATTATAAACCAGCTGCAAGTTTACCAAAAAGAACCAAAGAATGAGACTGCTAAGAAGAGCCTACTGGGATAAGAGCGAAACCCAAAGACTGGCCTTAAAGACTACTTCTGCAGTGACTTGAATTTAGTTGAATCGGAATGTGGCAAAATGTATGCTCCAGGGCATTGCTAAAGACAGTAGAGCAATTTGCCTGCAATTATTGAAGACTAACAGCTGGGTGTGATACCAAAAGTGACAGACAACTTAAAAAAGATCAGAAAAAGAGGTGACTATGTATGCCTAAGGCTGTACCCCCTGATGAGCAACTTCAGAGGGTGCACATAGCCAAGGAAAATAGATTTTAGTAAAATAGCCCTGCCAAGTTATTGAGAAAAATAAGCAAAACACAACAGTCCTTTTGGGGTGAGGGAGGGGGGATTAACACTGGAGTTACTACAGTATATTATCTAAAATGTCATATTTTTAAAAAATTACCAGTTATGCAAAGAAACAGGAAAGTGTGACCATACACATGGAAAAAAAAAATCAGGCAACAGAAATTGCCTATGAGAGAGGCCAAATATTAGATTTAGCAGGCAAAAATCAAATCAACTATTTGAAGAAAAGTATGATCACACTGTCTAATCAAATGGAGAATATCAATAAGGAAATAGAAATCATAAAAAAAAAACCAAACACTTCTACCAAACATTTAAATAATTAATACCATTCCTCACACTCTTCCAAAAAACAGAAGAGGGGGGAACACTTCCATACTCATTTTATGAGGCCAGCTTTACCCTCATATACAAAAACTAGGCAAGGACACTGCAGGAAAAGGAAATTACAGGCAAATATTCATGATGAACATAGATGAAAAATCCTCAACAAAAATTAGAAAACTGAATTCAACAATGCATTAAAAGGATCATACACCATGATCCAGTGGGATTTATTCCAGGGGTGCAAGGATGGTTCAACATCCTCAAGTAAATCAATGTGATACACCACATTAATAAAATGGAGGATAGGGACTTCCCTGGCAGTCCAGCGGTTGAGACTTTGCCTTCCAATGCAGGGGGTGTGGGTTTGATCCCTGGTCAAGGAGCTACGATCCCACATGTCTCATGGCCAAAAACCAAAACATAAAGCAAAAGCAATATTGTAACAAATTGAATAAAGAGTTTAAAAATGGTCCACATCAGAACAAATCTTTAAAAATAAATAAAATGAAGGATAAAAATCATATGATCATCTCAACAGATGCAGAAAAAGCATTTGGCAAAATTCAAAATCCAATTCATGATAAAAACTCTCAACAGGGATTTCCATGGTGGCACAGTGGTTAAGAATCCACCTGCCAGTGCAGGGGACACGGGTTCAAGCCCTGGTCCGGAAAGGTCCCACATGCTGCAGAGCAACTAAGCCTGTGTGCCACAACTACTGAGCCTGCGCTCTAGAGCCCGTGAGCCACAACTACTGAAGCCCACGCGCCTAAAGCCTGTGCTCCACAACAAAAGAAGCCACTGCAATGAGAAGCCTGCACACCGCAACGAAGAGTAGCCCCCACTCGCCGCAGCTAGAGAAAGCCCATGCGCAGCAACGAAGACCCAATGCAGCCAAAAATAAATAAATTAATTAATTAAAAAAAAAACTCTCAACAAAGTGGGTATAGAGGGACCATTACTCGGTGTAATAAAGAACATATATGACAAGTCCACAGCTAACATCAAATTGAATGGTGAAAAGCTTTCAGGAACAAGAAGATACCTACTCTTGGCACTTTTATTTGACATAGTGCTAGAAGTCCTAGCCAGAGCAACTTGTCAAGAAAAGGAAATAAAAAGCAATCCGTATCAGAAAGGAAGAAGTAAAACTGTCACTATTTGCAAATGACATGATATTATATAGAGAAAACCCTAAAGATTCCACTAAAAAAACCTGTTAGAACTAGTAAATTCAGTAAAGTTGCAGGATACAAAATCAAGATACAAAAATCTTCTATACACTGACAACAAACTATCAGAAAGAGAAAGTAAGAAAATAATCCCATTTAAAATTGCATCAGGGCTTCCCTGGTGGCACAGTTGTTGAGAATCTGCCTGCCAATGCAGGGGATACAGGTTTGAGCCCTGGTCTGGGAAGATCCCACATGCCGCAGAGCAACTAGGCCCCTGAGCCACAACTACTGAGCCTGCGCGTCTGGAGCCTGGGCTCCGCAGCAAGAGAGGCTGCGATAGTGAGAGTCCCGCACACCGCAATGAAGAGTGGCCCCCGCTTGCCACAACTAGAGAAAGCCCTCGCACAGAAACAAAGACCCAACACAGCCAAATATAAATAAATTAATTAATTAATTTTAAAAACTAAAATAAAATTGCAGCAAAAAGAATAAAATATATAGGCATAAATTTAACCAAGGAGGTGAAAGACCTGTACACCAAAAACATACTACACAAAGCAATCTACAGATTCAATGCAATCCCAATTTAAATTCCAATGGCATTTTTCACAGAAATAGAACAATCCTTAAAATTGTGTGGAACCACAAAAGACCCCAAATAGCCAAAGCAATCATGAGAAAGAAGAACAACACTGGAGGCATCATGCTCTCTGATTTGAAACTATATTACAAATCTATAGTAATCAAAACAGTATGGTTAGCATAAAAACAGACACATAGAACAAGGGAACAGAATTGAGAGCCCAGAAATAAGCCCACACATATATGGTCAATCAACTTACAACAAAGAAGTCAAGAATGTACAATGGGTAAGGGACAGTCACTTCAATAAATGGTGTTGGGAAACTGACCAGCTACATGCAAACGAATGAAACTGGACCAGTATCTTATACCATATACAAAAATTACCATACACAAAAATTAACTCAAAATAGATTAAGGATCTGAATGTAAGACCTGAGACCATAGAATTCCTAGAAGAAAGCATAAGCAGTCAGCTCCTTGACATCAGTCTTGGTGATGATTTTTTTAATCTGACACCAAAAGCAAAGGCAATAAAAGCAAAAATAAACAAGTGGGACTACCTCAAACTAAAGAGCTTCTGCACAGGAAAGGAAACCTTCAACAAAATGAAAAGGCAGGCTGCTGAATGGGAGAAAATATTTGCAAGTCATATATCTGATAAGGTGTTAATATCCAAAATGTATAAAGAATTCATACAACTCAATAGCAAAAAACAAACAAAAGCTCCAAACAATCTGATTAAAAAATGGACAGAAGACCTAAGTAGACGTTTTTCCAAAGATGGCCATACAGGTGGCCAACAGGTACATGAAAAGGTGCTCAACATCCAACATCACTAATCATCAGGGAAATGCAAATCAAAACTAAAATAAAATATCACCTCACACCTGTTAGAATGGCTATCATCAAAAAGACAAGAAATAACAGGTACTGGGGGAATCCTTATACACTGTTGGTGGGAACGTAAATTGGTGCAGCCACTATGGAAAACAGTATGAAAGTTCCTCAAAAAACTGAAACTAGAACTACCATATGACCCAGCAATTCCACTTTTAGTATTTATCGAAAGAAACTGAAAACACTAACTCAAAAAGATACATGCACCCTCATGTTCATTGCAACATTATTTATAATAGCCAAGATATGGAAACATCTAAGTTCCCACTGATGGATGAATGGATAAAGAACATGTGATGTAAATATTATTCAGTCATAAAAAAATAATGAAATCTTGCTATTTGTGACAACACGGATGGAGTCTGAGGGCATTAAGCTAAATGAAGTAAGTCAAACAGAGAAAGACAAATGTTTTATGATCTCACTTATATGTGGAATCTAAACAAAACACACACACACAAACAAGCTCAAAGAAACAGAGAACAGATGGGTGGTTGCCAGAAATGGCAATGGGGGCCGGACAGAATAGGTAATGGGGGTTGAAAGGCATAGACCCAGGTACCAAATAAATAAGTCACAGGAGGCAATGTGCTGTGTGGGGACTGTAGTTGATAATACTGCATTAGAGATTGGAAAATCGCTAAGAGAGTAAAGCTCAAATTCTCATCACAGAAAAATTTTTTTTAGCTGTTTATGTTGACAGATACTAACTAGACTTACTGTGGTGATCATCTCACAGTATATACAAATATCAAACCGTTATGTTGTATACCTGAAACTAATGTCATATGTCACTTATACCTCAATAAAAACAAAAGTATAACTATCCAAACATGACAGAAATTTACTTATCATTCATTTAAGTCCAAAATTGGGGTTGTTAAAGGAAAAAGAAGAAAAACTGAGAAGCTTCGAGGTAATGAAAAATAAACCAATCAAAAGGGAGACCAGAGGGACTTCCCCAGCGGTCCAATGGTTAGGACTCTGCGCTTCCACTGCCAAGGGCCCAGGTTCGATCCCTGGTTGGGGAACTAAGATCCCACACACTGTGCGGTACGGCCAAAAAAAAAGAAAAGGCCTTCCAACTGCAGTTTGTACAACGAACAGCCCTGTCACGACTCCTTGACTTCCTGAGGCCCAGCTGTTCCATGTTTCCTTGGTTCTGAGGCACACGTAACCTTACCCAAAAAATCTTCCTAACCACATGAGGCCTACCCAAATACCTACAGAAATACAACATAATAGCTTATTCAGTCTCCGCCCAAGAAACCATTACCCTGTGTAAAAACATTGCCTGTCAACAGTTTACTTTGATGCAGAGCAAAGAATGGGACACTGGTTTGATTCTTCACAAATCTTAGCTTGGCCACCAAGCAATATTACCTTCCAACTCCACCATCCTGAGAAATTTCTTACTTTCCCACCATGTCAAACCTTTGGAATTAATACTGCAAATCAACAAACGAATTTTTAGAATTAGACATATAGAACGATGAGATATAATTGAGAAGCCAGTACTTCACCTTTTTGGTCAAATGAATTCTGACAGGGTGCCAAGATAATTCAATGGAGAAAGAATCGTCTTTCAACATATGGTGCTAGGACAACTGGACTGCCACCGGCAAGAGAATGAAAGTAGACTCCTTCCTCACCCCATATACAGAAATTAACTTTAAGGATCATAAACCTAATTGTAAGAGTTAAAGCCATAAGACTCAAAAGAAAACAAACCTGCAAATACCTTCATGACCTTGGATTAGGCAATAATTTTTAGGTACGACACCAAAAGCACAAGTAACAAAAGAAAAACATAAATTGGACTTCATCAAAATTAAGACTTTTTATGCTTTAACAGACACCATCAAGAAAACGTAAGGACAACCCACCCAATGGGAGAAATATTTGCAAATCCTGTATCTGAAGGACTTGTATCCAGACTGTATAAAAAATTCTTATAACTCAATAGTTTAAAAAACATGAATAACCCAAGTTAAAAATGGGCAGCTCTTTCCCAGCTGGAACCATGGAGGGTGCAGAAGAGAAGAAAAAGAAGGTTCCTGCTGTGCCAGAAACCCTTAAGAAGAAGCAAAAGAATTTTGCAGAGCTTAGGATCAAGCGCCTGGGAAAGAAGTTTGCCCAAAAGATGCTTCGAAAGGCAAGGAGGGAGCTTATCTATGAAGAAGCTAATCACTATTACAAGGAATACAGGCGGATGTACAGAACAGAAATTCGAATGGCTAGGATGGCAAGAAAAGTCGGCAACTTCTATGTACCTGCAGAACCCAAGTTGGCATTTGTCATCAGGATCAGAGGTGTCAATGGTGTGAGCCCAAAGGTTCGAAAAGTGTTGCAGCTTCTTAGCCTCCATCAGATCTTCAGTGGCACCTTTGTGAAGCTCAATGGCATCTTTATGAATTCTCAGAATGTTAATGAACATGCTGAGAATTGTGGAGCCGTACATCGCGGGGGGGGGGGGCACCCAAACCTGAAGTCAGTAAGTGAGCTGACCTACAAGCGTGGTTATGGCAAACTCAACAGAAGCGAAGTGCCCTGACAGGTGACGCCTTGGTGGCTCCATCTCTCGGCAAGTATGGTACCATCTGCAGGAAGGATCTGATTCATGAGATCTATACCATTGGAAAACATTTCAAAGAAGCAGACAACTTGCTGTGGTCCTTTAAATTGTCTCCTCCACGAAGCAGAATGAAGAAAAAGACCGCCCATTTGGTAGAAGGTGGAGATGCTGGCAACAGGGAAGACCAGATCAACAGGCTTATTAGAAGGATGAACTAAAGTATCTGCCAGGATTATTTTTGTAATCTGGTCAGTTAATAAACAGTGACTGCTTTCAAATTGGAAAATAAAAATAAATTAAAATGGGCAAAGGATCTGAATAGACCTTTCTCCAAAAAATGGCTAATAACCTCATGAAAACGTGCTCAGTGTCATTATCCGTCAGGGAAACGCCAGTCAAACCGCAGTGAGATGGCACTTCACATCCTGTCAAAAAGTAGATAATCACAGGGGCTTCCCCGGTGGCGCAGTGGTTGAGAGTCCGCCTGCCGACGCAGGGGACGCCGGTTCGTGCCCCGGTCCGGGAGGATCCCACATGCTGCGGAGTGGCTGGGCCCCTGAGCCATGGCCGCTGAGCCTGCGCGTCCGGAGCCTGTGCTCCGCAATGGGAGAGGCCACACGGTGAGAGGCCCGTGTACCGCAAAAAAAAAAAAAAAAAAAGTAGATAATCACAACTGTAGTGGAGAAAATGGAACCCACATACATTGCAGGTGGCAATGTAGAATGTTGCGTCTGCTGTGGGAAACACTCTGGCAGTTCTTCAAAAGGTTAAATGTAGACTTACCATAGGATGCAGCAATTCTAATCCTAAGAATATACCTGAGAGAAATAAAAACATACGTCCACACAAAAACCCGTACACAGATGTTTATGGCAGCATTATTCATAATAGCCAAAAAATGGAAACAACCCAAATGTCCATCAGCTGATGAATGGATAAATAAAATGTGGTATATCCACGTCATGTAATATTATTTGACAATGAAAAGGAATGAACTTTTCCTATATAGCACTGATACATACTGTAAACTGGAGGAACCTTGAGAACATTATGTTAAGTGAAAAGAGCCAGTCACAAAAGGCCACATATTGTATAATTTCACTTACATGAAATATCCAGAATGGGCAAATCTAGAAAGATAGGAAAGAGACTAGTGATTGACCGGGGAATTTCCTGGCGGTCCAGTGGTCAGGACTCTGCGCTTTCACTGCCAGGGCCCGGGTTTCATCCCTGGTTGGGGAACTAAGATCCCGCAAACCACGCGGCGTGGCCAAACAACAACAACAAAAATGATTAGTGATTGACCAGGGGTGGGAGGTGGGGGGAAAATGGAAAGTGACTACTAGTGGGTGTGAAATTTCCTTTTGGGGTTGATGAAAATGAAAAATTGATTGTGATGATGGTTGCACAACCCTGTGAATACACTAAAGCCCATTGAATTGTATACTTTAAATGAGTGAATGATATTTCTATAAAGCTGTTAAAAAAGAAAATAAAAGTATACCGCGTGAGAATGTTTAAACAGTGGAAAGATACTACTTAATTTTTAAACGGTATCCCGCTTTACTCAAATGTGAAGGATGAGTGTTTTGCCAGGATTTCCGTTTTTTGATGTTGAAGTTGCCTTTACTAGGATGGAGTCAGATCCTCTTTGTGTTCATCTGAGAGCACTCAGGGCTTGGTCCCAAGTTCTCTGCTTTGTTACTTTAGTGTGATTCTTTTTTTTTAACATCTTTATTGCAGTATAATTGCTTTACAATGGTGTGTTAGTTTCTGTTTTATAACAAAGTGAATCAGTTATACATATACATATGTTCCCATATCTCGTCCCTCTTGCGTCTCCCTCCCTCCCACCCTCCCTATCCCACCCCTCTAGGTGGTCACAAAGCACCGAGCTGATCTCCCTGTGCTATGCGGCTGCTTCCCACTAGCTATCTATTTTACGTTTGGTAGTGTATATATGTCCATGCCACTCTCTCGCTTTGTCACAGCTTACCCTTCCCCCTCCCCATATCCTCAAGTCCTTTCTCTAGTAGGTCTGTGTCTTTATTCCTGTCTTACCCCTAGGTTCTTCATGACCTTTTTTTTTTTTCCTTAGGAGAACAGTATGGAGGTTCCTTAAAAAACTAAAAATAGAACTACCATACGACCCAGCAATCCCATTACTGGGCATATACCCTGAGAAAACCATAATTCAAAAAGATTCATGTACCAAAATGTTCATTGCAGCTCTATTTACAATAGCCAGGACATGGAAGCAACCTAAGTGTCCATCATCGGATGAATGGATAAAGAAGATGTGGCACATATATACAATGGAATATTACTCAACCATAAAAAGAAACAAAATTGAGATATTTGTAGTGAGGTGGATGGACCTAGAGTCTGTCATACAGAGTGAAGTAAGTCAGAAAGACAAAAACAAATACCGTACGCTAACACATATATATGGAATCTAGTGCGATTCTTCTAATCCTTTGTTTCCCATTAATTCCTGAGTCTACTGCTATGACTTAACCTCATACACTGGGTTGGATGTTTTTAAGTCTAGAGTCCTAGTCACTGTGAGATGAAACCAGGGCTTTAAGGAAGATTTTGGGATTCTTAGAATGACAAGAGTTCAAATAAGGACAATGGAATCAAAGCAGAATAACAAGTAGCCAGCAAGTCCTGCTCTACTAGGTGAAGTACTCCTAAGAAGGGGGCAATTTAAATACCAGCTGGATTTCAGAGTTGTCCACTTCAAACTGAGATTTCCAGAGCTCCTGAAGCATGAGGACTTCCCTTAAAGTTAGGTAGAAATAGAATGTGAAAGTTTAAGATCAAGACCTTTTAGGATCTAGATTTTTATTTGAGTTCTGCCTTGTTAATTGCACAAAACTTCAACATAATCAAATATATCGAGTTTGAATGATATTCTAGTTACTAAAATGGAATTTTTAGTTACTAAAGAGTAAAACTGTCCTGCAATTTTGAGGTAGCAAAGTCTGTAACACCTGATACATCTGTTGATGTCTTTGTCAACACCTTCTCATACCCAGATTTCCAGGTAGATCAACAATTTCTGGATTACAGAAATTTACATAATTGAAAAGAAAAGAAAAAGTAGAGGGGAGAAATCAAAAGCATCCAGCTGAGATAAAAGATAAATAGGGAATGGAAAACAAAGGAAATAAAGAATAAAGAGACAAGTTTAGGGAAAAAATAGCAAAAGAATAGCAAAGGATAAGCAGTGGAGTAGAAACTGAGAGAATCAGATTCTAGGACCAGCTCTGCTATTAGTAAATTGTGTTGTCTTGGGCAAATCACTCTCCTTCCCTTCTTCCAGCTTTACTGGCCCATATAATTAGATACTTGTCTTCCTTTGGGTCAAATGACTAAGCATGAGTTCTAAGCATAAAACAATGAGATTTGTTTTCCTTTACAGTTTATAAAACCAGTCTCCTTACTCTATAATTGGGCTATTTTATGAAAACACTCTGAAAAAAAAAAAAACTTAAAAAAAAGTAAATTTGCCAAGTCACTGACAGGTTCTATTCTCGTGATGGCTTCCTGAGCCCAGTCACTGAAATTTATCTTTCACTTTCAGGTTCCTGCATGACCTCATGCCGATTCAGCAACACATAGCAATGGTAAGAATTCCCTCCTACCAGTCTCCTGAACGAGAAGAGTTTTGATAACCAGTAACCTTAGAGACATAACTGTAATGTATAATCCAGGTCATTTCCCCTGGGCTCTTTCTGTGCCCTTCTGCAGCACTTCATCTTTAAAAAAAAAAAAAAAAGGCCCTTTAGGAACTTTTTTTTAAAAAAAAATTATTTATTTATTTATTTTTATTTTTGGCTGTGTCGGGTGTTTGTTGCTGTGCACGGGCTTTTCTCTGGTTGTGGCGAGCAGGGGCTACTCTTCCTTGCGGTGCGTGGGCTTCTCATTGGGTGGCTTCTCTTGTTGCAGAGCACAGGCTGTAGGCACGCGGGCTTCAGTAGTTGTGGCGGTCGGGCTCAGTAGTTGTGGCTCGCAGGCTCAGTAGCTGTGGCGCACAGGCTTAGTTGCTCCGCGGCATGTGGAATCTTCCCAGACCAGGGCTCGAACCTGTGTCCCTTGCATTGGCAGGTGGATTCTTAACCACTGCGCCACCGGGGAAGCCCCCCCTCTAGGAACTTTAAAGATTTCTTTATAATGTGGTTATGGCATTTGAAATCATCTCAAATGTAAATTGAACAGCAATACAGTATTACTTTGGGAAAATCTGAATCTTAGACTATTTTAACAGAAATGCAGTTAATTATTACTTTCATATATGCACAGAGACTTCAACGAGTTGTTGATGTCTGACTTTCTTTAATAAATGGATCATTTGTAATGAACCTGATTTTAAAGCAAATGAATAATCAAGTGCTTTAAAAAGTTGTTCTAGATTATATTTGAGGTAAATAACAAGTTAAGAGCACATAGTGGGACTTCCCTATGAAAAGAAGACTGTCTTTTGGGGTCAAAAGAAAACCATGAGAGTGTTTCACAGTGTAGTTTCCCAGTAGCGCTGGCAGGGTGGGGTGCATTTGGAGCGCTCAGTAAGTCCCAGTGTATACGCCTGCATCTCCTCGTACATGTGTACTCACCAGAAGGCAGTCTCTCCCTGCCGGGCCTTTCCCTAATGGATTTCCATTTCTATCCATCGGGGACTTAGATGCCGCCTAGCAATTAGTCCTAATCAGGCAGCAGGAGTTTCCTAAGGGGACTGCCAGCTAGCCTAATTGCTGGCAGCTGTGGGGCTGCTCAGCGCGCAGCTTCGGGGCACGGGCTGTTAACCCCCAGTGTCCCGGGCTCCACAAAGATGCTTGACCTAGCAAAATTCCTGCTGTGTGTGGCATGTGTTGGGACCAATGGCTTATCTTTATTTTGGAAAACTGTGCTGAGAAGCTTGGAGTACTTTATCTCCAAAGATACTTTAGGATAAGGAGTGAACTATACAACCCTGCTCTATAGCAGAAATTCATAGAGGAACTGAAACAGGATTAAAAAAAAAAAGCTCTATCATGGAAATTCTCAAAAATTCACGGAAGTGGAATAGTATAATAAGCCCATACATCCATCAAACAATTCTCTACATACTGCCATTCTTTTTAATCTATTCCCCACCTCTGTTTGTTTTGTTTTTTTTTTCTTTTTTACCGGAGTATTTTAAAGCAACTCTCAGACTTCATTTCACTTATAAGTGCTTTAGTGTATGATTCTAATATAAATATATATATTTAAGTGTAACCACAAAACTATTACTACCCTCAACAAAATAGCTAATAATTCCTTAATATCACCCAGTACCTAGGCAGGCTCCTATTTCCACAGCGCGTCAAAACTGCGTTTGGGTTTGTGTGAATCAAGGATCTAGTCGAGGTAGTTGTGACTGAGGCGACCATTTGCTGGAGAGAGTTTCATGCTCTACGTTCGGCAGATTGTACCCTCAAGGTGTTCTTTTATGTGTTCCCCATATTTTCTGTAAATCCACAGGAAAATCTAGAAGCTTCATGAGAATTAGGTTTGGGGTTTTTCCCAAGAATATTTTATAAGTGGTGCTATGAACTTTCTTTTGCTTCTTACTCAGGAGGCACAAATGTCTAACTGTCCAGTTTCAGTGATGTTAAAATTGATCAGTGAGTTCAAATGTTGTCAATCTGATGCATCCGTTACAAAGTTCCCCCATTAACTTTACCTGATAGTTTTAGCAGACATTTATAATCATTGCCTAGAATGATTGTTTCATAAGGGGTTACTAAGTGGTAGCATTCTAATGTTTTCATTCCTTTGGCATGTATTAGCCATGATCCTTGTAGAAAAGAATTTCCCCCTCGTGTTTGTAAAGGCAAGATAAATACTTGATTCCCTTCCTTTTTTTTTTTTTTTTTTTAAATATTTATTTATTCGGCTGTGCCGGGTCTTAGTCGCAGAATGCGGGATCTCCATTGTCGTGAGTGGGATCTTTAGTTGTGGCATGCGGGCTCTTAGTTGCAGCACTCGGGATCTAGTTCCCTGATCAGGAATCGAACCGAGGCTCCCTGCATTGGGAGCGCAGAGTCTTAACTGCTGGACCACCAGGGAAGTCCCTGACTCCTTTCCTTTATATCACATTGATTCCCGAAGCCACCTCATAATGTAACTATGAAAAAAAAATTTTGAGTATTATTATGAACTCATGGATTTTTATATGTATGATGTGTTTCAATCCAATGTAGTCCTAGCTTTTTTAATGTTAAAATTATCCCAGATTTAATCAGTGGTGCTTTTCAAATTTATTCTGTAACCTTTTGACTTGTCTTTATTAGTCTTTGAAATTTTTCTGCCCTATGCCTGGAATAACAGTTTTCCAAGGAGCCCTGGTTTCTCTTAGTAAACTGGGCATGATGGGTGTTCCTTGCTAATGGATTCTCGTTGCTTGTAGTCCAACGCACTATGTTTAAAACAACAGAATGAACCTGTATTAAATTCAGGTTTGTATTAGTCTCCTGCAGATGTTTATACATCTGTACTCATCTTAAACTTCCTCCTTCCTGTCCCCAAGGAACACGTGTCTAAAATAAGCTTTTGGTATCTCTAGTTCCAGGACAAACTGTCAATCCCCTCCTCACTCGGCTCCTTCTTCATCTAACCCCCCTATCAGTGAATCAGAGATGGCCACCATTGCTTCCCTGTCCCCTATCTTCTCTCCCAAACTAGACTGAAAGCTTTCTGAAAGCAAGAATGTTTCCTACTCATTTTGGAAGCTTCCATAATGCTGAGCACAGAGTAGGTTTTCAGTAAACTTTTGCACTGAGCTGTGAATTGTCACAGGTCCCAATCTGTGCCGCTAATTCCGTGGCAACATTCTTTTCTCTGCTCTACATCAGTCTCTCATCCAGGGACCTTTTTTTTTTTTCCTCCAACACGAAAGAAGCATCATTCCACAGCCATTTTATAAAGATGGAATAAAATAAAACTCTGTAATTGATTCTGTTCCAAAGAAGCCATGCATTAAGGAAGAAAAACCGTGCCTTGAGGAGCTGTCGGCTTCATTACCTGCTCCGCAGCAAGCCACTTGGGAGGGCCGTCAGACTTTGCGGAAAGGCGCCAGTTAATGACCTCCACCCGCCCTGAAGCACACTCCAGCCCCACACCTCCACGGTGCTGACAGAAGCCACTGGGGGAAATCTTTGCTCAGTTCCTTGATATTTCAGAAACGGCATACCATTAACGATTTCTCATGTTTTCTAACTCCATATTTAAGGAAGATTATTTCATAGAGCCAAATAAGATGACCCCAAGATAAACCATCTGTATACTCAGATAGTCACTGGACACTAACTATGGATGTGCTGTGTGGGTCTTAGCAGTGGGGTGACCTCAGGAGGAGCAGGTAAAAATAGTACCCACTCCTCCACCCCAGAGAGGCTTGGACCCCCTAGATAGGAGCTCCAGAATTAACCCCCATTGCTATTTCTTCATTGAGTTTCTAATCACATGCTTCATCCATTGTACTGTGAATTTTTTTTCTAGCTTAATTAGTAGGTGGAGTCTTTATGTAATGTGGATATTGTATGCTAAGGACAGACAACCCAATTAGCTTAAGAAAAGAGGGAATTCATGGAGTCTCACAGTTGGGAGTCCAGGAGTAGCTCTAAACTGTGGCACAAGTGCATCCAGGGACCCAAGCAATTGCGTCGAAACTTGTCTGCATTTACCTTTCACTTCTTATTTCTGTTTGTCTTGGTTTGCTCCTTCTGGAGTTAGGTTTTCCTTGTGTAGCCAAAAACATTGATGGCAACAGGAAACTTCAAAACCCACAGCTGAGGTATGTTTTTCTGTAGCTCCAAAGCTTAAAAGACTCTAATTAGCCGACTTGATTCAAATGTCTGAGGAATGATGGGACCAAAGAATGGGGGTCCTGAACAACTCAACCTATTACATATATCAACCCTTTCAGTATATATGTGACCTTTCTAAGCCTCAGTTTTCCCACCTGTAAAATGGAATCATCATAATCATAATCATACCCATCGATTGTAATTAGATAATTCATGTAAAATGCTTAGCATACTTCCTGGCATATAACAACCCCTGTATTAATGTTGGCTCTTATTATTTTTTTAATCATTATATGCTTTTCCTAGATGGTCATCTTTTATTTATTTATTTATTTTAAAGTATTTATTTATGTGGCTGCATTGGGTCTTCGTTGCAGTGCACGGGCGGGCTCTAGAGCACGCAGGCTTAGTTGCCCCGCGACATGTGGGATCTTAGTTCCCCGACCAGGGATCGAACCCGCGTGCACTGCGTTGGAAGGCAGAGTCTTAACCACTGGACCACCGGGGAAGCCCCTAGATAGTCATCTTTTAATGTTATTTATGGTATCTCCCACTGAACGGAAGCTTAAATTCTTTTCTGTCCAAATCTAAAAATATTTTCTTTATGGTTTGTGGGTGGTGTCATGCAGGAGCTAGCCTTCCCTGTACCCCCATATTACAAAAATATCCTCCTGAACTTTCTTCTGGTATTTTTGTAATTTTCTTTTTAATGTTTAAATCTTTACTTCATGAACCTAATATAATGTTATATGTCACTTATACCTCAATTTTTTAAAAAGAGGAGGGAGGGACTTCCCTAGTGGTCCAGTGGCTAAGACTCTGAGCTCCCAATGCAGGGGGTCTGGGTTCAATCCCTGGTCAGGGAACTAGATGCCCCATGCCACAGCTAAGAGTTTGCATGCCGCTACTAAAGAGATTCTGCATGCCGCAACTAAAGATCCCGTGTGCCACGGCTAAGACCCGGCGCAGCCAAATAAGTAAATAAATATAAATTTAAAAAAATAAAAAGAGGAGGGAAAAAAATTCTTCTTTCACCACTAATTTGAAATTTCATCTTTATCTGGTGCTAAGTTCCTACTATGAACTGACTTGTTTCTAATTTATTCTGCTTGATTCTTTATTTCTTTCTACGCCAGTTTTAATTGTCGTAGTTTTATGGTAAATTATTATACTTAGGAGGGCAAGTCTCCCCTGCCATCATTCTTCTTTTTGAAAATGTATTTGGCTGTTCTCCCACTCTCTGCTGTTCCAAATAAACTTTAGAATCAGCTTATAAAGGCACAATTAAAAATTCATTTGGATTTTATTTAAAATTGCATCGAATTTATGGAACTATTTGGAAAGAATTAGTATCTTTATAATAACGAGTCTTACTATCTAGACATCAAAATAAATCTCCATTTTTTCAGGTATTCTTCATGTTCTTGAGTAAGTTTAAGAGCGTTCCTTTACAGGAACATAAGTAACCTATTTACTGTTATGCTTATTCCTAAATACTTTGTGTTTTGTGTTTTTTGTGGGTTTTGTTTTTGTTTTGTTTTTGCTACTGAATAGAATTCTTTTCCATTAAATTTTCTAATTTATGTTATTATTGTCATGGCTATTAATGTTTGTGTTTCACTTATAATTGGTTATCCTACTGTGCTCTTTTTATCTGAAAGTCTTAGTTTTCAGTGGATTTTCGTAGGTTTTGTAAGTGGCCAATCATGTCGTCTGTCAATAATGATAAGGAGGTCACTCCCTTCTGTAAATTTCCTCCCCTCTCCTTGTTTTACCACATTGGTTGTGTCCTGCAGTGAAACAGTGGCAGTAGTTATGATACAGCATTTCTGTCTTGTTCCTGGCCCCATCTTTTCACCTTTAAGTACGGCATTTGTGTTTACTTCTTTATCAAAGTGAAGAAACTTTTTCTATTTCTAGGTTACTAAGTGTTTTTCAGGACTGGTTGTTGCAGCTATTGAAATACTTCTGTTTTTCTGCTTTTCTTTAATAATACAGTGAATTACATTGGTAGTAGATTTCACAGTTTTATGTCTCCCTGAATACTAATCTTTTTTATTTTTATTTTTCATTGAAGTAAAATTGACATACAATGTTGTATAGTGATTCAACATTTATATACATTACAAAGTGATCACCACGATAAGCTGGTTACTATCTGTCACCATTTAAAGTTGCTACAGTATTACTGACAACGTCCTTTCCTATTCTGTATGTTGCAGCCCCTATTTTGCCCATCCCTCCACTCCACTCCTCTCTGGCATCCACTAGTTTGTTCTCGGTATCTGTGATTCTGTTTCTGTTCTGTTTTGTTCATTTGTTTTATTTTATCTTTTTAGATTCCACATGTAAGTGAAATCATATGATACTTACTAATCTTTTAATTGATTGCTGGATTTGATTTCCTAATATTTTATTTGGCACTTTTGCATCTATGTTTATATTTTTCCTTTTTGTATCTTTGGCCAAATTCTTTTTAAATTAATTAATTTATTTATTTTTTACTTTATTGGGTCTTTGTTGCTGTGTGCGGGCTTTCTCTAGTTGCGGCGAGCGGGGGCCACTCTTCGTTGTGGTGCGTGAGCTTCTCGTTGCAGTAGCTTCTCTTGTTGCTGAGCATGGGCTCTAGGCATGCGGGCTTCAGTAGATGTGGCTCATAGGCTCTAGAGCACAGGCTCAGTAGCTGTGGCGCACGGGCTTAGTTGCTCCACAGCACGTGGGATCTTCCCAGACCAGGGCTCGAACCCATGTCCCCTGCATTGGCAGGCGGATTCTTAACCACTGTGCCACCAGGGAAGTCCATGGCCAAATTTTTGATCAAGGTTATGCTAGCCTTGTAGAATGAATTAAAATTCTTTCTGTTTGTTTTTTGTTTTTTTGGCTACTATCTGGAACAGTTGAATAACAAAAAAAAATTATACTATCTATAAATAACTCTTTGGAAGATTTGATACAGTTTACCCATTATAACATGAAAATGACTTGGAGTATTTTGGGGAGATAAATCTGTGACCACATTTTCCTTTTTTTTTTATACTTATTAGTTTATTCATGTTTTCCTAAAAATTTTGAAACAAGCATATCTATATTTTCAAATTTATTGATACAAAGTTGCAATAGATTTCTTTTCCTTATTTACTTGATCTTTTTTTTAAAAAATATTTAATGTCTCTACTTGTCATTGCCTTGTCAAATTTTAATATTTCTAGCAGTTTTTGCTTTATGATTTTAAAGCTATGTTGCTCAGTTCATAAAGAATCACTATAGTTGTATCTTCTTAATGAATATCTTTTATTAATATATCTATTTTTAGCCCCATTAATGCTTTTGCAAGTCCTGCTTCCTTTGTTTTACCTTGTCTCTCCATCTCTGTATTTTCAGCCCTCTTGTGGAATTTTATTTTGGATGTGCTTCTTATAAAAAGCATGTCACTTTTAAAAATGCAATCTAGGATTTTTTGTATCTTAATAGAATTTAGTCTATTTAATTTTTTACTTAGCCTATTTAAATTTTTAATGATCCTTGATATGACTGGTCTGATTTTTAATATCTTCATGTTTTCTATTTCAGTATATGTCCTGTAAAATTAAAAAATTTTTAATGATCCTTGACGTGGCTGACCTAATTTTTAATATCTTCATGTTTTCTATTTATCTTGCTTTTTATAGTTTTGCATTTTTCCCCCCGCCTTTTGCTGCATTGATCTAATTTTCTTCATTCCCTTGCCCCCTCAGTTTAGTAATTCTACTTCATTTTGTTATTCTACTGGCTATATTGGTTTAGCTTGTATTTGTAGTGAAAGAGAAAAACACTGTATACCAATAAGGACTTAAATTCTCTTAAGCAAAATGATGACTACAATGGCAGTAGCATTAACAAAACTATCTAAATCTTCTAAATCCACGTCACTTGTCTGACATCATCTAAAACAAAGTTCCTAATTTTAAGGTTCTCCAAATTGACTTCCTCCTTTTGATTCTCTTGCTGCCCACTTATTTGAACTCTGCTGCCTTTCTTAATGCCTCTTCCCGCACATTGCCCGTGACGTTCTATATTTGGCTGCTGTTCTTAGAAATGGAATTCTCTTGTCATCTGTCTTATCACTTAGCTTCCTCCATTGCTGACACAGTCTCTATTCACTCAAACTTAAAAGTGGAAAGCATAAATAGTTTCAAAAATTCATTCATTTGGGACTACCCTGGTGGTGCAGTGGTTAAGAATCCGCCTGCCAATGCAGGGGACACAGGTTCGACCCCTAGCCTGGGAAGATCCCACAAGCTGTGGAGCAACTAAGCCTGTGTGCCACAACTACTGAGCCTGCGCTCTAGAGCCCTCAAGCCACAACTACTGAGCCCATGTGCCGCAACAACCGAGCCCATGCACCACAACTACTGAGCCCACGTGCTGCAGCTACTGAGGCCCGCATGCCTAGAGCCCGTGCTCCACAACAAGAGAAGCCACCACGAGAAGCCTGCGCACCTCAGTGAAGAGTAACTCCTGCTCACCACAACTAGAGAAAGCCAGCCCGCGGCAACGAAGACCCAACACAGCCAAAAACAATAGAGTAAATAGAAATTAAAAAAAAAAAATGTGGGGGCTTCCCTGGTGGCGCAGTGGTTGAGAGTCCACCTGCCAATGCAGGGGACATGGGTTCGTGCCCCGGTCCGGGAGGATCGTGCATGCCGCGGAGTGGCTGGGCCCGTGAGCCATGGCCGCTGGGCCTGCGCGTCCAGAGCCTGTGCTCCGCAACGGGAGAGGCCACAATGGTGAGAGGCCCGCGTACAGCAAAAAAAAATAAAAAAATTTGGACTTCCTCGGTGGCGCAGTGGTTAAGGATCCGCCTGCCAATGCAGGGGACATAGGTTCAATTTCTAGTCCAGGAAGATCCCACATGCCATGGAGCAACTAAGCTTGTGCTCCACAAGTACTGAGCCTGAGCTCTAGAGCCCACGAGCCACAACTACTGAGCCCACGTGCCACAACTACTGAAGCCTACGTGCCTAGAGCACGTGCTCCGCAACAAGAGAAGCCACCGCAATGAGAAGCCCGCAAACCGCAACGAAGAGCAGCCCCCGCTCGCTGCAACTAGAGAAAGCCTGCACACAGGAACGAAGACCCAACGCAGCCAAAAATAAAATTCATTCATTCAACTAATACTGAATTTAAGTACAACAGTAAACAGATGAAGGTGGGGTGGGCAGTAAACAGATAATAGCAAATACATAAACAAATAGGTATATAATACAAGGTCAGATGGTGACAAGTGCTATGAGGAACAGTAAAGAAGAGAGAGATGATAGGTGATGATGAAATTGCTGTTTTAGGTAAGGTGGTTAGGGAAGGCATCTCTGAGGAGATGACATTTCAGCAGAACAGACATTCTGGAAGAGGCAAAACTCTGGTGACCATAAAAAGATCAGTACTTGCCAGGGATTTGGGAAGAGAGAGGGAAGGATGAATACACAGAACAACGGGGATTTTTAGGGCAGTGAAACTATTCTGTATGATACTGCAATGGTGGATACGTGTCATTATACGTTTGTCCAAACTCATAGAATGCACATCACAAAGAGTGAACCTAATGTAAACTACGGACTGAACCTAATGTGAACTACGGACTTCAGTTAAAACTTAACTGTAGACTTTGGTTATATATTAATAATTATAAATCTTGGCTCATCAATTATAGCAAAAATAGAAAAAAGAAAAGGAAGCGGGAAGTATTATGCATCTTCTGTTAGGTTCAGAACCAGCAAAAGCAAGCTCACTCAGGGACTTCCCTGGTTTTCCAGTGGCTAAGACTCCACATTCCCAGTGCAGGGTGCCCAGGTTTAATCCCTGGTCAGGGAACTAGATCCCACATGCATGCCACAACTAAGAAGTCCTCATGCTGCCATGAAGATCCTACGTACCACAAGTAAGACCCAGCGCAGCCTAGATAAATAAATATTTTTTTAAAAAAGGAAAAAAAAGCAAGCTGACTCAGGTAAACGTGGAAAAGACTGGAGAACTGCCCCAACCAATGCTTAGAACTTCCCAAGAGCTGAGTAGAAAGAGGAGGTGCCATTACTCCAGTCTGACTTGGTGGTTTATCCTCTGGCCTCTTTTAAAGATCAGCTTCAGATCCTTCAAATCATTGCCTAAACAAGGCCACTTTTTTGTTGTTGTTTTTTGTTTCTAAAAGCAACCTCTTAGAAATCAAGATCTTCCACGCAGACCAACACCTTCATCTGTAATTCACATGTGCTGTCCCAGGCCTTGGAGTGGCACCTGAGACTCAGATATCCTGCTCTTTATGGAGAAAGTGATCACTCATGATAGGCAGGCCAGGCTCTTACTTGCCTTACTTTTTGGTAGTTTATCACAAATAAACATCCCCCAAATTCCTGCTGATGTCAAATCTGAAAACATTATAGATATAGTGGCTTTGGGGCTGTATTAGTTTTTCAAAGACTATAAATTACTTACAATTCCAGGGTCTAAATAAAATGGATTTGTTACATCACTGCATAAAAAATAAATTCATGATATTTATTCCTTTAGGTTTAACATATCAAGCCATACAAGCAGAGCACATTTTAAATGAATTGTAATTTATTATTCCCACTGTTTGAAAAACACATTCTTGCTACACATAGTCTTTGCTTGAGGTCTCTGTGCACGCACACACTATCAGGTCTTTACTTTGGGATTACCATAATGCTTCCGGGGATAAGGCTGTAGGCTCTTGCTGTGACTGAACCAGCTGGTTTCTAAAGGCCAGTGGGCGGGTTAGGCCGTGTGCAGTAGCACAAATTACCTTGATTAAGAGTCTTTATAAATTAATAGGAAAAACACTAAAACTCAATCGAAAAATGAGCCTAGTGTGTAAACAGACAATTCTCAGAAAGTACACAAATCACTTAAAAAATCATTAAAAATGATCAGCCTAACTGGCTATCCAGCAATGCAAGTCAAAATACTATGGAACATCATTTTTAGTCAATTAAAGATAATCATCAGTATTGGGGAGAGTGAAATTAAATTTTTAAGCACTATAGTAGAAGGGAAAGTCAGTACAAATGTGAACAGCAGTTTGGAAATCCATTTTTAGATTCTTAAAATCCATATCCTTTGATCTGGAAATTCCCCTTCTCAGACTATCTCCAAAAAATTTCTTTAATTATAGAAAATCATATATAAAAATGATCAAGTTATTATTTATAATAGCAAATATAATTTAAAAAACATTATTTAAAAATAAAATAAGTAAGTTAAAATATATTCATATAATCAGATATTATGCAACCATTTAAAGTGATGTTTTTTAGCTATTTTGCTTTTTTTTTTTTTTTTTGCCATACGCGGGCCTCTCACTTTTGTGGCCTCCCCCGTTGCGGAGCACAGGCTCCGGACGCGCAGGCTCAGCGGCCATGGCTCACGGGCCCAGCCGCTCCGCGGCATGTGGGATCTTCCCGGACCGGGGCACGAACCCGTGTTCCCTGCATCGGCAGGCGGACTCTCAACCACTGCGCCACCAGGGAAGCCCTAGCTATGTTGCTTTTGATGGTCCTCCAGGTTTCTGCCGTCTGCCTGACACCTAGGGTAGTCTTCTCTAAATGTACCATAATAAATGTAGCCTATTTCCTATTGGAGACATTTAGGTTATTTCCAAGTTTTTTTCCTTTTTAAAAAAGTTTTTTTTTATGTGGACCATTTGTTTTTAAGTCTTTATTGAATTTGTTAAAATATTGCTTCTGTTTGTTGTTGTTGTTTTTTCTGCCAGGAAGCATGTGGCATCTTAGCTTCCCAATCAGGGATCAAACCCACACCCCCTGCATTGGAAGGCAAAGTCTTAACCCCTGGACCACCAGGGAAGTCCCTTTTTTCCATTTTAGACAGCACTCAAGCAATAATTTATGTGAACGTTCAGATGCACACCACAGACCAAGAAACATCTTTAAAGATGTCTTCAAAAGCAGGTCTACTCTTGGGCTCCCATGCAGAGCTGCTGGGTCTCTGAGCCAGTCCCACAAGCTTGGCAAGAGCCCCAGCCTCCATCGCTCCTTCCAGACCCAGAAGAAATGTTCACAGTCACTCTTATGATCACAACTCCCAGGACCTCATGTTTGTATCAAAACGTCATGTTTATCTTCCCTAAAGTCTCCACAAGCAAATCTGGAAACTGCTCAGGGACACGTGTACTTGCTCCTGGGAGGAGAACTAAATCCCTCCGAGGTGTTTGCGGGCGACTGTGCCACAAGCGACAAGGAGGAAACACTGAGTTTTTGTCTAGGAAGGAATTGATGGATGCCCGAGCGTAGTTGAAGATGCAAAGGGAAATAGACAGGCAAATGAGGTTGCCTGAGGGGATCCCTGGGCAAGACACCATATTAATACCCTCGTACCCGTTTATGCGTTTTTCGGTTGGTTTGTTTCTTGTGCTATAGCCAAATGTTCTGCCCCGCCCTCGACCAGCGACGCTAACCTGAACTGGAGGCCCAGGGAAAGATGCAGCTTAAAGCTGTGAGGTGTTGTTTTGTTGTGCTTTGATTTGACAGAAGAACCAATGTTACAGCAGGAGCCTAAAGTGGCAGCTCCTTGGTTTAGGACTCGGGTTGCAAGTAAGAAAAACCAGCTCAACTAGGGACAGGCTGGGGTCTGAGTGTACTTACCAGTTTAGAGGCAATAAGGGGAATGAAGGGTTAGCCTGAAGAGAACTAGCTTCCTTTTGCATCTCTTTTGAGTCCATTACAGGCTCTCCCAGGCAGAGGAGAGGGGAGCCTCTTCTGGGAAAGGGTGCTCAGTGAGCTAGGGGTTCAGCAGACTCTGAGTCACCCACATTCCCCACATGGCCCTGTTCAAGTACAGGATGCTAGTCTCTCCTGATCGGAGTCCTGACACTCACGTGGTAACAGCACTTGGCCCGTTGTAGGTCATTAATGATAGGACAGGAGCAGAGGCTGCAGAGACCTGGCAGCTCCAGTTGCAGTTATTGGAGCTCACACTCAGAACTGTGAGACATTCCCTGGTTCTTTGAAAATGCCTTAAGCCAAAATTTAAGACTTTGAGTTTATAGTCTGTTTCTTTTTTGTCCCCAGTGTATTTAAAAGCACCCGTACAAGGCTGCAGGGTTTGGCCATCTCGTTACTGTAGATTGTTCCAAGGCTGTGGCCATTCATTCCCCCAAAGCCTTGCCTTCAATGGATGTGTCCTTCCAATCAACCACAAAGTGCTCATGGAAGTAACAGTTTTGCCACTGATGCTGTGAGTGCTGGAGCTCCACCCTGAACACTAAATGCCTTCTCCCTGTCCTCAGACCCACTCAGATCAGACAACAAACCTTGGGCCCCGTTTTCCCAAAACCCTGGTGCCTCCCACCACTCCTGGTACCGGTACTGTAAGGGTCAGGGTTTCAGTTACCAAAACCAAACGCAAAACGGAATCCGCCCCGGCTGATTCAAGCAGAAAAAAAACAGAAGCAGGAAAGGATTTACTACAAACATCAGGAGACTCACAGACTCATTGTGAGGCCGGAGGAACAGATCTGAAGCTGAGCTTCCAAAGCAGCTCTCAAAGCCACACCCACCCGCCAGCCAAGGCCTCTACTGAGAGTCAAACGTGGGAAACTCGACTCCCCTCCTAACAGGCAGGCGGAACCACTTCCAGCACAGATGCCACGTCCGCATCTGGGACTCACTGTCAGCACTGCGACTGTACCATCACCAGCATCAGCGAAGCAAATCCCCACACAGAGCCTATTTTATCTACCGGTCACAGTTAAGTCAAAGCCTAGCATAGGTGCCCCTGGAGGGTACAGCCTAGGAACTCTGTCCCTATCCTCAACACGGAGAATAGGAACTTGAGTTCCGACTCTGGGGAGGAGAGGCACGTTTCATAGGGTGGAAATTTATCCAACTGTAGGAAGACATTCGAAGACTGATGGGCAGGCCCACAAATACCACTAACCAGGACAGACCTGGCTCAATTCAGTAGCTCATGTCAGCAGCTCACATCAGCACTGCTGGGCTCCAG
This sequence comes from Lagenorhynchus albirostris, assembly GCF_949774975.1. Lineage (NCBI taxonomy): Eukaryota > Metazoa > Chordata > Mammalia > Artiodactyla > Delphinidae > Lagenorhynchus > Lagenorhynchus albirostris. Next base: position 4,749,229 of record NC_083102.1, read on the forward strand.
TTACACCCAGGTTGTATTGTCCTTCGGAAGACAGTACGCTGTGGGGAGTCCCTCAAGGGTCCTGCTTCTCCCCAGCAGTGCACTGCGAGGCAAGTGCTTGACCGCTCTGTCTGAGAGAGGTCACCTGTACAAGAGAAATCTGAATTAGATCTGAATTAGATCATCTCCACAGGGCCAGAGTTCTACTATCGGACACTTCTCTTAATGTAAATCCATGATACCGTACTGTCATTGTGAATGGAAGGGACAGCAAGCCACTATATTAGCACCTGCCACTGTCCCTGGAACTGTGCGATTTGTCCAAAGCAGGCATGGATCTTTCCCTCTAGAAGTTTGCTCAAGGATCAACAATAATTACCAGGTAGGAATACTCAGGAAATGCATTGTACAAAGATGTAAGGAGATGAACCAGTTCATCGTGAATATCACCTTAACAGAGAATTTAGTGATGGGACTTGCGTGTTGAGAGGAAATACTGTTTTCCCCCCAGGTAATGGGGCGTCCCAGGTCTTATGAATGACAGAGGAGCAACCTGGAGCGCTGAGGCAGCCGCTTTCCTGGAGATGTCGTCACGGTTAGGATTCCAGCTGGAGGCATGTGCAAATGCACCAGGATAACGTTACTTCTGGGAAGCGTGAAAGGGGTGAGGGAGATGAATGCAAGAACGCACAGAGGCAAGGGAAGTTAAAGGGCAAAGGCCATTTTGGGGAATAACCGGAGCCACTGAGCCTTTACCTGAAAGGCATTGGAGAATTCCACCTGCAGATACCAGTCAAAGCTGTGGACCCTAAAACTGACCCGGGCTACTTCAGTACACTTACAGATTCCCAGTGACGTGAATGTTAATACATGATGGCTCCAACCTGCACTTCTAAAAGTTCTAATTAATCTCACTAGAGAAAAGCTGGCAAGCACTCTGGGACAAATGAGAACCACAGCCTCCTTGCAATGGCTGTATGCCAGCTCATCTGGGACCCTGCAATGAGTTGCCCTCACTGTCTCAGCTCCATAAAGGGGCTAATAATTAGCATTTGGAAGCTAAGTCACACTTTGCCATTGGATGCCATTTGCTGACTGTTAATTAATTAATTGATTGATTAGCAGTTCTGCTAGCACTGGCTAGTAAAGACTGTCAAGGCGCTCTCCCGCTGCCCCACACACACCCTGGGAAGAGAATTTCCATAACCTCCTTGAAAGCCAGGCTACATCTTAGATGTGTGTGTGTGTGTGTGTGTGTGTGTGTGTGTCTGTGTGTGTGTGTGTGGCTTGCACAGTGCTCTGCACACAGAAAACACCTGTAGGGTAAATGGATGGCTATGTGGATGAATAGATAGATAGATACATGAAAATCTATACTTCCTAGTTTTCTCCCATGTTTTAAACTTTAGCTTGAAAGAGAACTTAATATCACCCAACCTGATTTCATTTTAAGACTAAGGAAACAAGAGAATATATACATGATCTCAGCTATTAAGAACACAGACTAGGGCTTCCCTGGTGGCGCAGTGGTTGGGAGTCCGCCTGCCAATGCGGGGGACACGGGTTCGTGTCCCGGTTTGGGAGGATCCCGCATGCCGCGGAGCGGCTGGGCCCGTGAGCCATGGCCGCTGAGCGCGCGTCCGGAGCCTGTGCTCCGCGGCGGGAGAGGCCACAGCAGTGAGAGGCCTGCGTACCGCAAAAAAAAAAAAAAGAACACAGACTAACCTATATGGGAAAAGAATCTGAAAAAGAATAGATACATGTATATGTATAATTGAATCACCTTGCTGTACACCTGAAATTAATACAACATTGTACATCGACTATATTCCAATATAAAATAAAAATTAAAAAAAAAAAAGAACACAGTCTAGACCATAAATTCAGTCTTTTTCCAGTAGAGAAAGGTGTATGGTCTCCCTACCTTGAGCCCCTGCACAATGCTGTGTAGACCCTTTGCCTCACCCAAGCTGGATATACTGACACTCCTACAGGAAGTGATTGGAAAATGAACCAGAATAAGGGAGTGGCTGGGGGTGTGGGAAGATCATTCACAGAGGAGTCCCCTGGCTTGTGGGCAGCACTGACCACGAAGAAAGGGGAGACTTGCAACGTTCTGAAGAATTCTACAAACTTTCTATGTAACTGCAATGTAAAAATGAGAATGGCCCCATCACAAGACTTGCCATGCAACTGCCCCTGCCCTTGAGAGCTATTTCAGACTATTTTCAGACCATTTCAGAGTCTAGTTTTAGAATTCAGTGTCATCGCAGATTATTTAAAACCTATGATGGAATTAATTTTAAGATGACTCTTCTTCAATGAGAAAAAAAAAGTTAAAATCAAATTAGCTGATTCAAGTTTCCTGGAAGATTACAAAGATTTAAAATTTTAAACTGTTGACCAAAATGAGGGAATGAGGCCTGGGAACATTTATCTTCACTTTCCATGAGGCACAGATAATAACCCCCTAGATTTATATTGCACTTTCAATATTTCAAGTCTGTTATCTTATTTGATTTTCTGAGATGGGTACAGAAAATGTCACTATCCCATTTTAACAGATAATGAAACTGAACTCTGGAAATTGAAATAAGTTCATCATGAAATCACCAAGTTGGATTTGTATTGTTAAAATGGGAAAGGACCTTAGAAATTATCTTTCCCAACACCTCTTTTTAGAGATGAGGAAACAATTCCCATAATCTTTTTCATCTTAAAACAACTTTTCTCTGGATCATCATCTTTGCCATTTACAGTATACAGTATGTATACAGTTACTTGTGTATCGTTAGCAAATAACCAACCTTATATAACACTTTGATAAAACAAAGCCTATAACATGAATTCTCATCACTTCTGTGTTAAAAGATAATTTTAAAAGTATTATTATTTTAAAGGTATAAATTATTATTCTTGGGCAAGTCTAAAATGAGCACATGTCAAAGTTTTTACTTAACTAACAGGGAACTGGTAAGATGTTACAACTGATTCAAAGGACAATTCAAAGAACAGGAAATGATATAAAAATGATTTTATAGAATGAGCAAAATAGGTCTCTCTGCAGGGGAGTAATAGATTACACTCCACCAGACCAGTTCAGTTAATTTGCATTTCTGTGGAAAAGAATCATTTGCATTATCATCAGTTCTCTGCAACTTACAGAGTTGTAAACAGCTCAATGACAAAGAAAGGCTAAGACGGCCTAGAAGCATGAGCTGCACAGGATACACCCAGGAATCTTTGGGGTCCATTTTAGTCTTTCAGAAATTTTGCCTATACTTGTAAGAATTCAACGTGAATGCTACCAGATATTGAAAGAATAAATATTAGTAATTCTATACAAACTTCTCCAGAGAATCAAAAAAGAAGGAACACTTCCCAACTCACTCTATGAGGCCAGCATTACTCTATTACCAAAACCAGACAAAGATATTACGGAAGAAAAACTATTAACCAACATTCCTCACAAACATAGATGCAAATATTCTTAACTAATTAAATATACCAATATATAACAAGGATAATGCATCATGACTAGGTGGGCTTTCTCCCATAACTGCAAGGTTGGTTTAACATTCAAGAATTGATTAATGTAATTCACCAAATTAACAAATTCAAGAAAAGAAATATCATCTCAAAATTGAGGTGCAGGGACTTCTCTGGTGGTGCAGTGGTTAAGAATCTGCCTGCCAATGCAGGGGACATGGGTTCGGGCCCTGGTCCAAGAAGATCCCACATCCCACGGAGCAACTAAGCCTGTGTGCCACAACTACTGAGCCTGTGCTCTAGAGCTTGCGAGCCACAGCTACTGAGCCCGAGTGCCACAACTACTGAAGCCCATGCTCCTAGAGCCTGTGCTCCACAACAAGAGAAACCACTGCAGTGAGAAGCCTGCACACTACAATGAAGAGTAGCCCTTGCTCGCCGCAACTAGAGAAAGCCTGTGCACAGCTACGAAGACCCAGTGCAGCCAAAAATAAAATAAATAAGTTTATTATATATATATATATATTGAGGTGCAGAAAAAGCATTTGCCGGAATTTATCATCCATTCCTAAGAAGGATACTTCTTCAACCTGAAAAAGGGCATCTATGAAAAACATACAATTAACATCATACTTAATGGTGAGAGACTGAATGCTTTCCTCTAAGATTAGGTAAAAAGCAAGGATGTCTATTCTTTTTTTATTTTTTTAAGATGTGAGATTTATTTAAAAAAATTTTTTTTGATGTGGACCATTTTTAAAGTCTTTATTGAATTTGTTACAATATTGCTTCTGTTTTTATGGGGGGGGTCGTTTGTTTTTTGATTTTTTGGCCCCAAGGCATGTGGGATCTTAGCTCCTAGTCCCGGGATCGAGCTCACACCCCCTGCATTGGAAGGCAAAGTCTTAACCACCAGACCACCAGTAGACACCCAACGATGTCTACTCTTTTTTTTTTGGCTGCATTGGGTCTTCATTGCTGCACGCGGGCGTTCCTGTAGTTGCAGCGAGCGGGGGCTACTCTTTGTTGCGGTGCGCGGGCTTCTCATTGCAGTGGCTTCTCTTGTTGTGGAGCACGGGCTCTAGGCGCGAGGGCTTCAGTAGTTGTGGCACGTGGGCTCAGTAGTTGTGGCTCTCAGGCTCTAGAGCGCAGGCTCAGTAGTTGTGGTGCACGGGCTTAGTTGCTCCATGGCATGTGGGATCTTCCAGGACCAGGGCTTGAATCCATGTCCCCTGCGTTGGCAGGGAGATTCTTAACCACTGTGCCACCAGGGAAGCCCAGGATGTCAATTCTTATCACTTCTTTTTAACAATGTACTGGACGTTGCCGCCAGGGCAGTAAGGCCCGAAAAGTAAATAAATAAAAGAAAGGAAGCAGTAAAGGAAAGGAAAAATAAAGCTCTCTCTATTCATAGATGACATGGTCATCTATGTATTTGATGGAATCTATAAAAAAGCTAATAGAACTAGTAAGAATTTAGCAATATTTTAGGATACAGTATCATTTACAAAAATCAGTTGTATTTCTATATGCAAACAATGAACAATTGGAATTTGAAAAATAATAACATTTATGATAGCATCAAAACGTGACAAAAGATGTGTAATATCTGTACACTGAAAACTAATAAAACATTGCTGAAAGAAATTAAGGAAGACCTAAATAAATGGAGAAATATATTTATTTGGAAGATTCAATATTGTTAGAATCAACACAATCCCAATCAGAATCCCAGCAGGCTTTTTTGTAGATATTGTCAAGCTGATTTTAAAATCCATATGGAAATGCAAAGGACCTACAACAGATGAAACAACTTCAAAGAGGAAGTTTGAGGAATTGCATTACCTGACTTTAAGACTTATTATAAAGCTACAGTAATGAAGACAATGTGATATTGGTGTCAAAGTAGACAGATCAACAGAACAGGAGTCTGGAAATAAACCCATACATTTATACAGATATCAGTTGATTTTCAACAAACATACAAAGGCAATTTAGAGAAAGGATAGTCTTTTCAGCAAGTGGTGCTGGAACAATTTGATATCCGTATGCAAAAACAATAACTTAGACCTTATACCATACACAAATATTAACTCTGATTGTAAAACCTAAAACTTCTAGAAGAAAACACATGAGGGACTTCCCCAGCAGTCCAGTGGTTAAGAACTAAGATCCCACATGCCACGCAGTGCGGCCAAAATATTAAAAAAAAGAAAAGAAAAAGAAAACACAGGAGAAAATCTATTGACCTTGATTTATCAAAGATTTCTTAGATAGGGACTTCCCTTGTGGCACAGTGGTTAAGAATCCACCTGCCAATGCAGGGGACACAGTTTTGAGCCCTGGTCCGGGAAGATCCCACACGTCATGGAGCAACTAAGCCCACGAGCCACAACTACTGAGCTGATGCACTGCAACTACTGAAGCCTGAGTACTCTAGGGCCTGCATGCCACAACTACTGAGCCCAGGTGCTGCAACTACTGAAGCCCCCGCGCCTAGAGCCTGTGCTCCACAGCAAGAGAAGCCACCGCAATGAGAAGCCCACACACCACAATGAAGAGTAGCTCCTGCTCACAGCAACTAGAGAAAGCCCGCGCACAGCAACGAAGACCCAACGCAGCCAAAAATAAATAAATTAACTATTTAATTAAAAAATAAAGGAAGAAGCCAGATATAAGAGAATCCATGTAGCCTGATTACATTTATATAGATTTCTAGAGAATACAAGCTAATCTACAGGAACAGATCAGCGGTTGCCTTGGTGGGACACAACTGGTATTCAGTGAGGAGTGGGGAGAGGCAGGAGGGATGGATTATAAGAGGGCATGCAGAAACTTTGGGGGGGGTGCCTATGCTCATTATCTCGTGTTGGCAGTTCACAGTATATGTCAAAATTTATCAGATTGTACCTTTAATTATGCGTACTTTATTGTATGTCAATTATACCTCGATAAGGCTATTTTCAAATAAAACCTACCATAGGAAGGCTCTGTTGCTTTCTTGTGCAATTTAGGTTGCCATTCCAACCCACCGTACAGTTTGGGAAGCTTGCTTTGGAATTTTAAGGTGATTGAAGATGATGTAGATGATAGCCCCGTCCCCAAATCCCAATGCCATGCCCATTTCCTTACCTTTGAGACTGGATCCATGCTGCCATCCCCCAGTACTCCCCGCCCCGGCAAAGCACGGAGTATTCTTGGAGTCATCACCTGGGACGGTGCTTACTTCAGCCTCTAGGCAGGGGTGGCCCAGCACAAACTCACCTTCCACCTTGGTTTCCTGGATGTATTGAGCTGCTCTAGCTGCTGGGGCAGTTACTCTCATAAACCCTCATCGGAAGAGAACAATCTTCCCTGATGGAGGAAGACTGTTTTTCAGCCAAGAATACAACTCAACTCAATTTTAGGGAAGTCTCTAGGCAACCACCACCACCGTCCAAATGGAGATTGTTGAAGAGACGTGCCTGGGTGGGGAATCAGGATGAGGCCCAGGTCCCAAGGTTGGGAGACTTTCTGTACTTCCCGTGCCTTTGGAAGATGGGAAGTGGCCCAGGGTACCAGTTGGAAAAGCAAATAAATGAGCTCAACTGGATTTTTTTGTTTTTTTACTTGAGTCTCTTTGATATAAAATCAGCCCAGAATATCTGTCACCAAGATAAAAAGTTCAGACTGGGCTTCCCTGGTGGCGCGGTGGTTGAGAGTCCGCCTGCCGATGCAGGGAACTCGGGTTCATGCCCCGGTCCGGGAAGATCCCACATGCCGCGGAGCGGCTGGGCCCGTGAGCCTGTGCATCCGGGGCCTGTGCTCTGCAATGGGAGAAGCTACAACAGTGAGAGGCCCACGTACCACAAAAAAAAAAAAATGTTCAGACTAACCCTACTTCCTTTCCACATATACCTGTCAGACTGAATTTCTCTGTTTAAATTTCCCTTCCATGTACATTTTAACCATGTTTTCTCCTGATGGAAAGGTTGGGAAACGTGATAGCCACACAATCTAGCCCCCATGATTTTTAGATGATGTAAGATGACAGCCCTATCCCCAAATCCCAATGCCACGTCATTTTCCTTATCTTTGAGACTGGATCTTTTGTCTGCAACATTCATGAGTAGAAAAAACATGCAAAACATATATCCAAGTGGCTAAGTCTGAGGTTTTAAAAAGTCAGCAAGGATATCTTTCAATATCCAAAAGGAGTGAAAATGAAGAGCAAAGGTATTGTTACTTAAGAGAGTGGAAATGAGATCACTGAAAAGAGCGGGTTTAGACTGCCAGAAGAACACTTCCCTCTTAATTGGCAGCCAGCCTAGTCCCTTAAACTCAGGACGCTTCTTCCTAGCATCATGAGGTCATCCAGACCGTGATTCCACTAGTATCTCCGCCCAGGAACAGAGAACTTTGGAAATCAGGCAAACAGGCTCCATGTCCCAGAGATGAGCAGGGTCCCTCCCTGTACAACTGCACATCCCCTCGTCCAGAAGAGCACTGCTCTACAGAAGAGTCGCAGCAGAGCTGCCAGCACAGCGGATAAACCACAACCACAGCAGCAGCAATGAGAGCTACTTACTGATCCCTTACGGCAGCCCAACACCATGCTAACTGCTCCCAACACATTCTTTCATCGAAGCTGAGCAATCTACGGAGTGGGCATTGATGGAAAGGACACCTCCAGCTCTATTTCCAAATGAAGAACAAGAAACAAGAAGGGTGGGGATGGTTTTTCTAACTCTGATTCCAGAGGAGTTATGGAGAGCGACCTGGCGTGGGCATACAATAATATGACATAGTACGGATTTTTAGAGAGCCGCAAGCACTTAGGTGGCTCACGGGCGTCATAACAAAGGCTGGTGCGATGCAGGGAAGGTGCTGGACTGGTTTGGCTTTTGGACCCAAGCCAAACTGCTCTAAAGTCTCCGTTTCTCTGCTTATCTTCTTGATGCAGAGATGTAGGCTCTGTCTTCTCCTCTCCAAACCAAAAGCCATGATAACCACAGACATGTAATTACACATCCCAAGTTAATTCAGTCCACCAACGTGTATGGAGGGCTCACTTTAATTCCAGCCCTAAGCCAGGCACAGAGTTACAAATATACATAAGGACAGCTCTCCAGGCTTGCTGTGACTGGATAAGACACAAAAATAAGCAAAAAATCATGATACAGTGGGATGAGTAAGTGGGCAGAGCCTGGCTTGACATCAGGGATGCTTTCTGGAGGTCCAGGTACCTTAGAGGGGAGGATGCCGTAGGCGGGCCTTCTTGCCGTTGGGGGGTGGGGTGATGGTTTGCTCAGTCTGTGCTGGGGGGCGGCGGGTGGCTGGAAGAAGGGACTGAGCCAGGTGTTGAAGAGCAGGGGTAGCAGTCAGGCACTAGAGAACGGTGACAGCTTGTCGCCCCGGGAAGCTCGAGGCGGGGGGCGGCAGGAACGAGGCTGGTTAAGACCTTCTGTACTCTGTGGAGAAGCTCTTTTCCTTTTTTCTTTTTGTAAAATTATACTTGTATGTGTGTGTGTGTTTTAATTGAAGTATGGTTGATTTACAATGTGTAGTTTCAGGTGTACAGCAAAGTGATTCAGTTATACATGTATATAATATTATATATAATTATAATTCAGTTATTATATAGATTTATTCTTTTTCAGATTATTTTCCCTTATAGGTTATTACAAGATATTGAGTAGAGTTCCCTGTGCTAGGTCCTTGTTGGTTATCTATTTTATATACAGGAGTGTGTATCTGTTAATCCCAAACTCCTAATTTATCCCTCCCCGCCTTTCCCCCTTGGTAACCATAAGTTTGTTTTCTTTGTCAGTGAGTCTATTTCTGTTTTGTAAATGAGTTCATTTGTATCATTTTTTTAGATTTCACATATAAGTGATATCATATGATATTTGTCTTTGTCTGTCTGGCTCACTTAGTAGGATCATCTCTAGGTCCATCCATGTTGCTGCAGATGGCAGTATTTCATTATTATGGCTGAGTAACATTCCATTGTCTTTGTATTCCCCATCTTCTTTATCCATTCATCTGTCAACAGACATTTAGGTTGAAGAAGCCCTTTTTCTTCAGGGCAGGGGAAACCTTAAGAATTTTAGGCAAGGAAGAGCTTTAGGCAGATGATTTTTGCTTTAAAATGATCACTCTGTTGACTGTGTAGAGAACTCACGTGAGAGAGACTGGCTGCTGTGGGATTGATGATAGTGGGAAAGCAGATGGGTCTGAAGGTGGGACTCGTTGTCAAGGAGTGGGGACAGAAGGTGAGAGGCAGCCACCCCCCACCCCCCCAACTCCCCAGGCCAAGGCGGGCCCCGGGCCACGTGTCACTGCCTCTCTGTCCACCCTCCCCGCCGGGGTCATTGCAGGCCTTCCGGCTCCTCCAACAATACGAGGTAAACACTCAGAAATGCTTTGGAATAGCTTGGTGATGGAATAATTAATTGATTGATCACTCTGCTGAGTAAATTGCAGCTGAACCTAAGTACTTTTTTTTTTCCTTTTTGCCGGAGTGGGCGTGGTGCAGGGAGAAGCTGAGAGTGTGTTTCATATTATTCTGACTGAAATTAAACATTTATGGGGTTCTCTGTGGTTGCAGAAAGAGGTTTCTCCTGGGCGGGTAAGTAGGCGGGGCAGGGATTTACCCTTCCTATTGTTTAGAATGAGATAAGCTTGCCCAAGGCAGCCTGGGTTTGAACCCTGCAGGGCAGACATGGGCGGGAGGGTCCAGGGAGGGTCCAAGGATGTCCTTGGGGTAAAGGTGGTGCTTAGGTGTCTCCACTGTTTTTCTGTTTGGCCTCAGGTGGATCATGGAACCATTGAATTTTAGATCCTCCGATAGGCTGACCCTTTGTTTTGGGGTTCGTTTGTTTACACTTGTGAAATGAGGCCCAGGGGTTGATTAGCCCCAGGTCACAAAGCTAATTAGTGAGGGAAAAAAGCCTCAACTCCAGGATCAGCAAAGACTTCATAGGCCAAGGACAAGCTTTCTAGTATCCTGACAGCTGCTCTGAGTCATAAAAAAAAAAAAAAAATGGACCCCCAGTGCAGTTATTCTGTGAACTAGGCAAATCCCTCAACACTTCCCGTTTGCAGGGAGGAGACCCCGCCAAGATTGAGCAGCTCTGAGCACAGCTGTGTCTGGGGTAGAGGGCCTCAATTGTCCATAACATTCCTATTTGAACAGAGATTACTGTCCTTCTGTGTTTTCACTGTATAAATCATAGGCAATCTGGAAGAAATGTAAAGGAAGGGTGCCTGATGGAAAAAGTAAAATTACCCACATCTAGAGGCAACTGTTGTCAGCATTTCGGTGTAATTCCTATGCAGTGATTTCGTAGGGCCATATGCTTTTAGATCTGTAAAAGACCTCTGAGATAACCTGGCCTAACTCTCACGTTATGGATGCAAAAACCAAGGCTTAAGTAAGTGACATGGCTGTGATCCCTTTTGAGTGTAGTGGCTGGCAAGGACCAGCATCACAGAACTGTCACCCGAAAACTAGGTTCCCTTCTTGGGGGGTGTCAGCCAACAGACACAACCAGGCCAAAGCACGGGAGAAGGCAGGATTTATTACTTGCAGCAAGTAAGGAGAACACTGGGGATCTTTCCCAAAGCAGTGTCCCCCGAACAGCAAAATTGGGGAAGTTTTGAGCTTAGGGTACATGCATATTGATGAGCAGGCTTGAGCAGAGGAGAATTCAGCATAGAATTGGGGCAAAGGTCCACAGGGTCCAGGCTTTAGGTTTGTTTTTTTTTTAAATAAATTTATTTATTTATTTATATTTTTTATTTTTGGCTGCATTGGGTCTTTGTTGCTGTGCGCTGGCTTTCTCTAGTTGCGGTGCGCAGGGGCTACTCTTTGTTGTGATGTGCAGGCTTCTCACTGCGGTGGCTTCTCTTGTTGACGAGCACGGGCTCTAGGCACGCGGGCTTCAGTAGTTGTGGCGCTCGGGCTCAGTAGTTGTGGCTCGTGGGCTCTAGAGCACAGGCTCAGTAGTTGTAGCGCACGGGCTTAGTTGCTCCGCAGCATGTGGGATCTCCCCAGGCCAGGGCTCGAACCCGTGTCCCCTGCATCGGCAGGCGGATTCTTAACCACTGTGCCACCAGGGAAGTCCTGTCTAGGCTTTAGGTGATTGAAGTCTGGAGAGTCAACATATCATTCCATCCTCCACCTGGGTGGGGGCCTTAGCTCCTGCAGAAGAACTCAAAGATATTGTTCTGTGTATCCCTCAAGGAGGAAGCAGGACCTGCCCCAAGGCTGCACTATTGTTTCTTGACTGCTCCTCCCTAGTTTCTGCATCCCCTCCCTTAAGATCATTAATTACTGTTCAAGGGCAAGCATTGCGGCCAGGCTTAGATGCCAAAATGGCTTAGGCCAAAATGGGTTCTCTTATGTCAAGAAAGCCATTCCTGGTTCTCTTTCTCCTGGGACCCCTTAACCTATCTGCTTACAGAACCTTGGGGTGAGAAGGAACCCTACAACTTGGCCTCCCCCTAATGCGGAAATGTCCCTCTCTGGCTACTTTCCTTGTTAGTGCTGGCCAGGTGGACGCCTCTCTCAGCCTGGTGGAGATGAAAGAGTGGTGGTCTGGGTCCTGTCCCCTGTCAGGGAAAACAAGTCATGTTCTCTTTCCCACACTTTACACTCAGGCAAAACTTAGAAGTGTAAAAGGTAATTCCCTTTCCCAAGAAAAAACCCTGAGATATGCCCCAGCATATTTCATATATGAAAATTATAATTTCAGCATAATTTTTCTGTAGCTTTGTGAAAATTATTTTTAGTAAACACAGAGGCTAATCAAGAGATTATTGGGGAGAGAGTTAGTAACAGAGAAAATGGTTGAGCCATAGCACTGCAAATACCGGGGCATCCTCGTACTTCCTCAGACCTTTTCTTCCACAGGAAGGAGACTCAAAGCAAATGTGTTCACATTGTGAGACTCTCCCGGTACATCTCACATTCAGAGCAACACTGAACAGAGTCAGACAGGAAAAAGTTGAGTGTACATATTTAGAAAAACAAAGTTTTCATTTTTTTTACAAACCCTTCATTAAAATTTCCTTGGAAGGAGATACTAAAGTTTTTAGCAAGCAACAGATGGTAAAGAGAATTTAATTGTACATTTCTTTTGACTCCCTAATTGTACATTAACCGCCATTAGTAATTTAAGATGTACAAAATGTCATTGATATTCTCTTGTTTGAAATGCTTCCTTTAATGCTTCATTTCATTGAAGGTAGGAAATATTTACAAGGTTTTATATAGGTTCATTCAAAGTTTACATCCCTCTTCTCCTCATTTTCACTCCAGAGGTCTCATGTCCTCAAGTGCGGGTTGTAGAAGCTATAGAGAGATATTCTGTCTAAAATAAGGACAGTTGACAGAAATTCTCAAGTATCAGAGGGAGTTTGAAAATTATCCGGCTCCCGGAGGCAACTGCCAGTGTTTTGAGTAGGCAGTGAAGGGATTAAAGCAATATTTTAGGAAAATTTGATCTGCCTCAATCTGTAGAGTGGATTAAGTGGGGAGGGGGAGAAGCTAGAAGCAGGAGGGGGTTCTGGAGCTACAAGTAAGGAGTATTTTTCTACTATTAAGAGACAACATGGGGTGGGGGACTTCCCTGGTGGTGCAGTGGTTAAGATTCCACCTGCCAAGGCAGGGGACACAGGTTCGATCCCTGGTCCGGGAAGATCCCACATGCCGCAGAGCGTCTAAGCCTGTGCGCCACAACTACTGAGCCTGCGTGCTGCAGCTACTGAAACCATGCACCTAGAGCCCCTGCTCCGAAACAAGAGAAGCCACCGCAATGAGAAGCCTGCGCACCACAATGAAGAGTAGCCCCCCCTCACTGCAACTAAAGAAAGCCTTGCGAGTGACAAGGAAGACCCAATGCAGCCAAAAAAAAAAAAAAACAAAGAGAGAGAGACAACATGGGGGAATTCCCTGGTGGTCCGGGTGGTTAGGACTTGGCACTTGCACTGCTGAGGGCATGGGTTCAATCCCTGGTAGGGGAACTAAGATCCCACATGCCGTGTGGTGTGGCCAGAACAACAGCAACAAGAAAAAGAGACAGCATATCATAACGACGATGAGAACAGGCTTTGAAACGAAATACAGCCTCCTTCAAATCCAAGCTGTTCCCCTTGCTAATCATGTGACCTTGAATAAATTACTTAACCTACTGCTTAGGTTTCCATTTATAAAAATGGATAATAAAACCTAAAACCTCTCTCACAGGCTTATTATGAGAAGAAGAGGATACATTCTAAAAATCTGAGCGTAGTACTTGGAACACGGTATACCCTTAAATTAAACTGGAACTTTTTTATTATAGCTATTGTGTCATTTATGAAAATTCTCTTAATATTGCCAACAATAGTAACGAAAATGTTCCCCAAATGCACCCACCTACAATCTATTTTTTCATATCAGGTCCCTATCAGAAGGAAGCACATATTTTTATTGATCTGCCTGGTTTGCTAACCACACCTTCCTCAAATTAAACATGGACCCTTCTGCTATCAACAGCTCAGTCCTCCCCAACTCTGTAAGTTTGTCCTGGAAAGACTGAAACAGGCAGAGCGGCCCTGTGCTGGCTAAAGAGCAGGGGTCAGGCCTGGGACACCAGTCCCCCAGGAGCTCCCAGCAGAAACCTTGTGCAGTGGTGCTGGCTAGGAAAACTCAAACAGGGGTTCAGGTTTTCAAGTCTGGGTGAGAAGGATGAAACGTTTGGGGGTCGCACCTCCATTCTCTTCCTGAATCTCAGAGCAATGGACGGATGTGTCAGAGTCGGCTACATCAATTACATGCCAGATATCCAATCAGCAGTGACTGTTCCCAAAGCTGAAGAAGATAACCATTTCTATTTCCACAGGCTGCTTTACCTAGCACCGGGGGTTCAGATGCAAATGGGGAAAATCAACTAAGAATCCAAATACTATTATTATTATTTACATCTTTATTGGAGTATAATTGCCTTACAATGGTGTGTTAGTTTCTGCTTTATAACAAAGTGAATCAGTTATACATATACATATGTTCCCATATCTCTTCCCTCTTGCGTCTCCCTCCCTCCCACCCTCCCTATCCCACCCCTCTAGGTGGTCACAAAGCACCGAGCTGATCTCCCTGTGCTATGCGGCTGCTTCCCACTAGCTATCTATTTTACGTTTGGTAGTGTATATATGTCCTTGCCTCTCTCTCGCCCTGTCACAGCTTACCCTTCCCCCTCCCCATATCCTCAAGTCCATTCTCTAGTAGGTCTGTGTCTTTATTCCTGTCTTACCCCTAGGTTCTTCATGATATATTTTTTTCTTAAATTCCATATATGTGTGTTAGCATATGGTATTTGTCTCTCTCTTTCTGACTTACTTCACTCTGTATGACAGACTCTAGGTCTATCCACCTCATTACAAATAGCTCAATTTCGTTTCTTTTTATGGCTGAGTAATATTCCATTGTATATATGTGCCACATCTTCTTTATCCATTCATCCGATGATGGACACTTAGGTTGTTTCCATCTCCGGGCTATTGTAAATAGAGCTGCAATGAACATTTTAAGAATCCAAATATTATTAACTCATTGAAACCTAAAAATCCAGACCTTTAGCAACCTGGACAGTACAGTGTTTATTGGGTAAATATTCACTCAAACTGGTTAAAGTTTGCCTTTACTAGTTTAGTTTTTTTTTTTTAAACTTGTTAGAAAATCAGTAACATCTTAACAGAAATGCCTGCAGAACAACTTGAGGAGCTGTCAGGCCCTGACGCACAGAAGATTCTCTCTTCAAGCAAGTGGAATACTTGGGCCTGATAACCTCAGAGCTTGGTTAACACAGTTTGACTTAGAGCAAGCTCTGGGTAGCGACCGCACGCTGGCTCACCTCCGAGAATCCCCGGGATGGGGATGGGGCCTCTTTTGTGGAGTAAAGTGCCGGCTTTCTCACATAACGGTTGGCGGATGCCAGGCGTTATCTGGGCTGTGACTACAAAAAGAATCTGTGGGATGGCATTCATTCAGTCAGCAATCAATTATTCAGTAGGAACTGTCTGCTGGGAAGTCCCAGAGAATGCAGGAATGCAGGACACAATGTTTGCTCCGTCCCAAGTTATTTATCTCAGGCAAAGATAAATAACTACGCGGGGCACCAGGGCCCATCGCTCTAGATACAGACCGGAAGCCACTGTCCTCCCGCTGCCTTTTTTTTTAAGCCCCAGTAAACGTTTTGAGCTTCAGTTTCCTCATCTGTGAAATGGTAATGGAATACCTAATTGGCTGAGTTACAGTAAGTCCTGAAACATGTCTAAGATGTGGTGGGTAGTGACCATCTGTCATTTCCGATGATTATTTTAACAACAGAGGGATGGATGAGGCCTTATCGAGGAAGGAGGGCTCCCAGGGCCAGAAAGGCTCAGTAGAGAAGGTAGCATTTGAAATGACTCTCAAATAAGACTTTAATCTCGGGTTCACGGGCCTCTATGGAGTTAGGTTATGGACCTCAGAGAGTGTACGGGGCCTCTGAAATCGTATTGAGGGCAAGGAGGCGAGCCGCCCAGACTGCTTCTCCCGTGCCTGAAAGTCTAGAGTCGAATGTAGACAACTTGTGGGGCAAGAAGTGGAGAGAGATCACGTGGGGTGGATGTACCCGTTTTCTCTGTAGAAGCTGCAAGGTCCTCTGCGGGTAAGGGGGACGAAGCAGGACAGGAGGCTTCGAGGAAGGGTGTGCTGAGAGCGTCTAAGCTCAGCAGGGGCAGGAGAAAAGGTACTGGTGTCACCTGAGAATTTGGTGGAGACGGAAAATACCACTGCGATTTCCTTTAGAAGCGCCCGGCAACCTTTCTGTGTTGTGTGCCCCTCACCTGCTCCACACTCACCTGATCCCAAGCAGCTGTGACCTGTAGGGTCCTGCCGCAGCCTCCCCTCTGCAGCGCACCCCTGCACACCAGGCAATGAGTTTTCCAAACTGTACGTCAAGTCATATCACTTCCCTCCTTAAAACTAGCCAGTGGCTTCCACTGTACCTGGAATAGAACTCGAAGCCCTTACTTAGTATAGCGCTCCAAGGCCTGTGTGATCTGGGCGCTCGCCCGCCTCGCCAGGCCCCTCTCCACACGCCCCCTCCTTAGGCTCCAGCCACAGTGGCCTTCCCATCCCTCAGACACACCAGGCTCTTCCCGTCTCAGGACTCTGGTGATTGCTGTTCCTCCTGCTTGGAATACTCTCCTTCCTTCTCACCAGTCAAATCTCCCCCCTAGTAGTAATTAATACCTAAAATTAGTCGATGTCTGTATTTGTTTGTTTACGCACTTACTGCCTGTCTTGCCCCCAGGAGAATGCCAGTCCCTGGCAGGCAGGGGCTCTGTTGCTTTGTTCGCGGGCTAACACTGGCACAGGACAGGCTGAATATTTGCTGACTGGTGGCTGTGAGGAAGGGGGAGGGCAGGTGGTCCTGCTGAAGCAGGAGTCTGGTTTGAAAGCAGGCGTGGAGCTGTGTGCAATTCTTGCCAGAGTATATTCAGGTGTCACTTGTATTTAAAAATGAGTAAACGAACAGGTGCAGCAGTGAGAAACTAGGGAAATATTGCAGACAAAATACGGTGAATCATACAGTTTTAAAATTGGAAAGAACCTTAAAGATGGAGTCACAGTGGTCTCAACAGATAGATTAGCAAACGGACTCTTCTCTGGAGAGGTAAGTGACATGGCCTCTTTACACTGGCAGTTAGGGTCCAAGCCAGGTCATATCTCCTGTTTGTCTTGCCTTGATTTTGAACTTTTTTGGAAACCCAGTAATTGTGTTAGAAATTAGTTAGGATATTCAGGATTTCTCCCCACTCTTTCTAAAAGATTACGATGATCTCTTCCCGGGAAATAATGGGTGGAGTTTTCCCTCCCCTTGGCCTTCTTCCACCTCAAGTTAGGAGAATGTGAGTGAATGGCTGCTTAGTTTGGACCTTGCATCGAGAAGCTTCTCTCTACCTGAAACCCATGGTGCTGAGGTGCAGCCTGTCTAGGCTCCAGGTGATTATTTCTTGTGAAGGCTCAAGTTCGAGTGTCAAAACCAGATGAGGTGAGTAGATACTGCAGCAGACTTTTGATTCATTACATCGCTTTTTCACGAAGCAAGAAGTGAGGCTTGCACAGGGAGAGGCCTACTTGTTTTGTCGAGTCAAGACCTGATCTGGAACATGGAGAAGGAATGCCCCGAGTGGCACGCGGCGAACAGGAAGCATGTGCTCTCCAGTCACGTGACTGCCCTCTCCTGCTCTCACTCAGCAGCAGAGGGTTTGCTCAGAGGTTCTTGCCCTCAGGCCTAAGGTCAGAGCTGCCAGACAGAGGCATTTTTCCCAGGAGCCTTGGAAGGAGCACATGCAGATTTGTCTCTAGAACAGTCAGGCAGCGAGACCCTCCCTGGCTGCGTGGGTCCCAGCCCACAGCTGTCGTGATCTCAGTGGCTTCATGGAGGTGGTAGATCTCACTCTATGAAAGACCAGTATTCTGGAAAAGCCACGTACTGGAACCATTCAGCAACCCATGAATTCGCTCTTGCAGCCAGCAATTATTAAGCACCCGTTTTGTGTCCAGCCAAGTGCTAGACACTGGGGAACAAAGTGGTTAGAAGCTTTGACTAAGCAATTCTTCCTCTCTAAACCTATTTCCTTCTAGTTACAGACTGTAATTTTGAAACCTCACAACAATTCACGATCAGTACTTATTGCACAAAATCCCTTTTGCTAAATTCTTGGCACACGTTGGTTTCTTGCAACCCGTTCTCTTCCAAGATTCCTTTGTCTTCTTCTTGGAGAATGTTCTCCAATTCATTCTCTCAGAGAAGGTTTGTAGGTGATACAGCATCTTAGCCTCTGGAGGTCCAAAGATGTCTTTATTTTACTTCTAATATTGAACAGGAGATTGAGAATAAGAGCCTAAGATCAAAGATGACTTCCTCAGCACTTTGACGCTCTCTCCATTATTTCCTTAGGGGCCAGGTGGCTGATAAGGTGTCTAATTCTCACTCCTTTGTAGGTAATCTGCCTGTTTTCCCCTGATAGCCTAAGGGTTTTCTCTTTGTTCCCAATAACCACGTGTCTAGGTGTGGAGATTTTTGTTTGTTTTTTATCCTTCTCAAGACTCAGCAGGCTCTTTAAAATGAAAACTTGTGTTCTGGGACATTCTGTGGTCTTTATTTCTTTAATTCCCACCTTTCCATTCTCTCCTGGAATTCCTATTTAAGAAATGTTGGAACTCGTGTATCTTTCCTCCGTGATTCTTACCTTCCATGCAGTAGTGTCTGTTCTTATTTTTGCTGTGGTCTGAGAGAATGCTAGAGTAATATCTTCCAGGTTTACTCTTCAGCCCTTGGCCAAACTTTTATTTATCCTATCTACTGACTTTTAAATTTGTATTTTTTTATTTCAAAGATTTTTAACTGCTCGTTCTTATTTTTCTTTTTTTTTGGCCGCTCCATGTGGCATGCGGGATCTCAGTTCCCCGAACAGGGATCGAACCCTCCGTGTGCCCTGCAGTGGAAGTGCAGAGTCTTAACCACTGGGCCACCAGGGAAGTCCGGTCCTTGTTGTTTTTTGTTTTTTGTGGTACGCGGGCCTCTCACTGTTGGGGCCTCTCCTGTTGCGGAGCACAGGCTCCGGACGCGCAGGCTCAGCGGCCATGGCTCACGGGCCCAGCCGCTCCACGGCATGTGGGATCTTCCTGGACCGGGGCACGAACCCGTGTCCCCTGCATCAGCAGGCGGACTCTCAACCACTGCGCCACCAGGGAAACCCGGTCCTCTTTTTAATAATTTTTTTTTTATAACTTAATTGTTTTTCTTTATGGGATGTGATTCCAACTTTTCACATACTGATGATATTAAATGTACTAAAGTCCTCTTCCTTTTGTGTTAACTCTGTTTCCTGAGGTCAAAGGTCTTCTATCTGTTGTGTTATTTTTTTCTCTTTCATGGTGTTGGTGTTCCTCAAAAGTTCAGTGATTGGCGGTAGAGACTGGGGGGGGAGGGGTGGTCTTATCTC
This sequence comes from Lagenorhynchus albirostris, assembly GCF_949774975.1. Taxonomy (NCBI): domain Eukaryota; kingdom Metazoa; phylum Chordata; class Mammalia; order Artiodactyla; family Delphinidae; genus Lagenorhynchus; species Lagenorhynchus albirostris. The sequence goes on from NC_083102.1 coordinate 4,768,723, forward strand.
GAGCAGCCTAAGCTCCCCGCACCCACAGCTTGTCCTGGACGGGCAGGCACTGCTTGCTGTAACCTCAGCAGCTTCCCTCTGTAGTCTTAGGGGTTTCCTGCCGTCACCTCAGCTGAGTACTATGGCCTCCTGTCTCCTTTCCTTCTGTTAGGGATCATCATAGTTTTTTGTCACCAAATATTTACTTACTTTCTCTTCAACAGTGACCATATACTTACTGATTTTTACATCTTTCCCATCGTTTTTTTTTTGGCCGTGCCTCATGACTTGTGGGATCTTAGTTCCCTGACCAGGGATCAAACCTGGGCCCTCAGCAGTGAAAGCGCCAAGTCCTAACCATTGGACCACCAGGGAATTCCCTCCCATCATTTCTTCTTTTTTTAATTAATTAATTTATTTTTGGCTGCATTGGGTCTTTGTTGCTCTGCGCAGGCTTCCTCTAGTTGCGGCGAGCAGGGGCTACTCTTCGTTGCAGTGCGTGGGCTTCTCATTGCGGTGGCTTCTCTTACTGTGGAGCACGGGCTCTAGGCACGCAGGCTTCAGTAGCTGTGGCACGTGGGCTCAGTAGCTGTGGCTTACGAGCTCTAGAGTTCAGGCTCAGTAGTTGTGGCACACGGGCTTAGTTGCTCCACGGCATGTGGGATCTTCCCAGGCCAGGGTTCAAACCCATGTCCCTTGCATTGGCAGACGGATTCTTAACCACTGCGCCACCAGGGAAGCCCCCTCCCATCATTTCTATGTATGTGAAGCTGAAAGAGATTTCAGTGTGTAACACTCCACGTTCTTGAAACAGAAAGTCTGTCATAGAGTTTGGGTTTTTTTCATCTAGAATTTTCAGCTTGAAGAGGAAATGATCAGATATGTGTTTTAGAAAATTATTCAGTTGGTGTTGATGATGGCCTCATAGGCATAAAGTCCTAAAATAGGAAGTTGTGGCAATAGCCTGGATAAAAAATGATGAGGTCTGAATGAGGGTCATGCCGGTGCGTCTGGAGAGGAGGGAACAGACTCAAAATCCATAGACATGACAGAACCAGGAGGCTGGTTGGGAGGGCAAGGGTGAGGGAGATTGTATGATAACTGTCAGGTTTCGGATTGGCCCAAAAGGTATATAATGGTGCCACCCTCTGAGAAAGATTATACAAAAGAAGAAGCGATGATGAGACGTGAGTTCAGTGTTTGCATGTTCAGTTTGAGTTTGAGGTGCCTATAGCATATCCATCTGTAAATGTCTTATTGGCAGTTGGAAGTAAGGGTCTGAGCCAGAGATTGGAATTTGGGGGTCATCAGTACACAGATAATAATCGAAGTCCTCAACATGGAGTCAGTCAAGCAGGGAGAATGTGTAGACTGATAAGAGAAGAGGACACAGAAGAGAGCCTTAGGTCACTCCGACCTTCAGTGCGTGAGTCAAGGAAGAGAAGGCAGAAAGGCTTGGCTTGAGGACTGGGAAAGTGAAACTGAAGGATTGAAGGAAGAAGGGATTTCACGGAGGGAGTGACCAACAGGGTCAGGGCTACAGAGAAAACTAGGCAGATAAGGACTGAAAATATGCATGACATTTGCAATTGTAGTGCATTTGTTGGGGGTGGGAGGGTGTAAAACCAAAGTTCAGTGGCTTGACTGGGAAATGCAGGGTGAAAATGGAGAAAACAAGGAAGAGACGCTCTTCCCAGAACCTTGCCAATGAAGAGAAAAAGAGCCAGGGTTAGAAGGCTAGAGGGAGAAGTCAGAGTCAAAGGAGGGCTTGCTAAGTAAGGAGACATTGGAGCATGTTTAGAGGCTTATGGGAAGGCAGATTTTGAAGACCTAAGAAACTAGAGGAATACTGATGGACCAAGGTCGCTGAGGAGGCTGTCCGGAATAAGGCTGAGGTCTGGGAATTAGCCTTGGGAAGAGGGAGGAAAACATCTGAGATGAAGTGAAGAAGAGGAATGTAGATGAGCTGACAGTGGAATGAGAAATGAGAAATCACCCCCCCCACCGCCCCCCCCCTCACCGGCGCTGTGTCTCTCTCTCCTCTGTGAGCAGGGATGGGTCCCCTCCTTACATGCCGTTGTCTCTTCCAACCATCTCTCCTTCCTCCTTCTTCAAAAACCCCCGCTCTTTAGAAATTCATTCTTTCCTCCCTGCTCCCACAAAAGGTCAACTCCCCCACTTCTCTTCTGCCTTGCCATGCAGTCATTTACTGTGGGATTGCCACCGACTGCCATGGCACTCCAGACACCCACATGCTGATGACCGTCACACGCACCTGCAGCCCGGATCCCTCCCCACTGCTCCAGACTCACACCCCTAAGCGCTCCCCAGTATCGCCATGGGAAGGTCTAATAAATAGTTCACACAGAGCATAGGCCAGGCCTCTTCTTCCCTTAGTTGTCCACGACTCCTCACTTTCTCAGTTCCCCATATTCAGTTCCTCTCCAAGTCTTCTCTGCAGCTTTGAAGACAGATGCTAAAGCGTCTACTCTGCTGCTTCTCCAGCATCTCCCTGGTCCAAGCCCCCATCTCCTGCCGATGATGGCAGCAGCACCCGACTGCTCTCCCTGCATCCTCTCTTTCCTTCTACAGCCCACTGGCCACACAGCAGCAAGTTACCTTCCAAAGTATAAATCAAGTTTTGTCACTACCCCACTTAAAATATTCCACTGGCGGGCTTCCCTGGTGGTTGAGAGTCCGCCTGCCCATGCAGGGGACGCGTGTTCGTGCCCCGGTCCAGGAGGATCCCACATGCCACGGAGCGGCTGGCCCGTGAGCCATGGCCGCTGAGCCTGCGCATCTGGAGCCTGTGCTCCGCAACGGGAGAGGCCACAACAGTGAGAGGCCCGTGTACCGCAAAAAAAAAAAAAGTAGGTAACATTTAAGGTCCCTCCAGCTTTAAAAATCTGTGATAATTCAAATATATTCAGGAAGCTAGGTATTAAAAAACTTTTTTGTTAAATGAATTGTCATTGATTCCCTATCTGTTCTCCTGAAGTTCTGAGTTTTACACATTTGGTTTCCTTAATAGACTGTCCCTTTATACTTGTGGGTATATTTTCCCCCAGCTTTATTGAGGTATAATTGACAATTTTCAATTGTATAAATTTAAGATGTACGTTGTGATGATTTGATATATACATTGTGAAATATTCACCACAATCAAGCTAATTAACATGTCTGTCACCTCACAGAGTTACCATTTTCTCCCTTTGTTCCTTTCTTTTTCTTTCTCTTTCCTCTCTCCCTCCCTCCCTTTTCTTTTTCTTTCTTTCTTTTTCTTTCTTTCTTTCTTTCTTTCTTTCCCTCCTTCCTTCCTTCTTTCTTTCTTTCTTTTCTTCCTTCCTTCCTTCTTTCTTTCCTCCTTTCTTTCTTTCTTTCTTTCTTTCTAAATTTTGTGGTAAATATACTTCAGATCTGCACTCTTAGCAAATTTCAAATAACATAATACAATATTGTGAATTATAGTCACATGCTTGTACATGAGTATACTTTTTTAATGTTTTCACATGCACTCTAAGAGTAGGTGAGCTTTCTTATAGCAACATGTTTTCATTTTGATTTGGCATGGATACACTTTATTTCTCCCTATATCGTGTAAATTCCTGAAGGGCATATTCATCCAACTTAACGTTTTCATCCAACTTCCTCCACGATCACAAGAACAGTGCCACCCTGACAAGTGGTACTCAGTAAAAAGAGGTTCCTTATGTCAGACTCCATTGGTAGAAATGGTCCAAGGGGCAGGGCCTAAGGGGATGCTGTGCTGAAAGTATTCTCAAGCCAGAAGCCTGGGCACAGGAGAAGCTTAAGCTTGCAGATGAAGAGATGATATTTAATGGGGCTGCTGAGAGCAGCCTTAACTAGGCTTCTGATTTAGTGGGGACAGCTACTCAAAACACCAGGCAAATATGTGTTATACAATTATGCAGAACTTTTCTATTTCTCAGTGTTATTGTGTATATATATGTGTGTGTACATGTATATATATGCATAATACAAAATGTACATAATTCATTCTCATATCTTTCACTGATTCATTCACCGAATATCTATTAAACATCTATAATATGTAAGACAGTGTGGGAAGGGCTAAGGAGAATACAAATGAATTATATACATATCCTTGTTTTAAAAAGCAAAAACGAATAGGAGGAAGAAAGATGTACACCAGTGACCAGAATACACAGCAGGATGTGATATGCTTTGGAAGTTCAAATGAGGGAGAATTCACCTTTGCTTAGGAAAGGACAGCAAGAACTACTTCATGGAGGAGGGGTTGTTTGTGTTGGGCCTTGAGGGAGAGATAAGCTTTTTAAAGGCAGGGATAGAGACGTGGGAAAGATATTATGGGATATCAGGGAACGGAAAACTATTGCACAGAAGAGGGCTTAAACTTTTCATGAGTGTCGTTGTAGAGGGTAAAACTAGGACCAATGACTAAGATTTTTAAATTTCATTTTAATGTCAAATATTTTTGGCAAATGGATATTGAGCCCCTGTGTACCACAAGAATTTCTGCAGTGGATGAAATGTTGGACTAGGTCAGTGTTTTTCACACTGAGTAACATACAGGTTAGGCTGAGCGTGGCAGTGCTGAAATGACAGGATGGTGGGGCTGCGTGACTAGGAGAGTGTGTTGAGGAACAGAGAGAGATATATATTGTGTGACACGTCAATGGTGGAAGGAAGTGAGACGTTTATGTCAGCGGTAATATACTTAATATCGAAATGTACATGAGACGAAGCAGGTGTCAGTCATTCAAAAGTTTCCTCCTTCCAAACCAGCCACGCCGCTTGGTAATCAAGGATGAGTGGAAGGGGTGGACACAGGCAGGGCTTCATGTAGTCATTCAGCAGTATTTATTGAGCACTTCCTGTGTGCCAGGCCGTTCCAGACTCCACTGCCCAAGATGAACTTACATCCTTGTTGGGGGAGACAGAGAAAAAACTAAGAAAGAAGCAAGAAAACAACACGGAGTGATAAATGCTTGGGAGAGAAATCAAGCAGGGTGATGGATGGAGTGACTGGGCTATTTCAGACCAAGCAGTCACGGAGGACTTCATGGAGGAGGTGGCAGCCATGCCTAATTCAGGGGGAGGAGCATTTCAGAAGGAGAGAACAGCCAGGGCAAGGCTGCCTTTGATCACTGCCACCTGTGGTCTATCTGAATGCCCTTCTTCTTTCCACTCTCCCCCACGTGCTTTCTCCCATCCCTGCACCTTAACTTCTTCAGTTAAATCTGAACTTGTAGTTCCAGACTGATTTTATTGGTTTTTTTCCACCACCCTTGGCACTTCTGTTCTTCTGCTACCTTGAACTCTGTCAGGCATCTCACTTCCTTCCCCACCTGCCTCCCCACCAGCCAGCCTTGTTCTTGTCTTGGGCTCTGTTTGCTAAACTTGTAACCTAGCACAGGGTCCTGCCTTACCGTGGTGGGTATGTGTACGTTGTAAAACATTGATTCGGTCCATTTGAAATGATACTGTCAGGCTTAGATTTCTCTCTTAACTACTGTTCACCAGTTACTACTCTATCTTCCCCAGTTACTCAGATGTTTGAAAGACTGCTCTCCCCATCTCCTGCTTTGTAACCTTGAGAGTTCCTGCCGCAGGCTGGGTTACTCTTATTCCAAAGGGGAACTAGAGCAGCTTCTTTGTTTACTAAGTTGGTCTTTAAATGTATATCTTCTAGGTGGATAAAACACAAAAAGCAAGCCTGACCCAGGGCAATGTCAGTGTGAATACAGAGAAGGTGATGTGTCAATGGCATTTTGAGGTAGGGTTACAGGATTGGTCACAGGGGGTGCAGGTTGAGGTTGGGTCAAGTTTGTAGTGTGGGCAACAGTGCGGATGATGAGACCCACAGTGGAGATGGGGAATAAGTAAGGGAAACAGGACAGGGCCACATGGGTGGGGAGAGTGGGAAGAAGATGGTGGATCAGTGAAGAGATTTATAACCTGGTGGAAAAATCCAAACCCCAGTCTCTTTCTGCTCATGCTAATGGCAAGTCGCAGAAAAAGGACCATCCAGACCATCTGGCAGGAAGACTGTGTCATCTATAGATTCGACTTTTCTGCACAAAGGTAATCAGATGGTATTGATAGTCATCGGAGGCTTCTAAAAAGATCATATCCATGTGAAGAATGCCATTAAATTCCCATATTTGGGACACACACACACACACACACACACACACACACACACACTTTAATACCATATCCCATCTTCCAAAGACCCAGAGAGGAAAGGGGAGGATGCCTAGGCAAAGAGAAGAGTTCTGCATTAGTTTCTCGCGCTCCAGGGTGTAGAGCCCTGGGGTGGACAGGAGTCGTGTGGATACCCCGTAGGCCCTCCCGGAAACTGGTCTTCCTTCCCTTCCAGAGGGCCACGGGGAAAGCACGCTTCTCCCCGAGGGTCTCAGCACAGACCCAGGTGCGTCCTGTTGCCTCAAGCTGTCCAGAAAACGGCCTTCAGCCCCCCATGTTTCCAGGCACTGGCAACTCACAAAACACACGCTGACCCTTGTGTGTCACTAGGAGCCACTGACATCCTTACGGTTCAAACAGAATCCTGGAGTGAGATTCACCTTAGCTGACTTTATTAACTGAAAGACTTGGCAGTTTAGGGGAGGAAAATGTCTCGTTACAAAGCGGAATTTGTCCGGAGACCCTCCGCCCCATGAAGGGAATTGTCCTAGAAGCAGTTGAGATGTAAACATCAACGTCAGTGTCTTCACCTCTTTGGAAATGTTGGTTGAGACAGAAGCAGAACAAATCCTTGTTCCTCGAGGGATCCCACACTCAGGTGTGAAACTCTCATGGATGCATTTCAGGAAAAGGAGAAATGTTTTCTACCTGCGATTCCCTCAGCAGCAACTGTCTCCTTTACAAGAAAACTGCTGTGTTCTGATGGGATTTTTGTTTTAATGGTGAGACAATACTATAATCATCATTGCTCAGAGACAGCCCCACCATGGACGGTGACAACAAGGCACCATGGGGGACCGAAGAGTCCCAGGAGAGTCTTCATTTTGGAATTTTCTGCTTATCTTTGCCTTCCTATATTTCATTAAAAATAACTTTTATTTTTCCTATCACACATTTTTAAAATTTTTATTTATTTATAATTTAGTTTAACATTAATTATTGTTAAATTTAATTAAATATTAATTAAATATTAAGTATTTAATTATTATACTCTTTATTGGAGTATAATTGCTTTACAATGGTGTTAGTTTCTGCTTCATAACAAGAATCAGCTTTACATATACATATATCCCCATATGCCCTCCCTCTTGCATCTCCCTCCCACCCTCCCAATCTAAATTTTACTTATTTATTTATTTTTATACAGCAGGTTCTTATTAGTTATCCATTTTATACATATTAGTGTATATATGTCAATCCCAGTCTCCCAATTCATCTCCCCATCCCCTAACCCTCCGCTTTCCCCCCTTGGTGTCAATACTATCACTGCATATTTATGTGTTGAATTTAGAAAAAAATATAAATACAATAGACTCAAAGAAGAGCATTAAAATCGCTGTTACTACATTACTTAAGAGATAATCGTTATTCACAACTTGGCATATCTCTTTATGCTCATTTGTCACTGCATATATAAATAATTGTTTTATTTACCAAAAAGCAGAAAATAGTGGCTTATTCTTTTGTTTTTCAATGTGGACCTTTTTTTTTTTAAGTCTTTATTGAATTTGTTACAATATTGCTTCTGTTTTATGTTTTGGTTTTTTGGCCGCAAGCCGTGTGGGATCTTAGCTCTCTGACCAGGGATGGAACCCGCACCCCCTGCATTGGAAGGTGAAGTCTTCCAGGGCAGTCCCAATAGTGGTTTATTCTTATAGTGAAACCTGGTTTTTTTTTCACTTACATCATATGTATTTCCATGTTTAAAATTTCTTTTGCACATTTTTCTATTGATTGCCTGGTATCCCACTGCATGAATATGTTCTGCTCCATTTAATCAGTCTCTCAGTGTTGAACATTTGTATTTTTTTCTCACTTTTCCTGGGTTCCAGTTCTGTCTCACTCATCAGGTGTTCAATCTCAAACAGGTAACTGCACCTCAGTTTCCATTTCTGCAAATGGAGATGACATGTAACTCACATGTCATATGTCACATGTAACTCACAGAGCTATTGTAAGAATTCCATGAGTTCATACATGCAGAACACCCCAGTTCATAGCAAGCACATGTAAGTGTTAGCTGTTTAAAAAACAGATGTAGAAGGGCACATTACTGAGAATAATATACCTTTAACATATACTTTGCAATTATTTTTGCCCTGTCTTCCTTTTTTTAGAATTTTTCGTAATAAAATCTTTACTTGAGAGGTTTAACAAGAATAGGGAAGAATGTTTTTTTATTTTGTATTTTTAAATATTTATTTATTTGGCTGCTCGGGGTCTCAGTTGCAGCCCTCAGGATCTTCATTGCCTCGTGCAGGATCGACTTCCCTGACCAGGGATCAAACTTGGGCCACCCCCCCACCCCCCCACCCCCCCCCCCCGCCTCCTGCATTGGGAGCGCGGAGTCTTAACCACTGCACCACCAGGGAAGTCCCAGGAAGAAGGTTTTTATTTATTTTACTGTTTTTTTTAATTTTTGGGGGGTGAAGTAGAAAAGAATAGCTTTATTGCTTTCCCAAGTAAAGGAGGCCACAGCGGGCTAATGCCCTCAAGACTGTGTGTTCCGACCTCAGAAGGTTTTGTTTGTTTGTTTGTTTTTGCTGTACGCGGGCCTCTCACTGCTGTGGCCTCTCCCGTTGTGGAGCACAGGCTCCGGACGCGCAGGCTCAGCGGCCATGGCTCACGGGCCCAGCCGCTCCGCGGCACGTGGGATCTTCCCAGGGCACGAACCCGCGTCCCCTGCATCGGCAGGCGGACTCTCAACCACTGCGCCACCAGGGAAGCCCAGAAGATTTTTTAAATGACACTATTTTCTCCAAATGTTAGCACTATTAGTTTAATATTTGTGTCTCCTAAAGGATTTGGTCAGGAAAGTGAACTCAGGACTTACGGGCTGGGACTTCCCCGGCAGTCCAGTGGTAAAGAATCCACCTTCCAATGCAGGGGACGTGGGTTCGATCCCTGCTCGGGGAACTAAGATCCCACATGCCGCGGGACAACTAAGCCGGTGTGCTGCTGCAACTACTGAGCCCACGCGCCTCAATGATAGAGCCCGCCTCCGCAACTACAGGGCCCACGCGCCCTGGAGCCCCCATGCCACAACTAGAGAGAAGCCCGGGCGCCACAAGGAAGAGTGCGCGCCGCAATGAAAGATCCCACGCACTGCAACTGACACGACACAGCCAAAAAAATAAAGAAAATAAATAAATTAAATATTAAAAAAAAAAGAAAGAAAAGAAAGACATGGGGTGACTGGATCGGAGCCCACAAATGAGGCAGCTGGGTCTAGCCCGGGAGAGGAGCCTGAAGGGGGGGAAATGGTGAAAAACACCCACCCACCACCTTGCCAATAGGTGCTCCCCCTTTCCATTATGGAGGCCCTCTCTAAGCTCCTTTTTCCTTCATTTTAATCTGGTCGTGGAACACTAAAATCTAGTTAGGAAAGAAGGAAGCAAACAACAGTCCTCCAGAGCTCTGAGCCCTGGGGGAGTTTCAGACAAACGTAAATTGTCCTCCTCTTAACTGAAATCATCACTGTGGCCGGGAGCCCTGAGGCCCCCCAGGGCAGCCCTTCATCTGGTAAACAAGAGGATACAAACCCCCAAACACTTCTGACTAATCAGAAACACTCCCAGAAAACAATCTCCTGGAAAAGTCCACGGCAGCCTGGGGTATCCAGGCCTGGCCTTGGCCCTCCAGCTGCTCCTCTGCAGGCCTTTCTGTCACTCACACCCCCAGGTGGCCATCTTGCCAGTTGAGAATAATTAACTGTTGATTAGCAATGGTTGCATTTTCATCAGCTCCATTCCCAAATTCCTGTAATTTCCATTTCATCCGATTAGTATATTTTGGCCCATTCTCTTCCAGCAGCCTGGGAACAGAGACATCACCCACACAGAAATAACAGCCTTCCTTTTTTTTTTGGCCGTGCTGGGTCTTCGTTGCTGCACGAGGGCCTCCTCTAGTTGCGGCAAGCGGGTCTTCTCTTGTTGCGGAGCACGGGCTCCAGGCACGCGGGCTTCAGGAGCTGTGGCGCCTGGGCTCCAGAGCACAGGCTCAGCAGTTGTGGTGCACGGGCCCAGCCGCTCTGCGGCATGTGGGATCCTCCTGGACCAGGGATCGAACCCGTGTCCCCCTCATTGGCAGGCAGACTCCCATCCACTGTGCTACCAGGGAAGCCCAACAGCCTTCTTTCTTTTTTTTTTAATTAATTAATTAATTTTTAAATTTTATTTTGTTTATTTATTTTTGGCTGCGTTGGGTCTTCGTTGCTGCGTGTGGGCTTTCTCTAGTTGCGGCGAGTGGGGGCTAATCTTCGTTGTGGTGTACAGGCTTCTCATTGTGGTGGCCTCTCTTGTACAGGCTTCAGTAATTGTGGCTCACAGGCTTAGTTGCTCCGCAGCATGTGGGATCTTCCTGGGCCAGGGCTCGAACCCGTGTTCCCTGCATTGGCAGGCGGATTCTTAACCACTGCGCCACCAGGAAAGCCCCCAGCCTTATTTCTAATAAATCAAATGACACTGCTGTTTCGGGTGAGCCCCAGTGCCATTTTTCCAAGGCCTTAAAATTAACTTTAGTTAATCTAATCCTAATTCTGTTCTGAAATGGATGCCATCTCAAGAAAGAGATTACCTTAAATCAGGTTTCTGTGAAGAATATTTTTATGGAGCTATAACATTCTAGTTCTAGTTAAGATGTTGAACAACACACGCAGGGACAGCTTTTCATTTCACACCCCCTGCCGCCCCCGTCCACCCCATGCTGACATTTTAAGAGGGGCCTTCAGTACTCCAACCCGAAGTGTGAGCTGCGTGACTCTGGACCTGTGAGCTGTCCCCCCCACTGCAGGGCATGAGGTGCATTCCATTTCAGTAAGCGTCAGAAGCCTCAGCTTTGTTTAATCCAGGGTTTCTCAGACTTACTTGATGGTGGACCCTTTTGTGAAGGCAATACCCAGCCAGCTTCCAAGCACTCAATAAACATCTGTCAAACGAATAAATGAACCTTCCAAAGTAATACACACTGGGAGATGCCGCTTTAAACCGAAGCACTAAGTAGCATGAGAATATTTCTTTAAAAAGGCAGGAGATTTTTTTTTGGATAATGTTGCAACAGTAGGTGGCCTGTTACTGCCCCTTCAAATCACACTCGAAGGTGGATGTGTCCCAAAGTCAGCCCTGCTTTGGTACGGGCTCCCTTCCACTGGCATGTAAACTGCTTGAGGGAAGAGACTGCGTGTGTTCATCCTTATTCATCTGTTTGTAGCATGGAGCAGAGGGCCTGGTGGCCAGTAGGTGCTCTTAAGCAATTAATTAATAATTCAATTAATTGATGCTTAGGGGATAAATAAATTAACAAATAAATATCACCCTTAGTATCAGAGACTCTCCCAGCTAAGAGCGAATATCTTCTAAGAAATCCTTAGAAGTCGTCTATTCCAGCCTTTCTTCTATAACTGAAGGAACTGAGTCCCCTAGAGAATTGGGTGGTTTCCCCAGGGTCTTGCACAGAATTAGTCACGAAGGTGCTTTATCACTACTCTTCCCAAAACAGTACCTAATGCTGGAGCACTCATCCAGCCAGCCTGGGTTGTTTTCAACTATATACTGATAATGTACTACCTATCGTAAAGCAGCTTCTTCAATTAAGCAAACACTGTATGCAGGCCCCACTGTTAACCCATAATTAAAATACCAACAACCATATTATACATACATGTACAATATTATTAGCTCCAAGCACAGAAGTGTTCAAATGTCTGAAGGGTTTTAATCTTGGTAGAATTGCTTTACCAGTCAGATTATGCAGGGATTTTCCCTTCAGTATTCCTTACATCTTGTGAAAGCCCCCTCCACACCCCCCCTTTTTTTTTAGCTCCCCATTAAGTTCTTTGAAAGCTCAGAAGAACTCACACCTATTCCCTTCTGAAACTGACTTATTCTCCAGGGAATAGTGGGAGGTTTGTTTTGCTAGAAGAAGGATGAATGATCCTTGACGGACTTCTGTCCTTTTCCTGGTAAAAACTGAAGAGGGATAACTGGCTTGGTCACTGAAGTATTGAATTGGTCTACAGAAGGCCTGAGGGATGCTCTCTAACCTATCCGTTCCAATTTTCTTACTTTCACAACTGCCAAATCCAAATAAATAAGAGATCAGGTGATTAGGAGCAACAAATTGGCCCTTATGTCCAAAAAGATTTCCTCATTTATTTTCCTCAGTAACTAAATTCCACAATAAGATTTTAATCATTTGGATTCAAGTTTTGGCCATGCCTTCCAGTCCACAAAATATCATGGTGTGTGAAAGACAGTTGGCAGTTTAGAGTAGTGGGGAAGAGAACAGCTTTAATCCAGACAGTTAAGAGTTTATATTCTAGCTTTGCCATTTATTAGATGTGGAACTATGGGCATATCATGTCAGCCTCTATTTCCTAACCAGTGAGAAATGGGAACGCTATGATATCTATGTCATAGAAACGTTGCGACAACTACAGATACAACAATGCATGTAAAATGATTAACACAGTTTCTGGCTTAATAAATAGTGGCTATTGTAATCCTGTCTCCCTCTGTCCCCTTTTTTTTGCCAAATTGAGAAAAGAAGCATTCAAAACACCCAGCTCCATCTAGGATACATTATAGACCAGAGGCTTCAATGCCCTGTCAGCCTTAAAGTTGAACTCATTTGTCCTATGTTTCCCAACCTTGAGGACAAGCTGAGAACAAGACCTTTTCAGAAGCAGCTAAAATGTAAAAGGGTGTGCACGGTACCTGGATTAGTGAGAAGGCCACAGGAAGCCGGGGGGTACGGTGGGGGGAAGCTGTCAAGACACACTTCAAAGACAAAAATAGATGTCACCAACCTTGCAGTTTTGCTGAGGGCCTGCTCAGGCTATCTATGACTATTTTCGAATTGTTCAAGCCAGTCCATCACCCATCATTAAAGCAAAAACTCAGTAGATATGTGGCATTGAGTTTATGCCAAGAGAGACTGCTCATCTTTCAGGTTCTTTCAATTACTATTGATTAAGTAGCACTAGAGCACAGATATTAAGTCCACTGCGTGCCAGGCACCGTGCTGCCTTCTGGGAACACCAAGGTGAATGTGACCTGAATCCTGCCCTCACAGAGGTCGCAGCAAGTGACGAGACAGACCTGTGAATAAATCACTGCAGTGTAGGCGGGGGCGGGGGGTGGGGGGCGAACAAAGGAAGTGCTGTGAGAAAGAAAAAGAGAAGTACTCTCACTTCCTGAGCTCCTCCAGGAGAGCAGTGACTCTGGAGTGGGTCTAGGTGAGTGAGAAGCTCTTCCCAATGAAGAAGGAGGAAAGTCGCTATTGGACGCGAGAGGAGAAAAGCTACCAGAGCAGGCCGTGCAGGCGCGGTGAAGACCCAGGCTCTGGTGCGAGATTGCATCCGTGTGGCACTAACTAGCTGTCTGACCTGAGGCAAATCACTTAACACCACCATGCCTCAGTTTCTTCATCTGCAAAATGGGAACAATAAAGTATCTCCTTCATAGAGTTATAATGGGATAGAAAGTGCTCAGAGCAGTGCCTGGCCAAGGAGAACACTTACAAACGTAAACCCTTACTGTTAGCAAATAAGCATGCAATATAGTCTAAATCCAGTGCAGTTTAGTTTGAACAAACAAGTAAAAGTAACAAGTTAAGTAAGTTTTTAAAAAGTCTCATTTACTTATCTAAGTAGTTTTTGTGTCTTGCCTAACTGGCCAGCACTCAATAACATTTAAATCCTATGTATTTGTATTAAAAAAAAATTTGGTATCTTGTGTTGTCGTGTTGCCCATAAACGCAATCATTCTTCTAGAAGGAGTGATGTAAATGTCATAAAAAGTCTATTCGAGGGCTTCCCTGGTGGCACAGTGGTTGAGAGTCCACCTGCGGATGCAGGGGACATGGGTTCGTGCCCCGGTCTGGGAGGATCCCGCGTGCCGCGGAGCGGCTGGGCCCGTGAGCCATGGCCGCTGAGCCTGCGTGTCCGGAGCCTGTGCTCCGCAGCGGGAGAGGCCACAACAGTGAGAGGCCCACGTACAGCTTAAAAAAAAAAAAAGTCTATTCGAGGCCTTTCTCACCTTCTGAGATGGCCCACACTCTGTCTACGGAGTGTGTTTCACTCCACAGAAATAAATCCACTTCTTACCTAAAAAAAAAGAAAAGTGTATTCGAGCTCTAGGTCTGTTCTTCATCTATAAAATGAGAAAGTTGTACTGTTTTATCTTGAATGCTTTTTCAACTGTAACTTTCTGTTCTTCTCTTAATACTGGCTATATTCATGACTGTAGAGATAAGGCAAACCCCAAATTTATGGAGTAGAGAAATTAAATATAAATTCCAAGAGAAAGGACAGAAAAAAAAAAGGAAAGAAAAGAAAAACAAATCTAGAATGGTAGATTACCTTTTGATTTCTAGGGTTTTACACAAATTACTCTGTAACTAACTGTTCAGAAATTAAATATGGTATTTATTGCATTGACTTTTAACAAGTTGGAAATGGTGCTGTTGAATGGATTGATTGGAGTCCTCAGTCAGCAAGCACTGTTTTGGATCACAAACTTGGGCAAGAGACCAAGGTGAGCAGCAGGAAGGCTAGGCATGCCTCTAGGAAGATTATGGGAGTGGGTCAAACCCAGGTAACACCCAGGAGGCTATAGTGAAAGGAGAGCCTGGGCTGCAGTTTGGGTTGATGCGGTGATGGCTCAATATCCACGAAGTTATAGGAGCAAGGTTGCATTGCCGGGACTTCCCTGGTGGTGCAGTGGTTAAGAATCCACCTTCTTTGTACAAGACAATGAATCCAACGGCAAACCAGACGTATATTGTTCATGTCATTGCAAGACACTGAGGGTTGGAGTATTCCTTTTAACATTGGAGGATTCAGACCAAAACAAAATAGAGAATTATAATGCAGTGTGGTACGTGTCTTTTTTTTTTTATTTAATTTTATTTCTTTATTTTTTATACAGCAGGTTCTTATTAGTTATCTATTTTATACATATTAGTGCATATATGTCAATCCCAATCTCCCAATGTGGTAAGTGTCTTAATTCAAGTTCACAAACAGGGCCATGGTAATACAGAGATGGATCACCTAACCCAAACCTGGGGAATTAGGGAAGAAGCAACACTAAGCTGAGTTCTAAATTATGAACAGGAGTTGGTCAAACAAGAAGCCTTGTGGGAGGAATTGGAGAGGATGGACAGAGGGTTGGGAGAAAAGTATTCTAATGTTGCAGATGGCTGCAAATTTCAAAGGGGAGAGGCACACATTCTAAGAATCATAAATAGAAAATTAATAAAATAGACTATTCTATAATTAAATAAATAATTCAACAGAAATATAAGGAGAAATAGTCAAATCTGCTAATATCCTGGGAGAATCTAACACACCTCTCTTCAGTAATTAACAGAATTTTAAAAATCAGTAAGAATATATATGATTTGAACAACAAGATTAAGAAACTGACCTAAAGGACATAGATAGAACACCCCACTCAAAAACTGAAGAATAGGGCTTCCCTGGTGGTGCAGTGTTAAGAATCCACCTGCCAGTGCAGGGAACATGGGTTGGATCCGTGGTCCAGGAAGATCCCACAAGCTGTGGAACAACTAAGTCTGTGCGCCACAACTACCGAGCCTGAGCTCTAGAGCCCAAGAGACACAACTACTGAGCCCACATGCCACAACTACTGATGCCTGCTCGCCTAGAGCCCGTGCTCTGCAACAAGAAAAGCCACCGCAATGAGAAGACTGCACACCACAACAAAGAGCAGCCCCCGCTCTACAAAATTAGAGAAAGCCTGCATGCACCAACAAAGACCCAACACAGCCAAAAATAAATAAATAAAATACATAAATTTATTTTTTTTAATTGAAGAATATAGGGACTTCCCTGGTGGTGCAGTGGTTAAGAATCCACCTGCCAATGCAGGGGTCATGGGTTTGATCCCTGGTCTGGGAAGATCCCACATGCCATGGAGCAACTAAGCCCATGTGCTACAACTACTGAGCCTGTGCTCTAGAGCTTGTGCGCCACAACTACTGAGCCTGCGTGCCTCAACTATTGAAGCCTGTGCACCTAGAGCCCGTGCTCTGCAACAAGAGAAGCCACCACAATGAGAAGCCCATGCACTGCAACGAAGAGTAGCCCTGCTCACCGCAACTAGAGAAAGCCCGTGCGCAGCAACAAAGACCCAATGCAGCCCAAAATAAATTTTTTTAATTAATTAATTAAATCAATCAATAAATAATTTTTTTTAAATTGAAGAATATATACTAGTTTCAAGCACACAGAGAACATTTACAACAATTGGTCATATCCTGCCTCATGAAGGAAGTCTCGACAACTGTCAAATGATTGAAATAAACAGAATCCTTTCCCTGGCCACAATGCAATTATGCTAGAAATCATTAATAAAAGTTTTAAATCTCTATATTGTGTGGAAAGTAAATAAATAATAACAATTCTAAATAATTCATGGCTTAACAAAAAGAAAACAGTGGAAATTACAAAATATTTCAAACTGAATGATAATGAAAATATTACATATAAATCTAGTTGGATACAGCCAAAGCAATACTTGGGAAAAACTATAGCCTTAAATACTATATTAACAAAGAAGAAAGGCTGAAAGTTAATGAGTTAAGCATCTATCAATATTTCAATAGTTAAAACAGGAATAGCAGAAAACACCAAGTGAAAGTAGAAGGAAGGAAATAAAATAACTAAGAATATACATTTAATGAAATAGAAAAATATAAAATAGAAAAAAAAATCAGTAAAGCCAAAAATCGATTCTTTAAAAAGATTTGTTAAATTGATAAATCTCTGATGAAGCTGCCCAAGGAAAAAAAGCGGGGGGAACCAAAAGGTATATTTGGAATGAAAATGAGACATCACTACAGATCTTGCAGACATCAGAAAGATAATAAGAGTATACTATAACTTTATGTAAAAGATTTGAAAATTTTGATGAAAAAACTGACACAAAAAGAAATAGAAAACCTAAATAGTCCTGTAACTATAAATGAAGTTGAATGTGTAATTTAAAACCTTCCCCCAAAGAAAACTCCAAGCCGAACTGGCTTTCCCTGTGAACTCTATCAGTATGTAAGAAAGAAATAAAATCAGTCTCCACAAACTGTCCCAGATAACTGAAAAAGAGAGGACACACCTCAACTCATCATATGAGGCTATCATAACTTTGTACCAAAACCTGTCAAGGGTATTACATGAAAAAATATAATTAAAAAATTGCAGGCCAACAGCTAAAACTAACACAACATTGTAAATCAACTATACTCCAGTAAAAACTTTTTTTAATTGAAGGCCAATATAATTTATAAACATAGATGCAAAATGCCAAATAGAATATTGCCAAAGTGATTCTGAAAATGTATAAAAAGTTAATGCATTATAACCAACTTGAGTGTACACCATGAATGTAAAATTGGTTTACTAAAATACAGTGTAATTTATTTATTTATTTATTTATTGGCTGCGTTGGGTCTTCGTTGCTGTGCGCGGGCTTTCTCTAGTCGCAGCGAGCGGGGGCTACTCTTCGTTGCGGTGCGCGGGCTTCTCATTGCGGTGGCTTCTCTTGTTGTGGAGCACGGGCTCTAGGCACATGGGCTTCAGTAGCTGCAGCACTCGGGCTCAGTAGTTGCAACACGCAGGCTCAGTAGTTGTGGCGCACGGGCTTAGTTGCTCCGCGGCATGTGGGATCTTCCCGGACCAGGGCTCGAACCCGTGTCCCCTGCATCGGCAGGTGGATTCTTAACCACTGTGCCACCAGGGAAGTCCAGCATGAGGAGTTTTATACCAGGGTGAACATATAATGATTTGGAAAAGCTTGTGGGTAACAAGAACCAACTGAACACTGCTGTCAAGTCCTTGTTACATGGGGTTTGCATGAACAAACCACCTCCACCCACCACAGTTCTAGAGGGAGCCTTTCATTAAACAAGGAGGCAGAGGGTTTTGCATTGGATGATGTGTACACAGCGCACTCTGCAATGTCTGGCTCATAGGAGATGTTCAGTGAGTGTTAGCTGAAGGGCTCTATGGAAAGGGAGGGGTGGTCGTGACAGTGTGTCAAGGGGGAGGAGGCTCTCACCAGTAGGAGAATGAGAATACAGTTGGATGCTCATGAGCATGACAGGGATGTGAAGCACCATGGAGTTATCTGGCCTAATATCTGGTTCTTGCAGGTTCAGACTCTTTTGGGGTAGTGTCTGGAAGAGTGACATTGAGGTCAGGTTCTCTCCAAGGAGCTTGTGAGGGCCTCTGTGTTTAGTAGTTACTGGGTTCTATAGGGTCTAGTTCCAGTGTATCTCTTACATCTCTCTTTCATGTGTATTTCCATTAACAACATCCTGATTCAGGCCCCCATGATTTCCATCCTGGACTACAGAGTCTCCCAACTGGTTTTCTGCCTCCATGTCATTTCTTATTTACTACTTCAAAGTTAATCTTCTGTCATTTCCCTTCTCAAAACTCTTCAGTGCCTCCCAACTAAAGTTAAATCTCCTCACTTTAAAGTTCAAGACCAAGCTTCCCTGGTCACACAGTGCTTAAGAATCCGCCTGCCAATGCAGGGGACACGGGTTCTATCCCTGGTCCAGGAAGATCCCACATGCCACGGAGCAACTAAGCCCGTGCGCCACAGCTACTGAGCCCACGTGCCACAACTGCTGAAGCCCACGTGCCTAGAGCCCGTGCTCTGCAACAAGAGAAGCTGCAGCCATGAGAAGACCGTGCACCTCAACAAAGACCCAACGCAGCCAAAAATAAACAAATAAATAAATAAATTTAAAGTTCAAGACCTTCTACAAGGCGCCAATAATATTTTTATCCCTGTTTCCTACCATATCACCAGTTCCCACTCACTGTTCCGCAAATCATTTTCTTACTTTGTTACTTCCCTGCTTTCATTCATACTGTTCCTCCTCTCTGAAATGCCCTCTCTCTGATTTCTGTTTGTCAAAATCGCACTCTTCTTGTCAGGTTCACTTTGTCCACCAGCAAGCTTACGAAGCCCCTCGTCTGTCATACACACGCAGGAGTGAAGCTGAAAATATTTAACCACTGCCACACACAGGCACCATCCAATCAGGATAGACCCTGGCCCTGGATAGAGGAGGGCCTCTGGGTCCCTGCCATGACGGGTGCTCACCCTTTGCTGCTGGGCAGGGTTGGGGGGGAGAGAGGCTAGATGAGTGGGGAGGAAAGGATAGTGAGGGCTCAGAGGAGCAGATTTTCCACATTCTGACTGTGGGCACAGCAGCTCATACCATGGGGTATCATCTCCTCAGACACCCTCGTGCAATCCTCCTCTTTGGGCAAGTTGGACTTCTGCAGCATCTAACCCATTCTGCTTTGCCTATAAACAGTGTCCAACTGTCCATCCCCTTCACCCCACCTGCAGGATAAATCCCTTCAAGACTACCCAACTCATCGCTGTGGTCCTTCACTACGTCTGGCACTCAGACACTCAACAAATGTTTGCCCCTTTGAAACCAACAAGGGGAAATTGTTAACTTTCAAATGTCAGCAGAGAAGGGTTCCTAAGGAAAAAGGAAATGATAAATAATTTTTAATGAATGCCTGCTCTGTACATGTTATTTCATTTCTTTCTGGCAATAAATCTAAGAGGTTGGTTTTCTTATTCCCATTTTACAAATGAGTAGATCAAGGCTTAGACTTAGTCAGCTGGTCCAGGACCACCCAGCTGGAAGTGGCAGAGAGGAGATCACCATCCTGTTTGTCTCTAAGCCCATTGTCACCTTTCCAGAACTTGTGCATCTCTCCTGAAGGGCAATCTTTTTGTTTATTCTATGGCTCAAATCAGAGATTATATGGAATTTACTTTATTAATCTAGTGACTCTTTTCAAAATGTGCTTTTGCAATTCAAAAAACTTCTCCTGTTGGACTGGTAACCTGAATGAGCCTTAATAACAGATTCAATGGAAAGGTCCCTTGTATTCAGTCTTTTCAATTATTTTACCACCATTTTCTCTTTCAGCACCTCAGTTACATTTGATAGGGTTCTTTGGAGAGAAATCTCTTTCTGAATCTTTGCAAAAGGAAGAATTTCAGCACAGTCAAAAAGTATAAAGGGAAACCATTTTAATTTTTTAATTCAGGCCATTATTAGCTCCCCTTGCATCAGCTTCTTCTAATTATGCAGAAGTGCATACATCTGACAGAGCGCCTGGCCCTGACTCATGACTTACTAATGAGATCATATTTTTCATTACAATTCCAAAATCCCATCAATCTTTTCTTAATTATTTTTAAGTGAATTTGCTGCTTTAGAAAGGAAAGGGCGCATGTGGCACGAGCAGGAACTAGGAAAGTTTCATGCGATTTCAATTTCAGAAACTTTGTTGGCAAGATGGCCTGTAACTGTTGCCAGTGTTAATAAATCAAATTTCGATGTCGATGTCGCCTCCCCCCAGCCCCACCCCCCTGCCATATACCAGAACTCACTCTCAGATTCAATGAATCAGACCTTCAAGCATTGCCACAGGAAAGTTCCTTCCAAATATCTCTGCCAACACATATTATAGTCATGGGTATAGCCAGGGGTAATACTCGCAGTGTTTGAAAGCAGATACTAGCTGTAAGACTGAAACAGGGTACTGGACACCAGCTATGCCGGCTTTAACCCTTTAGCAGCTAGACTTTAGGAAGCTCCTGAAGGTACCTAGAGGAAGCCAGAGCAGACAGATTTTGAGGAGGTTTTGGGGAAGTTGCAGCAGCAGCTATTTTAATGACTGGTAGAGGTGTTTTTGAAGATTTTAATATGCGGTGTGGTACAGGCATTTACCAGTATCAACCCTGCCCACGGCAGTGCAGGCGTCTTAGCCGTGGCATCTCCGAAACCTGGATCAGGGTTCCCTTTCCAATCATGTTTAGCTCCGTCCGGCGCTCTCGATAGGCCTTCATTAAGTGTCGTCACACCTGGAAATTGCCCCCGGCTACCCTCCACTCTTACATTTTGTCAGCTGCCATGTGAGTTGGTCACCTACTCCTCGCCCTCATGCAGGGTATTCGGCAAATACCCGCTTGTCTGAGGTTTATGTAAATGAGGGGAAAACCGAAGTGGCCAGGGAATTTCGTCTTCCTTGCTCAGGCTGAACTTTGTTCTGCATATTAACTTTCGTATGTTCCCCAAGAACTCTAGGTCCTCAAAACTGAAACTCCAATTGTCTGATTACAAATTTAAAAGGTTTAATTAAAAAGAAATTTTTTTAATGCAAAGCAGATGTTTGATGTCGATGCCACGTGATGTAGCTCTTGGAGGTTCCAGGAAGTCCTTGAAAATGTGACTGAAGGAGGAAATGAAGTCCCTGGGTAGGAAGGGGGCTGCCCCTGCCTTGAGTGCCCGGCGAGGCTGGTGGGGCTTGTTTGGGCAGCGAGGAGCACCTCACTGCGCTGATTCCATCCACAGAGAGAAAGCCCCCAGTTCCTGACTGGCAGCTCTGCTTTCCTCTGCTCCAGCAGCAATCCTTTGCCTTTCACTGGAGCCGTTTTCTGTTTCAAATGTGTCCGTTTTATTCATTGGATTTGTGCCTAGGCTGAGACTGAGAGGTTTGCCTCGCTCACAACCACTCCATACTCAGTACTCTTTTTAGAAACGTCCTAGGCTGGTGGGTCCAGAGCCCTGACAAAGAAGCCGGCTACCAGGGGACAGGCCCTGTCTCTACCCTCCACGATGGAAGGGAGCCCAGGAAGGTGGGCCCAGGGTCCGGTCAGCGGGAGTGCGACCAAAGACCTCCCGGTGATGTCAGGGCAGTCCCGTCAGACTCTGGTGCCAGGCCCAGCCTCCAGAGTCTTTCCTGCCCCCGTCCAGGCACTGTAATAACTAAGTCAACTGGAAAAGAAATACTGAAGAAAGACTAAAGGAAAGCAGCGCACGGGGGCAGCCGGGGCCAGGAAGGAGAGCACGCAGCACAGCACAAAGGACCATTGTGCTAAGCTCCTCGGCCGCGGGGGTGGGCGGGGGGGGGGGGGGGGGGGACGACTTGGCACCCTGATCTGCCGAGCCTGCGATGATGCGCTTTCTCCGGAGGGAGATCCTTGGATCCCGGCTGAAAAAAGGACAGCGTGGGAGTGGGTTGGAGAGAGTCAGGGGACAGACAGAGCAAAGAGAGGGCTGAAGCAGGACAGAGCCCCTGTCTTTTTATTGCTCCCTCACCCTGGATTCGCCAGGGTCCTGTCACCTTGACAGCCGTCTACAGGAAGAGTAATTTTCCAAATGACTGGTCAACAAGTGTTAAAAGCATGTTCTTGCAGGAAGGGGGAGAAAAGGAAAGAAACTTGGCCTCCGTTGCTGCCATGGTCCATTGTGAGGCCATGACCTCGAGGCTTTACCATTCTTCGAATGAATGTCTAAAGGATGGAGGAAGAGGACAGAAGAAAGCACGTGGGGTGGGGGGTTGTCAGGTGCAGGACTGTTTTCTCCATCGTGAGTAACAGCAGCCCCTTCCCGGCTTCCTTGTTGGGTACCTGCTCCTGTCTGTCTGCTGCTCATTTCTGGGGAAGGTAGGATGGAGCCAGGAGCTGCCCTCTGAAAGTGACCGTAGCTGCTCAGAGCAAGATTCCCTGGGGGATCAAGAGACTCAGGTATCAAGAGTCAGGTATCCAGGTAGGCTTTGAACTTGAGCTTCCCTCGCCTGTAGCGGCTCCTCAGCCCCTGACCCCAGGAGTGGTGCGTGGGGTGACATTCAGCCTCTCCTGCCCTTCCAGGGAAAAACCCAGCACATCCTGGACCCATGATTTGCCCCAAGTTGGGGGTGGGAGAGACTGGGACAAGCCAAAAAACGTGTTAAGAGAAGGAAGGAGCTGGCGCTGCTACATGGAGAAAGGTCCCAGCAGCTTAATGCATCTTGAACAGAATCATTAATCAGGTGCAAAACTCCCCAAAGGAGCAAAATGAGGACCAGCGCCTTCCCAGGGCAGCCTGCCAATCCCCCGCTTGCATGTCCACTTCCAAATCCTTAGTGTCTTTGTATCAGGGCTGGTCCAAGCCAGCCTAGTCAGGAGCCACCTGTTCACGTCCCCTCCCACCTCCCTGACCTCGGAAGTGAGAGGAGAAATGATGGGAAACCCAGACAGCTGCTATGACCCCCCTCCCCCATAAAACGAGCCGCCCGATTCTAGGAATTGGGCCAGACCCTGGCAGATGAGTTACCCTCTGTGAAAAATGCTTCTGTAAGCACATTAACTCTTCCCTGCACTGAGTACGTCTCTTGCTCAATAGAAGACAAGTCAGGGCTGGCAGGGACCTCATAGAACAAACCTAGCCCTTTCCTTTTCATTCCAGCCAGAGTCGCAGTGACCTGCCCAAGGTCACGACCTGGATTAGTGCAGAGTCAGGGCAGCCAGCCCCCAAGGTGGTCCCCGGCCATTCCCAACTCCCAGGGCCCACAGTCCCGGAGTCCCCTTTCACAGTGAATAGGGCTGGCCTGTGAAATCAAAGAAACAATACTACAGAAGTGACCATGTGTGGCCTCCAGGGCCAGGTCATGAAAGACAGGCAGCTCCCACCTCCTCCCCCTGCGCTGCGTGGAGAGCCAGCTGCCGTGTCACGAGGATACCCAAGCAGCCCTGTGGCGAGGGCCTCGCGGTAAGAACTGAGACCTCCCACCAACAGCCAGCACCAACTTAGCAGGTGAGGGAGGCACGTGGGAAGATCCTCCAGCCCCAGTCTATATATCCTGAGCAGCCTTGACCCAGAACCACCCAGCTGAGGCTCTCCTGAATTCCTGGCCCATCAAAACTGTTGGAGTTAATAAGCGTTTATGGTAGTGTCAAAGAGAAATAGAGCTGGGCATTCATTAAAGGTGGCAAGACAGATTTCATGCAGACTGCTGCAGTAGGGGAGAGAGAGAAACAGCTCGGCTCCAACCTGTGCAGAGGGACTTTAAGGGAAGAAGGAGGGAGCAGGGAGGAGGAACTGTTGAGAGCCTGGGCAGAGTCAGAGAAGTGGAAAGCTACAAAAAGCTGGTAGGGGGCTGTTTTCTGAGAAATGTTAGGCAAGCTAGGTGTTGAGCGAGGGTAACCTCACACAGAAAATTCTTTTGGCAACCTGAGCTTTCCCAGGCGGGAACCTGGGAGGGCTGGGTCAGGCCAGGGGTGCAGCCTTGAGCTGTTAGAAACCAGGCTAGTGTTTGTTCCAGTCTCAGTGTCAGGAGCTGACAGATTGTGCCAAGGTTTCGCAGTTCTCATTGGTCACGACCGAGCAGCCTCAGAGACACCGACCGAAGTTGGTCAGGGAAAGAGTCTTTGTCATTAGCTCTCAGCCACCGTGGGTTCTGGGAGAGTTTGGTTTGCAGCAATAGATAACTGTATCCAGATGGAAACCCCGATTGCGATTTCCAGAGTCCGTGCCTTGTGCTTTTTCTCCCACACTACTTAACCCTCCTTCAGAAGACAAGCCAAGAAAGGGCTGCTGTGGCCTTGACAGCAGACATTTCCTATGTTGCAGTAATGACAGAGCTTCTGCCCAAACATGCAAGACAGTTGGAGATCAGCACCTTCCCACATACTCATTCTCAAGATCACTCAGGGCCCAGTAGATAATCCAATGTTTCTAGACCTGACAGGCACAGCAAGGTGCTTCCTCACAGTGAATACCTCCCCAGATGAAACTCCTCCAAGTTGGTGCATATTCCTATGAATGAAAGCAGTGACATGCAAACGTCATTAAAGCCATCACATAACCAACTTGCTGAGCACTTCCGTGTGTCAGGCAGACACTGATAATACAGAAGTAAGCACGCTCATCCCTGCCCGCAGGGAGCAGAGTACTGGAACCCAGTGAAAACTTCTCATTTAGATTAGGTTTCAGAGTAGGAATCAGGGGTTGTCAAATGCAACAAGAATTCCCTTACCTAGTTTTTAAACTATTTTGTCCCAGCTGAGCTGAGGGGCCCCCAGGAGAACACTGACAGCCGGAAACACTTATTTACTTACTTCATGTTTTAACTGTGGGGCAAAGCAGAGGCCAGCACCATCATAATCCTACACAATTGAGTCATGAGATGTTCACAACACAGACACCAAATGGTCTTTATCTTCTTTCTTAATTTAAGATGTTGCAGACAGGTATGTACCTGCCCTTTGGACCAACTGGACATCCATCCTTAAGCATCCACATTCAAGGTGGAGGGACGGTGGTGGTTACCAGTCAGCTTGAGAAAGCAGGTCCTCAACAAGACAGTGCAAGTACCATTCCTTCTCGGGAGCCTCCTCCAGCCTCTTGGAGCAGAATTAAGTGTCTGCCCCTCCGAGCTTCAGGTCCTTGTCATAACTCCTCTTACCATGTGGCTGTAACTCCTCGTCTCCATTAGACGGACCTTCTGGTTTCAAGGATGCTGTTGTCCACCCCAGTACCTAGAATAGCGGCTGGCAGGTAGTAAGCCCTTAACAATGAGTATAGGATGAATGAACAGAGTGAGTGAAAGAATGAATAACAAAACGTGCACAGGTTTACAGCCAGTGATCCTTGAAGTAAATTCTAAATAGACAATAAAAAGTAGGCAGCTTCAAGGGCAGTCCACAGATTAGCAGAGTGATGGTCTAAAGCTTAGGTTTAAGACCATTCCTTAAATTTAGATTGCATTTTCCCAAAAGAAAAATGTAGTAAAACTGTGGGAAACACAACAGTCAACCCACTAATTCTGTTAAGCCATTACGTACCTTGAAAGTGCACTGTTTCAACAACACTACTTTTAGTCCAGGTTCCAGACAACAGACTTAACAAATGAACTTCATTAATTTATTAATTAATTTCGTAAAAAAAAAAAGAATGTATCGATTATTCATAGGAAACGCCTACTGTTTGCCAGGGACTAGTACTAGTTGGTGGCGACTGAGAGAGGAAAAGCAGAGCTTTACCCCGAGGGAGCCCACCGTCCACTGGGGAGAACACAGGTGTCAAATGTAGCACGCAGGTGAGCACGAGGCGCCTCGAGCAGAGAGGCACCTGAGGCTGAGAGTCAGGGAAGTTTTCTTGGAGAAGACACTTAAGAAAAGCAGGCAGAGGAAATGGCATTAAAAAATATATTTTTTAAATTTTATTTTTTTTTTTGCTGCATTGGGTCTTCATTGCTTCACACAGGCTTTCTCTAACTGCGGCAAGCGGGGTCTACTCTTTGTTGCGGTGCGCGGGCTTCTCATTGCGGTGGCTTCTCTTGTTGCGGAGCACGGGGTCTAGGCACGCGGGCTCAGTAGTTGTGGCTCGTGGGCTCTAGAGGGCAGCCTCAGTAGTTGTGGCGTACGGGCTTAGTTGCTCCCCGGCATGTGGGATCTTCCTGGACCAGGGATGGAACCCGTGTCCCCTGCATTGGCAGGCGGATTCTTAACCACTGCACCACCAGGGAATTCCAAGAAGCATTGTTGAGATCAAAGACGAGATTGTAGTTTCTAATGATTTTCATTATTTTATTTTTTTAAAAAAATACATTTGATGTGTTTTTTAATCTGTTGCTGCTATTAACCATAGCGATGTTCAAATTGACCATTCTTGGCCAGTGAGAGCTTATTCTAGAAGGCTCCTCAGGTTTTTAAAAATTAATCATTTATTTATTATTTATTTTTGGCTGCATTGGGTCTTTGTTGCTGCGCGCGGGCTTTCTCTAGTTGCGGCGAGCGGGGGCTACTCTTGGTTGCGGTGCGCGGGCTTCTCATTGCGGTGGCTTCTCTTGTTGCAGAGCACAGGCTCTAGGCGTGCGGGCTTCAGTAGTTGTGGCTTGTGGGCTCTAGAGCGCAGACTCAGTAGTTGTGGCACACAGGCTTAGTTGCTCCGCGGCATGTGGGATCCTCCCTGGCCAGGACTCGAACCCGTGCCCCCTGCATTGGCAGGCGGATTCGTAACCACTGCGCCACCAGAAGCCCCGGAAATGGCCTTTTAAAAGGCAGAGAGGGAGCTTCCCTGATGGCGCAGTGGTTGAGAGTCCGCCTGCCGATGCAGAGGACACGGGTTCGTGTCCTGGTCCGGGAAGATCCCACATGCCGCAGAGCGGCTGGGCCCGTGAGCCATGGCCGCTGAGCCTGCGCGTCCGGAGCCTGTGCCCGGCAACGGGAGAGGTCACAACAGTGAGAGGCCCGCGTACCGCAAAAAAAAAAAAAAAAAAAAAAAAAAGGCAGAGAGTTGTAAAAGAGTTGAACGATTTAGAGCAAAGCTTAGGGGTCAGACAGGCGTGGGTTCTGGTAATGCCTCTGCACTCTCCAGCTGCGCTGGCTGTAGGTCTTTGGGCAAGTCCCTTAGGTCTCCCAAATTCATTTTCCCATCTGGAAAGTGGGTGGCGCCAACCTCAGGGGGCTTTGAGCGCATGAGCTGAGCTGATGCACGTAAATGCTGACTGCAGCACCTGACACAGTTTCAGGGGAGGAAGGGCACATGGACGTCCTCTGGGAAAAGGGCTGCCCCTCTGGGTAGGAATCAGGGCAGGTGGAGACCGGTTGGTGACAAGTGTGATCAATGTCATGAGAAGAAGGAGCACAGACAGAGCGGGCAGGCGGCAGACAGCAAAGGAGCCTCGGAAGTAGAAGAACCTGGAACTTTACACGGTGAAAATAAGCTCGCCGCGAGCCCATCGCCTGAAAAAGGAAGCTAGGAAAACAGAAAGGCTCTGTGCGTTTTGGTCCAAAACCCTAGTAGGAGAAACCAAGGAACTACTATTCTAGCTGCTTCTAATTTCGACTTCCCTGCACCTTTAATTTAGGTGCAAATTACCCAAGTGATTGGCAATTTTTCTCAGAGCCGTAGATAATATGCCAGAAGTGGAAGAATTAAACTTTGAAGACGAAAGATTTAATTAATTTTTAAGCTTCCCAAATGGGCTCTTAAAAATGAAATGGCTCAAAAGTACATTTAAATCACAGTCAGCTCTCAAAAGTAACGGAAGGTTATAGAGGGCGCTTTTCTGTTTGAGGCTCACTGGAGCCGGGCTTAGCCTCGCCAGCCAAAAATTATAAAATTCATTATTAGCTGTTTTGGTCACTTTCCTAAAAATAAAAATGTCCAATTTCATTGTGAAAAAAGGATATACAGACCTGTATATATAAATATAAAATTGGTTCTGGTTACCATCACCAAGTTACCCTGGCTTCTCCTGTGTGAACCGGGGATGCTAACGGTGCCCACTCCACAGAGCTGCTGTGAGGAATAACAGCACGCAGTAAGTGTGAGCAATAATAATAATATAACTAAGGCTTGTCCATCTTGCCTCGAAAGCGTCTCCTGAAACCAGTGTGTGTGGCCTGCGTTCCTGTGGGGAGCAGTGTTCCAGAGATCCTTGCAGAGCCAAAACAGGCCAAAACTATTTTCACACTCATACTAAGACATTATTTGCTTTTTCATTCTCATTCTCTCAGAAGTGTGCAGCAGAGCCTTCCAGAGACTACATGGCACGAGATATTGCAACAGATTAAATGCAGAAGCAGATATAGGCATTCTACTGTCTACTTACAACCAGACATTGAAGAGATTTATAAAAATATAAAATAAGGTCACCTGTCACTAAATTTTGTTTTGTTTGGGAAAACATGGTTATTATTTTTCATAAAAATTAACTTACTATACAATGGGTTTATTGTTCATTTGAAAGCAATTTATAAAGATTTAAATTTTTTCTCCGTTTTAATTTCTAATTTGATAAATCGTGACCGCTCTAACCCACATAAAGAAAAGTCATTAAGGGTCTCAGTAACCGTGAAGAGGTCAAGGGGGCCTGGGCCCTGTCCTTTAGCCCCACCTACTCCCTCCATCTGTGCCAATCACCTGCCTAGCTAGCGGGGCCCACCCAAGGTCCACTCTGACCCCATCACCCCTCCTCCCTCCGGACATATCTAACTAACCACTTTGTACCAGACACATATCAGGCAAAGGAGATGCCAACAACCATGGTCTTTTCCTCTTGTGTGAGGAAGTAGGCTTGAGGGGAAGGCGGAGCTGAGCAGCTGCCCCACGATGCAGCACCCCAGGCGACCTCCTCCCCGTCTCTCCCACGTCCTGGCCAGAGGGCCCTTCCACCTGCTCCATCACCCTGGCTCCTTTCACTGGCTTTCTATTGTTCGTAGATGTAAGAGCAAAACACTTACTGTGGCCTTCAAGACTCTTAAATCTGATTCCTGCCCACCCCACGCCTCATCTCTCTTCACACTCCCCGTCACTCAGGGGTGCTCACCCTGCTGCCTTCTTTCAGTTCCCAGAAGACAAGCTCTCCCTCACCACAGGGCCTTTGCACGTGCTATTCCCTGTGCCTTGAAAGTTTTCTCATCTCTCCTCTCCAGCGCTTAACATATTTTGTAATTATAGATTTGTATAATTACATAATTAGTATGTCTCCTCTACTAAACCATAAACATCTGGAGAACAGGTCCTATGTCTACTTTGCTTACCATCATATTCCTGGTACCTAGTACAGGGCCTGGTGCACAATGCTTAATACATAATGATTGAATGTATAAATGAACGAATGTCATTTTATGCTGTCCTTAGAGATCCTTTTACAATAAATTCACTCTTGAAAGCATTTAATTAATTGGATTGTGTGTCCCACCAAGACAATTACAATCTATCCATTTTTGTATCACCAGAGTCTAATACTGTGCCTGTGTGTAATATTCAGTAAATACTGAGTGAAGGAATGAATGAGTGAACAAATGAATGAAACATAAGCAAATGCTTGCGGATTTTATTTGAAGTATAGTTGATTTACAATGTTGTGTTAGTTTCAGGTGTACAGCAAAGAGAATCAGTTATACATATACATATATCCACTTTTGGTTTTTTTAGATTCTTTTCCCATATAGGTCATTACGGAATGTTGAATAGAGTTCCCTGTGCTATACAGTGGATCCTTATTAGTTATCTATTTTATATATAGTAGTGTGTATATGTCAATCCCAATCTCCTAATTTATCCCTCCCCCTTCCCTGTCCCCCCAGTATCCATAAGTTTGTTTTCTACATCTGTGACTCTATTTCTGTTTTGTAAATAAGTTCATTTGTACCATTTTTTTAAGATTCCACATGTAAACGATATCATATGATGTTTGTCTTTCTCTGTCTGACTTACTTTGCTTAGTACGACAACCTCTAGGTCCATCCATGTTGCTGCAAATGGCATTGCATTCTTTTTTTTATGTTCTTTTCCATTATGGTTTATCCCAGGATATTGAATATATAGTTCCCCGTGCTACATAGTAGGACCTTGTTGTTTAGCTTGCGGGATGTTGAATGGGGGATAGAAACAAAGAAGTTGAAGCCACGTTCTCAGTCGTCTGGCAGGTTACTGTACAGATCAGGGAGACAGGTCATGGAATAAACGGTTTCTACAACACAAAGAAGAATATGATAAAGTGTGGAGTTCACAGTGTAGGTGGTCTTAGTCCTTCGGGAGGTGAACAAGAGGCATGGAGGTGGTTCTGTGGTGGGAGAGCTTCCCACCTGGCTGTCAGCACTAGGCAAGTGGCTGCAGGGGCTGTGCAAGGTGAGGGGTGCAGTGGAAGCATGTGGAGCATCTGGCACTGACTTTAGGGCACTATTCATAGAAGAAAGGGGATGTGCTGAGTGAAGATGCAGGGAGGGATGCCAGGAATGAAGGGGCCGGTCAGCACAGGGGTGCACAGACTTGGGCGTTCTTGAGCACAGCTGGGAGCCTGTTGAAAACGCAAGTTCTCACCACCCACCTGCTGATTCTGGTTGTGTGGAAGCAGGGTTGGGTCCAGACTCTGCATTGAAATAAGCATTCCAGGTGCTTCCGAAGCAGGTATTCCATGGGCCACACTTTGGGAAACACTGACAGATTTAGGTCGGATCCTGGTGGCTGGATGAGTGAATCCCATCCTGAGGGCAGAGCCTGAGGCAAGGATTCAGTACCACGATTTGTGGAGGGATGGGCTTCAGGGAGACCCTGTGAGGGAGAGGGAAGCAGGGCTGGAGGAGGCTAGTGGGCAGAGATGTGAGCTTTGGAGCCTAGTCTTGAGACAGAGGCAGCCTCTGTGCCCCGGGTCAGTCAGCAGTCCCTGCCTGTAGGTGACCCTTGATTTGGGGGTGAGGACAGCAAACACCCCAGACCAGGGCTCCCCTCAGAGAAAGAGGCAGTTGTGAGATCTCAGCAGCCACCTCTCTCACAGTGGCCAGGGTGGGTGCACCAGCCTGGGAAGGGGAATCCGGGTGGGCATCACAGCTTCTGGCTCACTGACTGAGAGGACAAGCTCCTCGTGGAAAATCCTGAGGGAGTGAGACTAAGAGATGCAAACAAAGGAGGTGGCTGCGTACATCCGAGAGGAGCTAAGCCCCTCTCTCAGTCCTGAGGGCGATGCAGACTCTGTGTCCCTCTGAGGGTAACCATCCCAGCTGCTAGCCACCCCCAGCTTTCACTTTCCCTACCAGAACCTTCCATCTCAGAGCTGAAACCCGACTTTATCTCACACACAGGAACCTTGTCTCTGGGAGACAGAGGCTGAGTGCCTGACACAGCAGCCCCCCACCCCACCCCCCATCTCGCACAGGCAGCCGTCCCCTGAGGTGGGTCTGCATCTCCCGCCCCAGGACCTCCTTTTCCACGGCCTGTTTCTGGTTATGGTAGGCACGATGCTACTTCTCTAGCCCTGTGGCAGCCCCAGAATTCTCGGAGCAAATGCCAAGATGAAGGGAGAGGGAGCAGAGGTGGGCAGGGAAAGTCTTCAGACCACCTTGCAGGTCTGACACCTGTGGACGGAGGGCGGGCAGGAGAGGTCAGGTAGGAAGTGACCCCTGAGAATCTCCGCCTAGCTGATGGGGGCCCAGAGCCGAACTCTCCCACCCGCATTACTTCCTCCAGTTCCTACTACAGCTCAGGGCGAAGGAGCGGCTCCTCCGCCATAAAGCTGAGGAAACAGGCTCTCAGAGGTTAAGTCATCGCC
Source organism: Lagenorhynchus albirostris (assembly GCF_949774975.1). Taxonomy (NCBI): domain Eukaryota; kingdom Metazoa; phylum Chordata; class Mammalia; order Artiodactyla; family Delphinidae; genus Lagenorhynchus; species Lagenorhynchus albirostris. The sequence goes on from NC_083102.1 coordinate 4,800,797, forward strand.
CCACCATCATACAGCTCAGCTGGGGCTGGTGTGTGACCCAAAGCCCAAATCCGTGGCTAAATATTTGTTTCTCTCTTTTTGTTGTTGTGATTCACCTGTGGATGTCCTTCTCACATTATCATAGTTTATATATATTTTTAAAATTGAAGGGCTTCCCTGGTGGCGCAGTGGTTAAGGATCCGTCTGCCAAGGCAGGGGACACGGGTTCGAGCCCTGGTCCGGGAAGATCCCACATGCCGCGCAGCAGCTAAGCCCATGCACCACAACTACTGAGCCTGCGCTCTAGAGCCCACGAGCCACAACTACTGAAGCCCGTGCCCTCTAGAGCCCACGTGCCGCAACTAGTGAGCCTGTGTGCTGCAGCTATTGGAGCCCGGGTGCCTGGAGCCCGTGCTCCGCAGCAAGAGAAGCCACTGCAATGAGAAGCCACAACAAAGAGTTGCCCCGCTCGCCGCAGCTAGAGAAAGCCTGCGTGCAGCAACAAAGACCCAACGCAGCCAAAAATAAATTAATTAATTAATTTTTAAAAATTGAAGTATAATTGATTTACAGTGCTTTCTGTTGTACAGCAAAGTGATTCAAATATACATATATATTCTTTTTTCAGATTCTTTTCCATTACAGTTTATTACAATATATTGAATGTAGTTCCCTGTGCTATATACACTAGGACCCTGTTGTTTATTGATTTTCTATATCGCTCATATCACCATAGTTTATAAATTCCTCGAGTTTGGGCTCTGACTTCTACTTCCTTTTTAACTACAGAAGTGGTTCAAACAGTCTCCACCGTACAGCTAGTTCAACAAGGCAGTTCAGGAGAAAGCCTGAGGGTCCTCCTTCCTGGCTGCTGGTAATGAATAAGTCATACTTTTCCCATTTGGTGCCCCCCTCCATCAGCACTGCCCCTTGCCGTGGCCTCCCGGCTGCTATGCCTTGTCCTCAACGAGCACACCCAGGGCACCCGGCTCTCTTTGGCGTCCGCCCCTTCCGTGATTGCTTCCCAAGGCACACTAACCTCCTCACCCAAGTGCAGTAGCACAAAAATACCAGAAAATAAGCATCCAGAGAAAAACTTTGCTGCAGACGCGGAGAGACATTGCAGAGGGCAGCCTGGGAGTGTGCGGGGAGCTCGTAGGAAAAGGTGGTGCTGGGCCAGCGCCCCTAAAGCAGTGCTTGCTCTCCACCCTCTAGATGGTCTTGCCTACTGGATGCAGGGTTGTTGTTTTTCTTTTTTTTATTGAAGTATAGTTGATTTACAATGTTGTGTTAGTTTCAAGTGAACAGCAAAGTGATTCGGTTACACATACATACATATCTATTTTTTTTCAGATTCTTTGCCGTTATAGGTTATTACAAAATTTGAGGATAGTTACTTGTTGTTTATCTATTTTATGTATAGTAGTTTGTATCTGTTAATTCCAAACTCCTAATTTATCCCTCCTCCCCTTCCTCTTTGGTAACCATAAGTTTGTTCTCTATGTTTACGTCTGTGGGTCTATTTCTGTTTTGTATAAGAGTTCGTTTGTTTTTTTTGTTTTTTAGATTCCACACATAAGCGATACCATATGATATTTGTCTTTCTCTGTCTGGCTTATTTCACTTAGTATGATAATCTCTAGTCCATCCATATTGCTGCAAATCGCATTATTTCATTCTTTTTTATTGCTGAGTAATAATAGTCCATTGTATACATGTACCACATCTTCTTTATCCATTCATCTGTCGATGGACATTTAGGTTGCTTCCAGCAGGTATTTATCTGACTTTGCAATTTTAAGGGAGTGATTAGGCTGTATAGACTCTGGATCCCTCCTGCCTGGGTTTGAATCTCAACTTCATCCCTTACAAACTGTGTGAACCTTGACCAAGTTCCTTCACTCTCTCTGCTTCCTTTCTTCATCTGTAAAATGGGGATAACTGCAGAATCTTCCTGACTGGGTTGTTGTTAAGATTACATGAGTTAATAAAAGAAAAATTATTTAAGACATTACTTACCTTTCAGTAATGGCAATTTATCATCATCATCATCATGGAAATGGAATGATATCCTCCCCAGAAATAAAACAAAATTTTACACACACAAATATATATATTCGCCTCTGTCCTGTAGTCCACCTAAAATTGTAATCTCTGTGCTTACTAGACACACCGTTATACATTGGTTATCTTCAGTTCTAATAACTTCCTCTCGTATATGTTTTGTTCTGTTTTGTTTAATTTTTTGGCCGTGCTGCACGGTATGTGGGATCTTAGTTCCCCAACCAGGGGTTGAACCCATGCCCCCTGCGTTGGAAGCGCAGAGTCTTAACCACTGGACTGCAGGGAAGTCTCCTTTCATAAATGTTTTAAATTTCTTTCCTTTTTATTTTGCCTTGAGTATAGATAAGAAGTTATTCAAAGTAGGGATAGGAAGAAAATCTTTAACGTTCCTGATGACCCTTATTTTATTTTATTTTTATTGTATAAACTTGGTAACTCAAGAATTTTTGCTTTGGTTTGAATTTTTTAATTCAAGATAACATAAGTCCGCATGTTTTTATTGTAGAAGATTCAAACATAACACAAGCCTATGGAAAAAAAATGTGAGTGTCCCTCTGTACCCCTGTCCCCACCCCAGAGTTAGTGGCATCCTCACCTGGGGTGACTTGCAGTCCACTTTTTGTGTCCTACATGGATAGAGCTTAGCTTTTTTCCTATACATAACATTATCTGTATACTGATCTTTCAACTTGCTCTTTCCACTTAGTATATCTCATATAGCCTTCCATATCAGGATTGACTGATTGATAGATAGATATTACTGCTTTAACTGCCCTTAGATTCATAGATATTTGTTTCCAGTTGTTGCTATTGTAAGCAAATGCTGCAATGAACATACTCGTGCATATAGATTTGCATCATTGTGTTTTACATTTTATTTATTTATATGGTACTTACTACTAAAAAGGATTTTTAAAAGCTAAAAATTACTTTCTAAGTCGAATCCAAATCGAAAAGATGCCAGTTGTGATTTTAGATAACAGGAGTGGGGGGAATCAAGTGAATGTCAGGAAATTCATAAGCGAATTGAGCGAAATGCTAATTTGGAGAGGGTAAAACAGATGGGGCTTTGTAATACGGGGTCCAAAGGCTTCCGGAGACACATGTTTGAATTAGGAGATGCAGCATGAGCCTTCTTGGCAGCAGAAATTGAAAGCAAAGGGATGTTAAATTGATTTTTCTTCCCAAACAAGTCCTCCCACCAAATCATCTTTCATCATTCTAATTTTAAGTAGCAACAAGAATGTTGTACACATTTAAGATAAATGAATGTCGTTTAATGAAGTTTTTATTTATGCACATTTTCCTTTTTTATAAATAGTTTCCTACTTTTTCTATCTCTTCATTTCTAATATTAATACTCTCCTCAGTGTTAGAAGTATTTGTATTAGTATTTGTATTAGTATTTGATGAGAACCTTGATGAGTATTAGTATTTGATGAGAACTTTGCCCTGTCCTCCACACTAGCCAATTTAGAAAAAGGAATGAAGTCTGTCACCTGATATTACTCCCCACAGGGAGATATTCGCCCATAAAAAAATCTATCCAAAGGCATATAGAACAGACCCAATCAAATGCATGCCTTCCACCCACTCCCAAACTCTATAAAGAGATGTCTGGTAGAGACGTCACCCTAATGGGAATTCCTTCCAAGAGTCAGTAAGGCCAGAGTGTGAACTAAACACCATACTCTGAGGATACACAATAAGTTCCCGTAAGGATGATGCCAGTGGTGATGATGTTGGGGAAGGGGCGATGGGAAAGGACATTTGAGAGAAATCAGTTAACAGTCAAACTGGATTTCTTTTTAATTGAAGTATAGTTGACTTACAGTGTCATGTAACTTTCAGGGGTACAGCATTCAGATATATATATATATATATATATATATATATATATATATATATGTTATTTTTCAGATTCTTTTCCCTTGTAGGTTATTACAAAATATTACAAAATATTGAGTATAGTTCTCTGTGGTATACAGCTATACAGTACAAATGGGATTTAAATACAAGGGAGGGACAAATACCTTCTTTCATTATTGGACTTTTTCTACAATTAAGTTGAATCATTTGTCACTTGAGTCTCCTTACCCTCCCCCCCCACAGTCACTCCCTCTGTGCATGACCGGAGGTCCCCAGGCACTATCCCTGCTCTGGGACCTGCTCCGCCCCTTTCAAATCACACCATTAGGCATCGAGTCACTCCTGCCTCTTGTTCTCAAGGTCTTCCCTTCCTAAGGACTGTGGCCCTGGGGTGGCCAACCTCAGTCATCTTCAAGCTGAACTCATCTGAGCCATCGCAGCAGGACGCTGTCAGCATCACTCCCGTCTGATGTCTGGGTCTTTGCTGGGCACCTGCAGCAAACCCCTCTGTGCTGGGATCTTAGTTCAATTGTAAAATCGGTATTACTAAACTGTAGCTCCTTTTCCTTGTCCCCAGTCATTATGGTAATGACAGCACTCACCTAAAGCACCTCGGGACACTTGAAAGAGAGGCTGTGCCTGTGGGCGCACCAGCGCTGGGGGTGTGCTGCCACCCCCAGCCTGCAAGAGCAGGCCAGTCTGATGTCAGCTTTCTGCAAGCAGGGGCTATCACCCTGGCAGCCAGAAATCAGCCGTGGTTTACACCACAGAAAGCATCAAACACGGCAAATCAGGGCCTTTAAAAAAAAAGAAAGATGCATTCCAGGGAGTTCCCTGGCTGTCCAGTGGTCAGACCTCCGCATTTTCACTGCCGAGGGCCCAGGTTCAGTCCCTGGTGGGGGAACTAAGATCCCGCAAGCTTTGCAGGGTGGCCAAAAAAAAAAAGCATTCCAGAGAGCTATTTATTTAAAATTATCAGCACATCACTGGTTATGTCTACGTCATTGAGACAACTTTCTAAACTTGCTTCTCAGTGATAACTACAGTGACCATGGAAACACGGATGGGCCAGGGGAGCCGGCAATCCTTTTGAGACTATATTTTCAAAGAGGCAACCCTCTTCTGGTGAAATAAGCTAGAAGCAAACAAGCGAGTGCGGGCCCTGAAGGGAACTGCTGTAAAGCTCTAGACGGTTCCTCTGGAAGGTTGCTGGCTGGCTCTGGCACCGGCTCGTGAAGTCGTCCTTTAGCACAGTTGACCGGGATCTTCACTTCATGCGAAGCTATAAAACCAGCAGAAGGAACCCGGGTGCTTCTGAGCTAATTATGGAAGGCAGTGGCGGAGGGACCAGCTCCGTCCAGTTTCAGTTAACTCCGCAAGTGGGACACAGGCCCTCTGTCTCCTAAACTGATACGTCACATGGTTTCAATGTTCCTATTTCTGCTTTGGGAGAAACTTAACAAAAAAACAGTTTTAGGGAGGAAAAAAAAGAAAGAAAACTGCAGTGGGAACAGGGCTTCAATGCCAGCTAGACTAGAATGAGACATAGATGTTTGGCTGTCTGTTCTGAATTTCTCTCTCTTGTGCACATATTCTTTCAAGAGCAGTTGCACAGAGGATGGTAGGGATGTGGACTTAGAGTCAGGCTGGTTAGGACCCCACTCCACCCACTGGGGCAGGCTTCTTACTCCCTGTCTGCCTCAATTTCCTTATCTGTAAGATGGGGACAATAATAACACCTGGCCTTCCAGGCTTGTTGTGAAGATTAAAGAAGGAATCCCACAAAAGGCTGGCTGCAGGAGCGTGCAGTGAGGGCAGTGACACAGGGCCCCCTGCTCAAAAGGCCCCCGCACTGGGGATGAATGCTCTGGGTCATCTCCTTGCAATTCTTATGTTATTTCACCTTTGGAATATCTGTTTTGTAAGTGAAGTCCCATGGGACAGGAACAAGCGCCAGGGTGGGGCTGCCCTCCCACGTGGTCCGCCCCTCCCGCCCCCTGGAGTAAGTTCCCGGCGCCCCTGCCCCAGTGCCCACCCAGCAGCGAGGGCATGTGCCCCACCGTGTCTGGGACCAGGGCCTGGCAGCGTCCGTTCTGCCCCGGGCTGGCAGTGCCCACTCCTGGTCCAGAAGCCCGGAGTATGCAGGGACAGAGGCTGCAAAGCCCGGGGGGGTCACCTGTCTGCCAGGGATTGGGTGTAGGCTGCCCTGCCCCCACCCAGGGCAGTGCTTTGGTTTGGCCGCTGGTGGGAGGGGGATTCAGCAGCTGGTAGAAGTGGGTGTGGACATTGACTGTCAGGACAGGGGCCCCAGGCACCTGGGAGGGTCTACACTGCCTCAGGCCTTAAATAAAGAATGAAAATCGTCAGGACAGGCCTGGAGACTGACCACAGAAGAAAGGAACATGCTTAATGTCTTAGTACCTTTAACAGCACGTTTCCCTTTCTCTTTTTTTTTTTTTTTTTTTTTTTTTGCGGTACGCGGGCCTCGCACTGTTGTGGCCTCTCCCGTTGCGAAGCACAGGCTCCGGATGCGCAGGCTCAGCGGCCATGGCGCACGGGCCCAGCCGCTCCGCGGCACGTGGGATCTTCCCGGACCGGGACACGAACCCGCGTACCCCGCATCGGCAGGCGGACTCTCAACCACTGCGCCACCAGGGAAGCCCTCCCATTCTTTCTGAACAGGAGCTCCATATTTTCATTCTGCACTGGGCCCTGCAAGTTATGTTGCCAGTTCTGCTGAGCACAGTACCTAACACATCCCAGCACAATGAAAGTTAGCTGTTATAATAATTATTATCATACATAGGTTCCATGTGGAGTCATGTGTCTGACAGGCCTTTTCCCATCCTGACATGTAAAGGTTAAGGGGCATGTCTGTTCAGGGTCCCTCGGGGCCTCATACAGCCCCCCCCTCCCACTAATACGGATGCCCGCAGTCACAGAAGACAACATCCATCACGGAGATGACTTTTCTCATTGATTCTGACAGGTTAAACCACCACTTTCTGTCAAATAGCCAAGCACTAAAGCTTTCTTGAATCTCTACAGGGGAAATGGAGGGGGGAGGGCAGTCTGTCTACCTGGATCTAGAGACATCCACCACCCAGGAGTCCTTTAAAAGGAAACTGGGCTCCAAGTGAGGCCCTGTGGATGCTAAGTGGTGTCAGAGCTGGTGCACAGGGTGAAGCTCAGCTGCACTCTGCTCCTTGGCCCTGACCATCATTCAGCCTCAGTTCCTTATTAGAAACGGTGACAGCAAATGTGCTATCAGAGCAGGATTTCCGACTTCATTGGAAAACCGGAGGCGTAATCCCTAGAGGTGTTGTTTTTTCCCTAACCCCTGTCACGAACTGTGTGTGTATGTAAAATACCAGGTCACAAATGACAAAACATTTCTGAAATTAAAATGTTGGTCCCTTAGGGTGTGTTCTTCTATGTCTTATGATTTTTTTTAAAAATATTTATTTATTCTGGCTGCACCGGGTCTTAGTTGTGGCATTTGGACTTCTTAGTTGCGGCATGCATGCAGGATCTAGGTCCCTGACCAGGGATCAAACCCGGCCCCCCTGCATTGGGAGCGTGGAGTCTTACCCACTGGACCACCAGGGCAGTCCCTGTCTTCTGCTTTTTTAAAAATTCGGTTTATGTCACTCTTCCAATGTAAACATTCCCTTTAAAAGCTGTAAGTCTTTAGATGTTCTTCAATATTTACTTATATGAGAGTTTCAGTTAAATTTCTTAGTAGCTATTTTATTTCGATTTAGTCTCCTTTGCAAATCCTGTAATAGTACAGCTGCCATTTTTCTAAACATTCACGGTAAGAAGAATAATTTGCTGAAAATATCAAGGGTTTTAGAGACAGGCAGAGCTGATTGAAATCCAAGCTTTTCCACGGATTAGGAAGTTGATTAATGTGTCAGGAAAGTAGAGATAATAACACCTGCTTGTAGCAGGGAGGGTGAGGGTCAGCTGCAACGGAGCAAGCGCCCCCAACAGTGGCTTAAGTAGAGAGAGAACCTTTTCTCTCTCAGGTAAAACGCCAGGTAGGTGGCTAAGGCAGGTGTGGCACTCCATGGTGTTTAGGACACAGACTCCTTCTACCAGCTTCTGTGCTGAGCATCGCCAAGTTGGCCTCATGGGTCCAAGCTGGCTGCTTCAGCTCCTGTGTTCTCCTCTGCAAGTTGGTTAGAAGCAAAGAGTTAAAAGGCCAGTTTCTAGAAGCTCTTCTAAATGTAAGAGGTGCTGAGCTGGGACTTCCCTGGCGGTCCAGTAGTTAAGACTCCGCACTTTCACTGCCAAGGGTGCGGGTTCAGTCCCTGGTCGGCGAACTAAGATCCCACATGCTGCGTGGTGCGGCCAAAAAAAAAAGAGGAGCTGAGCAATGTAGTTTCACAGCCTTGTGTCCAGCAAAAAATCAGGGATTCTGTTGCTAGAAAAGAAAAGGGGTGGGGTAGGGTGGGGAGGGATAAATTAGGAGTTTGGGATTAACAGATACACACTACTATATATAAAATAGACAACAGGACCTACCGTAGAGCACAGGGAACTATATTCAACATCTTGTGATAACCTGTAATGGAAAAGAATCTGAAAAAGTATATATATATATATATATATATATATATATATATAAAAATATGTATAACTGAACACTTTGCTGTACAACTGAAACTAACACAACACTAAGTCAACTATACTCTAATAAGATGTTGTTTGTTTTGAAAAAAGAAAAAGAAAAGGAACACATATATTGGGAAGAACTCATTTAGATTATATCTGTAAAATACTGCTATGGAGCTATACAAAGATAGTCACACGCAGAACAGTAATCTTTATTATTATCACTATATGTATTTCTGCTGCCCTTAAACATATAATGAAATTCTGACAAGAAGTCGGCTGTCATTCTTACTTCTGTTCCTTTGGACGTACCATGTCATTTTCTCTCACTGCTTTGAGATTTTCTCTTTTACACTAGTTTCATGTACCTTTATTACGATGGGCCTCCATGCTTCAGCAGCGCCTGATTCCCCCGTATGTGAGATTTTTAGTTTCTTCTGCTTGGGGTTCGTTGTGCTTCCTGGGTCTCTGGGATTGGTTTTCATCAAATTCAGAAAATTTTGGGCCATTATTTCTTTGTCCCTTCTTCTCTTCTCTCTGCTTGAGGACTGCACTTCCATGTATCTTAGATCATTTGAAGCTTTCCCACTTACTGATGTTCTGTTCATTTCTTAAATAATTTTTACTCTTTGTGTTTTATTTTGGATTGTTTCTATTGATGTCTTCAAGTTCACTAATCTTTTATCCTGTAGTATCTGATCTTCCAGCATGTCTTTTATCTCAGATGTTGTAGTTTTCATCTCTCCACATTTGATTTCAGTCTTTTTTATTTCTCTTATGTCTCTCTTATGTCTCTCTCATGCTCTTGTTTTCCTCAACCTTCTTGAACATATAGAATTCTGCTGTAGTAACCGTTTTAATGTGCTTGTCTTCTACATCCATGTTGTCATGGCTGGTGACTTTCCCTCACTATTGGCCATTTTATCCTGTTTTTCATATGCCTGGTAATTCTTTATTACATGCTAAACATTGTGGATTTTACCTTGTTGGTGCTGGATGGTCTTTTTTTTTTTTTAATATTCTTTATCTTTGTTCTGAGACACAGGTAAGTTGCTTGGGAACAGTTTGATCCTCCTGAGGCTTTATCAGATAGGATCAGAGCAGCTGTTAGCCTCAGGCTGATTTTTCTCCACTTCTGAGGTAATCTCTGGGTTCTCCACCTGATGCCCCTTATGTTACGATGTTTTTCTCGCTGGCTGGTGGGAACACCACCTGTTCCTGGGCTTCTGTGGTCTTGGATTCTTCTGTCTGCTCCTTTCAGGTAGTTCTTTCCCTGGCATCAGGCAGTTGTCTCACCTGCATGCGCTGGTCAGTGAGGTCAGCAAGGGGACTCTGCAGATCCCTGAAGGTCTGGCTCTGAGCAGCAATCTCCTCCCCAGCGCTCTGTGTCCAAACTCTGTCTTGGCTTCTCTGGACTTTCAACTCTGTATCCTCAATTTAGAGAGACGTCTGAATTCTCCAGCTCCCAGTTACAGCACTACTCACAGCAGGCTCTCCACATACCTGACGCCCTCTGGACACCTGCACACCAGCCTCAGCTTGCCTGCATCCTGGAGACTGCTTCCCAGAGCCCTCCTGGCATGACAGCAGGCACTCTGGCCTTCCAGCTTGCAGCAGCCCCCTGGTTCCCCGTGCGTGCACCCCCTCTGTGCCCACCTGTCATTCACCCAACAGCAGTGGCTTGCCATGCCCTGCAGGGTTTCTTCTTGTCTGGAGACTGTGACCAGACCTGGCCCAAGCAAACCCGGAACTTCTCAGCCATCCAGTGGGCTACAACCATACCTTCTTCAACGAGGTCTGAAGCCCCTTCCAAGTAGGTCCTTTAGGGCATCTTTTAGAGCTTTCTTCCCATCTTAGTTTACTCTCCCATCATGGCCTAATAAGCCTTTACATTAAACTTTCCCCGCTGAGGTTATTGTGTGCCTTCTGTCTCCTGGTTGTCCCTAGATTGATAGAGACACTCATTTTGTTCATAAGTCGATCTTGAACCTGGCATCATTGCTGAATCTCTCATTAGTTCCAATATCTTGTTGATTTTGTTGGCTCTTTAATAGAGATGATTTTATGTCATTTCAAATAGTGACAGTTTTGATACTCCTCTTCCTCTTCTTGTACCTTTTCCATCCAGCTCCGCTCCTGTGGTGTTGGCCAGCTGGGATACTTGTCATGTTCCCCTTCTTAAAAGAATGCATCTAGGGCTTCCCTGGTGGCACAGTGGTTAAGAATCTGCCTGCCAGTGCAGGGGACACGCGTTCGAGCCCTGGTCCAGGAAGATCCCACATGCCACGGAGCAACTAAGCCCGTGCGCCACAACTACTGAGCCTGCATGCCACAACTACTGAAGCCCACTCACCTAGAACCTGTGCTCCTCAACATGAGAAGCCACCACAGTGAGAAGCCCTGGCACCACAACGAAGAGTAGTCCCTACTCACCGCAACTAGAGAAAGCCCGCACGCAGCCATGAAGACCCATTGCAGCCAAATAAATAAATAAATATTAAATAAATAAATAAAATTTATCTATTACCTAGAATATCTGCTATAGATTTTTGGTAGCAGGTTAATGAAGTTTCTTTCTATTCCTAATTTTATAATAATGTTTTTAATCACAAATGGGTATTAAATTTTTCACATGCTTTTTCTGAAGCTTTTGAGATACCCCGAGGATTTTCTCCTTTAGACTAACGCAAACTGATTGATAGATATTCCCCTATCTGGGGGAAGGACAAGGACTTCAATAAACTGTGGAGGAGATTACAGTTAATAGTTTCTAAAATTGCCTTGTCTCGTAATCCATAGCTGAAGAATCTAGGAAGTTATAACCTATTCAAGAAGAAAGAGGTTCTGCTTTATTTAGGATCTACACATGCTTTAAGATCTGATTCTTGATTGTAATATACCAGCTGGGAATAGCTTTTATTTCAAAAAAGTCTCTACTATAACAGTACAGTATAATAGCTAACACTTGGAAGTTCAGATTATTTTTTCCAGAATAATACTCAACAACAGGGAAATTTTACTTTTTTAATCAAAAAGTCTTGATTACAAAAGCAAGGCATGCTTCTTGCATAAAAATCAAGGCAATTGTCAAGGTCCAAAGTAAAAATGCCAAGTCTCGAACCTCCTCTTTCTTCCCCTATTCCTGTTACGAAGGGTGGTTTATTTTATTTTTTTTAAATAAATTTATTTATTTATTTTTGGCTGCGTTGGGTCTTTGTTGCTGCGCGCAGGCTTTTCTCTAGTTGTAGTGAGCAGGGGCTACTCTTCGTTGCAGTACGTGGGCTTCTCATTGTGGTGGGTGGCTTCTCTTGTTGCAGAGCACGGGCTCTAGGCGTGCGGGCTCAATAGTTGTGGCTCATGGGCTCTAGAGCGCAGGCTCAGTAGTTGAGGTGCACGGACTTAGTTGCTCCACGGCATGTGGGATCTTCCCGGACCAGGGCTCGAACCCATGTCCCCTGCATTGACAGGCGGATTCTTAACCACTGCGCCACCAGGGAAGCCCCGAAGGGTGGTTTATAACCTAGAATTTTGGAAAACCTTTTTTACTATGCCAGTTTTACAATATTACACATCAATTTTCTGAAAATTGAATAGATATTATAGCAAAGAATATGTATGTTAAAAAAGTAAGGAAAGCTCTACATAGTAATTCTTTTTAAAATTTTAAGGTATCATCTCTCTTGAACTCTTCTTTCTTTTTTTTTAACATCTTTATTGGAGTATAATTGCTTTACAATGTTGTGTTAGTTTCTGCTCTATAATAAAGTGAATCAACTATATATATACATATATCCCCATATCCCCTCCCTCTTGCATCTCCCTCCCACCCTCCCTATCCCACCCCTCTAGGTGGTCACAAAGCACCGAGCTGATCTCCCTGTTCTACGCGGCTGCTTCCCACTAGCTATTTTACATTTGGTTGTGTATATATGTCCATGTCGCTCTCTCACTTCGTCCCAGTTTACCCTTCCCCCTCCCCATGTCCTCAAGTCCATTCTCTATGTCTGCGTCTTTATTCCTGTCCTGACCCTGAACTCTTATTTTCTATATGATAGTGTAGCCCAGAGGTAGGTAAAGAGGAGAAAAGTTTGAGATTTCCTCCTCTTGAAAAAATTCTTAATTACCTTTTCAATTTCCCAAGGAAGCCTGAAAGTAATTTTTGTGTGAGAGAAATAGAGTGGTACCTTGCTTGCATTGGTATGAGAAGTGATAGTGTTCCCTAGAGGGGAAGCAGAAGGGTAAATATAGCAGAGGGGGAAATTCAACAGTACTCAGAGTCCTCCTGTACAAGCCCCTCACAGTATGAGTTCATTATTTTGTTTGAAGTATTGTGATGTCCCCAAACTTTAGATAGACTCAAAGTCTTATGCAGTTATGAAGAATACAAGCCGACGATAAATAATTTAGGATTCGCTGACACTTTGGGTTTACCCATGCTGCTGTAAACACTGCAGTAAGATAGAAGCCAAGATTTGTCAGTGAATGCTCTGAGTAGTGTCAACCCCATTATAAACACTGAAATCAATGTTAAACCAGAGCAGCAGCAAACCCGACAGCCAATGAACCCTTGCTCCATAGCCTTTAATTAGTGATGAGACGATAGGAACTTTGAGCCCGGGCTCGAGGCAAAAGGTTTGGGAAACATGCTAGAGTTTGCCGCTAGTCTCCATTACCCAGCTGCATTCTTGTCATGTTCAGAAAGAGGATAGGACAATAGCTGGAAGGAAAGCAAAAAGATAGGAAGGTGTTTGAAAGACTCCCAGATTATGGTGGAGGATCCACAAGATCAGTTGTGGGGTTTTGTGTTTTTTTAAATAAACTTTTGGAACTTCCCTGGTGGTCTAGAGGTTAGGACTCCATGCTTTCACTGCCGAGGCCCTGGGTTTGATCCCTGGTCGGAGAACTAAGATCCCGCAAGCCGTGTGGCATGGCCAAAAATATATATATATATATTTTATTGAAGGATAGGATAGTTGATTTACAATGTTGTGTTGATTTCTGCTGAATAGCAAAGTGATTTTCAGTTGTACATATATATATGCATTCTTTTTCATATTCTTTTCCATTATGTTTTATCACAGGATATTGAATATAGTTCCCAGTAGGACCTTGTTGTTTATCCATTCTCTATATAATAGTTTGCATCTGGTAATCCCAAACTCCCAATCCATCCCTCCCCAAGCCCCCCAAGATCAATTTTTATTCCCAAATTATTTATTTATTAGCCAGGTGATCTTAGACAAGTCAGACATAATGACTCTCAGCCTCAGTTTCTTCAACTTTATTTTTTATTTTTTTTATTTTTTTTTATTTTTTTTGTGGTATGCGGGCCTCTCACTGTTGTGGCCTCTCCCGTTGCAGAGCACAGGCTCCGGACGCGCAGCCTCAGCGGCCATGGTTCACAGGCCCAGCTGGTCCGCGGCATATGGGATCCTCCCGGACCGGGTCACGAGCCCGTGTCCCCTGCATCGGCAGGCAGACTCCCAACCACTGCGCCACCAGGGAAGCCCTCTTCAACTTTAAAATTGGGGTAAGGGACTCCCCTGGTGGCGCAGTGGTTAAGAATCAGCCCGCCAACACAGGGGACACGGGTTTGAGCCCTGGTCGGGGAAGATCCCACATGCCGCGGAGCAACTAAGCCCATGCGCTACAACTACTGAGCCTGCACTCTAGAGCCTGAGAGCCACAACTACTCCGAGTGCCACAACTACTGAAGCCCACGCGCCTAGAGCCTGTGCTGCGCAAGGAGAGGAGCCACCGCAATGAGAAGCACGCGCACCGCAACGAAGAGTAGCCCCGGCTTGCTGCAACTAGAGAAAGCCCGTGTGCAGCAACAGAGACCCAACGCAGCCAAAAATAAAAATATCAAATAAATAAATTTATTTTTTAAAAAATTGGGGTAAGAATTCCTGACTAGATCACTGAGTTGGTGTCAAACTCAAAGGAGATAATGTTTGAATATGGAAATGTTTGTAATATATGAATTGCCACACGATCAAAGGGTAACACTACTAAATCCTACTGACGCCCTTCTACGTAGTACATTTCTTAAACTTGCCTCAAACTGCTCACTTTGAGTACGCCATGTTTTTCCCACCAGGGACCTGACTGACACAGTCTATGTTAAAAATTTTATTTTTATCCTAACACAATGAGGAGCCATTGAACCGTTTAAAGTAGAGGGGAAATGATCACATCTGCATTTAGAAAAGATCATTCTGGTACTTCCCTGGAGGTCCAGTGGTTAGGACTCGATGCTTCCATTGCAAGGGGTGTGGGTTCGATCCCTGGCTGGGGAACTAAGATCCCACATGGCGTGTAACGCAGCCAAAAAACAAAAACAAAAACCAACAACAACAACAAAAATAGACATTTGTCGAGTCCATCTTTGTGCAACATAGTCCAGAAACGTCCATCTCCACCAGGAATTTGTAAAGATCCATAAGGCTACATCCTCTCCTGGATAGAAGCCTTGTTGAAAAATGTGTGTCCTCAGCTGGGAATCCCATTCTGTAATACTTGACTAACACTAAAAATCAATCAACTGTATTTGGTAGATGTAGGGTTCTGAAGCTCAGAATCTTCTTGGAAAGTAGTGGGTAGCAGGCTGTTGGCTCCAGCTAATGGAGCACTTGCTTCATTTCAAGGATGACTGACAGTGATGTTGTTGCTTCCCTGGAGGTGCTGAATTTCCTCTGGGTGCTCTGGTCCTTGGTTCTTTCAAATAAACCACAATAACTTCAACTGCACAATCTTCACTCCAATATTCTCTGTGCAAATGGCGTCGAATTCAATGGTCGACTCATCACAGGTGGGAGCAGTGGGCTCGGCAGCAGGGGAGAATCCAGTTGCCTTTGCGTTCTTCCGCAGTGGCTCCGATGTGGCTGTAATCCTGATTAGCGCGGGAAGTCACCATGGGAGCGAAGGCCTCCTTCCACATCCGGTTCATGGAGAAAGCAGGGAGGAGCTTAAATCGTGTTCAAGTGAGTCCCTTATGAACGGCTTTCCTAGAGGCTTTTCCCTCCTGTCCTGGGTAGAACATCTGCAGAGTGACGAGGCCAACCTAGCTGCACGGGAATCTAAGGACAGGAGCATTTCCCCTACCTCTACTGGAGGGGAAGGCAAGGGGGTGGGGGTTATGAATGACACAGGGAACCAATCCACAGAGTCTGCTACAATTAAAAAGCAAAGTAAATAGACGTGATTTCCTGTCCCTAAAGGAAAAATGCTAATAGCATCTTCTTGCTCTTCCATCTGAGGAAAAAAACCAAAAACACAAAACTTTAAGGCATATATTATTATATACGAATTTGTATGATGTTTTAAAAATTGTTATACAAATGGATCATGCTGTTTTGCATTTTGTGCTATTCATTTAATAATATATCTTTAAGCACTTCTAACTTTGCATATACAGATCTACTTTATTGTATAGATGGACCATGCATAAGTTATCTAACCAGTGCCTTGTTGCTGGATACTTTGCTGGTGTCCAGGGTTTTACTGTTAAAATGAACATCCTGGTGGAATTTTGATAACTGTTGCCTAGTTGATCATCCGTACGGTTGCACAAGGCTGCGGTCCCACCAACTGTGGATGAGAGTGCTTGTTTCACCACACCACTGCCACTGCTGGATATTATCGAGGGCTTATATTTTTTCCAATTTGGTAAGTAAGTGAGTGTAAATATGTAAGTTATTTGTGACTCCTCAATGATAGTTGAGGTTAAGCATTTTCTAGTGTGAGTGAAAAAAATGTTGCTGTCATATCAGTAAACAAAGGATGTTGCAGCCATCGAGCCGGCGCATTACAGCCGCCCAGACAGTGAGCCCTGAGGGAACTCAGGATGGAAACAGGATGCCCGACATCTAGCCATCAGCCACTGCAGCCAGCCCCGAGGATGCACCCTGAGGAGATTCAGGATGAGAAAGCACAGGATGCTGGCCCCAGAGAGCTGGGTGCAGAGCAAAGGAATGATTTCAGTGAGCCCAGACTTTTGCATCCTCCCATACATAGAAAAGCGCTAAATTCCTTAACTTGAGATGTCTGGTTTTCTTTAATTAATAGTAATCTTTTGAAGTTCCAACTACCTGGTCTTTTTTGCAAAAGCTCCTCTATATCCTGGTTCCTCCATCTCTTCAAAGCAGTCCCCTCAGAGCTATCTGAGAGCGTGCGTCCCAGGCTTAAGTCCTCAGGTTTGTCCACCAAACAAAACAGAATTCTCAGCTTTTAGGTTGTGCATTTTTTTTCAGTCTACACTGGTTATTGTGCTTTTGCATTTCCCCCACTAAATACCGATGCTAGAATGAAGCTCCATGACAGTGGGGATTTTTGCATTCTTTTGTTCATTGCTTTATTCCCAGAGCCTAGAAGAGTGCTTGGCACATACTAGGCACTCAGTCAACATTTATTAGGTAAATGAATGGAGACTTTCCATACATATCCTTTGTGTATTTTCTATTGAAGTTTGCCCTTCTTCCTGTTGATCTACCTACCAGCACCCCGATCCATTCATATTTAAATGACCAGAAATTTTCTATTTCCATCTCAAACTTCTTCTGAGCTCCTGAATAGTTACTTATCTATTTGACAGACAAGTGTACACCACTGTAAATGACAGATGACTCAACACAAAAAAGCTTAAATAATAATGGGATTTAGAGTCTCATAACGAGAAGTCGTGAGCTGGGGTGACTCCAGGGTGGTCAATGCAGTGACTCTGCCATATCGCCAGGAACCTGGGAGCTGCCATCATTCTTTGCTGCCGTCCTCAGTGTACTGCCTGGCTCTCTCCAGGCATCACATCCTCACACAGGAAGATCAGAGGGAGAGGAAGGATCATTGTTTCCTTGTGTCTCTTTTAAGAGGTAAGAAACCGGGGCTTCCCTGGTGGCGCAGTGGTTGAGAGTCTGCCTGCCGCTGCAGGGGACGCGGGTTCGTGCCCCGGTCCGGGAAGATCCCACATGCCGCGGAGCGGCTGGGCCCGTGAGCCATGGCCGCTGAGCCTGCGCGTCCGGAGCCTGTGCTCCGCAATGGGAGAGGCCACAACAATGAGAGGCCCGCGTACCACACACACACACACACAAAAATAGAGATAAGAAACTTTCCCCAGAAGCACCTTCAGCAGATTTCTCTCTCCTCGCATTGAGCCACATGCCTTGATCCAATCACTGAGACTAGAAATGTAATTATTGTGATTTGCTTAGGTTATTTAGGATTTCTCTTTCAGGAGGTAAATAGGGCCAGAATTTAGTGAAGACATAACCAGAAGGAAAGAATGGTGACTTATAGTAAAGAAAAAGAAGGATGGAGGCTGGGTAGGAAACCTGTAGTGTCTTCTGCAGTCTTTTTCACATCCAACCCAATTACCATGTTTTAGGGATTTTTAACATCTCCTGAAAAGTGTACTTCCTTTCACCTCCACAGCTACCTGTTCTGGTTATCTTTTGAGCATAGCAAACCACCTCAGTACTGGAGCTTAAAAGAGCAATTTATTATGGTTATAATATTTATAATTTATAATAATATAATAAATTAATAAATATAATATAATATAATTTATTAAATATAATAAATTATATTTATTTATAATTTATAATTTATTATGGTGTCAATTGTGTATCCCTCAAATTCATATGTTGAAGTGTTCACCCCCAGTATCTCAGAATGTGACATGATCTGGAAATAAGGTCTTTATATAACACTTTATTTTTATTTTTTCAAACTTATTTATTTTTATCTGCGTTGGGTCTCAGTTGCAGCACATGGGATCTTTCGTTGCAGCCCACGGACTTCTCTCTAGTTGTGGCGTGTGGACTCCAGAGCATGCAGGCTCAGTAGTTTTGGCACTTGGGCTCTCTAGTTGTGGCATGTGGGCTCTGTAGTTGCAGCACGCGGGCTTAGTTGCCCCACGGCATGTGGGATCTTAGTTCCCCGACCAGGGATCGAACCCACGTCCCCTACATTGAAAGGTGGATTCTTAACCACTGGACCACCAGGAAAGCCTCTGGAAATAAGGTCTTAATAGAGGTAATCAAGTTAAACCGAGCTCATCAGAGTAGGCCCTAATCCAATATGACCAGTGTCCTGCTGAAAAGGGGACATTTGGACACAGAGCCATGCATAGAGGGAGGATGATATGAAGAGTGAGAAGATGGCCATCTACAGGCCAAAAGAGATGCCTGGAGCAGATCCTCTCTCACAGCCACAGGAGGAACTAACCCTGTTGATATCTTGGTTAAGACTCCTAGCCCCCAGAACCACAAGACAATACATTTCTGTTGTTTAAGTGCCCAGTTTGTTAGTAACAGCAGCCCTCATAGGATAGGACAGCTAGTGTCTCTTGTGGCCGGTAGGTGGAGTGGGCTCAGCAGGGTGGCTCTTGCTGAGAACTGGAGAACAGAAGGTTGACTGCACTGGTCTAAGACAGGGCCCGTGCATGGCTGTGGGAGGGGAGCTCATCTGCGGCCGTCAGGTGGAGGCCCCCTCATGCCTCTCCACAGGACGTGGGCTGCTTACAGGACGGCAGCCGAGTGCCAAGAGCAAGACTACAGAAGGCAGGCAGTGGAAGTTGCCAGTGGAAGTGAAGGTGTTTGCACGTAACTGGCAGTGTCCCTTCCGCCATATTGCATCAGTCAAAGCGATCCCACTATGCCCGCCTAGGCTCGAGGGGGTGCAGAAAGAAACAGAGACGTGACCAGTGCAGAAGAGCGGGGGTTACTACTGAGCTCATCTTCAGAAAATATCCTCTGCCACCTGCTCAAGTCCCAGCCACAGTCCCTTTCTTTGACTGAGGCTCTCCCATTTATTCTTCCAATCTTCTCTGCAGTAGAGTCAGAATGATCTTTTTCTTTTCTTTCTTTCTTTCTTTTTTTTCTTTTTTTTTTTTTTTTTGGCTGCACGGCAAGTCTTGCGGGATCTTAGTTCCCTGACCAGGGATGGAACCCAGCCCCCTGTGGTCTTAACCATTGGAACTCCAGGGAAGTCCCTGTTGTTCCTGCTTTAATAGGTAATATAATCCGAGGAAAGGGAGAGGGAGGCACAGAGGAAGGAGGCGGGGAAGGAGGGGACCAAGGTCCATGTGTGTCACCACACTGACCACTAAGATTGATGGATTGTTCAATCTCACAGGACGTTCTCTGAAAAGCTACATAATCTACATTTCAGGATAATCTTTCCATGGCAGAAAGAGGGAAGAATTTATTCACTGAGTCCAGAGTCCCACCTCCGGGGCTGTATGTGCCTTTGGTGCTGAGCAGGGCCAGCTCGCAGCATCGACAAGGAGCCCCTAGGGACAGAAGCTGGGAGGTGCTGCGAGGGCATGAAGGTGATCAGGGCCCTTGCAGGCCTGACTGTAGGAACAGGAGCAAGAAGCAGATGGGTCAGGAGGATGGGAGGCAGCATACAAGTGTCTGATGCATGAGTCTTCTTTCGTCATCGCGGCATGGGAGCATGGGAGATCTTAACTGGGATGAAACCCGGGCCCTCCGCAGTGAAAACACCGAGTCGCAACCACTGGACCGCCAGGGAATTCCCTCATTGTCTTGGAATCTGTATGCGTTTCTGAAGGCTGTCTTAACAAATTATCACAAACTGGGGGACTTACACCCAGTAGGAAGCCAGCAGGGTTGGTTCCTTCTCAGGCGCTGAGAGGGAGAGTCTGTTCCACGTCCTTCTGCTTGCTGTTCCTCGGCCTGCAGCTGCAGGATTCCAGCCTCTGCTCTGTCTTCACACGGCATTTTCCTCTTCGTGTGCGTCTGTCTCTGCCTCTCTCCTCATCTTGTAAGGTTGCCAGTCGTATTGGATTAAGGGCTCACCCTATTCCAGAATGACCTCATCTTAGTTTGACTAATTACATCTGCAATGACCCTGTTTGCAAATAAGGTCACATTCTGAGGTTATGAGAAGGACGTGAATTGAGGGGGTTGGGAGACACTATTCAACACAGTACAATATGCTTATGTTTTTTTTTTTGTTTTGTTTTGTTTTTTTTTTGCGGTACGTGGACCTCTCACTGTTGCGGCCTCTCCCATTGCAGAGCACAGGCTCCGGACGCGCAGGCGCAGCGGCCATGGCTCACGGGCCCAGCCGCTCCGCGGCACGTGGGATCTTCCCGGACTGGGGCATGAACCCGCGTCCCCTGCATCGGCAGGCGGACTCTCAACCACTGCGCCACCAGGGAAGCCCCGTTTATGTATTTTTTTAACTAAACAGTGTTATTTAGAAATTGAAAATTTTAAAATGTTACCAAAACACAAACCTCCCCAAAGGAAAGTCATGTTGGATGTGAGGGTGGTATGGTTCCTTCACCTGTCACCCCACTGCTTGCCTGCACAGGTTTCATCCACCCGAATGGACGCGAACTCTCCTTTCTCTTATCGTTCCTAGTATAAGCCCCATTGTCAAGGATCTATGAATGGCTTAGTCTCCTACTAATATCTGCCAGATTTTTGTTTCTAACTAATGTTTCAGACAAAAATTAGTCTACTTAATGGAGTTGGCACAATAGTTTGGAAAAAAATCCTAGAAGCGGTAACCTAGACCAGTGGTTCTCAAAGTGTGGACTCTAGACCAGCAGTAGCAGCACCACCTGGGAACTTGTAAGAAATGCAGATTCAGAAGCACTGAACTGCGAAATCGGGTAGAGCAAGCCCTCCAGGTGGCTGTGATGCACGTGCAGGTTTGAGAACCTCTGGCCTAGATCAGCTACGTACTACATGACGGTAGGATCCCGCTTAAAGCTGGAGGAGAACTCTTCATATTACAATTTGGACTTCTTCCCATCCAATATGAAAACCATTTGCGATATAATATATGTTTCTGCTGAAGCAGAAAGTTCTCAATAAAAAGGTTTCAAGTGTTTGGTTTCAGGACACTTTATACTGTTAAAAATTCCTGAGTCCCCAAGGAGATTTGTTTATGTAGGTTATATTTATCAATATTAGAAATTAAAATTGAGAAAAATTTAATACCTTTGTTTATTAACTCATTTTATTTATTTACTTACTTAAAATTTATTTATTTATTTGGTTTTGGCTGCGTTGGATCTTCGTTGCTGCGTGCGGGCTTTCTCTAGTTGCGGTGAGTGGGGGCTACTCTTTGTTGCGGTGTGTGGTCTTCTCATTGCGGTGGCTTCTCTTGTTGTGGAGCATGGGCTCTAGGCACGTGGGGTTCAGTAGTTGTGGCACGCGGGCTCAATAGTTGTGGCTCACGGACTCAACAGTTGTGGCTCGCAGGCTCTAGAGTGCAGGCTCAGTAGTTGTGGTGCATGGGCTTAGTTGCTCCGTGGCATGTGGGATCTTCCTGGACCAGGGATCGAACCTGTGTCCCCTGTATTGGCAGGCGGATTCCTAACCACTGCGCTACCAGGGAAGCCCCTATTAACTCATTTTAAAGCAACAATAATAAACCCCTGGCATGTTAATTTAAATAACACATTTTATGAAAAATAATATTTTCCAAAACAAGAAAATATTGAGAAGAGTGGCATTGTTTTAGAGTTTTATAAATCTTTTTGCTACCTGGTTTAATAGAAGACAGCTGGATTCTCATATCTGCATTCAATCTACTGCAGTATAATGTTTTGGGCTGAATTATAAGAAAATCTGGCCTCACACAGATACATAGTTGCAAAGAGAGGACCTCACAGACCCCCTAAAAGGGTCTCTGGGATCCCAAGGGTCCTCTGACCACACACTGAGAACTGCTGTGCTACAGAAGGGTACATCTTAATAAAACTGGGACAGTGGTGGGGAATGGAAAGATTTACCCTGAGAGCTTTGTGTTAATAACTGTTCACAATTCAGTCATTTTCATGATACTACAATTGGAGGTTGGAAAATTCTCTACTTGTCAATTCTTCCCCATTTCCAGCACAGCATAAAAATATACTTAAATATCTTAAATAGTAAAATGAAATAAAGGGCTAAATTTATCATTTAAAATACAGTTGTTTGGGCATTCCCTGGTGGTCCAGTGATTAGGACCTGGCTCTTCCACAGCCGTTGCAAGGGGCACGGGTTCAATCCCTGATCGGGGAACTAAGATCTTGCAAACCTTGCAGCACGGCCAAAAAAGTAAAATAAAAATAAAATACAGTCATTGGTATTTAATGGAGAAACTGTGTCTAATCATTTCTCTGACAATTAAAAGTATGAATAAATGTATATATATTTTTCAATCTGTAAGTTAAGTAAGACATATTCAGACATAAACTGTGATTCACAGTTTAAACATTTATTTTTAAAATATATGAATTGAGGGACTTCCCTGGTGGCACAGTGGTTGAGAATCCGCCTGCCAATGCAGGCGACACGGGTTTGAGCCCTGGTCCAGGAAGAGCCCACATGCCGCGGAGCAACTAAGCCCGTGCACCACAACTACTGAGCCTGTGCTCTAGAGCCTGCGAACCACAACTACTGAGCCCGCGTGCGTAGAGCCTGTGCTCCACAACAAGAGAAGCCACTGCAACTAGAGAAAGCCTGTGCACAGCAACTAAGACCCAACGCAGCCAAAAAAAAAAAAAAAAATTTATTTAAAAAATAAAATAAAATAAATGAATTGAAAAATAAAATTGTAGACCTAAACAGGATAAAGATAAAAAAGACAACTTCTTTAGTAGCTAAGGAAACTACCTCAGCAAGGTTCAAATACTTGACCAATTTAATTTACAAATTAGTTGAAACTCAGCTTATTTATTTTTATTTATTTTTTATTTTAAGATTTTAACATCTTTATTGGAGTATAATTGCTTTACAATGTGTGTTAGTTTCTGCTTTATAACAAAGTGAATCAGTTATACATATACATATGTTCCTATATCTCTTCCCTCTTGCGTCTCCCTCCCTCCCACCCTCCCTATCCCACCCCTTAGGTAGTCACAAAGCACCGAGCTGATCACCCTGTGCTATGCAGCTACTTCCCACTAGCTATCTATTTTATGTTTGGTAGTGTATATATGTCCATGCCACTCTCTCGCTTTGTCACAGCTTACCCTCCCCCCTCCCCATATCCTCAAGTCCATTCTCTAGTAGGCCTGCGTCTTTATTCCCATCTTGCCCCTAGGTTCTCCATGACCATTATTTTTTCTCAGATTCCATATATATGTGTTAGCATACGGTATTTGTTTTTCTCTTTCTGACTTACTTCACTCTGTATGACAGACTCTAGGTCCATCCACCTCACTACAAATAACTCAATTTTGTTTCTTTTTATGGCTGAGTAATATTCCATTGTATATATGTGCCACATCTTCTTTATCCATTCATCTGTTGATGGCACTCAGGTTGCTTCCATGTCCTGGCTATTGTAAACAGAGCTGCAATGAACATTTTGGTACATGTCTCTTTTTGAATTATGGTTTTCTCAGGGTATATGCCCAGTAGTGGGATTGCTGGGTGGGGTGGTAGTTCTATTTTTAGTTTTTTAAGGAACGTCCATAGTGGCTGTATCAATTTACATTCCCACCAACAGTGCAAGAGGGTTCCCTTTTCTCTACACCCTCTCCAGCATTTATTGTTTGTAGATTTTTTGATGATGGCCATTCTGACTGGTGTGAGATGTTATCTCATTGTAGTTTTGATTTGCATTTCTCTAATGATTAATGATGTTGAGCATTCTTTCATGTGTTTGTTGGCAGTCTGTGTATCTTCTTTGGAGAAATGTCTATTTAGGTCTTCTGCCCATTTTTGGATTGGGTTGTTTGTTTTTTTGATATTGAGCTGCATGTGCTGCTTGTAAATTTTGAAGATTAATCCTTTGTCAGTTGCTTCATTTGCAAATATATTCTCCCATTCTGAGGGTTGTCTTTTCGTCTTGTTTATGGTTTCCTTTGCTGTGCAAAGCTTTTAAGTTTCATTAGGCCCCATTTGTTTATTTTTGGTTTTATTTCCATTTCTCTAGGAGGTGGGTCAAAAAGGATCTTGCTGTGATTTATGTCATAGAGTGTTCTTCCTATGTTTTCCTCTAAGAGTTTGATAGCCTCTGGCCTTACATTTAGGTCTTTAATCCATTTTGAGGTTATTTTTGTGTATGGTGTTAGGGAGTGTTCTAATGTCATACTTTTACATGTACCTGTCCAGTTTTCCGAGCACCACATATTGAAGAGGCTGTCTTTTCTCCACTGTATATTCTTGCCTCCTTTATCAAAGATAAGGTGACCATATGTGCGTGGGTTTATCTCTGGGCTTTCTATCCTGTTCCATTGATCTATCTTTCTGTTTTTGTGCCAGTACCATACTGTCTTGATTACTGTAGCTTTGTAGTATAGTCTGAAGTCTGGGAGCCTGATTCCTCCAGCTCCGTTTTTGTTTCTCAAGATTGCTTTGGCTTCTCTGATTGCTGTGGCTAAAACTTCCAAAACTATGTTGAATAATAGTAGAGAGAGTGGGCAACCTTGTCTTGTACCTGATCTTAGTGGAAATGGTTTCAGTTTTTCACCATTGAGAATGATGTTGGCTGTGGGTTTGTCATATATTGCCTTTATTATGTTGGGGTAAGTTCCCTCTATGCCTACTCTCTGGAGGGTTTTTATCATAAATTGGTGTTGAATTTTGTCAAAAGCTTTTTCTGCATCTATTGAGATGATCATATGGTTTTTCTCCTTCAGTTTGTTAATATGGTGTATCACATTGATTGATTTGCATATATTGAAGACTCCTTGCATTCCTGGGATAAACCCCACTTGATCATGGTGTATGATCCTTTTAATGTGCTGTTGGATTCTGTTTGCTAGTATTTTGTTGAGGATTTTTGCATGTATGTTCATCAGTGATATTGGCCTGTAGTTTTCTTCCTTTGTGACATCTTCGTCTGGTTTTGGTATCAGGGTGATGGTGGCCTCATAGAATGAGTTTGGGAGTGTTCCTCCCTCTGCTATATCTTGGAAGAATTTGAGAAGGATAGGTGTTAGCTCTTCTCTAAATGTTTGATAGAATTCGCCTGTGAAGCCATCTGGTCCTGGGCATTTGTTTGTTGGAAGATTTTTAATCACAGTCTCAATTTCAGTGCTTGTGATTGGTCTGTTCACATTTTCTATTTCTTCCTGGTTCAGTCTCGTGAGGTTGTCCTTTTCTAAGAATTTTTCCATTTCTTCCAGGGTGTCCATTTTATTGGCATAGAGTTGCTTGTAGTAATCTCTCACGATCCTTTGTATTTCTGCGGTGTCAGTTGATACTTCTCCTTTTTCATTTCTAATTCTATTGATCTGAGTCTTCTCCCTTTTTTTCTTGATGAGTCTGGCTAATGGTTTATCAATTTTGTTTATCTTCTCAAAGAACCAGAAACTCAGCTTATTTAAAAACAATGTGCTTAATATAAATTATTTCATTGCCTAAATCCTGAAGTAGATAGCGCCAATGGAGAAAATCTTAAGTGAGAGAGTTTCATGAGGTTAATTTTGAACTCAGTAACAATAATAGTTGATATTTAGTGGTGCCAGGAATCTTACGTATGGCATATTATTCCATTTTCACAAGAACCCAACTAATATATGTCTTGGTCAGTTCAGGCTGCTCTAACAAAGTACCGTAGACTAGTTAGCTTAGCAGTTTCTAGAAGCTGGAAGTCCAAGATCAGGGTGCCAGCATGGCCGAGTCCTTACAAGGGCCTCTCCCAGGCTGTGAGTGGTAGTTGTACCCTCACAGGGCAGAAGGAGTGAAAGAGCTCTCTGGGGGTCCCATTTCTAAGGGCATGAACCCTATTCATCAGGGCTCCACCTTCACGTCTTAATTACTTCCCAAGGCCCTACCTCCTAACACCACTACATGGGGGTAAGGATTTCAACATATGAATTTGGGGGGGACACAAACATTCAGTCTATAAGAATATAGATATATTTACCTCATTTTACAGATCAGAGAAGTGAATAAGTTTAAGCAACTTCCCCACAGTCACACTGTGTGAAAGAGAGGAAGCCTTGTCACTCTGATTTCCAAATCCATTCTGTGGACAACACTGCCTCTCAACAAAGTGTTTGTTTAGTTTCCTATTTGAGAAATCATATAACTCACTTAATTTTCCTGGATCTCAGTTTTTGCTTCTGTAAAGTGAGAAGGTGGACCCATCTCTAAAAGAAGTAATGATTTATGAAATTCTCAAATAAGCTTGTCACTTCATTTTTGTAGATTGCATCTGTCAATTTATAGATAAGATAATGTTGCATGCCATTTCTGCAGCAAAACAAAGACTTACATCTGTTTATACTTCAATTATTGTTGCTTTAAGTCAGAATTGCAAAGGCTATATCAAACCTCCCAGGGTTTTAAACACAAAACCTGGAAATATCACATAAAAGTCTGGATTTCCAGCTTGATGGGAAAATTGAAAGACCAGGCACTGCTTGTTCCACATTCTAAAATGGAAATAACTACCCAGAGGTGAGCAGCAGAGACCCTCATGAGTCCATGGTAGTTCCTGCCCCTTCCTGCGATTCCCCCAACACAGAGGCCGAATTTGGCCTACTTCACTCATTAACTCAAACTGCCGGTCCTTATTATAGTCATGTGAGTTTTCAATCCCTGGTGTAAGAAAATATACAGTTTTTAGGAATGGTAACAGTGTGCTACTGTAAGCTGTGCTTGGATTTATATATGAAATTGCAAGAAGTCAGTGTATTCAAGGATCCGACTGACATGAAATTAGGAAGACCTCCTACTTCAATAATGCCCGCATATGATTGTCAGGAACACCACGTGAAGGTCTGTGTTTGTTTCTGCTAGAGCGTCAGTTCTCAACCTTTGAGAATCTCTGGATATTCGCCTAGGAATATGCATTTTAACAAATTCCCTAGGTGACACTTATGTATACTCAATTTTTAGTAACATTGTCCTGGGAAAGCAAGTAATTAGCTTTGACTATGAAAGTAAAGGCAGAAAGGTAATTCATTAATTGGCAAAACTGTGTTCCTTGCAGTGGTCCTCTGGCAGGACATATTAAATTGGAAGAAAAGTCAGAGGAGAAAAAAGATCACTCCTAGCTGGAAAGACCAGGGAAGGCTCTTGATGAATACATAGGATGCAGACGTGCCGAGTGGAAGGAAGGGTGTTTCAGGGAACAGAAACTGCGTGAGCAGAGGCTCAGAGGCAGGAAACTTGGCAGCACGTCCAGGGAAGGGCAAGCAGTTTGTTTTGGTCACCATAAAGCATTCCTTAAGGGGAGTCATGGGTATAAGCTTGATCAAGGCACACAGCAGCTGGAAGGTTTCTGAAATGAGGGCTGATATGATCAGAACCGTATCTGGGAGAATTTGCCTGGCATGAGTCGAGTGGAGAAAACAAGAGGTGCTTTAATGATTTAAACTAAAGGGATACTACTGGGACAAGAAAGTAGGAGAAAAATCTGGAGGCACTCTGGGAGTAAGTCATAGACTGGACTTGCAGCGGTTTGGTTGCAAGGGGCAGAGTGAGTCAGACATGGCCCCAAGGCCCGGACAGGCAGTTCTCAACCTGGGCTGCGTGCTTGAATCACCTGGGGAACTTTTTCAAATGCTGATGGCTGGATCTCACTGCTAGAGATTCCAATATAACTGATCTTGGATGAGGCTCATGCATTTTTTTTTTTGAAGTAACCGTTTTTTTTTTTTTTTAATTGGGGTATAGTTGCTCTACAATATTGTGTTAGTTTCTGCTGTACAACGAAGTGACTCAGCTACACGTATACCTATATCCCCTCCCTCTTGGACCTGCCCCCCACCCATCCTGCCCTTCTAGGTTATCACAGAGCACCGAGCTGAGCTCCCGGTGCTCTACAGCAGCTTCCCACTAGCTATCTATTTTACACATACATTTTTTAAAAATAAATTTATTTTATTTTATTTATTTTGGCTGCGTTGGGTCTTCGTTGCTGCACACGGGCTTACTCTAGTTGCAGCGAGCAGGGCTGCTCTTTGTTGCGGTGCGTGGGCTTCTCACTGCGGTGGCTTCTCTTGTTGCGGAGCACGGGCTCTAGGTGCGCAGGCTTCAGTGGTTGTGGTGCACGGGCTCAGTAGTTGTGGCTCATGGGCTTACTTGCTCCGCGGCTTGTGGGATCTTCCCGGACCAGGGCTCGAACCCGTGTCCCCCGCACTGGTAGGAGGATTCTTAACCACTGCACCACCAGGGAAGCCCTACACATACATTTTTAAAGTAAGGTTTCCCCCCATGCCATCCAACATGCAGCTGAGTTGAGACGCCCCTGGCGAGAGCCTAGCTGAAATGGAAGTGTCAGAAGTCCAGTCACGGACAGAAATTGGGAACACAGGACATGTTGGTTGGGGAGGAAACAGACAGTTCTTCTGGGCTCAGTGAGTCCAAGGAGTTGGTGGCATTTCCAGGTAGAAGAGCCCAGTAAATGTTGGAATTGCAGACTGGGAGGTGCTGAGAAGGTTAAATCAGAAAGGTAGACCTAAGAATTCAGTGCTTCCAGGTGCTAAGTGAAAACGGCTGTTCTGAATATTGTTTGAAAGTAGGTCGGGCATTTGGCAAACAGTAAGTTACAAAATTGTCATGGGAGACAGAGAGAGACAAAGATGGGCCCGTGCTAGAACTGGAGGGGTATCGGTATGTAGGGACTCAAGAAAGCAGACCGTTCTAATGTTTAGCACTTGAACTCCCTCCTTCCCTCCCTCCCTCTCTCCCTCCCTGCCTGCCTCCCTTTTTTTTTTCTTCTCTCTCATTTTGAGGATTTTCATGTTAGGAAAAGTAGAAAGTGCTGAGTTACACACTTATATAATTAAATTCCCAACTTGGACCACTGTGGCCTCTATCCTCGGTTGGCTTTCCGTAAACATTACGCCATCCCTTGAAAAAAAAAATACTCTGCAATAGGTGTGGGATTGACTGTGGAGATTGCCAGGTACATTGGCCAGAGAATGCTAGGACACAGCTGAAACTAATTAACCTCTCAGACAGACAGCAAGAAGAAATCTAGCAAGTTCTGGGGCTTGGTCATGGAGACCAGAATTCACTTCTATTTGGGAAAACGCTGGCCTGTCCATCGTGTGTTAGCTGTACAGTTAGGTCACTGATCCGGGTTGGAAGGAGCCTCCCCCTCCCCTTCCGCTGACTCTCCTGTGGTTGTGTTGAAGGTGTGGCCAGACTTGGCCTCAGAACCAGGCTGTCGTTACTTTTGCACAGTGACTTCTTCATGGGCAAACACCTTTATTAGTTTTCTGTTGGGGGAGTTCCTTAGGGGAGCAGATTCTGAAGTGGGTGTAGGGTCATCAGCCATGGAGAAGGAGGTGTCTACTGGCCACCTCTTCACTCTCCGAGGAGGCGAAAGAACACCTTTTGGCACCTTGGGGTCGTAAGAGCCACCTCTGCCTACATAATAATTGTGAGTGAAGCCAGTCATGGCTAAACACACACACACACACCACACACACAGATAAGTCAGTTTTGCCAAGGGGTGACCTGGGTGCAGCCACAAAAAGCACCACGAAGGATGACAGGATCTCATCCATCTGTCATCCAAAGGCACATTTGTGCCCAGTTCTCTGGGACCCAGATAACAAGGTTGAGATTTCCGTGGGGGCTCATACTGACATAGACTTTCAATTCATCTGGATTTAATTGTTATAAGATTTTAAAACCCTTTGATCAGGGCTTCCCTGGTGGCTCAGTGGTTAAGAATCCACCTACTAATGTAGGGGACACGGGTTCGAGCCCTGGTCCGGGAAGATCCCACATGCCGCGGAGCAACTAAGCCCGTGAGCCACAACTACCGAGCCTGTACTCTAGAGCCTGCAAGCCACAACTACTGAAGCCCACGTGCCACAACTACTGAAGCCCGTGCTCCTAGAGCTCGTGCTCCACAACAAGAGAAGCCGCCACAGTAAGAAGCCCGCGGACTGCAACGAAGAGAAGTCCCCGCTCGCCACAACTAGAGAAAGCCAGCGCGCAGCAACAGAGACCCATCGCAGCCAGAAAACCCCTATGATCTTGTTTTAGCAACCCCACGCTCACCTCAGCCCTGAGAAGTGTGCAGGGCAGGGCCTGGTGGAACCTCCCCTTACTAAAGAGAAAACCCAAGTGTGGAAAGTGGTGAGTGATGAGCCCAAGGTCACACAACTAGTTACAGCCGAATCGAAACTGGAGAACAGATTTCCGGGATATAAGCCCTGAACCCTTTTCATAATGAACAGGTGAGGCGTCCTATGCGTGCTTGTTCACCGTCATCATCTATTCATTAACCTGCGAGCACATTTTGAGCAGATTCTCCTTCCTACCCAGGCTGAGCCTATTCTTTTTTTAAAGGCTTCTCCTTTTTTTTAATTTAATTTTTATTTTTGGCTGAGCCGTGGCATGTGGGATCTTAGTTCCCCGACCAGGGATCAAACCTGGTGCCCCCTGCCGTGGAAATGCGGAGTCTTAACCACCAGGGAAGTCCCAAGCTTATTTTGAATGAAATAGAGAACCAGTTCAATAGAGCCTACGTTTTAAAATATTTGCTACTGGGACTTCCCTGGCGGTCCAGTGGTTGGGACTCTGGGCTTCCATTTGCAGGGGGGCATGTTCGGATCCCTGGTCGAGGAACAGCGATCCCCCATGGCATGGCTCGGCCTAAAAGAAAAAAAAAATTTGCTACTGTCCTCACTTCGTAAATGTCCTTCATTGTGACAGGAAAACTAAAAAAGTCCTCAGGCCCTTTTTTCACCAAAACGGTCACAGCTGTAGTAAAACAGAGCCTTTACCTTACTGCCCGCTGCCTGCAGGCCTTCTGCTTTGCAGTGGGGACAGGACAGAGGGCAAGGGCAAGGGCAAGGGCAAGGGCAAGGGCGGGGCGGCAGGTGGTGGTGGTCCCTGTGTCGCGAATTCTCCGTGCTAGTGCCAGTGAACATCAAGTCAATGAGTAAACACAGTAAATGCAGATTGGGATAAATGCTTCTTAAAAAGTGCCCCAACAAAAAAGAGGGGACTTATTATCCCCAGGGTGGATTGGGCGTAATTTCTTCAGAAAAGAAGGTAATGAAGAGGTAATTAAGGTGCAGATTCGGAGGTTGGAAAGGAGAGAGCCGAGTGTTTAGACAGGTCATTTATATCAGTCGGCATGGGCTGCCTTACAGCAGACTGGCTCGCCTAAACAACATTTATTTTCTCAGGGCTGTGGAGTCTGGGAAGTCCAAGATCAAGGTACCAGCTGATCCAGTTCCTGGTTTTCTGGGTCCTGGCTTTCAGAAGGCTGCCTCCTTGCTGTGTCCTCGGATGGCGGGAAGAGCGCAGGCCCTCAGGTGTCTCTTCTTATCAGGACACTAATCCTATCGGATCAGGGGTCTACCCTATGACCTCATTTCACCTTAGTTACTTCCCAAAGGCCCTCTTTCCAGATGCAGTTACACTGGAGGCTAGGGCTTCAGCGTATGAATTTGGATAGAAGTAATTCAGTCCATAGCACCATTTAAGCTTTCTGTGCCTCAGGGCTTCCACAAAATATAATTCCTATGAGGCCTAAATCAAAAGAAGTACCGTAGAAGAGAAGGTCACAGTTGACCCAATGTCATTTGCTTATGCTGATTGATTTCCTCTGAGTTTATACAAACTGATATGGATGTCAAGCAGTTTTTTTGTTTGTTTTTTTGAGAGGTTTGCTTTAGTCCAACTAAGCAATTTAATATTGAAATAAGGAAGAGATTGTTGCTTGCACATGCAGGTTTTTTCTACTGAGGCAAAAAATGGTGATATTATTTATTCATTATAGGTACCCTTACCTTTTCCAAAAGGAACTGGAGGCTGCTACAAAATGAAATGGAGAATTTTTTGGTTCAAATTCAAAATTCTTTGACTGCAAAAAAGGCCAAGTCAGGTTGGAATTTGTCTTGTTGTTGTTGTTTGTCATTGCTATACTTGTCCTCATTTTTTTTTTATTTTTTTCAGTATGCAGGCCTCTCACTGCTGTGGCCTCTCCCCCTGCGGAGCACAGGCTCCGGACGCGCAGGCTCAGCGGCCATGGCTCACGGGCCCAGCCGCTCCACGGCCTGTGGGATCCTCCCAGACCAGGACACGAACCCGTGTCCCCTGCATCAGCAGGTGGACTCCCAACCACTGCGCCACCAGGGAAGCCCATACTTGTCCTCATTTTTTCTTTTACCTTCTTGAGACTCAAGCTTCATCTTTCACTATAGGCAATGCGAGAAACACATGGCTGTGCTTTGCGTTCACTCACATAGATGTGAGTTCTTCAAGTGCAGTTGTTGGCCAGTGGTGTACGTTTACTTTCTAGTAGATCCCCCAGGTAGGCATGATGCAATTCCTACACATTAAATAAAAGGAAGTATGAAGAAGATCATTTAGGGTATGCAGCAGATCTGCTATTGTCTTACCTTCCGCAGTTCTAATAATCTTCTAAGTCAGTTTTCATGACACTGTTGGAAAGTCCTGTCAAGAGGCAGGCCTTAAAATGGTTTTCTTCCATCTTACAAAATTTACATAGAGCCAGCTGGCCAAAAGTTTCTGAAAACACAGCTAACTACTCTAACCAGACCCTTCCTTCTTTCCTTTTGAAGGCTGTCCCCCTTTCTGGTCCCACCACTTGTCTTACTAGTACCCAAGCAACCTCCTATCCATCCTTCTGATTCAAGGGTAATCATCCAAGGGTCTCAGTAAGTACTGCCACCTCCTCCAAACTACCCCACATCTTCTGTTACGGGCTGCGTTGGGTCACCCCAACACTCATGTTCAAGTCTAACCTCCAGGGCCTCAGAATGTGACTGGTTTTGAAGATAGGCCTTTAAGGAGGTAATGAAGTTAGAATGAGGTCATTAAGGTGGGTCCTAATCCAATCTGAGTGGTGTCCTTATAAGAAGAGCTTCAGACAGAGACACAGAGGAACGAGAGGACACATCAAGAAAGCGGTCCCCCACAAGCCAGTGAGAGAGACCATTGATGAAACAAACCCTGCGGATGCCTTGATCAGACTTCCAGCCTCCAGAATTGTGAGAAAATAAATGTCTGCTGTTTAAGCCCCTCAGCCTGTGGTCAGTGCTTCGTTATGGCAGCCCTAGCAAGCTGACATAACTTCTCAGATGCTCTAGATCATACACTCGTCCTTCTTAGAAGGAAGTGGGGGCCAACAGGCTTTAAGAGCTCCAACAGGGGAAAATATTATATGCCAAAGCTGGTATCACAGATGTGGCATCAGTAGGACATATACTTCGAGTTTCTTTTCCAGCCCTTGGGAGTAGGCTCTGCTCAGCCATCTGTCCTCTCGCCCAGTCCCCTTGAGACCATTGGAAAACATTTTTGAAATCTGGAGATGGTAACATCTATAAAGGTAGTATAAGTTTTTAGTCTCTCTCATGGAACTAAAACTCAGTAGGTACATTCTCAGCTTGATTTTTTAAAATATTTACTTATTTATGATTTATATATTTATTTTGGCTGCACCAGGTCTTTGTTGTGGCACGTGGGGTCTTTAGTTGAGGCATGCAGGCTTCTTAGTTGTGTTATGCATGCAGGATCTAGTTCCCTGACCGGGGATCAAACCTGGGCCGCCTGCATTGGGAGCTCGGAGTCTTACCTACTGGACCACCAGGGAAGTCCCTCAGCTTGATTTTTAATTTTTCCCCTGGTTCTTAATTATTTTATCTTCTTTTGTTTATATAAGTACTTTATGATCACTAGAAAATTTTTAGAAATCCAGAACCACTACTATTTTGCCATATTTTCTTCTAGCCTTTTAAATATATTTATAGAATACTTTAATCGATTAAAAATCTGAGACAGTATTTTAACTCCTAAATATGTTGTGTGTGTGTGTGTGTGTGTGTGTGTGTGTGTGTGTGTGTGTGTGTATGATTCTGGGGTTTTTTTTGTTTGTTTGTTTTGTTTTTTTGCAGCACCTCACAGCTTGCAGGATCTTAGCTCCCCAACTAGGGATTGAACCCAGGCCTATGGCAGTGAAAGCACCAAGTCCTAACCACTGGACCGCCAGGGAATTCCCCTAAATATGTTTTTGTATATAATTTTTTTTGGCTTTTTCTTCATCTGATATGGTATTGAGCCATCTTATTAAAACTTTCATAAACATTCTATGAAAGTACAATTTTATTTAAACTTTTCCCCGTTGTCGTATCTGGACTCTACTAAATATAACTCTGCTGAGTTGGTCTACTTCACACTCCCAACAATCATCAAACACGTAATCCGTCTGAACACAAACTTGGCGCCTTTTCTAGTGTGCTGCTGTTCTTACTGGGTTTGTTGTTGGTTTTGATGATGATGCTGTCCTGGTTGGAGAGTGTGTGTGGTGGCTGTTGTGTGTCTATCTCCCTTTATCTGTCCTTAGTGCTGGCCAGCTTACTCCTCTCTCTCTTCCTATCACATTTGTTGCCCCAGTCTTGGCTGACTCTCCCTCTTCTCTGCCCTAGAAAGGGAATATTTCTTGCTGAGGTGAGAAGTCTGATTCCAATAGGGAGACACAAAGACCATGGCAGGAAAAAGCCCAAGAGAGGACAAGGTTGGGGTACAGCCAGGGAAAGGCAGAAAAGAAAGGACATCTGGGTACTTTTAGGACCAGTAATATAGGCAAAGGTTAGTGCCATCCTATGCTATAGTAAATGAGAGCATTCACCTCATGCCTGAGTCTTAGAGGGTTCAAGGCAGCTTCAAGAAGAAAAGAAAGATGAGGTAGCAAATAGGAAACTAAAATCTAATAACGAGGGATTCCCTGGTGGTCCCGTGGCTAGGGCTCTGCGTTTTCACTGCCAAGGGTGCGGTTCAATCCCTGGTTGGGGAACTAAGATCCCGCAAGCTGCATGGCATGGCCAAAAATAAAATAAAATAAAATAACAAGACATAATTTAGGTAAAGCACTTAGAACAACGTCCAGCACATGGTCATTGCTCAGTAACGTCAAGACACTGTTGTCATTATCATTCTTGTTATTCTGTAGCCTTTGGGGGAATCCCTTCTTGCACAATCTTTCACAGTTGACTGCTGTTCCTAGGTTCTACTAGCCAAGACTTCCAGTGAAATTCATTGGAACCAAGGCAGTGACTTTGTAAGTGGAAAGTACAGCACAAAAAACATTATTTCCATTTTTAATTAAAAACTTAACTTGATACAACCTGAGCTTTCCCTGTGCCAGGGGACCAATAAGCGGAATAATGGGATGCAGCCAGTTGCCACATGTAATTCCACTAGCTTTTCATTTCTGAGCTCATTATATTTACTTAGAACAAAAATCTAAGATCATCTCTTCTTCCTAAGTCTAACTTCTCTCTGTGGTGAAGACTTTCACAATTTTATATAACCTAGAGCAGGTATTCCAAATACTCATTCCTCCAGTGGCCAGGTGGCTAAAATGAATGATTGCACAGAGCCCAACGTATAGCGTGTACACCCCGTCTAAAGGGGGCAGCAGCTAGTCAGCTAGAGCAGCATGTAACCAGGCAAGAAATGAGCCATATTTGTCTAATTTTCAAGAGAAGCTACAATTCTGTATATTTATCTGAAGTCTCCCATTTTTTAAATCTTGGAATCTAATTTTAAAATTTCTAAACATTGTGAGAGGCAAACAAAACACCTCTGCAGACCACTGGTTTGCAACCTTAAACTCAAGGCGTTTGCTTCACACTCACAGAATCTGTCACCTCTTTTGGTCCAAGCTGAATTTCCAACCACACAGCCTAGGCTGAGCTACCCTGAGGATGTCTTTACACTGTGGTAAAGCCCCCCACCCTCCTCCCCAAAAGAAGTAAAGAGGTTGCCTACTCTTTCCGTCTAGTACAAGAAATGTACTACCAACTGAGAAATAAAACTGTGCCCAGACATTTGGGTAGGGAATTATAAAATCCTCCTTACAGGAGGGAATTATGCATGTAGTGTTTACGCAAAACAGTAATTCCATGTATAAAGGTAATTAATATCCCCACTCTATTCCAAAAGAATTTGCTAATAAGGGATATAACAGAAGAAATATTTAAGGCAGCATGTTTCTAATTTTCATATTTGAGGAGAGAAATGGAAGGAATTAGCTTTCTTATGAAATTAGAAGTTAAAAATAAAGATGTGACACATCATATCAAAACACTCATTTAAAGAAATGCTGTTTTTAACCCTTTGTTAAAGGACTGAAAATATACCCCAAAGCAGCAAGATGATTGTTTTAGTATTGCACTTGTTTAAACTTAAAAATCTCTAGTTTTACTCATTAATGTGATATATCTATTTCTAGTGGCTAAATTCCAGCATGCAAGTTTTGTATAAGGGTATACAATTCATTCTCACGTTTTCAGTGTTGATTTTCAATAGACAATCTTGTGGTTCATTTGTTGAAGAAAAACACATGCTTTTATTGCCTTACTAGAGAGTATTAACATTAAAAAATATGACCCCCCCCAAAAAAAACCCCACTTTTCAGTCGCAATTAATTAAAAAAACTTTCAAAGTAAGAAAAGATACTACTTTTTAAAAAGTATCCCCAATGTGGGCTAAGAGCTTCTAACTCTGTTGGGTTGCCAATTGGTCAAAACAGAGAAAAACTATCCCTTTTGGGAAATTAACTGGCAATCAGGTATGAGCTATAATGAAACCTAAAAGAGATCTTTTTATTGTTTTCTTAGATTTTAATTTTTTTTTTTTTGCCCCACTGCGCATCTTGCAGGATCTTTGTTTCCAGGACAGGGGATGGAACCCAGGGCCCTACAGTGAAAGCGCTGAGTCCTAATCACTGGACTGCCAGGGAATTCCCAGATTTTAATTTTTATTAAAAAGGTTGGGGGAAAAAAAGGTTGGACATCTCTTTCCCAACCTTTTATTGATAATCCTATACTATAGAATAATAAATACTGTAGTTCTTCAAGCTAATTAATGATTAAGCTCCTATGTTGAACTTAAAGGACATTTTACTTTTTTTTTTTTTTTTACTTTCTCCATAGTTTTCTTTCTTGATGACCATGTTTCTGGTAAATGTAAAAAATGTACATCTATAATTCTGTACATAGATGACATAGTATATTGTTTTCTTCCCAGTGTGGTAGCTAACATGTATTTAATTAAAGGCTGAACTTTAAAAGGAAAAAAAATTCTTTTACTGATGAAATATGCATTTGGTAAAGTCATAAAAATGTTTGAGCACAATGCTTCGCGTATAAAAACATGCAAATGTTCAAGCACAGTGCTTGAATATATTCAAGAAATATTTGCTTAAAGAAATGTTACGTGAATGAAAAGGAATTGTTTTTTCTTTGTTCCATTTCACAGTAGTATTGCAAAGAAACACTTCAAATAGTTGCTATGTCAAAAATTTAAATTTTTGTTTGTTTAACAATTTTGTTAAATTGTTCAAATTTTAACGTTTTTAATCTACATTTTACCCTTAGCTTATATACAATTTGGTAAAAGAGTAGAGGAGTTGGTCATTGTTACTTAAAACAATGCATCATCTTGTTCTGGGGGGAAATTAACATAATTTGAATGGCCAAGTAGTAAAAATTAAACAAAGCATTGCATTTACTGTCCATTCAATGCAAAAATCCTAAACAAACTTGCATCGAGGAATATAATGAAGGGAATCAATACATTAACATAAGTATTGCTTAAACAGATTGTGCATCAAGATCCATTTTGAAGACCTGAAAAAGACGGATACGGCTCTACTGTGGATCCATATTGAAGAGAAGTGGACTTATGGTCTAAGCAGGAGAAATACACGGGCATAAATCCTACATGATGATGCTGGAGCAAATTTATAACCCCCGGACCTGGATGAATGCTGACTTCTAATTGAAGCTTTTATTTCATTTCATTCGCCTGGAAACAATCCGACAACTACGTGCCCAGCTTAAGCCAGGAGCAGTGTCTAAACGACGAACAGGGCAGGGACGGGGGAACAGGGCAGGGACGGGGGAACAGCGCGTCCCCCGCCGCCGGGACACAAAGCGCCCTCCTCGGCTCGCCCGCCTCCCGGCGAGGGAGTCCGGGTCCCGTCCCGGTGGAAACAGGTGACGGGGACCAAGGGCCGCGGCGCGACAGGGCTGCCGCCCCAGCTCTACTCGGCGGGCCCCGTCGGGGCCGGACGGGTAACCGCCCACGCTTCGCCGCGGCCCAGCTGCCAGCCGTACGCCGTGGGGCCCAGACTGCCGTGGGTCGGCGAGCGCGGGATCCCTCCGCCGCCCTCGGGTCCTTCCGCGCCAAGTAGTGCGCGGCCGTCGCGCTTCCGCAAACGCGGGCCTGCGGGGACGCGCCCACTGCCCCTCGATCCAGCGGCATGAGGAGGGCCGGGGCTGTGGGAGTTCTCAACTTTGAAGGGCCGCTTGGGAGACAACACATTTTCAACTGCGCAGCCGCGGTGGGCCCGGCCGTCAGGGAGCGGCGAGCGGCCGTGGGGCCGGGGAGGCAGGTGTCCCAGCCGCCCGCCCCGCCCCCATCGCCGGCAGGAAGAGGAAGCAGCCGGACCTCGCGGGGCGGGGGTGCCCTGGCTCCGGGAGGCGCGTGACCTAGTTCGTCCCAGAGTGGATTTGACAGGTTGTCAGCCCCGCACCCCGCCCCCACCGCCTCCCGGGTCCCTCTCCCCCGGCGCTGGGCCGGACGGGCGCCCGCGCTCCCCGGCTCAGCCTCCCATTGGCCGTTACGCCGTGGCGCTCCGCCTTCGCCCCCGCTCGGGTTCCCATTGGCCTAGAGTCGCCCAGAGTCCTGCCCCTGCTCCCTTCCCATTGGCCCTCGAGCTGCCTGGTGGCCCACCCCCGCACCGACTCATCCTCCCATTGGCCTCACGCCCGCCGCCCCGCCCCGGTCCTCCCCGGTTCGTTCTCCCATTGGCCTCTCGCCCGCCGCCCCGCCCCTTCGCGGCCCCTCTCGGGGAACCGAGCCCTGGCAGGCCCCTCGGCTCGCGGTGGCTGCGGTCGTCCGCAGTCGGCGGTCTCCGTCCGCCTTCACAAGTCCCGCTCTTGTCCCTCGCCTCTTCTCCTCTCCCAGTATTTACTGTCTCCCCTACGTCTCTCTCCCCGCCCTGCTTCCGTCGCTCAGGGACCCTGAGTCCCGAGCCCGGGGGCACCCCGCCCCCTGCCCCGCCTACCCTGGGGCTCCGCGTCCAGCGCTGCCCGCGCTCTCCCTCCTGCTCCTTTCCTCCGCCCCTTTCCTCCTCCTTGCGTCACTTCGTATTTTCCTTTCTTCCCTGAAATCGCTGCCTTCTGCAGGTTTCCTCCCGGTGTCCAATCCGTAAGGTCTTCATCGCGTCCCCTTTCTCCTCCCCCCTTCTCCATCCCCTCTTTCCCCCCCCGCGCCTTCCCCCTGAACTCAGCGTAACAGGGAGAGTCAGGGATAAACAAGATAAATATCAACGTTAATATGGTTATTGCTTTGCGCTTTTGAAACGGAAAATGAACTGGAACGCCCAGATAAACCCAGCCCTGGGATCAAGATTGAGTTCTTAAAGGACCTTGTGAGACGAATGACAAACTTGACTAGCGCAGCAACGTAATGAGTTTTTTCCTGGGGAAGCTACTCTTATATCGGTTGTTTATACAGTATTGTTACTATAACCGTTTGGGGTGTGTGTGTGTGTGTTTAATTTGTGCCGGTTTTGTAAATGACTGCTTTTGACCGTAAGGATGAACTGTCTGATAAAGCTGAGGGTTGGAGCAAATCCCCACACAAGTCTTTTGGCTACAAACAGGAGAAATCCTTGATTATTCAAATGGGAAACTCCAATAGCTTTCCCAAGGTTATTAAAGAGGGCGATCACAAACTTAGACCCAGGTCAGACTCCAGAGGCCCATCAGGAGACTCCATGCCTCAGTATCCGCGGGAGAATGGCAGACCGGTGCTTCCAGCCACATTCCCACCTGTCACAGGGGGTCTTTACAAAGCTCCTGCAGTGACCTCCAAGGTTCTGCCTTAGGGGATCCTGGCTTTCCAGCCTCTGGTCACTGCACAATAACCACCAAGTGCTTCTTGCCACAGGGCCTTTGCACTTGCTGCTGTTTCCTGACCTGTCTGGATCAGCTGTTCTTCAGACTTTTCACGTGGCTTAGCCCATGTCCCCCCAGGAGGCATTTTTGACCCTGAATCTAAAGTAGGACCCTTCCAGCCTAAGCAATTACTCACTGTCATTTCACCCTGTTACTTCCTTCAGAGCATGAGCACGGTCTGAAATCATCTTGTTTACTTGTTCTGTTCTGTTCCCCTTCACCTCCCCGCCACTATTAAGAGTGAGCTCCTGGACACAGGTGCCTTTTCTGTGTCTTTTCAGAGCTGTATCTCCAGGGAACAAAGTAGGCACTCAGTACATCCTTGATGAATAAATATGAATGGTACATTAGCTGTGATCAAGTGAACTTGCCAAACTGTCCTTCACGTCTGGTTCTGCCAGAATTGTATAGACGCACCTACAGGTAAGTGAGTTGGAAAGATAGCTATTCTCTTGGTAACTATTCTGTGTTTCTGTGTGCGCTTTGTAGCTGGCTGTTCTTTGAGAAGGAGAGTGAGAAACAAGGCCTGTTGCCCCAAGGCTACCCATTTGCCCACCTCTTCTCCAGCTGTCACAGCATGTTGACACTGCCTTGCCCTCTCCCTGACCCCAGGTGGGCACATACTTGGCTGGCAGCGCCTTCTCCTTAAGGAGTCTCCGTTCCATGTTGCCATCACACTCAGCTGGGGCCCTGTCATGGGTTCTACCTTAGGCGGGAAAGCAGAATAGGTGGAAGCCCCTTCCAGTTTCCCCTTCCCACCTCAGACATACTGCTGGGGTTCCATTCAGCAGTGAGCCCTCTGTCTGGACCCCTGCACAGGGGCGCATCCTCTACTTTCTGAGGCGCAGAGAACCCCAGGTCAGTAGTTGGAAAGGTGAAATCTAGTCCTAACCGCCCCAAGCAGGTGCTATGAGTCTGGCCCAATCTAGTAACTCCCTGGTTCTCAGTGACTTCATTGGTCTTTGCCTCTGTTGTTTGCTTATAGTTTTAGAGATGTAGACATCTCATAGGTTTCAGCTGCTCGAAACTATCAGCCCAAAGAAGAATCCTGCGGCTTCCCCCTGGGGCATGAAGAGGCTGCTGGTGCAATAAAGCCAGTGCTTTCCTAATTTATGTTCAGTAGGAGAGAGTGCACTTCCCGTCATGTGTTCCAGGCCAGAATCCTCCAGTTCACCCTGCTTGGACCGCCTGGGCCCGGGCCCAGCCCTAGACCAGTAACTCTGGCCAGGAGAATGGAAAGCCTTGAGCAGGTTAAACCTACCAGCCAACCAGAGCATATCCTTAGAATGAGGGTGGGGTCGGCTCCTGATAAGTGTGTGTGGAACTGAAATCTACCTCCTTTTAGATAGGGGGTACTGAGGGGGTGGGGCGCCGAGTAGGTATTCAGCAGTGCACCTGTGAGGAATTAGCACAGGGCCAGCTCATAAGTGTTAGCCATCGCTGTGGTCAGCAAAGACAAGATGGTGTGGGGGAATTCGCCTGGCACCCGAAGGCATTCAACTCAGATCCCTAATCCAGCGCTAACCACTAGCTTTGTAACTTCAGACAAATTATGGAAGTGGTACCATTTTAGAAGTGGAGGAGTACTTAGCGGCCATAGGGTTCAAGTCTTCACTGGGCAGACTTGGAAACTGACACCCCCAGAGATTAGTCTGGGTCTCGGTTTCTTCGTCTGTGAAGTAGGGCGGATAATACTGGTCCCGGCTCGTCTCAGTTATTATGTGGATCAAATGAGGTAATGTTTCTACAAAGGGCTCAGGAAGGTAACAGAAATGCTGTTCTTACGCAAAGCATTTTATTTTCATCATTAATATAGTAACAATGCCTTAATAAGAGGAGAAAGGGAGAGTACGTTCAAAGGATAAGCTTACTTGGCTCAAAGAAATAAATAATAACGCTTGCAAAAGAGGAAGGGGTGTGTGTGTGTGTGTGTGTGTGTGTGTGTGTGTGTGTGTGTGTGTGTTAGGTGAGGTGGGGAAGGTGTAAGGCGCGGCCCTGTTATATCCTTGGGAACTGGTGTAGGGCGTGGCTCTAAGGGTGGGAGGTTGGGTGAGGTAGTTGGTTATAAATTGAAGTTCTGTCTCCTTGAATGACTTTTCAGGAGAGGAGGGTCACTCACTTAGGAGGACAAATCTAGATTTCAGGGTAATCTTACATTTCTGTAGTTCAGCTCCTCTGCAAAATTGATGCCGAGATAGGACTGTCATGCAGGAGACTGATGGGAGGAACTATCTATGAGGGAAGAAAGGGAGAGAGTTGGAAGAGGCAGGGAGATCTGACCTCTGGGAAGGGGAGGCAGAGCAGGCAGAGTGGGTGGGCAGGTCTCCGCTTGCAATGCTGCTCTGAGATGGCTTTGGCCAGACGGGCCAGAGTGCTGGAGCACGAGTTCCCTTCTGAGGATCCTGGTGGTGGATTCCAAGGAAGGTCGCTCGCTGAGGCACTCAGTCAGTTACTCTCCCTGCTGCAACAGGAGATGAGATTGGGGTCCCACACCATCCCCTGAAGCTTCAAAACAGCTTCATTCATTCCTTCGCTCAGTACGCTGCTCAGCTACCAAGTGTCACGTGTAGGAGGCCGCAGCAGTGGGAGCATCTGACCCTTGTCTTTCCTAGCTGTCTTCCATCTACTTCCTAATACTTCTAAATGGCGAGTGTTGGCCGAGCTAAATCCTGGTATCAGGGTAGTTCTTAACACTGAGTTAGCACTTAATAAACGTTCAAATTGCCATAATAAATCCAACCGTACCCCACTATTACTTGAAATATAAACAGCTACATTTACTTCTAGAACTCTCCACTGTTCACTGTGCAGAATGAGAGGAAATTTTAAACTCTCAGCACTTCTAGAAACCTGTTATTTGGATTATTTGGATAAGTTCAACATAAGAGTTTAGGAGAGTTCCGTAGAGGAAAAACCTTATGAAAGTAAAAAGCTGAAGAGATCAGTAGAGAGTGGAGAAAAATGAAAGAAGAGAAATTTTAATTTATGAATAGGAAATCCAGATCTTGGGGAGAAAATAGGGAATTATCTTTCTGAAACTCCCAGGAAACAAACAAACAGACAGACAGACAAAAGAAAACTTACCCAAGATGGAAAAGATGGAAAAGAACAAGGTTGAGCAGGCATTTCAAGAAGCCAGAGATGAAATAAAAGGCAAAGAAGATTAATTACTCGTTGTAATGGGAGCCCATAGGAATTGATGGAAAAGTAGAACCCGTGGGCAAAGAAATAAAGAAATGGATGAGAAATATACAATTAGGGGTTTGAAATAAGCCAGTGAAAAAACAACACAGAAAATAAAATGTGGGAGGGAGGAGAAAATCAATTATACCTAATGAATTTGTAATATAATAGAAAATGGAGTAAAAATGTAACAAAAAGGCACATAGGAATATTTTCTCTGAATAAATATTGCATTACTGGGAGTTCCCTGGTGGCCTAGTGGTTAGGATTCTGGGCTTTCACTGCTGTGGCCGGGCTTCAGTCCCTGCTCAGGGAACTTGAGATCCTGCAAGCCACGCAGCACAGCCAAAAACAACAACAAAATTTATTGCATTACTATTTCTATATTTCAAATCATTGATGATATTCTCATTCTCTACTACTTAGTGCCTATGATAGCGTAGGGCAAAATAAAAATATACACAGAAATAGGAAAACTGAATTTCTGACTGTGGCATTAGCATATCAGTCTCTATGGGTGTACCTGTGTGGTGTGATGCTGAACATCCGAGTAAAGACTAAATTTCAGTGAAGAGCTCATACAACTCAATAGCAAAAACAAACGAATAGTCCAATTAAAAATGGGGAGAGGAAGAGACATTTTTTCAAAGATATACAAACGCCAACAGGTACATGAAAAGGCGCTCAGCATCACTAATCATCAGAGAAATGTAAATCAAAACCCTAATGGGC
This sequence comes from Lagenorhynchus albirostris, assembly GCF_949774975.1. Lineage (NCBI taxonomy): Eukaryota > Metazoa > Chordata > Mammalia > Artiodactyla > Delphinidae > Lagenorhynchus > Lagenorhynchus albirostris. The sequence goes on from NC_083102.1 coordinate 4,845,126, forward strand.
TACCACCTCACACCTGTCTGTTACCTGGCTATTATCAAAAAGACAGAAGTAAGTGTTTCTGAGGGTGTGGAGAAAAGGGAACACTTCTGCACTGTTGGTGGGAATGTAAATTGGTGCAGCCACTATGGAGAACAGTATGGAGGGTCCTCAAAAAATTAAAAATAGAACTGCCTTATGATCCAGCAATTCAACTTGTGGGTATTTATCGGAAGAAAGCTTAATCACTATCTCAAAAACAGGTCTATACCCCCATGTTCATTGCAGCATTATTCACAATAGCCAAGACATGGAAACAACCTAAGAGTCCATCAATGGATGAATGGATAAAGAAAAGGTGGTATATATACACAGTGGAATATTACTCAGCCATGAAATAGAAGGAACTCCTGCCGCTTGCAACGACGTGGATGGACCTTGAAGGCATTACGCTAAGTGGAATAAGTCAGACAGAGAAAGACAAATAGTATATGATCCACTTATATGTGGAACAACAACAACAGACAAACAAAAACTAACTCAAATATACAGAGAACAGATTATCAGTTGCCAGAGGTGGAGTATTGGGGGTACATGTGGAGAGTGGGCAAAATGGGTGAAGGGGGTCAAAAGGTACAAACTTCCAGTTGCCAGATACATAAGTCCTGGGATGTAGTGTATAGCGTGGTGACTCTAGTTGACAATATTGTGTATTTGAAGTTTACCGAGGGAGTAGATCTTAAAAGTTCTCATCACAAGAAAAAAAATTTGTAACTATGTGTGGAGATACATGTTAACTAATTGTGATCATTTCACAATATATACATATGTCAAATCATTATGTTGTATACCTAAAACTAATACAATATTATATGTCAATTATATCAATAAAAAAAGACTAAATTTCAGTAACATCTGGGTGTATTTTGAAACGTTTTCTATTTAGTTTCAGGAATTAAGGCATGTGTAGATTTTTCTCAAATTAAAATCTAGGGACTTCCCTGGTGGCGCAGTGGATAAGACTCCGCGCTCCCAGTGCAGGGGGCCCAGGTTCGATCCCTGGTCAGGGAACTAGATCCCACATTCATGCCGCAACTAAGAGTTCACATGCCACAACTAAGGAGCCCATGTGCCGCAACTAGGGAGCCCGCATGCCACAACTAAGGAGCCCTGGACCTGCAACTAAGGAGCCCTCCTGCCGCAACTGAGACCCCGTGCGACCAAATATGTAAATATAAAAAAAAATCTAGTAAAAAAAATTGCAAATCATTTTGGAAACTATTTTTCACGTGAAACAATATTGCAATGGATTATTACCCCTTCTGTCAACAAATTACATTAATAAAATTGAAATAGGAGGTTTTAGATCAAAATGAATGTAGGAATACAATGTGAAGCACAGAGTATTTGGCATCTACGCAAGGAAGACTGAGGCTGGCTGATAGATCTCATCGCTTCTGGGGGTAGGGGTGGAGCAGGGGTGCTTGTCCAGAGCTTGGGTGCTTCCCGGGAGGTAAGCAGCCACACTGAGGCCCTCTGCGGTGCTAGGTTCTGGAGTCAGTGGGCAAAGGAGGCAGAGTACACGGGGGTTAAGATGTTTTTAAAAATTTATAATGATCCGGATGTGAAAATGTTTTCCATTGTGCATTCAGTGACGTTTAGAGAGGCATATCTGGGCTAAACTCACCAGGATCCACCTCTCCTTTCTGATGCATTCAGTGAATTAGAAGAAAACTTATAGAGAGCCATGATTTTGTTTTTAACCTGTATAATGAATAAAACTGCATCTCAGATCTGTGCTGCAGTACAGAAAGATTGCCGTTGTTTTGCTAACCAGCCTCTACTCTCTCTTACTTAGCTCTGCAGTAATCAATGGCAATCTCTGTTAGTGACATGTGCTGGAGTGTCCAAATTCCTCATTCAGTCTTTACATTTGTAGAAAGTTTGAATTCTCAAGTCCCAAACCTCAAGGTGTTCGAAGTATGTATTTCTATAATTAAATGATCTTAAAATTTCTTTTTCCAGCTCCCTTTCTGCCTGATGGTAGAATTTAATTTAGTTAATTCCAGGTAAATTTAGTCCCTTCATGGTTTTTCTTGATCAGTCCAGATTAAAATCAAGTCAATTTTTAAAAAAATGTATTTTATTGAAGTATGGTTGATTTACAATGTTGTGTTAATTTCTGCTGTACAGCAAAATGATTCAGTTACACATATATATACATTCTTTTCCATATTCTTTTCCATTATGGTTACCACAGGGTCTTGAATATAAATTCCCTGTGCTATACAGTAGGACCTTGTTGTCTATCCATTCTATATATGATAGTTTGCATCTGCTAATCCCAAACTCCCAGTCCATCCCTCCCCCACCTCCCCTCCCCTTTAGCAACCACAAGTCTGTTCTGTATGTCTGTGGGTTTGTTTCTGTTCATTTGCATCATATTTTAGTTTCCACATATAAGTAATATCATGCAGTATTTGTCTTTCTCTTTTCGGCTTACTTCACTTAGTATGATAATCTCTAGGTCCATCCATGTGGCCATGAATGGCATTATTTTATTCTTTTTTATGGCTGAGTAATATTCCATTATATGTATATATACCACATCTTTCTTATCCATTCATCTGTCGATCAGCCAAGTCAGTTCTTTTTTTTAAATTTATTTTATTTTTGGCTGCATTATTCTTAGTTGCAGCACGTGGGGTCTTTTGTTGTGGTGCATGGGCTCTTCGTTGTGGCACGCGGGCTTTCTCTCTAGTTGTGGCGCAGGGGCTCAGTAGTTGCGGCGCGCAGGCTTAGATCTCAGACCAGGGATCAAACCCGCGTCCCCTGCATTGGAAGATAGATTCTTAACCATTGGACCACCAGGGAAGTCCCCCAGCCAAGTCAATTCTTAATCTCCTCCTGAGGCACAGGGAGACCTGCCTGCTCTCCCTGGAGAGCCCTTTCTTCCCTGCCCCTCCCGTACTGTCATTTCTGCTCCATCCTGTTGGCATTGCTTGGCGGCTCCAGGTTGCAGACCAGAAGCAGAGACTCTCCTTTGTTTTCAGACCCTCAAACTTTCCTGGAGATTCTACTGCCTTTTTCCTCATCTCACTCCTTAGAGCCCATGAGGAGGTGAGCAGAGCCCCTCTCAGATCCTGCCGGCATCTCTCTCATTCTCCCCCAACCATCTTCCTCTCCCCCAACTCCCCAGTTAGGGAGGGAATCTTTAGCTTGGTGGGAGGGGAGGTTGATATTTTGGGAGAAAAGTTGACTCAGCTACTTCTGGAATCACAGAGATTCTGGGGTTTCTGTGTCTACTGCAGGTTTTAGCATTTTAGCACTTTGGGGACAACGTTCCCTGGGGTAGTTACCTTACAAGGAAACTGAGTACAAGGGGAAGTTTTCAATAAATCAGTGGGAAGTAGCCCATCAGTAAATACTTAACAATGCCACGCCCCTCACATCATGGTGAAGCATCATCCAGAGTTGGTCTCTATTCCAGAAAGGTTCAGGCAGAAATGGGAGGGGCCTGGGGCTACAAACATGTGTATTTACGTCAGTCCAGCTGACAGGGGTACAAGCAAGTCTTCTTAAACTAGTTTCGTTCATTCGCAAAAGAAATGGTTGAGTCCCTGAGCCCCAGTCTTCCCTTTTCCTCCCATTCAGATGTCCCAGTTTGGAAGTCTTCTGTTTTCTCTCTTGAGTCTTAGCTTTCTCTATCCTTTGGCCTCTGCACTAAAGGGATTTCAGACTTGTAGGCCTAGAAAGCAGAGCTCCTGCTGTAAGGGGATCTCTTGAGAAAGGCCTCTTGGGAAAAGGTCCAGAAATAGACAAAGGATTGGAACAGACTACTGACAGCTCTTTCTTGTTGCAATCTTCTTTTCACAGTTTGGAAGCAATGACTTTCGTCCCTTCAGGACTCCAGGATTTGTGTAGGTCCCAGTCTTGGGTCTGTGCTCACAGGTGCCCAGAAGTATGGGGTAGTTCTCCCAACTGAGCCCCAGTCTTCCCCACCCAGGCCAGCCACCATCTTCTTCACCCCCCAGGACTCAGAAGTTCTTGTTTTCAGTCCCGGTTTTCTCCTGATCCTATTTCTTTGCTCTCTGCTTGCTGGGTCAACTCAGAACCCCACAACACAATGTCACTAAATTGGAAGGTTTGGGGATAGAAGAACAGACAAGTCCACCGGCTTCAAGTTTCATAGAGAATGTGCTCTCGAAATTGTTGTTTTTGAAATTCAGCTGCTTCTGGAGCTGAAGACAGCACATCTTGGAAGAAAAAGATGTAGCCAAGTCCTTGGGCCCTTGGAGAACTCGAGACCCTGCATCCTAGGAGAGCTTGATGCTGGGACCTTGGAAGCAGAATCCAGACAGACCTGGTAAAATTGAGGTCAAATTCTGGTCAATTTCTCCATAGTCAGTAGGAGAAAAGACACAACTTTACGTCTGATTCAGACATTTTGACACTTAGAATGCTTAAATATGATGTTAAGAGTATACTTGATTTCGAGGCATAATCAAGATAGAGCTAACTGGGAGTGTAGCTTACATCAGTGCTTCTCAAACTTTAATATGCACCCCAGTTACCTGGGGATCTTGTTAAAGTGCAAATTCTGACAAAGTAGGTTGTTGAGGGGCTGGGGGCGGCTGAGATTCTGCCTGTCTAACATGCTCCCAAATGATGCCAGTGCCACTGGTTCAGGGGTCACTGCTAAGTAGCAAGAGTTTAGAAGGCAGGCTTTAGGGTTGGAGATGACCCTCAACTGATGCTAAAAAGACCGAAACACTTTCAGCTCATACTGAGCTCTCCCTTCTGGTCCTCTTCCCCAAGCTGTGTCTGCTAGCTGCCCACGGTAGTCCACTTAACCATTGTATGACGTTTCCTGCTCTTCTGGAGCAGCTAATGCTCTTTATTTTCTATTTTTTGGCCGCACTGCATGGCATGGCAGAACTTCCCTGACCCTGCACTGGAAGCACGGAGTCTTAACCAATGTACCACCGGGGAAGTCCTAAAGCTCTTTAGATAACAAGAAGGGGAAGCAGATTTATCTGAAGGATACTTTGCAGTTTACAGCATTGAAGAGCTGGCCAGCTAGTCATGGGCAGATGGGAACCAGGGTGATTCAGGGGCCTCCTTAGCACAAGCTCTAGGATCTTGCCAGCTTTCCCATGAGATGCCTGAATTCTCTGGGTCTTTAGGTTTCAAATTGGGGTTAGATGTTTTTACCTTTAAAGCCCTCAGTGTAAGCCAGTTAAATTTGTATCTGCCATATATTTCTTCATCACTTGTAAGGCTGTCCTTGCTAATTTTAACTTGTGTGTGTATATATATTTATATATGTGTGTGTGTGTGTATCTGTATGTCTAGGGGAAAAGGAGATGGTAATGTTACAGTATGATTGCTCCCATTATCAAAAAAATCACTCGTATATCAAATTTAGGGCACTTAAAAGATACTAAGTTACATGTTTGGCCTTCTTATGTCTTGGATCTATAACTAAAATGTTCTCTGTGAGTAAGAGCTGTTTTTATTTACTTATTTTATCTTGCAAAGTGAACATGCCTTTTTGTCTAATTTAAAAAACACTAATTATAGGGACTTCCCTGGCAGTCCAGTGGTTAAGACTCCATGCTCCCAATTCAGGGGGCACGGGTTCGATCCCTGGTCAGGGAGCTAAGATTCTGCATGCTGTGCGGTGCGGTCAAAAACAAAAAACAAAACACTAATTGTAAATTTTCAATTTACATTTTGAGACATACTTTCTTCATAATCATAGGGGTTATATCTCTGAAAACATCACAACAGAGGAATTTGGGGCAGTAAAGTAATGAATAAGAGAATGGGTTTTCCTCTTCTATTTACTGTGTACATTTGGCCAATTAATTTCTCTGAAGCTCAATTGTGTCTCCTGCAACTGAGGGATAACAAGCTTCTTTCTCATAAGTTTGTTTTGATGATTAAATAAAATGAAGACAAAGTGCATTTGAACTGCTTTAAAAAGTTACCTATCTCTATCATCATCACTATGGAATTTGAGACTCTATGAGAACAATGCGGAACCTGAGGGCAGGGGAGAAATATGACAGCACTTAGTTATATTTGCTAAAATATAACGATGAAGACACAAGGAAAGACACGTCAAGGATGTTGTATAGATATAACTTGTTACTATAAGTTAGTAATAACGAGTATAGTTCTATACATTTTCATCTGCCATTCTAACAACTTCTCAGGATTTCACTTCTGGGTTTCAAAGAATCTTTGCCAATTTGTTTTGCGTTGTTGCAGCTAATATGCCTGCTATAAGACAATTCTTTCTTGAGTCTGGTTCTCTCTCCAAATGCTTAAGTTTCTTTGTTTTGATTCTAAGAGACTGCAGCTTCCCATCACCTCAGTTCTGTCCCTACGTTCAGCTCTTTTCCCAGAGGCAGAGTAACTTGGATGGTTAAGTGGGAAAGGTTTTGGGTAACATGTTCCCAGCTCTGCTCAACTTCTCTTTACTGCCCAGGAGTATCTGGGCATAATCACAGCCTGGCCAGGATAACCTGGTGCTAGGTGCTCCCCAGCACTCCTCACCTACACTGGAACTGTAGTGCGGTTCTAAGGTGTGTGTTCTTATCTTTTGTTATATATGCCAAGGGTGCTTTTTAAAAAATATATTTCTGCCTGCCAGCTCATTTTCCTCCTTTATATTGATTTTTTTGCCTTAAAATAACATTCCCTTCTTTTTCCAAATAATCACAACAGGAATGAGCGGCCACTCCTTTAAGCTGAAACTGAGGTTCTCAGATTGCTAAAGTGACATTTAGACAGAAATTCTAGAAATTTAGAATTCATGCAGGAATACTCAAACAGTTGGGAAGAGATACCTACCCTTTCTTGCATCCCCAAAATTCAGGTACTCAATTTAAAACTCTATAATAGAATTGAATCCTGGAGGAAAGAACAGAATCTGATGGAGAGAAACAGGAAATGAAAAAAGCCAAGAATCTGAAAGGAAGTAAATCAATGGAAAGGACTTTAACGGTGATGTTTTTATCTAAAGAAATGGACTCATATAGCAGCAAACGTGGAGGCAATACAAGGCAATGTTCATTTTTGGGGTGGCGATGCCCTCCTTGGCAACCCCATTTTGTTGAGGATGTTGCCACTTATTTGTTCCAAGGACTCCTTTTTTTCACAGGGTATGGGCGATCCTTTGCCTTCTTAGGTTCAGGTTTCAGGTCCTGGTGAGGTGTGGGACTTTTCTTGGCTACTACAATGTCATGGCCAGTCAGGAGCTGTAGTACCACGTCAGGCACGGCTCGAAGTCCTTGGGCTTTGGCTATTAGGGTGTCCCACACCTCTTCCTGGGCCGCATTTATTATCCCTTCGACCTCCACTCCTATCAGGAAGTTCCCAGCTTGGTGAGCTCCGTTCATTTCTGCCATCACGTCTGAGACGGCTAAGCCTGCCTTCTCTGCCAGGGTTTCAGGAAGCGACTGCAGGGCCTGGGCAAATGCCAGGAAGGTGGGACCACTGGGCCCTTCCAGTTTGGTTCCTTTCTCTGAGAGCATTTTCGCCAGAGCCATCTCTGTGGCCCCAGCTCCTGGAAGCAGTCTGGGATCCTGGCATAACTGGAAACAGGCATCAATGCCCTGGTAGGCAGCCTACTCTGCACCCCGTAGCCCCCCAGCGGTGGCCTCCCTGAGCACCACGGTGAGGGCAGGGGTGCCTGGAGTTTCCCACTCAATTACCACAGCCAAACCTTCTCCCAGCTCCTGCCCGTACACCCTCTGACACTTCCTTGGCGCCAGTGGAGGAAGCAGATAAGGCATCACAGGTGTGCCAAACACCTCGCTCAGGTACACCATCTCCCGCCGGGACTTCACCTGAATCACCATGAGGCCGCACCTGTCAGCATGCGTTAGGGTCTCCTCGTCAATTTTCCCCCAAACCACCACCACGTTAATAGCCGCGGCTGCCAGCTGGGCCACCTGCTTTTCTATCAGCCTCTCGCTGCCCTTCCTGAACTCGGTCAGGTCGTCAGGACTAGAGAGACGAGCCGTGGCCGGGGCAATGGGGCTGGCAGGCCGAAGGCGCAGGCCATCAGAGCCACCCTGGTGCCGCTCATCACCATGGCCACCTGGCCGCAGGGCTCGCCGGGCAGGGCCAGGCCGGGGAGCAGGCACGAGTCCTCCAGCCGCGCCCCGGGGCAGCGCGCACACGCGCACGCGCTCCGGCTGGAAGCCGCCGTCCGGCTCCCGGGTGGCCCAGCACGCATGCGCCACCATCTTGGTCAAGCAGTCAGTCAGCCACAGCCTGTGCGTGTTCGTCACCGAGTGCAGGGCCCCGAATGGGTCCTCCAGAGGCCCCAGCGCCCGGATGGCCAGGGACGGCAGCAGGGCCAGCGTCTCGGCGGCCGCCGCGGCCTAGGCCTCCCGCAGCAGGTGCTTGGCCTGCGCCAGCAGGGCCTGAGCCAGGGGCACCACGAAGGCCACGCCGTCGCCGCTCTGCGCCGCCAACCGCAGCAGCCGGGCGGCGGGGTGCTCCAGCTCCAGCACCCGGAGGATGGCCGTGCCGTACCCTGTGACCACGGTTTCTCGTTTGGCGGTGACCAGGAGCTCTGCCGCGCCTGGGGGCCGTAGCAGGGCCGCAGGACTCTGGCCAAGGTGTGCGCTGCGGCCAAGCTGCTCAGCGGGTGCTTCTCCTCGGCCGCCGCCGTCACCAGCCGTTCGGGAAGCTCAGGCGCCGAAGGGGCTCTGCCGTCAATCGCCCGCGGGGGCCCACCCGGCCGCAGACAGGCGCTAGAACAGCAGCGAGGCGCCCCGGGAGGAGATCTCTGAAGCCTCTCGAGCGGTCCGTGGGAGAAGCAGCCAAACACCCATCAACTGGTGCTTGGAGAAGCCGGCGCTCTGGGCCCGGGCGCAAGAATGGTCTGCTGAGGCTGAGCCCTAAAAGCACCCCCAGACTGGGCTGAAAAGGAACGGGGCCCTTGGGGCCTCTGGGGCTTGGTAGCTGAAACAGATCTGATCTTGATTAAGTCACAAGTGGCACATGGAACCAGGGCAGGGAATGAGGTCACAGAAGGATGGACCATGAGTTGGGAGGCCCTGGGGCAGGCGGAAGTCAGGCCCGGTTGTACCCCAGAGGGGGGACACGCGTACCCGGGGCCCCAGAGTTTCATTTAAACTTCAGAGACGGAAGAGGAAACCAGGTGGAAACCCACCCACTTCAAATTCCTGGTGAAGCTGTGCCTCCCGTTGTTTGTTTGGTTGGTCTCTGGGTCTTTTTTGTGTTTTGAGAGGGAAATTGTTTTGTTTACTTTCTCATGCAGTGCTCTGTAATCCTAGCCACGTTTGGTTACCTGTATGCCTCGGCCTCTTTGGCCACCTTATCCGTTTGTGCTGCTCATCAGGTTCCTTAAGGTGTCTGCTGGTCTGTTTGTCTTTCCGGTTGCAGATGTGTGAGGCTGCACAGTGTGGGACAACTCTTCCCAATGACGGTGATGACACTGAGCTGGCAAAGGTGGGTCAAGACAAGGGAGGGAAAGAGGCTGACCGCCTGCAGACAGAGTAATAGACATGGACACAGAGGAGTGAAAGTGACCAGGAAGGCAGCAAACCAGAGTGAGTGGGGCTGGGGCCCTCCCGCTCTCACCCTCAGCCCTTAGAATTTGAGCTCCCTCCTTCCATCCTCCCTCCTTGCATCCTCCCTCCCTCCCTCCTTCCTTCCTTCCTTCTCTTGCTCCTCCTGTCCTCATATGGCACCTACTGGAGTAACGATTGCTTCTTTTTTAGTTTAACAAATATTTAGCATCTACTCTGTTTCAGTGGTCACAAAGATGGCAGGAACGTGAGACCAGTGAGGGAAAGAGATTGGTACCAAGTGAGTACAGCTTCCTTAGGTGTTGGGCAGAGCACCAGCAGGAAGTGATGAAAATATTAAGATTAGGGGAGGGACTTCCCTGGTCCCTGGTCCCCACTTCCCTGGTGGTCCAGTGGTTAAGACTCCACACTCCCACTGCAGGGGGCATGAATTCCATCATTGTTTTAATATTTCCACAGACAAGAAGATAGTGAGAAAGAAAAGGAAAAGAATGTCACAGTGAAAGTTAAATACAATTAAGGCTAAAAAGGAGATAAATTGGGGCTTCCCTGGTGGTGCAGTGGTTAAGAATCCACCTGCCAATGCAGGGGACATGTGTTCGAGCCCTGGTCCAGGAAGATCCCACATGCCGCGGAGCAGCTAAGCCCGTGCGCCACAACTACTGAGCCTGCGCTCTAGAGCCCGTGCGCCACAACTACTGAGCCTGCGCTCTAGAGCCCACAAGCCACAACTACTGAAGCCCGTGCGCCTAGAGCCCGTGCTCCGCAACAAGAGAAGGCACCACAGTGAGAGGCCCGCACACCGCAACGAAGAGTAGCTCCTGCTCGCCACAGCTAGAGAAAGCCCGTGCGCAGCAACGAAGACCCAACGCAGCCATAAATAAATATATACATAAAAAAAATAAATTTGGAGAAAAAACTTTTTCTTTGCAAAACAACTTGATTGCTTTTGTAAAAATGATATTCATTATACAACTTAAAAGAAAAAAATACAAAGAAAGTAAATGTCATTTGGAATCCCAGCCCAGAGACAGTCATTGTTTATATTTTGATGAATTTTATTACTTTACACACATATGCATATATAACTTGTGGATTTACACAGTTTTACATACGTGAGTTATATGATAATATTGTATATGCTTGTCTGTAATAATTTTCCCCTTAATGTTATCTTGGCTGACAAATGTTTCTGAGGAGGTATTATGTTGTCTGAAGACCGTGGACAACTGTTTTTTTTTTTTTGGCTGAACCTTGTGGCATGCAGGATCTTAGTTCACCGACCAGGCATCGAACCTGTGACCCCTGCAGTGGAAGCGCAGAGTCCTAACCACTGGACCGCCAGGGAAGTCCCCGTGGACAACTATTTTGATCTCTCTCTCTCTTTTTTTTTTTTTTTTTGCGGTACGGGGGCCTCTCACTCTTGTGGCCTCTCCTGTTGCAGAGCACAGGCTCTGGACGCGCAGGCTCAGTGGCCATGGCTCACGGGCCCAGCCGCTCCGCGGCATGTGGGATCTTCCTGGACCGGGGCACGAACCCGTGTCCCCTGCATTGGCAGGCGGACTCTCAACCGCTGTGCCACCAGAGAAGTCCTTGACCTCTTTTGATTTTAGAGACTCCATTAGAAAAGGCTTGATCCTCCATGTAACACTGAGAGGAGTGTCATATAACAAACGTTGGTTGTAGGGGGCAAAGAGGACTTGCCTGTTCCCTTATAGAAAAGTAAAATATAACAACACAAAATGTAGCAAAGTATTCACGTATACCTTGTCTATAAAGTTACAGTTTCTTTTTGCAAGTAGACTCCTGTAAGGGATCATCTTAGCTCTTTTTCTTGAAAGTAACGTACATTTTGCCATTTATTTCACTTCTTCCACATCTCTGTTGAGCCACTGCTGAGTAATAGGGATAGAAGGTGAATAAGGCAGACAGCTAGTGTCTCCAGTGGGCTTAGGCTGGGATACAGACAGTTAAGTGGGCAATTCATTACAGGGCATGAGAGCTGTGATGGGGAAAGCACAGGTGTTGTAGAAGCATCCAGGGGGACACACAACCTTCATCATGGGAAGAACGGTGGTCAGGGTGAGGTGAAGTCTAAAGAGAGCTGAAGGGGAAATAAAAACAAGAAGTGGGAATTGGCCAGGTGAAAAGGGCTGGCGGGGTGGGAGGGGTTGGGACAGCCTGGTGACGTTTGTGGCTCACCTCCTGAAGGCTGGAGCTCATGGTGTGGTGGAAAGGAGAGGAGAACTTTGGCTGGAGGGTAGCAGGGACTCTCCAGGACCTAGTGAGCCATGCCAATTTACAATTCAACCTGAAGGGTGATGCATGGGACTGTAAGTTCCATTTCCATTGTAAAAGTAGATAATTTTCTGTTGTGAAATCCTTACCTGTGTGACTACACAGCACAGGGGAAGGTGAGGATCCAGTTATTGCCTTGCACCCTTAAAGGCAGTCAGTTCATAACACCCCAAACAGTAAATTTTGTTTTGGTTCTTGTTTTGGTCGTGTTGTGCAAGGCATGTAGTATCTTAGTTCCCCAACCAGGGATCAAACCTGTGCCCCCTGCAGTGGAAGTGTGGAGTCTTAACCACTGGACTGCTGGGGAAGTCCGCCAACGGTAAAGTTTGGACTGAAATTTTGTAGAGGTACCTCTACAAAGATCAAACTAACCAAGGAGCTACTAAATCTCAATTTTACTTTTTTACTATGTGGACACTATCACTGTTAAATTCACATTGATTTTATTTATTCTTTGGATAAATTGATTAGATGTAAAATAAATGTAAATAATTTGTGTGTGTGTGTGTGTGCGTGTGCCAGGAAGAGTTTGCATGCAGTTAATGCATATAAAAATTTCTAACAACATGATTTTGATCTGCTAAGGTGGGTAGGCATCAATATAGACGGTTTGGTGGTTGTATTGGGTTGAATAGTGCCCCCCAATATTCATACTCTTCCTGGAACCTCGGAGTGTGACCTTATTTGGAAATAGGATTGTTGTGGATGTGATTAATTAAGATGAGTCATACTGGAGTAGGGTGGACCATTAATCCAATATGGCTGGTGTCCTTACAAGAAGGGAAGACACACACACACACACCCCGGGAGAACATCGTGTGTGAGGAATAGACACACAGGGAAGGTGGCCATGTAATGGTGGGGGCAGGCTGGAGGGATGCACCTGCAAGCGCAGAAATGCCCAGGAACACGGGCGACCACCTGAAGCTGAGCGAGGCCTGGGACAGATTCTCTCCCAGAGCCCACCACGAGGGGCCAGCCCTGCCGATACCTTGATTTTGGACTATTAGCCACCAGGACTGTAAGAGAATACATTTCTATTGTTTTAAACTGCCTGTTTGGAGTAGCTTTTTGCAGCAGCTATAGGAACCCAATACAGTAGTCTTTGTATATTAATGAAGGAAGGAACCTAATGAAGTGTGTGTGTGTGTGTGTGTGTATGTGTGTGTGTCTGAAGAGGGGGGCTGTCTGCTGCCTTATCCCACCCTTGCCCTTACCCCCAGACTCCCAGATGCATTAAAAATTTTTTGTTTATTATTTAGATTTTATTTTATTTTATTTTATACAGCAGGTTCTTATTAGGTATCTATTTTATACATATTAGTGTATACATGGCAATCCCAATCTCCCAATTCATCCCACACCACCCCCCCGCCACTTTTCCCCCTTGGTGTCCATATGTTTGTTCTCTACATCTGTGTCTCTATTTCTGCCCTGCAAACCGATTCATCTGTACTATTTTTCTAGGGCTGTCTGCTGCCTTCTCCCACCCCTGCCCTTCCCCCCAAACTCCCAGATGCATTTTTTAAAAAACTGTGGTCTTCTACACAGTAGATGTAAATATTTAATCTTTCTATTTGTATGTTTTTCTTATTTTTATTTTTTTGGCTGCGTTGGGTCTTTGTTGCTGCGCACAGGCTTTCTCTAGTTGCAGCAAGCGGGGCTGCTCTTCGTTGCGGTGCGTGAGCTTCTCACTGCGGTGGCTTCTCTTGTTGCGGAGCATGGGCTCTAGGCATGTGGGTTCAGTAGTTGTGGCTCGCGGGCTCTAGAGTGCAGGCTCAGTAGTTGTGGTGCACAGGCCCAGTTGCTCTGCGGCATGTGGGATCTTCCCGGACCAGGGATTGAACCCGTGTACCCTGCATTGACAGGCGGACTCCCAACCACTACGCCACCAGGGAAGTCCCTGTGTGTTTTTCCATGTTTATTTTTCAGTTGCTTGATTGCCTTTTTTGTGTTTATCTTGTTCAGTAGTGCCAGGTTTAAAGTATAGACCCCTGCAGGGCAAGATTCATGTCTCTATAAAACGTGCTGTAGAACATTTACATATGCCTCATACTCTTATACACAAATTAGTTTTGAAGGTGATTGTTTTATTTCCTTCTCAGATTCTTCCTTTTTCTATCACACAGGTACATGGTATGCATTACTGAAATAACTTATGTAAAGCAATATGAATTTATAAAGCTAAAAATGCACTATGGACTAAATATGAACTAATTTTAAGTGGTTGAAATTCTTTTTAAAACATTTTTTTTTTTTTTTTTTTGCAGTACACCGGCCTCTCACTGTTGTGGCCTCTCCTGTTGCAGAGCACAGGCTCAGGACGCGCAGGCTCAGCAGCCATGGCTTATGGGCCCAGCTGCTCCGCGGCATGTGGGATCTTCCCTTACCGGGACACGAACCCGTATCCCCTGCATCGGCAGGCCGACTCTCAACCACTGCGCCACCAGGGAAGCCCTAAAAACATTTTTTTTACTGAAAAATAAAGGACAAAAAATGATAGCCTATGACTGCAACTTTTTAAAGTGCAATTTTAACAGTAAAAATATGAACACAAATCTTATAAGATCTAGCATTTACGTTTTGAGCGGTCTTTTCACACAATTGTAAAAGTTTGGTTCCTAAAAAACCCTGAGGAATTTAAGACTATGGGAAAACAAGGAGAGGGATACCATTTAGTAGTGAATCTCTGGGAAAGCCTTATAAATACTTTCATGTTCACTAAAACAAAGTGATAAAGACTGCTCTCTCAAGAAAGACATCAATTACATTTTCTAGGCCTTCAATTAGGAAGAATGTCTACTGTACCATGAATTTTTATTCATTGTCATTTGTATGCTAGACACTTTGAGAATCTCCTTTGCTTACAGTGTCATGAGATGTTGCTTTTTCTTTTTTGAGGATAACAACCCTTACTCCCACTCACATTTTAAACATTTAATACATGTTTATGATTATACTACATGTGCTCTGAAAGATTGATGTATTATAGAAAAATGTAATATAGAAAGTGAAAGTCCCTTGTAATCCAACCCTCTAGAGATGATTGCTGTTAACACTTTGGTGCATGTCTACCGTATTTTTAAAGTGCCTATTTAACATGTACTTATTAGAAGGTAGACATTCTATTTTTTTTTTGCACTTGGTCCTTCCAGATGCTCGTTGTCTTTCTGGTTTTATAATTTTGAGGAACCTACTTCAGCTATCTGCCTCCTGGATTTTTTGCCACTGTGGTCTCAGAGCTGTGTAATTTGGATGACAGAGATGGAAAAACCTTTGAAAGACCTTTATTTAAGTTGAATAAGTATTCCTTGAATACTTCCTCTGCATCCTGGGTTATATTTTGTTTGCTCTGCCCGCAATAACTTCACGCTGATAAGCCTCCTATCTGTCCTTTTAAAACAGCTCCCAACTACTTGTCTGCTCACAGTAGCCGAAGGAATGGAGATTTAAGGCTGGGTTTACCTTCATCATCTTTTATCCTTCAAGAAGTAACACTGCACAAACTTCTATTTCTACCCTTCCATTTATTCTACCCACTTTTCTGTTCCCAGTCCCTAGTTGTTTCCTTTAAGAACTTGTCTCCAGCAGGAGTGACTTGCAGTTTGCACATTCTGGTCCTTAAATTCTCCCAAGTGCTGACGAGTATACTGAAGTAAATTGTCCTGATGTGGAATTTTGTGCATATGAAACACACAGTTGGAAATGACTCTTCTAATTTCAGTACTGAACACAGATAAACATTTGGATCGATAATCCCATTTTTGAAAGTATACTTTATTTAGTGTAATGTACAGAAAATGAAAAAGGGTGAGTAATAAACTTTATATCACTTCATAAATGCATCTTCATAAATTTATGACTTCATAAATTAGTCATGCATATGTTGTATTTCTATGTATAATAATAGTCAGACTTTTTTTTAATTTATAGTTTTCATTTACCAGCCTAGCTTCTCCCCAATCTCAAATTTTAAATTTAGTAAGCTTGAAAAAGCCAGCGGGAACTAAACCTTGAAGGGATTCAAACGACTGTCTTATTGAGGTCCTCACTTCAGCCCTTTCAAGAAGCTATGCTTTAGTCAGAAGAGGCTCTGGAAACTGTGCATGTTTGCCCAAATACACACAAACATACGGTTCAGAGTTTATGTTCTGGCTATTGGGAAGGGAAGGCAAACAACACAGCAGGAAAAACCGCGTTTTATTCTTACCTTACACTAGAACTGTTGGGAAGATGGAAAGAAATCATAATCAGAAAGTGCCCGGGGTGTCCGGCCTAGAGTCTAAGCCTGTAAGATGATAGTTTACCCCAATCCTTTTGCAAATGGTTGATAGGTCGTAATAGTTTTTCCCAATTCAAATCTATGTTTTTCACTCCCCTAGTGAATGGGAAGGAAATCAGCGAAGAGTACATTGTCCAAGTGTTGGTCCCTGTTAGAATAAGGAACTCAGAACTCCCCACCTGTAACTCTCCTTCCTTCCTTCCTAAGCGCACATGTCAGATTTCGGACCCTAGCAGCCCCAGTTTTCCTTCACCGTTTTTAAGTAGTGTAAGAGGCGGCTTAGAAGTCTTTCCATTTTTGTCTCTTCGTCACAACACACCCAACGTTAAAACCAAGTTGTCGGGGTTTTACTGGTTCATTATGTCTCTCAGCACTTTATCCCTCAAAATGCCATCGTTCTTCTTGTCTGACAGCTTTATAAACCCTTTCCGGATCATTTTTAAAACGACGCTGTAATAACGAAAGTATCCCTGGAACTGGAGTAGAACGAAGTTGCACTCCATTTCTTTTCCTCCACCAACGTGCATTACAACAAACGAACGCTGAACGTGCGCCCGGCGAAGCCCCTCCGGGCCGGTCCCCGCGCCCCGCCGGGGATGGGGGTGGGAGTGGAGGCGCGGGGCGCGGGGGAAACCCGGGCCCGCCGCGCGCCGGGGCGGGACGAGCTCTACACCCGCCCGCCAGTCCGCGGAGGCCGAGCGCCTGCGGAGCGCGGACGCGGCCCGCCTCGTCCTCGCTCTCCCTCGCGCACTCCCCGGACCCCGATCCCGGATTCGCTCATCCGCAGCTTGGCGCTCTCCCGAGCCGAAGCCGGAGCCCCAGCCGGAGCCGGAGTTGGAGTCGCGGCGCGGCCCGGCCGCCGCGTCAGAAGAGGAGGGAGCGGGGGCGGGGGAGGGGCGGTGAGGTCAGCGGCGGCGGCGCGTCCGCGGGCGGCGCATGCGCGGAGCGAGCCCCGTGAGTGGCAGCGGCGGCGAGCGGGGGGCGGTGGGGCCGGCGGAGTGGGGGAGGGGGCGGGGGCGTCGCGGCGGCCGTGTGTGGGCGAGACGGCGGCGAGTTTGAGAGGTCTGTGGTGCGGGGGCGCTCTGGGAGACCCGGCGCGGCCCTCGCGCGACGGCCACGGTCGAGTGTGTGTGTCTGTGTGTGGTACACGCACACCCGCAAAACTTCCTCCTCCCCTGCCCGGAGGGCTGGAGCGGGCGCTGAGGGGCCGGCGCTCGCACAGCCGGGAACCCACAACAACTGGAGCAGCTGTCAAAACTTCGCTGCCGCCGCCGCCCGGCCTGACGCGGCCCGCGCGGGGGAGGGGCAGCCGGCGGGGGGCGCGACCCCCGCCCGCCGGCCCGCCGCTCCCCGCGCCGCGGCCCCTTTCTCCTCCCGCCGCGGGCGGCCTGGGGGAGGGGCGCGGGCGGAGACCCCCAGGGCCGGCGCCCTTCGTGCCCCCTCAGTAGCCCCGCCCAGCTCGGCGCCGCCCGCCCCGCACCCGCCCGACACCCGCGCCCGCGCCCACACCCGCACCGCCCGAGGGCCGCCCGCCCGCCCCGCCCGCACCTCCCCGCCCCGGTCCGGCCCCTCCCTCCCGCCCGCCTGCCCGCCGCGCCCCGCCCGCCGCCCCCCGCCCGGCCCCTGCGCGCCGAGGTGCGCGCGCTCGCGCGTATGTGTGTGAGTGCGTGTCCTGCTCGCTCCATGTTGCCGCCTCTCCCGGTACCTGCTGCTGCTCCCGGGGCTGCGGGAAATGCGAGAGGCTGAGCCGGGGAGGAGGAACCCGAGCAGCAGCGGCGGCGGCGGCCGCGGCGGCGGCGGCGGCGGCGGCGGGAGGAGCCCCCCAGGAGGAGGACCGGGATCCATGTGTCTTTCCTGGTGACTAGGATGTCGTCGGAGGAGGACAAGAGCGCGGAGCAGCCGCAGCCGCCGCCACCCCCCCCCGAGGAGCCCGGAGCCCCGGCCCCGAGCCCCGCAGCCGCAGACAAAAGACCTCGGGGCCGGCCTCGCAAAGATGGCGCTTCCCCTTTCCAGAGAGCCAGAAAGAAGTAAGTTGAGTGTGAGGGAGCCAGGCCGGGAGCCAGCCGCGGCGCCGGCCCGGAGCTGTCACCGGCGCGCCCGGCCCCGCCGCCCCCGCGCGCCCCCGGCCGCCCCCGCGGGGTGGGGGTGGGGCCCGCGCGGGCCGCGCGGCTCGGGCCCGGGGCGCCCGCCCCGCGCCCCGCGCCGGCGCCCGGCCTCCCGCGGCCGCCCGCACTTCCCTCCGCCGGCCCGGGTCTGACGGCTCGCGCCGCCGCCACACTTTACTTTTTAGTTTGGCCCCGGCGCCGTGTGTTCCGGGGCTTCTCTTTTTGGGGAAATTTCTCGTCGATGCCCCTGGGCCTCGCCGGGTCGTTTAGCAGACGAGCCCGCAGCACAGCTGGGTAGTCGCCGGACGGGCTCCCGCTCGGCTCCCAGGCGCTCGGCTCCGGGACGCTCGCCGAGCTGTCAAAACGCCGCGGCCAGGTGGTCCCCCGGCCCGGTTGGGCGGGGGAGCAGGAAACGGACGCAGCCGGAGCTGCTTTTCTTTGTCAGCCGGTCGCTCCTTTAACTTTTCTCGCTCCCAAACCTCTGCTTTCGTGCTTTAATGATATATTAGGAAGTCCTCCGACCGCTTCCCCTCCCCTCCCCCAGCCGGGCCCCGCACTGCCCAGCGCCGAGAGCACTAGTCTGTGCGGTCGCTCCGCGTAGGGGACGGAGTGCAGCAAGTTTTGGAAACGTCGCTGCCACCGCAGGCCGATCGCCAGGAGCACGTTCGTTCGGGTCCAGACGGATGTAAATGTGGCCGAACTTCCATCGGAGTAGCCACTCGTGGCTGTTACTGGGGCAGGAGTCGCTCTCGTGTGTTTTTGAGCAGGCACTAGGGCTGTGCGCCTCCGGCCATTCGCTGGTTAGAAATGTCTTTTTACAAAATGGTTATAGGACAACTTTGCCTGTGGATCCAGGAGCTCGTTTCAGTGCCGGTGAGTCGCTGAGCGCTCGTGGCTCTTGAGGCTGCTGCTGTGGAAGGTCTGTGGCCGTCTTTCGGAGTTGTAGGAAGGCGTGTATTGCTTACTCATTTCATTATATGGGCGTCTCAGGGAACTGGTGGTAGTGGAAGGGTGCACCGGGACGCCGAGGAAAGCAGCATACTTACGGATAGTCTGGTTTTTTGTTGTTGTTTTTTTCTTTTTTTGATGGGGTGCATTCGTTTAGTAATAGCATTGTTATGTTTGGTGATACACAGTAAAAATAGTAGTGTTAACGCAAGGCAGAGAACAGGGTTGTGGGAAACCCGTGAAGCTCTGCACTGGACGTGCTCTTTTTCGCTTTCCTATTCTTTTACTATGAACGTGATTCAGGGCCTTCGACTTGCCCTCCATATTTTATTGCCAGCTCCTACCTAGCTATGACAAATCGTGAGGGAAACAAGTACATTATTAGTTTCTTTGTGATACAGAGTTGGGGTTTATTATACCACTTGCATTGCTAATGTCTGGTATAAAATGCCATTGTTATTCCTGTATTAACTGAAATTTCGAGAAGGAAGGTGCAGTTTTAAGTAATTTTAAACTTCTTTGCCACTTTTTTGGTATCCTTTAAAGGAACACATACGAAGCCATCATAGGGTTTTAACTTGATTGCTTCCCATTTTCACTATTTCTTGGTTTCTTTCTGAACATTAATTTGGGATTATAACATGTGTTCGATTTGCTTTTAAATTCTTACTTTAGAAAGAGTAGACCTATTTATGTTGTTCTCCTCACCCGTACACATCCAAGTGTGTGTGAGTGGTGAGTGTGCACACTTCCCCTGAGATTGCAATGAGCTCATTTTGTATTAGTGCAACTCCTGGGTGCACCAGAAGAAAGGTTGGTTTAGGGTATTGTCATTTTATTATTTTAATTTTTACCTCATATTATGAGTGGGAAAAAGGTAGCCCTTTGAGAAGTTAAAACCTTTCTATAGAATGACACTAATAATAAAAAAAACCTCAACACTTTGGAAAATGTTTAGAACAGTTATAAGTCATAAGAGAGTTTTTTAGATTTGAAAACTGGTACAGCATTCCTTATAGGTAATTAAGTCTAGTGGTAACTTTGATCGTCCCAAACTTGTTAGGGAATTCTTTAAAACTAGGTGTGTCTTTTGAAGGAAATGGAATCTCCAGTCGTTTTGGAAACATGTAAATGGAAACTAATATCTGAAATGGAAAGCAAAGAGAGGGGTTTTCAATTGTGTATCTCTGCACTGTATTAAGATACATGCAGAAAAGACCCTGTAGTTAGCTGGGTAGTGCAGACCCTGAAAGTGAAACTGATGTGTAACACATGTAAATTAGGTTTGTAAATGTTAAAATTATGTGGAATTGCGGATACCTCAGAAATGAAAATTAATATCTTTGTGGAATGCAGTGGAGATAAAGGTGTTTAAATTGTCAGTGTTATTTAGATGGTCAGTAAGTGGGTTGCTTTACCCTAGAGCAGATGCCTTATGACACTATTTTTTTAAAGTAGGTTGTGTATTTGTTTTCACATTAAAAAAAAAAGGTAACTGTGGGCTAGTAACTACACATTCTTTGAGTTTAAATGTTTGAATTTTTAGTAATTAGGTAAAAATTAAGCATTTTCTTGTTTTATAGTGTTAGATAATTTTTGTGTTTTATCACATGTGAAAAGCATATGTGGTTACTGGTTTTACATTAACTATTATTACTTTAAAGTTATATTTACAACCTAAAATCAAGAATTTTGCACTGAAGGTCTTAATCTTAGAGGCAGAGTTTGAAGCGTAGGTATGTAAATAGGGAAATATGGAGTGGAACAGTGAAATTGGCACATGTCTAAAAGTTCTCTTGCACAGTAAGGACTGCCTATTACTTAGTCTTTATCAGGGGTGCAGGTCTTCCCATTGGTGCAGAAGCTCCCGCTGCAGGGCAGCACGTACCAGAGGTTGGAGTTATTTTTCTATTAAGGTGAAGGAAACCCTTCCTGAAACTTTGATTTTATCTTTTCTTCCTTAGAGTATACACCCACATTACTAAGTTGGGAAGCCAAGTGGAGATTCTGCCATATTTCTTACCACGTGAACAGAGTTGATGTCCAGGCTGGGTGGTGTGGGGATGGCACAGGTGGGGATGGGGTCTCTGGGGCGCTACCCTTGACTCTCTTTGAATCAACTCTTGATACCCTGAACCACTTTCTTTTCAGAGGTCAATTACTGTTATTAGAAAGTCACCTTGAGGGACTTTCTGAGGTGGCGCAGTGGTTAAGAATCTGCCTGCCAGTGCAGGGGACACGGGTTCGAGCCCTGGTCCGGGAAGATCCCACATGCCGCGGAGCTATAAGCCTGTGCGTCACAAGTACTGAGCCCGCGTGCCACAACTACTGAGCCTGCACGCCTAGAGCCTTTGCTCCACAACAAGAGAAGCCACCGCAATGAGAAGCCCGCTCGCCGCAACTAGAGAAAGCCTGCGCGCAGCAACGAAGATTCAGTGCAGCCTAAATAAATAAATAAGCTTATTAAAAAAAAAAAAAAGAAAGTCACCTTGAGCATTACTGTAGAAAAAATTAGGTACAACCAGTGGTGTCATATAAGGGACCAGGAAAAAATGGCTCTGCTGCAGGGGACTATTGCTGTTCTATACTTGTAAGCATTCCCTGCCCCCCCCCCGCCCCCCCATCTCTCATTTCCATAGCTGTCAACTTGAAATCAGTGAAACAAACAAAAAAAGTGTATTGCATTATAATATATGCAGTTTCATATAGTTGAGACATCACTATTATTTGTGCTTTTTGAGATGATGCAAATTTGTAATTTTTATTATATTCTTATTTTTCAAGAAATTAGATGCATCTGCAGGGAAATTTTCAGTAATCACCGGTCTCTAGCATTTAATGGGCTCTGAAATGTTTTAATTTACCCGAAAAGCTGGTCCTGGAATGGCAGCCTCTCTTATCTGTTAGGTGGCCTCATTGTAGTTTGCTTTTGTCCTGTTGTTGGTCTTCTCCATGGACTCTCTAGTCTTTGAAAATATGGTATTTTTAGTGTAAAATACAAATTATATTTGGTATAATGTTATTAATATGTAAACTTGATAAACATGGATTTCCATGTAAATTGAACCGTATCACAACAGTTTATTTTCTCATTTTGAAAATAGTGGTTTAGTACATTTTCCTATTAGCAGTTAATTCTTTTTTTAATAGATTAATTAACACACACACTTACTGGAAAGTTTATTCAGTATCAGCCAAAAATTATGTTCAGGGGCTTCCCTAGCAGTCCAGTCGTTAAGACTCCACGCTTCCAGTGCAGGGGGCGTGGGTTCGATCCCTGGTCAGGGAACTTAGATCCCACATGCTGTGGGGCGCGGTCATAAAAAAACAGAAACAAAAAATAAAATAAAAAGTATGTTCAGTCCAGATGTCTCATAGATTAAAAACTATATCAAATCCTATCAAGGGTTTCACACACCTCCCCACCAGGTGAGAGCAGAGAGAGAGTATCTAAAGCTCTCCATAACTAAAAACTGACTGTTTCCACTTTGGAAGATCAGTGAAGTTTCATGGAAGCCCCTCAGTCATAACCGTAAGTGCCTTAAGAATACAAGGTTGGACAATCACCGTCTGCCCAGAGGAAATATGACTGTGGCCTGGGGAATAACGTGCAGTTTTGCAGAAGGTTGGGGGAGAAGGGGAGAGTTAGAGCAGTGTGTCTTGTCACCCCGCAGTGACTACAAATCTGTCATGGTAGAATTAACTGATAAGGGACTTCTCTGGTGGCACAGTGGTTAAGAATACACCTGCCAATGCAGGGGACACAGGTTCGATCGTGTCCTTTTTTTTTTTCTTTCATTGTTTTGGGGCATCTTTTAATTTCAACAAGATGATTAATCCCTTCCTCCTTTAACACTTTCTTTATCATGTTTGTGCTACAGTGGCTATTTTCAGAACTGCTTGGAGGTATAAGTTCAAAAGTTATGGAGTGAAATAGGGATAATCCCCTCCCCTCCTCCCCTCCCCTCCCCCGCCTCCCCTCCCCCGCCTCCCCTCCCCCTCCCCTCCCCTCCCCTCCCCTCCCCCTCCCCTCCCCTCCCCTCCCCCTCCCCTCCCCTCCCCCTCCCCTCCCTCCCCTCCCCCTCCCCTCCCTCCCCTCCCCCTCCCCTCCCCTCCCCCTCCCTCCCCTCCCCCTCCCCTCCCCTCCCCCTCTCCCCTCCCCTCCCCCTCTCCCCTCCCCCTCTCTCCTCCCCCCTCCCCTCCCCCCTCCCCTCCCCCCCATAAATGTATGCTTGTGGTTAGTGTGAAAATCTAGTACAAAGATGAATCTTGAATTTGTAGTTGGAAGTGTCACTCTGTTTGCAGAATTGAAGGACTTAAGAACACAAGAGAACCAGGAATGACACAGCTCTTTTTGCACTTTCTCTAGAAAAAACCTCCTGTAAAAGACAGGAAGATTGTTTGCCTTTGCTCCTGCTATTAATTTTGTGATGACAGTAAGTATGTATGATGCACAAATGCTGCGACTGTTTAAGTCTGAGAAATACTTTTCTGTAACTTTTTAGATCTTTCATTTGGCACTGTCAGAGAGCATAAAAGTGTTAAATATATGCTGGGATGGACATTCAACTCTGGAAGAAGGTTCACTGTGGCCAAGAAGGGTCCCCAAAGATTTGGAGGAAGCAGTACATGAATTATACCTTGAAGGGTCGACAGGATTTAGCCAGATCAAGTGAGAAGAAAGTGAGAAGGTATTTGGGGTAGCAGAGTGAATACAGTTATTGAGGGAAGTGGAAGAGATGTTTTCTTGGTGGGGGGATGACCAGCACAGAGGTTTAAGGCAGGGGTTGGGTCTGCCCTGTGATGGCCCTTGAACACCAGGCTGACGAGAGTCCGCGCGTTATAAACTGTTCACAGCCACCAAGTAGGTAATATAAATGAGCTGCATGCAGCTTGTAAGCTCCTGAATGACAGCTGACATTTTTAAGGCCTTGGGTTGGGGAGAAAATGGTGGGTAAAAACAGCCTGAAGAGTCCTAGGAGTCTTTATACCTTGCTTAGGAGAAACTGATAGAGAATTCTGGCTGATGGCTGCCAAGTGAGACTGTGAGATGTTTCTAGATACTCTGGTTTTTCAACAGAGGCTCAAAACTTGGATTTGAATGTGAAATCTCTTGATTTTTAAGTATTTTCTATTAATTAACATCTAAAACACAATTTGGAACTACAGCTTGTGGGCTAGGTTTAATCTGTGGACCACGAGTGGACTACAAGTCTTCAGCCTCTGCTTTATGCCTAGATTACTTTATTTTTTAAATTAAAGTTTTATAAGAATATATTTGCAGTCTTCCTGAGGACAGGAATGCTATTATATTATTTTGTGTTCTGTGTCCATTTTATACAGTTGAATGTAGGTATTCATACTGGATGATTTGATGATGACTGTTTTAGGAAAACCATCCTGGTCATAATATGAAGAGAGGAGTTACATGGAGGCTGAGATACAGGATGTTGCATAGTCCTTGTGTGAGGTGATCAAGGCAGAGGGTAGATTGTTGGTAGTGTGAATGGAAAGGAAGAGAGATTTCAGTCGATGCAGAGGAAAAATTTTGAGTTTCTGGCATAGCTGTCTACAAGATAGAAATGTCTGGGAGTATTTGGGGATTTGGGAGAAGAGTTTAGGAGCTAGATTAGGATAAATGTGATTTACTTGAAATCACTGACAATATGAAGAATGTGTGGAAAATAGTAAAAGGATTAGGATGCTTACTTACCCTTAGGAGATGGGGGAAAAAGGGTCAAGAAAGCCCGTAAAGATGAGAAACATGCTCATGGCACCAGAGAAAGGTAGAATACTAGTAGAGAAAAACTGGCAAGAACAAAATACCCATCAGTGGACTACCATGTAGTTTTTTTATTATTTTAAGTTTTTCTTTTAAGTTGAGGTATAGTTTTTTTTTTCAGCCTGTGTTTTATAGCTTTATTTTTTTAAAAAATTAATTTATTTTTTAAAAAAATTAATTAATTTATTTTTAGCTGTGTTGGGTCTTTGTTGCTGTGTGCAGGCTTTCTCTAGTTGTGGCGAGCGGGGGCCACTCTTGGTTGCGGTGCACGGCCTTCTCATTGCGGTGGCTTCTCTTGTTGCGGTGAGTGGGCTCTAGGTGCAAGGGCTTCAGTAGTTGTGGCACGCGGGCTCAGTAGTCGTGGCTTGCTGGCTTTAGAGCGCAGGCTCAGTAGTTGCGGTGCACAGGCTTAGTTGCTCCGTGGCATATGGGATCTTCCCGGACCAGGGCTCGAACCCGTGTCCCCTGCATTGGCAGGTGGATTCTTAACCACGGTGCCACCAGGGAAGTCCTAAATTGAGGTATAGTTAATTTGCAAATACAATCAGGTCTACAGCAAAGTGATTCAGTTATGTGTGTGTGTATATTCTTTTTCAGATTCTTTTTCATTACAGGTTATTATAAGATATTGAGTAGAGTTCCCTGTGCTATACAGTAGGTCCTTGTTGTTTATCTGTTTTATACATAGTAGTGTGTACATGTTAATCCCAAACCCCTAATTTATCATCCACTCCCCCGCATCCCTGCTATCCCCTTTGGTAACCATAAATTTGTTTTCTTTGTCTGTAAGTCTATTTTAAATTGAAGTATAGTTAATTTACAATGTTGTGTTAACTTGTTTTATAAATAAATTCATTTGTATCATTTTTTAGATTCCACATATAAGTGATATATGATATTTGTCTTTGTCTTTGGCTTACTTCACTCAGTTTGATCATCTCTAGGTCTATCCATGTTGCTGCAACTGGCATTATTTCGTTCTTTTTTTATGGCTGAGTAGTATTCATTGTGTATATATACCACATCTTCTTTATCCACTCATTTGTTGATAGACATTTCGGTTACTTCAGTGTTTTGGCTGTTGTAAATAGTGCTGCTGTGAGCATTGGGGTGCATGTATCTTTTCAAATTAGAGTTTTCTCTGGATATATGCCTAGGAGTGGGATTGTAGGATCATATACCATGTAGTTTTTATCAGGACAGAGAGGTAGACTTGTAGGTACTGAAGTGGGAGAATATCTGTGATAAATTTGTTGACTTGAGGAAAAAATTTCTGAGAGTTACAAAGCAGTAAGTTTAGTACTAACTCTGTTTTGTAAAAAGCATACAGACCCAAACTATGTATATATTTTGTTATAGAAAATGATTTGGAAGGATACCTAATACATGTACACGTACTTTCATATGTAGATCTATGCAACTTTTAAAAAGCCAATAAATTTAAAGCCATATCTTGTTTTACAAATGAGAAAACTTAAGTTCTAGGGACATCACTGATTCCGGAGCCAAGATTACCTGAATTCAAATCTGGGTTCTACTACTTACTAACTACATTTGACCTTGGGAGGTGACTTAACTTTTTGTGCCTTGGGTGCCTCATCTGCAAAGTGGTCACACTAGCACATCTAGTTGAGGTTGTTGTGAATTTATATATGTGTAGAATTTAGACCATGTCTGGCACGAACTAAATGCTATTACGAGGCGGTATGATGAGAATTTGTTGTTACTGTTACTGCTACTGTTGTCAGTTATCTTCACGTCTTACTCTGACATCATAGAATGTTATTGGCTGACATGTGATGAGGTGCCCAATTCACTCCAGAAACACCACGGTATAGAATAATGTAGTACTTACGGTGGGGGTGAGGGCGTAAAGATCGCCCTTCTGCACAAGATAGAAAAGCTAAGTCAGCAGAAGTCTATAGAATGTTTCTTATTATAACACATGAAAAACAACCAAGAGTGTTTCCTAGAAGCTGTATGTGTAGTAATGTTATTACAAAATTATTAAAGTTTTTTTTTATTACCCAAACTTGTGGATGTTGTCATAGTGGTCTTTTTATATTACACCTCTGCTGACCACAGTTTTCTTAGTAGGTCTCCCTAAATGAGATGTATTATTAGGTGGTTTTAAAATGATTTCTTATGTCTTTTTATACTGGATCACTTAAAAAAAATAAATTTATTTATTTTATTTATTTATTTTTGGCTGCATTGGGTCTTCATTGCTGTGCGCAGGCCTTCTCTACTTGCGGCGAGCGGGGGGCTACTTTTCATTGTGCGTGGGGTTCTCATTGCGGTGGCTTCTCTTGTTGCAGAGCACACGGGCTCTAGGTGTGTAGGCTTCAGTGGTTGTGGCATGCGGGCTCAGTAGTTGTGGCTCATGAGCTCTAGAGAGCAGGCTTAGTAGTTGTGGCACACGGGCTTAGTTGCTCCGCAGCATGTGGGATCCTCCCAGACCAGGGCTTGAACTCATGTCCCCTGCATTGGCAGGTGGGCTCTTAACCACTGCGCCACCAGGGAAACCCTATACTGGATCACTTTTAATCTTTATATCTCAGTGTTTCCCATTTACATTAGAAGCAACATAGTTGATGGTCATAGTGAAGTTTGTGTCGTTTTGTCCTCTAGTGGAGCCTAGCAAAAAAAACTTCCTTGATTTCCTGATTTTTGGGGTCCTAATGACATGCACACGTGTTCGGGGTAAGCACCCAGTTGCATATGAAATAACAATATGAAACATATTAAAGAATAACTATATTCTTTACCTTAAACCTCTCATCAATGAATTGTTCTACTAGGGTTGAAGCATTTGGTTAGCATGGCCAAGTTTTGTTTTGTTTTTTTTAAGTTTTAAAAATATTTATTTATTTGGCTGCATCGGGTCTTAGTTGTGGCACGCGGGATCTTCGTTGCAGGATGCGGGATCTTTCGTTGTGGCATGCAAACTTCTCTCTAGTTGTAGCATGCAGGTTCAGTAGTTGCAGCCCACAGACTCAGTAGTTGTGGCATACGGGCTCAGTAGTTGTGGTGTGCGGGCTCTAGAGCGCACGGGCTTAGTTGCCCTGTGGCATGTGGGATCTTAGTTCCCCGACCAGGGATTGAGCCTGCATCCCCTGCGTTGGAAGGCAGGTTCTTAACCACTGGACCACCACGGAAATCCCGGCCAAGGTTTTCTAATGTTAGACTTATGTACTTAAGAGAGTTGTAGAATATTAAAACTGATGAGAATTCCAAGAACATTTAGTCTAACCCCTTATTTTACAGACAGTTGAGCCCCAGAGAGATCATAGCATGCGAGAGGTCATACGTTAGGGTGTTAACCTGTTCAGTAAATAAGTGGGGAGAAGGTAGTCTGTAATATTGGTGACCCCCAGTGAATGCCTACTGGCATTCATGCTATTGTATAGTCAGCTCCCCATGTATCTTGGTGAGCCCTGTGATTCAGTGGAATGCAGCAAAAATGACATTATGCTAGTTTGTGGCTTAAGTTTTAAGAAGGCCTGGAACTTCCACTTCCGCCTTCTTGGAGCACTGTTACCATGCAAGAAGCTAGGCTGTACCTTGCTGGAGAGACCATGCAGAGAGGGAGGGATTCTGAGACTACGTGGGAAGAGAGATGCCCAACAATCCTAGTATCTCAGCTGAGTCTGGCCCCTAATCAACTTGCTCATTGAATACGGCTACAGACTGACCACCACTGAGACTAGCAGAGGAACCAGTCAGCTGAGCCCAGCCCAGACTGCAAAATTATGAATAAATACAATGGTGGTTGTTTTAGTCTGTTAGATTTGGTGGTGATTTGTTATATAACAATATAGAATGGAAGCAGATGATTTTGTGAATTAAGACACTCTAAGAGTAAAAAATATTTGAGATGCAAATGATAAAAATCATTATTGTTTTCCAACTTCTTTTACTGAGATAGGTTAGGTGAGGTTGTCCCCTACCCTCTGGCCCTCATTTCTCTAGGATATTTTGAAGTAGAGATGGATTTTTATTATTGGGGTATTTAAATGGTATTTAAAAATATAGTTGCCACAGTGTAGATTCGACTATAATTTTTTTTTTTGACCACACCACGTGGCTTGTGAGATCTCAGTTAGCAGACCAGGGCTCGAACCCACGTCCCCTGCGTTGGAAGGTGGATTCTTAACCACTGGACTACCAGGGAAGTCCCACTTATTTATCTTATAACTGGAAGTTTGTACCTTCTGACTACCTTCGTCCAGTTCCCCTCTCCCACCCCTTCCTCTGATAACCACAGACCTGATCTCTTTTTCTGTTTGTTTTTGAAATATAATTGAACTACAACACTATGCTAGTTCCTGGTTTACAACACAGTGATTCAGTATTTCTGTACATTACAAAGTGACCACCACTAGAGTAGATTTAGAACCCTGTTACCAAGGATGGGAATGGACATTGCAGAAGCAGGCAACAGTCTCCACCAGGTTGAGCAACCTGTCTCCATAGGCCTAGGCTTTCTGATGTATGAGAACAGTGACATTGAACCACTTGGGATGGAGGATAGATTTCATAATTGATTGGTAGTGACTGCTTATAATGCTTTGTTGAACCCTGAGTCCCTGGTTTTCAGCCTCTGCGGGGAGAGGAATTAGTAGAAGTAATTATTTTGGGTAAATAGGGGAGTATTAGCATGCTACCATTTATATACCACCCCTGTACACCTTGGCCTTTTTAATGTGCAGTTACTTCAGTTTTTAAAATCTTTTCATTGAAAATATCTGACTCTGGGACTTCCCTGGTGGCTTGTGGTTAAGAATCCGCCTGCCAGTGCAGGGGATATGGGTTCGATCCCTGGTCTGGGAAGATCCCACATGCCATGGAGCAACTAAGCCCGTGTGCTACAACTACTGAGCCTGCGCTCTAGAGCCTGTGAGCTGCAACAACTGAAGCCCGTGCTGCGCAACAAAGAGTAGCCCCCGCGCACCGCAACTAGAGAAAGCGCGCGCACAGTAATGAAGACTCGACACAGCCAGAAGTAAAAATAAATAAATAAATAGATAGAAAATATCTGACTTTTCTGCTAACCTTTGGACCATTTTTTAATCCTTTAAAAAATATCCTAATACTTAAAAAAGGGTGCTAATAGACATGAGTCCCAACTTTGTGCAGAACATTCTTAAAGCTGGAGATGGGGATGATGTAGAGAAATACTGAACTCCTTTTTATGTGTATGTCAGGATATCTAGAGTATGGTGGGATAACAAACAACCTCAGTTCTTAGTGGCTTCAGACAGCAAGGTTTATTCCTTGTTCATGCTGCATGTTCATCATGGGCTGGCTTGGGAGCTTTCCTCTACAACACCTACATCCAGGTGGAGGGAGACACCATCTCTGTTTTCCACAGTTGCCCAGGCCGGAAAAGGAGAACACGGGAGGTTGTGCTTTGGCTCTCGGAGACTACAGAAGGGACACATGTTGGTTCCGTTTACATTTTGTTGGCCCGAGAAAGTCACGTGGTAGAATCTAACTTCAAGAGGGCAGGGAAGTGAAATCTTATCATACTTCTGGAGGGAGAACTGGAAATAGTTGGTGAAGAGCAGTGATAAATACCACGGAGTAACATTTAGCTTAGTACAAAAATTCACTTTTTTTTTTTTGGCTGTGCCGTGGGGCATGCAGGATCTTAATTCTGCAACCAGGGGTTGAACCCATGCCCCCTGCAGTGGAAGCACAGAATCCTAACCACTGGACCGCCAGGGGGTTCCCCCAAAATTCGTATTTGACTTTGGAGTATGTTTTGTTACCTATGATTGAATATGACCATCTGGTGGACTGTTGTATTACAACATATTAATTAAGGGATGTGTTTAATAATACTGTTAAATATAAAAAACATTTTCCAGGACTTCCCTGGTGACGCAGTGGTTAAGAATCTGCCTGCCAATGCAGGGAACATGGGTTCAAGCCCTGGTCCGGGAAGATCCCACATGCCGCAGAACAACGAAGCCCGTGCGCCACAACTACTGAGCCTGCACTCTAGAGCCCGTGAACTACAACTACTGAGCCCGGGTGCCACAGCTGCTGAAGCCCGTGTGCCTAGAGCCTGTGCTCTGCAACAAAGAGAAGCCACCACAATGAGAAGCCCGTGCGCAGCAACGAAGACCCAACACAACCAAAACTAAAAAACAACAACAACAAAAAACGTTTTCCAGAGGTAGAAATAACATAGGAAGCATAGGGCTTGGGCTCTTGATTCTTTCTTTCTGTACTGTACTTCATGCTTTCTTCCTTTCTCCCACCCACATGAAAGGAGGGAAGGAATCAAATGATAAAATTGCTATGTAATGTTAGTGAGATTATAGGTGACTTAAAATCTATCCCCCCCCACACACAAAGTAAGTTCTTAAAGCATATGTTTTATTTTCAGTCAGGGTTTCGTTGTCTATTTGTTTTCTGTTAATCACCAAGAAGATGTTACTGAGTATCTACTGTGCACTGTACACTGGAGAGATCAAAATAAGACACATCCCTACCCTTGGTTTCTACCAGTTTGGAGCAAACTATAATGTAAAACGACAAATGCTACAATGGAAGATTGCACAAAGTACTGGGGAAGCTTAGAGAAGGAAGAACTTTAAGGCAGGGGAACTGATAAAAGACTGAGTTGAGTCTTGAAGAATGAAAACAAACTTGATTGAAGGGAATGGGAAGGTGAGGAACAATTAAGCACATGGCCGTTGTGGGTTGGCACTTGTCGTGCTCACCAGAAGTTATCTCCTTTGATACTTAACAGTAACATCAGTAGAATCATTAGTTCCAGTTTTACACATGAAGGAGCTAAATTTCAGGAAGATCACATAGTTGGTAAGTGATTGAGTCAGGATGTAAGTCCAGGTGTGTCTGACTCTGGTTTTTGCTGTTTCAGAAACTCCAGTCCAACTTTCAGCTATAAGATGAATAAGATCTGAGGTTCCAATGTACAATATGATTTCTGTAGTTGATAACCCTGTATTATATAATTAAAATTTGCTAAGAGAGTAGAA
Source organism: Lagenorhynchus albirostris (assembly GCF_949774975.1). Taxonomy (NCBI): domain Eukaryota; kingdom Metazoa; phylum Chordata; class Mammalia; order Artiodactyla; family Delphinidae; genus Lagenorhynchus; species Lagenorhynchus albirostris. The sequence continues at coordinate 4,877,105 of NC_083102.1, forward strand.
AGGAAATATTCTCTGTCTCACACTACATATATGTGAGGTGATGGATATATTAATTAACTAGATGGGAGGGATCCTTTCGCAATGGATATGTATATCAAATCGTCATGATATCTTACAATTGTAATTGTGAATTATACCTCAATAAAGGTGGGGAAAAATGCTCACGAAAAAAAGAAAGAAACTCCAGCCCATTTTGTGGTAAATAAGTGAAAGTAAATTGGGAAGTTTGAAGTTTTACTGTAGGCAACAGGGAGCCATTGAAGATGGCTACAGAAGAATAGCATTGTATCTTTTTTTAAAGTCTTTATTGAATTTGTTACAATATTGCTTCTGTTTTTATGTTTTGCTTTTGTGGCTGTGAGGCAGGTGGGATCTTAACTCCGCCACCAGGGATGGAACCTGCACCCCCTGCATTGGAAGGCAAAGTCTTAACCACTGGACAGCCAGAGAAGTCCCAGCATTGTATCTTTGTTAGAAAAATAACCTTGTCAATAACAATTGGGAAGATGGTATGGAGGGAGTATAGATAACCCATTTGTGGTGTTACAGGGACCAGAATGAGAACCCAAAGTGATTTACCATACTGGGTTTTTTTCTCTTCCAGTTTTATTGAGATATTGACATACAGCACTGTATAATTTTAAGCTGTACAGCATAGTGATTTGACTTATGTACATTTTGAAATGATTGCTACAATAAGTTTAGTGAAAATTCATCATATCGTATAGATAAAAAAGAAAAAAGAAAAAATATTTTTTCCTTGTGATAAGAACACTTAGGATTTTCTCTCATATATATCTTGGTTTTTTAAAAATAAATTTATTTATTTGTTGGCTGCATTGGATCTTTGTTGCTGTGCGTGGGCTTTCTCTGGTTGCGGCGAGCGGGGGCTGTTCTTCGTTGTGGTGTTTGGGCTTCTCATTGCGGTGGCTTCTCTTTGTTGCAGAGCACAGGCTCTAGGCACGTGGGCTGCAGTAGTTGTGGCATGGAGGCTCAGTAGTTGTGGCTCGTGGGCTCTAGAGCGCAGGCTCAGTAGTTGTGGCGCACAGGCTTAGTTGCTCTGCGGCATGTGGGATCTTTGCAGACCAGGACTCAAAGTGTCCCCTGCATTGGCAGGTGGATTCTTAACCACTGCACCACCAGGGAAGTCCCTGCTGTTTGGTTTTTACATTAAGGTCCATGATACGTTTTGAGTTAATTTTTGTGTATGGTGTGAGGCATGGTCCAAGTTAATTATTTTGCGTATGGATGTACAGGTGTTCCAAGGCAGTTTGTTGAAAAGACTGTCCTTCCCTTACTGAGTTGTCATGGTACCTTTGCTGAAAATCACTTGATCATAAATGAGTGCGTTTATTTCTGGATTCTCTAATGTTCCACTAATCTGTATTCCATTCGTTATGCCAGTAGTATGCTATCTTCATTGCTGTAGATTTATTGTAAGTTTTAAAATCAGGTAGTATAATTCCCCCAATTTTCTTCTTTTCTAAAATTATTTTGCCTATTATAGGCCCTACGCATTTCCATATAAATATTAGGGTCAGCTTGCCATTTTTGACAAAAAAAGTCTATTGGGATTTTGATAAGGATTATGATGAACCTGTAGCATGAATCTCTTCATTTTGGTCTTCTTTAATTTCAGCAATATTTTATAACTTTCAGTATACAGATCTTGTACTTTTTTTGATTAAATTTATTCCTGAGTATTTAATTCTTTTCGATGCTGTTATAAATGGAATTTTTTGAATTTTATTTATAAATTATTGTTACTATATATAGAAATACATTTTTTAAAAGACAGGCTGACTTTATTTAGGGGGGACTCTACAGTGGGGTTTTGCAGTCAGGGAGAGAGATTGGGCTCAATTCCTGAAGTATAATTTTTATATATGTCATATTCTGTTATCTTGTTAAACTCACTTATTAGTTTTAGTATATTTTGGTAGGTTCTTCAGGATTCTCTACATCCTAACAGAAATCTTTTAACTGATCAGATGCCTGCCTTAAAAATCCCAAACCAAGTTTTATCCTGGGACAAAATGTCTTTCAGGTTCCTCTTTCAAATCTTTCTTGACAGGAGTGATCTATCTGTGTAACTGGCAGCCTAACAGAGATGTGTCTTTTGACAACAAAATCAATTTTCTGTCTGACTCAGGTGAGGGCTAAACAGAAAGACCCACGAGTTAAGAGAAATGTGTACACAAGTAAATAGGTATATTTCATTTTGAGAAGTTTTACAATTTTTGAACAGAACAGCAATGTGACTTTTGGCAAATGACTTCTTGGGCTTTAGTTGCTTCGTCTGCTAAGTGGGATAATAATAATACCTACTTCATTGAGTTGTAAGAATGAAATAAATTAATGTGTGTAAAGCACTTAGCATGGTATCTGACATGATAATCAATTTATATGTTTGTCAATTTTATTAGTATTAAATAGGCAGGAATTAAGTAGGAGGATTAAGAAAGGAAAACTGACTGATCTGAGTTCATCCTAGTGGGGGTGCAGTTAAATCTTGGGTGCCTCTTAATCTTTGTTTTGGGTTACAGATCCCTTTGGATATATCCTCACTTCCCAGAGAGGAATGCATACATGAATATAGGTATACACATTTTATATAATTTAAGGGGGAGAGTTCAGTGACCCCCTGAAGCTTATATAAAACCTTTGTAGGGGTTCATCACCCGCAAAATAAGAACCTTTCCTCAGAAAATAAAGTGCTCTGAAGGATCCTGTCTTAGATGCAGAAGGGGATGGAGGCTTTTTCCTCAAAACTGAGTTCTTGAAGGGAATAGTTTAGGAAGTAAACACAGCATTAGCGCTTTTTTCTTGTGGGAAGTCACTTGACAATGACATTCAAGGGAAGGTTCTTTTATGAGTATTATCAGATTTCAGTGGACTGTGGGTGATGTGCACTTCAGAGTGTATATCATGACTGTACCTAAGAAAGCATGTTGAAATGCATGTGAGTGGGAGGGAGGTTGTTATAGGGATAACCTTAAACTGCCCTAACTTATTTTTAAGTAAATTTTCACAAACTTCAGTACTTCAGATATAATTAATAAGAAAGTACTTGTGGCAGACCTTTTGTGGCAGACCTTATGTTGCAATAGTGAGACGGAGAATTGCTCTCAGGTTTTGGATTTTTGCAGGTTAGCCAGGACACAGCTGAGGGAGGTGTTAGACCGTGAGCTTCTTTTTTTTTTTTTTTGTGATACGCGGGCCTCTCACTGTTGTGGCCTCTCCCGTTGCGGAGCACAGGCTCTGGACGCGCAGGCTCAGCGGCCATGGCTCACGGTCCCAGCCGCTCCACGGCACGTGGGATCTTCCCGGACCGGGGCACGAACCCGTGTCCCCTGCATCGGCAGGCAGACTCTCAACCACTGCACCACCAGGGAAGCCCCCGTGAGCTTCTTGAACATGGTGCCTGTGATTTTTCAATGTTGTGTCCTCAGTAAACAGAGAGTGCAAAGTTTTGCATAGTCTTAATGTTTGTGTTTTTAAATAAATTTATTTATTTAATTAAGAATCTTTGGCTGTGTTGGGTCTTCGTTGCTGCACGCAAGCTTTCTCTAGTTGCGGCGAGCGGGGGCTACTCTTCCTTGCGGTGCGCGGGCTTCTTGTTGCGGTGGCCTCTCTCCTTGTGGAGCACAGGCTCTAGGCGCACGGGCTTCAGTAGTTGCGGCATGCAGACTCAGTAGTTGTGGCTCGTGGGCTCTAGAGCGCAGGCTCAGTAGTTGTGGCGCACGGGCTTAGTTGCTCTGCGGCACGTGAGATCTTCCGGACCAGGGCTCGAACCCGTATCCCCTGCATTGGCAGGCGAGTTCTTAACCACTGCGCCACCAGGGAAGCCCTGTTGTTGTTTTTTAAAAAGTGATGAAGGCTGGAAATACACCAAGGTGTAGATCTCTTTTCCCTCAGTAACTAACTTATATAAGGAATTATTCTCTGTGGCTTCATTTCTCTTTTATTTTTTATTTTATTTTATTTTATTTTTTGCGGTACGTGGGCGTCTCACTGTTGTGGCCTCTCCCATTGTGGAGCACAGGCTCTGGCCGCGCAGGCTCAGCGGCCATGGCTCACGGGCCCAGCTGCTCCACGGCACGTGGGATCTTCCCGGACCGGGGCACGAACCTGTGTCCCCTGCATCAGCAGGCGGACTCTCAACCACTGAGCCACCAGGGAAGCCCTCATTTCAAGTTTTAAAAAATTGTTTTTAGGCCGTCTTTATTGCCAAATTTCACATCGGATGTATATTTATGAGATATCATTATACTTCTCAATACTAGTATTTTTGAGTCCTAATATAGTTCATGGTAACTTTTACCTACCTGTGTTATTAAGAAGCTACTGTCAAATCTTGGCATTTTCTTTGGAGTAAAGATCATTGGGATAATAGTGATAGGTTGGATTTGAGCTTTGGTTAAAATAGAATTTGTTTAGTTTAAAATTAGCATGAGTGGGATTATATTATGATATACATAATTCTTTTCTAAAATTTTTGAAATATAATTAGATTATCTTTTTACTTACTAAAACATCAAAACATTGTTGTCTTTTAGTTTGAGTCTGAATTTCTTCTATGTCACCATGTAACCTGTGGATTTCTAATTGTAGAAATCTGTTATTTCAGTCACTTAAATTTTACTTACAATTGTTATTACATTAAATATGGAATATGGAGAAAAAGAAATAAAAGTTCACCCCTTTTCATATCACTCTAACATAGTCACTGTATTTTTGATCTATTTTCTTTCCAAGTTTTTTCATATGCGTATTTTGTTTTCATTTTATTAATGATTGTATATATATAGAATTTTATAGCCTACTCTTCTCCTTAACATGTAAAAGAAAATTTCCATGTTAATCTTCATAATTTTTTGAAAGGTGCTTTATTTTCCATTGAGTAGACTGACATAAACGTCCCATAATCACCCCTGTTCCTCCACTTCTCTTAATATTATAATTACTGTTGCTTATTATGCCATATAAAATGATCTGGCAACATTTTTGTAGATAAAGTCCTTTTCATATTTTGGATTATTTTTATAGGACAGATTTCCGTAAGCAGGATTGCTAATTTAAAAGAAAGAAACATTTTGATTCTTGATACATATTTAGAGGTAAGCGGGCTCTAATGTCCAATTGCTGGGTCTCAGGTTCTGGCTCTATCACTTTCTAGTTGTTGGACTCTGTGTAAGCTATTCAATCTGTCTGTGTTTGTTTACTCATCTGTAAAATGGGGATGATGATAAAAGCCCTGTTATAGGATTTTTGAGAGAGATAAAGAGGGTTCATGTTCAGAAAGCCTTTCAAACAGTGCCTGTTAACTCAGTAAGTTCCTACTTAAATGTGAACTCTTATTTTTATTATAACCTTAAAATGCTCCCCAAAAGGGAGCCAACAGCAACGTGTGTTAGGACCAGTTTCACCGAACTTTGTCATGCATGGTGTATTAAAACCTTTATAAAAGGACTTCCCTGGTGGCGCAGTGGTTAAGAATCCACCTGCCAACGTGAGGGACACAGGTTTGAGCCCTGGTCCGGGAAGATCCCACGTGCCGCGGAGCAATTAAGCCCGTGCGCCACAACAACTGAGCCTGCTCTCTAGAGCCCACGTGCCACAGCTGCTGAGCCCTAGTGCCTAGAGCCCGTGCTCTGCAACAAGAGAAGCCACGGCAATGAGAAGCCCGCACACTGCAATGAAGAGTAGCCCCTGCTCGCCGCAACTAGAGAAAGCCCATGCACAGCAACGCAGACCCAACACAGCCAAAAATAAATAAAAAAACAAAACAAAACAAAAAAAAGCCTTTATACAAACCTTTTTACTTCTTAGTTCAATAATTGAGAAATAATACTTAAGTTTTTTTTTTTTTTTTTTTTTTTGCGGTACACGGGCCTCTCACTGTTGTGGCCTCTCCCGTTGCGGAGCACAGGCTCTGGACGCACAGGCTCAGCGGCCATGGCTCACGGGCCCAGCCGCTCCGCGGCATGTGGGATCTTCCCGGACCGGGGCACGAACCCGTGTCCCCTGCATCGGCAGGCGGACTCTCAACCACTGCGCCACCAGGGAAGCCCAGTACTTAAGTTTTAAATTTTTGCTTACCTGATTAGTAGGACTATTGAACATTCCTGTATTTTATCACTTGTATTTCTTGTATGTGCTGAGTCATGTTTTGTCCATAGTTTATTGGAGGGGGGGTTTTCTTAATGTTTTTCCTATTATTAATTCTTTATGTAACATGTTTAAGACATTTACTCTTAAGTATTTTGCTTCCTTTGGCTATATAGAAAATTATCTTTTGTGTAGTTAGGTTCCTTATTTCTTTTAATGCATTATGGTTTTATTCAAGTCTTTGTAGAAGGAGAGAATTAAGAAAAAATTTTGTTGATTAGGATAACAACACCTTAGGATTTTTGACTTTTTGGAAAGTCAAAACATTTGATTTATTGTCCTTTTTTGTTCAGTTTTATTCTCTGTCTCATTAGTGCGCAGTACTGGGAGGAGAAACTTCTTCAAGTTTTTTAAATTTATTTTTGGCTGTGTTAGGTCTTCGTAGCTGTGTGCAGGAGTTTTCTAGTTGAGGTGAGCTGGGGCTACTCTTTGTTGCGGTGCGCAGGCTTCTCATTGCAGTGGTTTCTCTGTTGCAGAGCACGGGCTCTAAGCATGCGGGCTGCAGTAGTTGTGGCGCGCGGGCTCAGTAGTTGTGGCTCACGGGCTTAGTCGTTCTGAGACACGTGGGATCTTTCTGGACCAGGGATCGAACGGGTGTCCCCTGCATTGGCAGGCAGATTCTTAACCACTGTGCCACTAGGGAAGTCCTTTTTCAAGTTTTAATCATGGAATTGTTCCTATATATTTTTTTGATAACCTAGGATTAGTGGTGAATTTCTGTTTTATAAAGGAAAATATTGAGAAGTTACCTTACTTCATAGTCTTAATGAAAAATGGTTAAACATTACATAAATGCAGCGGTGGTTCTATTTCTTTATTTACTGCCACACATATTCTATTTTTCTGTAAGTCTTATTACTTTTTCTCTCAATATTTGTACTTGTAAGCTGCTAAAGAACAGCCATATGCTTCCTCAAGGTACTTGACTGCACTGTGCCTATAGCTTCTTTTGTAGGTGATATTTAGGATTTTAGGGGAAGTAGTGGGGGAAGTGAGGGGAGCCATAAAGTGGATAAGGGGAATTGATAAGTTAATTAAAGCCAGTAGTACTTGATTAATCTACTGCTGCCCCCAGGATTCAACATCTTAGAGTTTGTGCTTCGATGGAAGGGCACAAAAGGAAGTGAAGGAATTCTGTTAATTGATCATAGGAATGATTTCTCCAAATATAGTATTTTTATTAAATCTTATTGAGTAGTTTTCACCATTGACCAATCTTTGTGCTTCATATACATTTTCTAAAAGACTTTTGTAAATTTAATTAGGATAAAAATCTTGAGATTGAAACTTGTGTAGAATTTTATTCATATTTGAACCTACATTACAGTGGAAATAAAAATAGAAACTTTTGCATGTGTCTTCTAAAACTATTTAACATAATTCCAAAGTTCATAATAGATAATTCTTTGGAATGATATTATTTAACTTTGTGATATTGAAAGAGTAGACTTCTATTTTTTTAGTTGTTTTCTTCTGACCACAGACAGCCTGGCTTGTCTGTGTACAAGTGTCAATCATGCAATCAGCATTTTTGTAGAAGGGTTGCTTTCTTGGTTGTATCTTAAATCTTAACTCCTTTAATTTTGTTATTCTGAATTTTAGTGGGATTACTATAACATTGAAGGTTTGGAGAATATTTCATGGAAGATGATGATTTATAGTCAATGTTCTGAGTTGGTAAGATTTTACAGGGTACCGGATCTGGAAAAAAAAAAAAGAAATTTCTTGACTTGGCCTTTATCGAAACAGAGTTAAGAATTTGATTCCCATTTCCTGCTCTTCTCCCCCATATTGACAGTCTTTAAAACATTTGTTTATTTAAAAATATGAATTCTTTAGTAACCAAGACCACAGTTAAATCATAATTTAAGCTAGTTTATTAAAACAACAGAAGTAGACTGAAGTTACATAATGTTTCTTTTTATTTCTTCAGTGCCAGGAGTAGAAAACACTTGGCCAGCTTCATAGAAGATTAGAAAGTTTGAGGAGGAAAAGTAGACTTGTTTATTGAGCAGGAGGGTAATTGTCCATAATTACAGATGCTTGTTTTGAGGCTTGGAAAAGGTGGTTTAAAAAAAACACTTATATTTAAAAAAACCATGATAAACACCTATAAATAAAAGGAGTAAGAAAAATTTGTCAACATATGGTTGCAGTATCTTAAGTAGACTTATTGCATGAAAATTCCTTTGTTAAACGCGGGGGGGGGGGGAACGTGGCACTGGTTTGGGAGAGACCTGAGTAGGACATTTTTGGTAGACATTGAAGACCATTTTAGGTGGTTAATATTTCAGTTTTGACCTCACTCCAGATAGAATAGAAAGAATTTGGAGATTTACCCATAGGGTTAACCTAAGGTTTTAACGTTGTGACGCAAAATGTGTTTGTTTCCCTTTGTTTCATATTCTCAGCTCCCAACAAAATTTCATTAAATAATATAAAATAATAAAATGGACTTGTTGGTTTATTTGAAATTAAATGGTAGGGGCGAAGTTCCTGTAAAAGGTTAGCAAAGAGTTAAGCTTAGGGGCTTTCTCTGTTCGCTGTCTCCAGCAAGGTTCCCGATCTGAGCTTTGGAGAAATCCATCCCACCTTTTTGAGGCGCCTGCTACGCACGGATCTACTTTCTCTAGTCGTGCTTTTTCCTCCACCTACCTTCCCCCTCCTCTTTCTTGTAGGCTCCCCGAGTGTGTGTCTTGGGTGTGTGTTTGGTGGTGGGTGTGTGTGGCGGGAGAGTCTCAGAGCTAAGTTGCAAGAAAGAACCTTAATGCTCATTTATTTTGTTGTGTGTGGATGGGTGCTGCAGTGGGATCGGGGTGGCAGGGTCTTGGTTGGGAGCCAGGGAGCCTGCCCTATTGAATCGCGCTGCCGGAGGATGGATGGTGAAGCCGAAAGTGTTCTTATCAAGTGGCGTTGGATCTGGGAGGGTAATATGGCTGATCCCGGCGGGGATAGCAGTTTTTATAAGGTGATTTAAGTACTAAAATGTAAAATGACAGTAAAGAGAGTCAGAAGCCCAAATGCCCTGAGGGTAAAAGTTTTGTTCTTTTGCAGAGGAGCATATTTTTGCATCTGGTTCTGGAGAATGACTTGGCTTGGATTGTTACTGTTAAAAATAAACAAAGACAAAACTAACAGAAGTATTGCATTTCTCTATTATGTGTTTAACTGTATTAAAGCATTAAATATGATAGCACTAGATATTGAGATATGTATTTTTATCGTGGAATCAAATCTGGGTTTGTAAAATAAGGAAAGAACAAATCATACAGGTTTTATATTTTGAATTTGGAATTTGACTGATAGGAGAGTGATAGGAATAAAGTAGTATCTTTAACCCCCCTCTTTGGTTCCCAAGATTTTTTACCTAGTTTCTAAAGTAGTTTTATTAGCTATTCTAGAATAATTCAGCATTTTGATTCCAATTCTGTGTAAATCGTGTGTGGACGTAAGAGTAGAGATACACTTCTGTATAATACTTAAATCATAGTAAGAATTTGACACATTTTGAAATATTTATGTAATTTGAAAACTCTGAAAAAACACTTGGACTCAAGTATTCTGTGGCAGGTTTGAGGATTTTCAACATATTTCTTCGTGTGTGTTTAACCCCCAGTTATAATTAGAAAAGAAAAAAAAAAGTAAAATCATTGGCCCCTTCACCAGCATTTTAACATATTTCTTCTGGTACTCTGCTAGAATTTAATTAGATCAGAAGAAGAGAAAAAAACCCAACTATTTTGTAGCTAATGTGTTTTAGAGAACTTGTTTCAAGCTGAGAGAGAAACTGTTTGATGAATTTAAATATATGTTCCCTTTCTGTTAAGTAAAAATATGATAGTATAGGTTTAATTTCATTATGTTACAATTTAACTCATATTTAGACTTCTACTTATTCTGAGATATTTAATACTTAAAATACTTATGTGTAATATTTAATATATTTAACCTCAGCTGGCATTAGTTATATATCTTTTTTTCTTGTAAAATCTTATAGTATATGCTAAGTATGATAAACTGTCTCTTCTGGAATAATTTTTATTGTATATTGAAGCTGCAGCAGTGCCTGATTTCTAAGTAGAATTTTCTTTTTCTTATTAAACCTAGGGCATAAAATCCTGCCTGGCTACTTTTCCTTTTTTTCTTTTACATCTTTATTGGAGTATAATTGCTTTACAATGGTGTGTTAGTTTCTGCTTTATAACAAAGTGAATCAGTTATACATATACATATGTTCCCATATCTCTTCCCTGTTGCATCTCCCACCCTCCCTATCCCACCCCTCTAGGTGGTCACAAACCACCGAGCTGATCTCCCTGTGCTATGCTGCTGCTTCCCACTAGCTATCTACCTTACGTTTGGTAGTGTATATATGTCCATGCCTCTCTCTCGCTTTGTCACAGCTTACCCTTCCCCCTCCCCATATCCTCAAGTCCATTCTCTAAGTAGGTCTGTGTTTTTTTTTTTTTTTTTTGAGGTTCGTGGGCCTCTCACTGTTGTGGCCTCTCCCATTGCGGAGCACAGGCTCCGGACGCGCAGGCTCAGCGGCATGACTCACGGGCCCAGCCGCTCTGCGGCATGTGGGATCTTCCCGGACCGGGGCACGAACCCGTGTCCCCTGCATCGGCAGGCGGACTCTCAACCACTGCGCCAGCAGGGAAGCCCAGATCTGTGTCTTTATTCATGTCTTACCTCAGGTTCTTCATGACATTTTTTTTCCCTTAAATTCCGTATATATGTGTTAGCATACGGTATTTGTCTTTCACTTTCTGACTTGCTTCACTCTGTATGACAGACTCTAGGTCTATCCACTTCATTACAAATAGCTCAATTTCGTTTCTTTTTATGGCTGAGTAATATTCCATTGTATATATGTGCCACATCTTCTTTATCCATTCATCCGACACTTAGGTTGTTTCCATCTCCGGGCTATTGTAAATAGAGCTGCAGTGAACATTTTGGTACATGACTCTTTGTGAATTATGGTTTTCTCAGGGTATATGCCCAGTACTGGGATTGCTGGGTCATATGGTAGTTCTATTTTTAGTTTTTAAAGGAACCTCCGTACTGTTCTCCATAGTGGCTGTACCAATTCACATTCCCACCAGCAGTGCAAGAGTGTTCCCTTTTCTCCACACCCTCTCCAGCATTTATTGTTTCTAGATTTTTTGATGATGGCCATTCTGACTGGTGTGAGATGATATCTCATTGCAGTTTTGATTTGCATTTCTTTAATGATTATGATGTTGAGCATTCTCTCATGTGTTTGTTGGTAGTCTGTATATCTTCTTTGGAGAAATGTCTATTTAGGTCTTCTGCCCATTTTTGGATTGGATTGTTTGTTTTTTTGTTATTGAGCTGCATGAGCTGCTTATAAATTTTGGAGGTTAATCCTTTGTCAGTTGCTTCATTTGCAAATATTTTCTCCCATCCTGAGGGTTGTCTTTTGGTCTTGTTTATGGTTTCCTTTGCTCTGCAAAAGCTTTGGAGTTTCATTAGGTCCCATTTGTTTATTTTTATTTCCATTTCTCTAGGAGGTGGGTCAAAAAGGATCTTGCTGTGATTTATGTCATAGAGTGTTCTTCCTATGTTTTCCTCTAAGAGTTTGATAGTTTCTGACCTTACATTTAGGCCTTTAATCCATTTTGAGGTTATTTTTGTGTATGGTGTTAGGGAGTGATCTAATCTCATACTTTTACATGTACCTGTCCAGTTTTCCCAGCACCACTTATTGAAGAGGCTGTCCTTTCTCCACTGTACATTCCTGCCTCCTTTATCAAAGATAAGGTGACCATATGTGCGTGGGTTTATCTGCCTGGCTACTTTTCTAAAAGTAAAGTTAAATGATAGTGAAATATATGTTTTATTTTCTGTAAGGCCCATTGAATTGGAAACAATGTATTTTAACAAGTGTTTAAATTTGAATTTTAACTATTTCATAGTGTATATTTAAGAATAAACAGTTGCTGTTTCCAGTGTAAAATGTTATATTTATTATAAACTTATGATTGTTCTAGTTGTATAGTTTCTTTATGGGCGTATGTTTTTAAAAATATTTATTTATATATATATATATTTAAATTTTTGGCTGCGTTGGGTGTTCGTTTCTTCGCGCGGGCTTTCTCTAGTTGCTGTGAGCGGGGGCTACTCTTCTTTGCAGCGTGGTAGCTTCTCTTGTTGCAGAGCACGGGATCTAGACAGCATGAGCTTCAGTAGCTGCAGCACGCGGGCTCAGTAGTTGTGGCTCGCAGGCTCTAGAGTGCAGGCTCAGTAGTTGTGGTGCATGGGTTTAGTTGCTCCGTGGCATGTCGGATCTTCCCAGACCAGGGCTCGAACCCGTGTCCCCTGCGTTGGCAGGTGGATTTTTAACCACTGCACCACCGGGGAAGTCCTGCGCGCGCGTGCGCGCGCGCGCACGCGCGCACACACACACACACACACACACACACACACTTTCAACATCTTTATTGGAGTATTTTCTTTACAGTGGTGTGTTAGTTTCTGCTTTATAACAAAGTGAATCAGTTATACATATACATACGTTCCCATATCTCTTCCCTCTTGCATCTCCCTCCCACCCTCCCTATCCCATCCCTCTAGGTGGTCACAAACCACCGAGCTGATCTCCCTGTGCTATGCTGCTGCTTCCCACTAGCTATCTATTTTATGTTTGGTAGTGTATATATGTCCACTGCACATATGTTTTTAACATCTAGACCTATATGCAAAATGTAAAATAAATACAAGACTAGTGTCATATAGCCAAGTCCGTCCTTTCTAAGCTACCTAATGCCTTATTAAAGAACAATGAACCATTTTTTCTTTGCTTCAATTTAATGATAACAAAAATGTAATTTCTCTGGTGTCAAATTATGCAATAGCTTCCTATATTTTGATTTGAGAGGAGTTTAGTAAATTATTTTTAAATGTTTCTTAGCTTTTATATTTCATGGATAACGGAAAAGTGTGACTTAGCTGAAATATGATGTGTGATGCACTCACCTTGTTCCATCACAGCCATTTGGCTCTTAGTGGTGAAGTGGAATGTGAACTGTTCTTCCTACAAACAAGTGCATTCATTTATGCTGTTTAACTGGGACTGATGACACTCTGTGATGTTAAAGAAAAATGTGGTCATCATGTGGAAGCTTCCCCACAGTGTAACTTGCATTTTGAAGAAGTTAATCCCAGTTTGTTTTTAGATGTTTTATTTTTAAAAAAGCTGTTTCTCGAGTAGAATATTGTTAAACAAATGGTAAACACCATAAACTGTAATGCTGTAGCATTCCCCTTCAGCTGCCTTCTCCTTACAGAAAAGAAGCCACCACCTCTAAGAACAGTAAAAAGAGAAAAACAGAACAAAAGAAAAACCCCCAGAAAACAAAAGCCTTTTTTAATGTGGGAAAACTAATGGCTTATTTAGCATTTTCCTATAGCCATTTTTGAAATCTCACTTAAATCTTCCATCATGGGTTAGAATGGGCTGTGTTTCTCTTAGAATTTGGTCTTATCTCTATATTTGGCTCTATGGTTTTGCATAATGTTTTGAATAGTAATAAATAATAACTTGGTCCGTTTTTCATCTTGTGTTATGTATGGACTTCAAGAAATACTTTTCCCTTTTCAGATCTGGCAGATTAAAAATAAATAATTAAATAAACTTTATATTATCTAAAAGTAAAAAGGACAAAGGAAAAGATGGAATGAAAACTGAAGTAAATTTAGGTCTGTTGAACTTGAAATGCTGTTGTGTATACTACTAACACCAATAAAACCTAAAGCAATCTAGAAAAAAGGTGTTAAAGATACATTTCCATATTTTTGGTAAAATAATTATTAAAATTGAGAAACCATGGATAAATGCGGATGTTTTGGCTTGGTTAAAGTAATGTAAAGTAAATCTGTAGTTACATTTTACTTTGATATGGAGTGATGGTCCAGTAATTTTGATGATAGTAATATATACATCCTGTAACTTGAATTATTACATTGTCTGTAAATACCTCTAAAGATGGTGGTAAAGCTTCAAAAATTATTGAACCTGGCACTCAGGAATGTTAGGAAAAAGAAGTTTTATCTATTACCTTGTAGGGAAAAATGTAGGCAAGATGTGTTATGAATTGTGTTTTCATGAAGAGATCAGTATTCTTTGGTGTTTTTTTCTTAAGTCCAGTGAAAAATTTAGAAGTCAGATATCTAGTTGCTTATAATAAAGGTCAGCAACCCTTCCTCACTGCTTAGTGCCATTCTCCAAAGGAAACTTTAAATTATTTGTGTGGTTTTTGTGACTAAATAATAAGCTTATTTTATGATTTATCAATTTTACATTGATTTCTGCTCTGATAGATGAGGATTTGGTTCATTTTTTCTACTTACCCAATAGATGTATCACTTTTAATTTCCCTGTTCTCTTTGCAATTTATGTAATATAATAGACTTTTTCTTCATGTTAATATAGATTGTCTACCTTGATTTCCCAGGAGTAAAATTGAAGCTATTACTGCTTCTACTTTTCTCTTCACCTTTCCTTTCCCCTTTATGCCCCTATGTCTGTCATTTCTACTTTGGCATTGTCAAGGTTGAGAACATTTATACTGTTTGCCTGTGACTTGGTTTTAATAGTTGGAAATTGATGAATAGTTTCTACATTATTGTGATGGTATAAATATTGTTCACAGCAGAGGAGAGTACAATTACATTTCCTGTATTGGTTCTTGGTTTTTGAGTCTGTAATTGCCTTTTTTCCTGTCTTATTTGTCATTGTTCTTTCTTCCATGTTATCAGCTTTCCATGCTATTTTTTTTTTTTTTTTTTTTTGCGGTACGCGGGCCTCTCAGTGTTGTGGCCTCTCCCCTTGTGGAGCACAGGCTCCGGACGCGCAGGCTCAGCGGCCATGGCTCAGGGGCCCAGCCGCTCTGCGGCATATGGGATCTTCCCAGACCATGTGGGATCTTCCCAGACCGGGGCACGAACCCGTGTCCCCTGCATCGGCAGGCGGACTCTCAACCACTGGCTGTTTGTTTTTATTGTTGTTATTTTATGTATGTGAGTACTTTTCCCCCTGAGGAAAGGCTTCTCCTAGTCTTTTTCCTTATTATGGACTAGATGTTATCTAGACCTGTTACATGTTGTTCCTTGCATCACTTTGTTGGACTTTGCATCACTGCATTTGCACTTTGGCTCTGCTCTTATTGGATCTTTATTCTTTGAATTACTTCCTTGTTTTAATGCAGTACATCCCTCACAGAAATTTCTAGAAAGAATATGTGGAAGATACAGTTTTGAATTCTGGCATATCTGAAAAAGTCTTCATTAACCCTTATAGTTGACTGGTGTTATTTTTATTCAAGCCAAACTAAGTTGAAAATTATTTTCCGTCAAAGCTTTGATTGCATTGCTCCAATGTCTTTTAGTATCCATTGTTGTTGTTGAGAAGTCTGATACAGTGTGTTTCTTGTTCCATTGTGGGTGATGTGTTTTATCTTCCTCTGTGGAAGCTCCTTAGAGCTTTCTTTCTGTCCTTTTTAAAAAGAAATTTCTCAAAGATGTTTAGAGGTGGTTCTTTTCCATTATTATTAAACTAAAGACTCATTTTTTTAATTCTTGGGAAATTTTCCTATTATTGCTTTAATTCTCTTTATAATTCCTTTTAGTTGGTTATTGGGCTTTATGTATTCATGCTCACTCCTCCACCCCCATCTTTTTGTCCTTTTGTTTTTCTGGGCATTTCCTCTATTTTATTCTAAGACTCTGTAATTTTACTTAAGCAGTCATATTTTAAATTTTCAAGAATTCCACCCCCCCCCACGCCCAGCATCCTTTTTCTATTTTATGGATTCATAATCTTCTTGAATCTCTTTGAAAATGTTAATAGAGGTTTTTTTAAGTCATCATCCCTCCTCTTATCTGTTTGCTCTAGGGTAATTGTTGTTTATCTTGGTCTCATTTATGTTGTAGGGTTTTTAATCATACATCTGCTGATCCTTGTCACTCATATTTAAGACCTAGTAGAAGAGCTCATGGTGAGTTCTTGGTGGGAATTAATGATTAGCTTGAAGTTGATAACCCTTTGTATTCTGACATTTAGGAGTCCATTGTTTTACCCCAGAGTGCCAACCCTCCCCCTACTCTTTTCCCCAGTTTCCTTCCCCAGACGATGATTCTTTTTTTTTTAAAGAAAAGATCTCTCCATTTTATTTTATTTTTTAAATGATAATTCTTTTCCTTAAAAAATTTTTTAATACTATTTCAGTGGGCTTTTATTGAAAGGAGATAATGTGTGTATGTTTGATCTGCTATTTGAACCAAGAGATTCTCCTTGAGCTTTTAAGCTGGACTAGACCAAAGCTAATATTCACATGTGTATTTTATCCAGTGTTTCAGAATGTGTTAGGTTGTAGAAATATAATGGGAGCTTTAGGTTGTATATGTGTTCTGGGTGTTTAGAAAAGAGAGTACTCACTTTGTGTGTTGGGCCTTTTACAACAGGTGGAGGAATAGGAAAACTGTCACAAAAAAGTTATGAATATGATACCTGCTGGTGAAAATATTCAGATAGCTCAGGAGAGTATGATTAATTAAATAGTGTAAGGCCTTTTTCCCCTGTCTTCTGCCCTGTATTTCAGAGAGAATTATTGTGAACTCTATCTTGTATCCTTCTTGACTCTTGCTATGCATATATGTTTTCTATTTTTACATAATGTGCTTACATTCATTTTCACACAGATGGGATCATTTTATATGTATTTAAAAAAATTTATTTATTTGGCTGTGCCAGGTCTTAGTTGCAGTATGCGGGATCTTCGTTGCCGCCTGTGGGATCTTCGTTGAGGCATGTGGGATCTTTAACTGCGGGCTGTGGGATCTAGTTCCCTGGATTGAACCCGGGCCCCCTGCATTGGGAGCACAGAGTCTTAACCACTGCAGCACCAGGGAAGTCCCCTCATTTTATATGTGTTGCTTTGTGATTTTCTTTTGTCACTTAGTTTATCTTGAACATTTTTCTGTTTTAGCATATATACATCAATATCATTCTTTTCAAAAACTGCCTAATATTCATCCAGCTGCTGCAAATTAAGGGCTTTGCTTATGCCAAGGAGTGTTCAGGAGTGTTCTAGATTCTGGGGATTCAGTGGTACACAACGGAGATCAAGCCCTTTTTTTCACTGGACAAATACTTCAGTAGTGAGATGAACAAAATAAATGTATTCCTTATCATTAATTTCAGACAGTGAGAGGTACCATAAAGAAAATAAAACTGTGGTAATGGTATTGAGAGTGTCTGTTAATGGTTCTGAGAGACAGTAATGCATGTAGTGAGGTTGTCAGGAAGGTCTTGTTGAAGTGATGATATTGAAATAGACCTGGGTGAAGTGGAGGCAGTTATGAGAAAATTCAGAAGAACACGGTTCATTGTGAAGCCCCCAAAACAAGAATGAGTGTGTGATGCTCAAGGGACCCTCCTACCTCTCAAAATAAAAGGCTGGTGTTACTGGACATTCAGGAGAGCTTACGAGATCACATCTGAGAGGCCGGCAGGAGCCTGATCACGTGATGCCCTGCATGCTAAGGGCAGGATCATGGTAAGGGGCAGGAACTTTATTCTCAGCGCAGTGGAAGCCATTGGAGGATTTTAAACCAACAAAGCTATAGAAGTAATCTTGGCAGGTATGGCTTTGAGTAGGCTTGTGACAGAGGAGAAAGGTGATTAGATTTTATATGTGTTTTGAAAGCTACTGTGATAAGGTCTGCTAAAGGATTTGATGAGGGGAGTATGAGAAAAAGAAGTAAAGCTGTTGTCTAGAATTTTGGCTTCGGCAACTTGGGTGGATGGTAGTGTCACTTAGATTATTAGAGAGCCTAGTGGAAAAATGGGTTTGTAAACTAGATTGGAGTACCCTAATTTATTTAACCATTCCCTTATTGATGGTCATTTAGTTGATTTCCAGTTTTATTGTTATCTTTGTAGTGAACATCCTTGTGCTTGTATAGATTTACTTGTTGGCATATTTTAGAAGGTAAATTCCTAGATGTAGAGATGTCATATTAAAGAGTACTTGTGTTTCAGGTTTTGATAGTTACTGGCCGATTGCCCTCCACAAATGGAGTATTGACTTAGACTCCCACACAGAGTATGTGTCTGTCGTCCCCCGCCCCGCATCCTTGCCAGCAACATATGCTGGGTGGGGCTGGGGTGGGGGGACAGGGCATACAGTTCTGAAAATGGGAGTTGTAGTTCTAATAGAATTTTTCTTTACTAAGTCACCTAAGTACTCTGTTCCCAGAATGAAAATCAGCCCTCATCCTTTTCTTTTTTGTATCTCCGAAGTCATAACATGTCTCTGGCCATAGTTTGTTTCTTCCAGCTACCAGTCATATAGTTGTTGGTCAGTCCTTCTAACTTCGGTGACATTTATGAAGCCTTTCATCATAATTATGATAATGATGAACATAAAGACTGTTCATTGTTTAATGTATCCTATCCTAAATGTGTCACATGTGCTGTATTAATCTGTTTAGTCATTACCAACAATCTAAAAGTAAATACTGTTACATCTCCAGTGTTTTCAGTGGAGAAAACTGAGACAAAGGACTTCTACCAATCTTTGACTGTCTTTTCATTTTTATCTTCTTTTTCTGTCAGAGTGTATCTTTCTGATAAGTTTGGCACTGTCACTTGAATACCTTTTTTCAGTCATTATGGGTCAAAACAGAAACACAAAATAAGTGGCAGAAAGAGAGGTGCAGGTGGAGTCAGTGTGTTGCAGAACACATTCAGTTTGGGAGGAAGCTCTGCTTGTTGGTTTCTGGTGGTCAAACTGCCTAGGTTCTAATTCTAGCCTTATAATTAAGCTGCTACTTGATTTGGGGCTGATCACTGGTCTTTCTCATAGCTCAGTTTCATCAACTTTAAAATGGAATAACAGGACTTCCCTGGTGATGCAGTGGTTAAGAATCCACCTAACAATGCAGGGGACACGGGTTCAAGCCCTGGTCCGGGAAGATCCCTCATGCCGTGGAGCAGTTAAGCCTGTGTACCACAGCTACTGAGACTGTGCTCTAGAGCCCAAGAACCGCAACTACTGAAGCCTGCATGCCACAACCACTGAAGCCCATGTGCGTAGAGCCCATGCTCCGCAACAAGAGAAGCCACTGCAATGAGAAGCCCGCGCACCGCAATGAAGAGTAGCCCCTGCTTGCCGCAACTAGAGAAAGCCTGGGCGCAGCAATGAGGACACAACGCAGCAAATAAATAAGTAAATAAATAAATATTTAAAAACCTGGAATAACAATAGTACATATTTTGTAGGGTTGTAGTGGGCAATAAATAATGCATGTAAAAGTGGGTAGCACATGGCCAGGGCAGAGTAAGTACTTCATCAGAGTTAAGTTAAGTAAATATAATTTACATTACTGGTCAGGAGTGAACAGTCTGTCTAACATTCGGAGCATGGGGAAAAAATACAGGCAATGGAATATCACACTCTTATGAATTGTATGTTCATGTGTAAAGTTAAAGAAATAGTAAATACCACTAGTGTTTTAGTGAGTGAATTGGGATATACATGTATTAAGCTTTTATGTTTCTGCTGGGGTGACATATTATTCCATGGTTATTTTAATTTGCATGTCTTATGATTGAGTTAAATTGAGTGTATTTGCCACTAGCATTTCTTGTCTTTTGCAAATTGCCTACCTATGCCCTGTACCAGGTACCTTTTGACTTCAAATAACAAAAACCTTAATTAAAAATGGCTGAAATGAGTCAGATTTCACTTCCTATGACCAGAGTCCAGGGGTATTTCAGTAGCCTGATGAAATTATCAAGGACCCAGATGCTGTCCCCTTTCCTGCTTTTTAAATTTCAGCTTGGGAGGAATCAGGCTCCCTGACTTCAGACTATACTACAAAGCTACAGTAATCAAGACAGTATGGTACTGGCACAAAAACAGAAAGATAGATCAGTGGAACAGGATAGAAAACCCAGAGATAAATCCACTCACACATGGTCACCTTATCTTTGACAAAGGAGGCAAGGATATACAATGGAGAAAAGACAGCCTCTTCAATAAGTGGTGCTGGGAAAACTGGACAGCTACATGTAGAAGAACGAAATTAGAACACTCTCTAACACCATACACAAAAATAAACTCAAAATGGATTAAAGACCTAAATATAAGGCCAGACACTGTACAACTCTTAGAGGAAAACATAGGCAGAACACTTTATGACATAAATCACAGCAAGATCGTTTTTGACCCATCTCCTAGAGAAATGGAAATAAAAACAAAAATAAACAAATGGGACCTAGTGAAACTTAAAAGCTTTTGCACAGCAAAGGAAACCATAAATAAGATGAAAAGATAACCCTCAGAGTGGGAGAGAATATTTGCAAATGAAGCAACTGACAAAGGATTAATCTCCAAAATATACAAGCAGCTCAATATTCAAAAAACAAACAAACCAATCCAGAAATGGGCAGAAGATCTAAGTAGACATTTCTACCAAAAAGATATACAGATGGCCAGCAAACACATGAAGGGATGCTCAATGTCACTAATCATTAGAGAAATGAAAATCGAAACTACAATGAGGTATCACCTCATACCGGTCAGAATGGCCATCATCAAAAAATCTATAAACAATAAATTCTGGAGAGGGTGTGGAGAATAGGGAACCCTGTTGCACTGTTGGTGGGAATGTAAATTGATACAGCCACTCTGGAGCACAGTATGGAGGTTCCTTAAAAAACTAAAAATAGAATTGCCATACGACCCAGCAATCCCACTACTGGCATATATCCTGAGAAAACCATAATTCAAAAAGAGTCATGTACCACAGTGTTCATTGCAGCACTATTTACAATAGCCAGGACATGGAAGCAACCTAACTTTCCATCAACAGATGAATGGATAAAGAAGATGTGGCACGTATATACAGTGGAATATTACTCAGCCATACAAAGAAACGAAATTAAGTTATTTGTAGTAAGGTGGATGGACCTAGAGTCTGTCATACGCATTGAAGTAAGTCAGAAAGAGAAAAACAAATACCATATGCTAACACATGTATATGGAATCGTAAAAAAAAAAAAGGTTCTGAAGAACCTAGGGGCAGGACAGGAATAAAGACGCAGACCTAGAGAATGGACGAGGACATGGGGATGGGGAAGGGTAAGCTGGGGTGAAGTGAGAAAGTGGCATGGACATATATACACTACCAAATGTGAAATAGATAGCTAGTGGGAAGCAGCTGCGTAGAACAGCGAGATCAGCTCCGTGCTTTGTGACCACCTAGAGGGGTGGGATAGGGAGGGTGGGAGGGAGATGCAAGAGGGAGGAGATATGGGGATATATGTATATGTATAGCTGATTCACGTTGTTATAAAGCAGAAGCTAACACACACATTGTAAAGCAATTATACCTCAATAAAGTTAAAAAAAATCTTCAGCTTGTTGAATATTCCCTTCAATAATTCACTTAAATAATTATTGAACACCTATAATTTACCAGGAGTAGTCTGTAGCTATGGGAAATAACAGCAGTGAGCAAAACAGGCCATGTTTACTGCCCTCTGAAAGCTTACAGTTTGGTGGGGGTAGGGGAGGAGGCGAGCAAGGAGGTAGAATGTTCAGTAAGATGTTAAGTGTTTTTTTTTTAATGTGGAAATATGAAACATTTATTTTAGGTATCAGACAAGAACAGAACTAAGTAATCCAATTTTACTGCAGCAGTATAAAAATCATGCCTTCACCACAGTGTAAGATTTAAATGCATCTGCACAAGGGTACACATTATGGAAAATGTAGTAAGATTGCTGCTGCCTGCCAAGTACTTCCAGTCCCTACCCAGGTCCTACTGCAATACTGGTGTCTCAGTAGTTTCATGAAAGCAAATCATTAAAAATAATAATAATAAAGCAATTAAAAAGACAAATCAAAATGCTTCAGTGACCATATATCCAACTCAAACTTTATCTACTTAAATGATCTTCCCACTAATAAATCTTTATTTCACTCAAACTTGAACAATAAACCTTCCATACTGAAGTATCTTCCTTGCCTAATTAATTCAAAGGAAAAAAAAATGATTAGTAAAGAAAAATGTAGTAATTAACACACCATTTTAATTTGTTTTAAATATTTTTAAGGTTTAAAAATTGTTTAAAGTTTTTAATTTCTAGGAAGAAAACATGATCTGAATGAATACCCTAATGGCAAACCACTGTAAAAATGTTTCAGCTGCATTTGGGGCAGAGGGGTAGGGATTATCTTCAAAGCACCCTAGCTTTCTTCCTGAGAAGGTCAGAGGTACACTGGTTTGTATTATTGCGACATCCATTAGGTGATCTAAGTTGCTTTTCCTTCAGCAGGGGCTTTATTTGTCAGAAGGGCATTATGCTTGACCTCCAAATGTGGCCGACAGTTTACTGATGAGATTCATAACCTTTGAGTTGCTCTGATATTTTGACGTATTTGCCGGGTTCTGAGCCACATCCTGGAAGGCCACCATAACTTCTGGATCCTGCATGGCTGCAAGAACCTCTGGATCACTAAGAATTTCATTGAGCCCAGGCATTCCTGCCATTCCAGGCATGCCCCCTCCCATTCCACCTGGAAAAGAGCCGCACTGAGCCCGTGATTGTCCTCTGGCCTCTTCCTCCCTCGGGGCTCTTGCGTGTTCTCCCTGAGCCTTCCTGACCCTTTCTGTTCTTTCTTTGATCTCTCGCTCTTCACGTTTTTGCTCATACTTTCCCCGATGTTCAGCAATTTTCTGGGCCCTTGGTTGAACTTCTTTCAGCATTGCACTAGCATCTTCATCATAATCCGTCTTATAGGCAAGGGCTAGATCATGAGCAGCTTCTTCCCAGTGGCCCAAAAGTCTGTGTGCTTCCCCTCGCCACTTGTGTGGCTGAGCAGAATCAGGATTTACTTCAATAGCTCTGTCACAGTCTCGGATGGCAGCATTTGGCTTCTGTAATTTGATGAAGACACTTGCTCTCTTGCCATACAGAATGGCCAAACGAGGATTTAGCTTGATGGCATCTGTGAACAAGTCAGTGGATTTCTGTAGGTCACCATCATTTAGGGCATCAGTGGCAGCTACTTTTTTATCATTTGCCTGATCCATCATCTCCTCAGTTATCTCTACACTTTCATCTCCCATTTCTTGAGGGGCATCAGTGTCTGGTTCAGTCACACCTTCATTGTCAATTTCTAGATCACTTTCCTCACTTGATGGTTCATCTGTCTTTATGTTTTCCTCCGCCTTCTTACTATCTTTTTTCTTCCTTGGTATTTTCTTCCAATTTAGTTTTATGAGTAGCAGGTGGTATTTTACCCCCCATGCTCTCCACCCACTCAGGAAGCGCATTTCCTCCGTGTGCAGAACGCTTGGGTCCTGCTTGCACATTTTCGTGAAGGCTCGAAGCTCGCTCACTTTGCGGGGGGTCCATGGTCCGGAGGCAGCGGGCGCGGTGAGGCTGCGGCCTGATTCCAGGCCCAATGTTAAGTGTTACGGAGAAAAATAAAGCAATGCAGGGGGAAGGGCGAGGCTGAATTGGGTTATTTTAATGACGTGATCAGGGAAGGCTTCAATGCAGTGACCTTTGAGTGGAGTCTGAAAGGTAGTAGGAGTGCAAGGGCAAGAGGTACGGTGGAAGAGCATCTCAGACAGAGGGCCTCTCCCGAGCACACAGGCCCGGGGCAGGAGTGAGCTGGCGCCTTCAAAGACCTGGAAGGAGAGCTGGGGCGGGTGGCAGAGCTGAGTGATGGCTGGCAGAGAGGGGGGGCAGGAAGTCAGAGCGTGCAGGGCCTTGTAGACCATTGTGAGATCTTTTGGCTTTTATTCCCGGTGAGATGAGATACCTTTGGGGGCTTTTGAGCAGAGGGCAGACCTTATCTGACTAAGACTTTGAAAGGTTCATGCTGGCTGCTGTGTTGAGACTAGGATGAAGGGGATAAAGGCTGAAGCAGGCTTGGTAGTTACGAAAATATTGCAAGCAGTCAGGTGAGAGGTATTTTGGAAAAAGATAGACGTCAGAGAAGTGATTCTGTATATATTTTGAAGGTAGAGCTGAAAGGATCTGAAAGGAGTTGGGTGTGAGATGTGAGAAGAAGAGAGGAGTGATGTTAACGTTTCTGGTAGCCCATGTGACCAGCGCCGTAAAGATGTGGTCTATCTCTTCGTGTACGTCTATTTTATTTGGAACAAAAACCTTTCCTGGATGCTCTCAGCAGATTTCCCCTTGGATCCTCTTGGCTGTGATTGGCCATGTATTCCTGTTGTAGGTACAAGTGAGGCCGGGAAAGCCAACATCTGTTCCTCTGAGGCCTTATAATGGGAGGTGGCCTCTGACAGCAAGAACAAGTTGGTGGGGGTGGGGTGGGGGGTGGAGTGGCTGCTGGTTGGGTAACAGTAGTGGCATCCGTATGTCACTGCCCACTTTTCTGTTGGGTTGGTCATCCTTTTAAAACATTTTTTTTTTTTAAAGTGACTCGTAAATACTCTTTGCATGTTAAGAAAATAAGCTCTTGTAATAGTAGATTCTAAATATTTCCAAGCCATATATTTTAATGAGGTTTTTTACTCAGATCAGTTTTCTAATTTTGAAATAATGAATCCTTTCAAAGTTACAAGTGGGGGCAGGTGAATGCGGAGACTGATGCATAATTTATAGTTTTTCCTACTCTAGGTGCGAGTGTCATTTTAACCTGAATGCTGGCTAGTCATTCTTTATAAAACTCGTTTGGGGTCTTGCAAGGGCAGCAGTGGGGTGGATGGGAAAAACAGAACCACCTGATTCCTCTGTGCCCCATAGATCTCTCTCCTGTTACTGCCTCCTACCACTGAAGATGTGCAGCTTCATCAGAGGCAGAGTCTTCAGTAAGGTTTTCTTCTTACAGTTTCTTCTTGCTTCTCTCTTCAGTGGTCATTGTCTACTGACTTCTCCCTCCCTCACTCCCTCCCTTCCTTCACCAACAAAGCTGATAACTGGTTTATTATAACAAGAGAATTTTGTTTTATTATATGATTAATTGTCCATCCTCCAACATGGGGGGCGTGTGCTCTTCCTCCTCAGTCACAGCAGGGTTTTGAGCTTCACCTCCACTGCTTACTAGTGGTGTGACCCAGACCGCTTCATTGCACAGCTCCCTTCCTGTTGTGCTAGGGATGGCATTCCCATCAAACACAATGCAAATGCTGCTTCCTGGAGTTGTACAGTGTGGTGGTTCTGATGTGACTTGAGGCAAGTTAATTCAGCCCTGAGTTTTCAATGAGATCATGAATGTGGAATTCTAAGAACACTGCCTTTAAGAGACTTAAGAGGAAATGATGAACAATTCCATAGCCCTTCGTTTTTACCTTTGACTAAGGGTTGATTACTAATAACTAATCAAGTGGAGAAGTAGGGTCATTGTGAAGTAGCTGTGAGGTATTATGGAAGGTATATTGTAAAAACCTCTGTTTTTTCCCCCCTCTGCACACGTCATTGTTAAAAAAACCGATTGTGAGTATACGAGTTTGGATCGTTTCCACAGTTCAGCTGGAGCTCTCAGGCCTTTCCAAGGCTCCCTTGTGTTGATGCATGGGGTGGGGGTGGGTACAGATAGGTGAGGTACATTTACAGTTGTTGCATGATAACTTCTTATCAAGGCATAGCCAAGAGAGGGAATTCAGTGCAAGCAAGTGAAAATATATTTAGTTTTCTATTTCCAAAGTGTTCACTTTAATATACTTTTGGTAGGATATTAGAACAATTTCTAAGTTCCAAGTTCTGTGCTTAAAATCAGGAGATTCTCTAAGGAGTCACTGGTTTAGTTTCTGTACCATAATTCAAGTAGAGTTACAACACCGTTAAAGTAGTTGTTGGGAGTTTAGGGATTTAGGGCTCAAAATAAATACACATTCACTTATGTCCTTTTTTGTGCGGGATACTTTTTTGGGGGAATTGTTTAAGTGTAGATTTACAAGGAAAATCAATTTAGTGCATATTAAATACAGTGTATGCCTTTTGATCAAAAGTTGCCTAGAGGAATGTTTTTCCAGTAGGTGCGGAGGGGAGTGTAATCGTAAATAAGATTGTTTTATTCTTTTTTTAGAGTTTGGCTGCGTGCGGGACCTTTTTAGTTGCGGCATGCGGGATCTTAGCTGCAGCATGTGGGATCTAGTTCCCTGACCAGGGATTGAACCCGGGCCCCCTGCATTGCTGCATTGGGAGTGCGGAGTCTTAACCACTGGAGCACCAGGGAGGTCTCAAGATTGTTTTATTCTTCTTTTTTTTTTTTCCCCCGGTATGCGGGCCTCTCACTGTTGTGGCCTCTCCCGTTGCGGAGCACAGGCTCCGGACGCGCAGGCTCAGCGGCCACGGCTCACGGGCCCAGCTGCTCCGCGGCATGTGGGATCTTCCCGGACCGGGGCACGAACCCGTGTCCCCTGCATCGTCAGGCGGACTCTCAACCACTGCGCCACCAGGGAAGCCCAAGATTGTTTTATTCTTAATGAAGTTATGTCTTAGAGCAAGAGAAAGGTACATAAATTTTTCCTTATATTGGCCCTGTATTATAATTTGACTTAGAACCTTGTAGCTTTAGATTTGTAGTGATTACTAACCACCTGTCACTGTGCGGATCTGTAAAGACTCCATGGTGAGATGAATGTATAGGAGAAGTGTAGGAGTTACGTGCTAGTGCGTATCTAGGCAGAAGGAGCAACTTAAGGATTGGTGGCACAGACCTGCGAAATTGCTCGGACCATTTGTAAAGTGTTCAGTGTTAATAAAAATACAACATACTGTATATCATCGTTCCCACATTGAATTTAACCATAACTAATGATACAATTGTGGCTGTAAAGCAGTTGTCTCCAAACTTACATTTGTTTTCTTTTTCTTTTTTAAAAAATTATTATTTATTTTAAAAAATTTATTTATTTTATTTATTTGGTTTTGGCTGCATTGGGTCTTTGTTGCTGCACGCGGGCTTTCTCTAGTTGCGGTGAGTGGGGGCTACTCTTCGTTGCGGTGCGTGGGCTTCTCATTGCGGTGGCTTCTCTTGCTGTGGAGCATGGGCTCTAGGCATGCGGGCTTCAGTAGTTGTGGCATGAAGGCTCAGTTGTTGTGGCTCGCGGGCTCTAGAGCGCAGGCTTAGTAGTTGTGGTGCACGGGCTTTGTTGCTCTGCGGCACGTGGGATTTTCCCGGAACAGGGCTCGAACCCATGTCCCCTGCATTGGCAGAGGATTCTTAATCACTGCGCCACCAGGGAAGTCCCAAACATATTTGAATCATGCCTCCATTAGTAAGAATTTGAATCCTTGCTCTCAACATCTGTATCCTTTTTATTTTTCTTTTTGAAATAAATAGTGTACGTCTATCACAGTCCTTATATTAATACGGGTTGCTAAACTTTAGGAGAGCTAAATTTCACATTCCTTATTAATCTCAAGTTGTAGGATTTGCAGGCCTGTGATTGGGACATTTAAGTGTGTTATGTGCATTCTGCTTTGGAGACCACTACTCTAAAAGACCATGGTATAAAGAAGATACAGAATGTTCGTTTTTCTGCTTTGAATGTTAAGTGGTATGTAGTGTAGATGGGTGGGATAGAGAGAGTGATGATGAGTGGAATCTTTGAATCCCGAAGAGGCCATTGGAGGAATCAGAGTATTGGTGAAATAAAAAGTTTGAGTTCTGGGTCTGCATTCTGTGAAGGCTGTAAATGAATATTCATGTCTCCTTAATGTTTATTTAGTATCCACTGTGCGCCAGGCACTCTTCCCAGCAATTTCATATATGTTACTTAATCCACAACCCTTTTACTGATGAAGAATCCAGCTTGTTAATTTATGTAAGTGGGAAAAAGCCAGAATTTTTCCAGGACTTTGACTCAAAGCTCTTTGTTTTTCTCTTTTTACTACAGCTCTTTTGAGGAGCTCTAAAATCTAGTTGAGGAGTTAGGAGAAATAGACATTCGACAAAGTGTTAAAGAGGAAATTCTAAGTCCTTGGAATAGTGACTGTGTTTCTTGGGTCAGAGCTCTGTCTAGCCAAGTGCATACAGAAGATGTTTAATATATACCTGTTAAGCATTCAAGGACTCTTAGTATCAAGAAGCGTGGGATTTTAAGACATGTGGACTTAAGTCTCAGTACTTTCCATTTCCTAACTGTATGACCTTGACCAGTTACTTAGCCTCTCTGAGCCTGAGTTTCCTTATCTGAAAAATGGGGGACTCAATCTCAGTTGCACTGGGTTGTTATGAGAATTAAATGATAATGTATAAGGTGCCTAAGTCACAGGGTCTATTATGTGTTACCTAGCTTCTATAATGACTGAACACAAACACAGGAAGGTTCTGTACTTGTTATAACTGTTGGTTCTCTAATCTCCAGGGAGATGTGTAACAACAGTGCTCTCCAGTTTCTACCTCCACCAGTTCCTTTTGGAGCTGGTAAAAATTAAAAATATCGTATTTTAACATAGTACATTATTTTGTTTCAAATGATAAATAGTAAGATAAAATGTAGTTTTTGTGGCCAGTGTATGGTAAACTCTGATGTCTAGGATATTTTCTTATATCATTTAATTTAATGGTTTTTTTTGGGGGGTGGTGGTGGTAAATACAGGCCAGCGTGAAGAAGAAAATGAAAACATCCACAACTTCACTGTTCACGCAACCCTTGCTGGCTTAAAAAAATTCCATGTACGTGATTAAGAAATTTAAATTCTATAAACCAGAAGCCCCCTCTATTAGCTTGGGTGTCATAAAAAAATACCACAGACTGGTGGCTTAAACAACAAAAACTTATTTTCTCACAATTTTGGAGTCTGGAAGCCCCAGATCAAGGTGTCAGCAGGTTGAGTTTCTTCTGAGGCCTCTCTCCTTGGCTCGCAGGTGGCTGCCTTCTCACTGTGTCCTCACCAGGTCATCCCTCTGTGTTGTCCGTGTTCTCATCTCCTCTTCTTTTTTTTTTTTTAATTTTTATTTCTTTTTTTTTTTTTTCTTTGCTGTACGCGGGCCTCTCACTGTTGTGGCCTCTCCCATTGTGGAGCACAGGCTTGGGACGCGCAGGCTCAGAGACCATGGCTCATGGGCCCAGCCGCTCTGCGGCATGTGGGATCTTCCCGGACCGGGGCATGAACCTGTGTCCCCTGCATCGGCAGGTGGACTCTCAACCACTGCGCCACCAGGGAAGCCCTTATTTCTATTTTTAATTAAAAAAAAAATTTATTTATTTAATTTATTTATTTTTGGCTGTGTTGGGTCTTTGTTGTGGTGCGCGGGCTTCTCATTATGGTGGCTTCTCTCGTTGTGGAGCATGGGCTCTAGGCATGCGGGCTTCAGTAGTTGCGGCACGTGGACTCAGTAGTTGTGGCTCGCGGGCTCTAGAGCACAGGCTCAGTAGTTGTGGTACACGGTCTTAGTTGCTCCACGGCATGAGGCGTCTTCCTGGACCAGGGATCGAACCCGTATTCCCTGCATTGGCAGGCAGATTCTTAACCACTGTGCCACCACTGTGTGCCACTGTGTCCTTCTTAAAAGGACATTTGTCATACTGGATTCGGGTTCACTCTAACACACTGTTTTTAACTTCATTACATCTTTATAGGCTGTATCTCCAGATACAGTCACACTCTGAGATGCTGGGCGTGTGGGCTTCGGCATGTGAATTTGGGGCGAGCACAGTTCAGCCCGTAACTGCCCTACCCTTGAAACTGCTGGTGACTGTTGTATTTATATAGTTCCAGAAGAAGTTCCTGTTCGTATATCTGTGAGCATATGAAGTTATATAACTATGGGTAATTAAATTAGTTTCTTTGAACTTAATGTGAACAGTATACATAGCAGCAAAGAATTACTACTGTAGGTTTGTGCTAGGTTGGGGAAATCAACTTGTTATATGGAACCAGACGTGATGGTATATTTGTGTGTGTGTGTGTAGTATATATGAGTTTATGTAAATACCAATATACGAAAGCCTCTTTAATGTAAAGTTGACTAGTTTCATGTTTGTCTTAAGTCCTTGACGAGCTAAAACTTTTTGTGTGTGTGTCAACCTATGAGTTTGATTTATTCATTCAGTCCTTACTGCGTACTTACTGCTGTGTCAGGTATTCTGTTAGGCATTGGAAGTATGCAGCATCATAAGATGAGATCCCTGCCAATCAGCCCTAAAGTTGGGTGAACCAGCAAGGGTGGTGAGACAAGTGGAGATATGGACAGGCTTCTGAGTCCTGAAAAGAGGAGGAGCTCTTTGTACCCTGAGACTTACACAACGCTTTTCTAGAGGAGGTAACACTAAACTGAAGCTTGTAAGGACCGTCCAAGGAGTATTTCAGGCAGAGGGAATAGCACATGTAAAGGCAGAGAGTTTTGAAGGGGATGATAAAAGGTTAAATATGGTGAAAGTATAACATGGAGAGGAGCGACAGTAGATGAGGCTGAGCTGGTGGCATAAGTTGCATCATGAAGGGTCTTTTATGCCATATTAAGAAGTTTGTGGGGCTTCCCTGGTGGCACAGTGGTTAAGAATCTGCCTGCCAATGCAGGGGACACGGGTTCGAGCCCTGGTCCAGGAAGATCCCACATGCCGCGGAGCAACTAAGCCCGTGTGCCATGAGTACTGAGCCCGTGAGCCTAGATCCCGTGCTCCGCAACAAGAGAAGCCACCACAATAAGCACGCGCACCACAACGAAGAGTAGCCCACACTCTACACAACTAGAGAAGGCCCGCGTGCACCAACAAAGACCAACACAGCCAAAAATAAATAAATAAATTATTAAAAAAAAAGTTTGTATTTCTTTCTTTCTTTCTTTTTTAAGAAGTTTGTGTATCTGTCTCTAAGGCTTGCAATATGCCACCACTGAAGGATGAAAGAAGGGGAGCAGCATCGTATTTGCATTTTCAAAGTATCTGCATTGGTGTGGAGGAGAAACGAGGGAGATTGGAAGTGGTTGGGTGTTGGCAGGTGAGAGAGGAATGACTGCCTGGAAGAAGACAGTTCGGGGGATGACAGAGAGGCAACAGACTGAAAAGAGGTTTCAGAGGTAGAATTAATAGGACTTATTTAGGAAGGGGAGAAAAGTGAAATGATTGAAGTTTCTAGGCGGATGGAACAGATTTGGGTAGAAGTCAGATGATGACAGGTTGAGTTGTGGATCTGTTGAACTAAAAGTGCCTATGTTCCATTCAAGCGAAGATGCTCACCGGGAATGTGGATGTGTGGAGGGTGGGTGTGGACTAGAGCCCAGACCCGCTGTGAAGGTGGGAGTTGAGGGCATAAGAACCTGTCTAGTGAAAGGAAGCAGTTGGGAGCTGTATTCCAGGGAGCGTTAGTATTTTCACTGGTGGTCAGAAGGAAACACCGTAAAGTTGGCCAGCGAAGCCAGGAGATAGATTTCTAGCAGGTCTGTGTATGAAGTAGTGTCGGTTGTTCTAGGAATAACTGTGGGGTGAGATAAAGATGACTTAGAGAGTGTCTGATGGATTTGACTATCTGCTCTCTGGAATAGTGGGTTTGTTAACCAGATTACAGAAGGTTCTGTGGTGAATTAGAGACAAGAGAAAGAATAGGCACGAATAACTGACGAGACTTTCTAAAGAAGGTAACGTGTATGGTATCAGAGAGGAAGGAAGCGGGGCTCAGGAATGATGGACATTTAGAGGTAGGTAAGGCTAGATTTATGGGAGGGAGACAGTGGCAGGAATGGTGGTAGTGGGGAGAGGTTAAAGGGAAACAAAAAAGGGAGGGCATTTTGGAGTAAGGGGTTGACTTGGGATCCACAGCACATGCTGTTGGTAACTTACGTAAGCACACGTAAGGGAGGATACCTCAGTATTGCACTCATTTGATTTTTAAAATGATGCTACTGTGAATGTTTTGGTGAGCTTTTATTCTTTATTTTTTCCTCCCCTACTAAATGGCTATCTTGGATAATCTCTTGAGTGTGAATTGGAATATCCTCAATTTGTCTCAGGACCAAAGATATATTCTGGTATCAGGAACTAGGTTTTTTTTTTCATTTTCAATTATACTTAAGTAGGAAAAGCTGAATTAGTGAACCTGTTACATGGCGTTGAGATACTTTTCTGGTGATGGGGAAAGGAATCTAGCTAGCACTCTGAGTTAGCCTGTTACACTGGGGAAGAAGGTAGTTGTATAAGCTTCCTAGGGCTATTGTAACAGAGTACCAGAAACAAATTTACTGTCTCACATCTGCTCCAGGCCTCTCTCTTAGTTTCTGGTGGTTGCTGGGCAGTCCTTGGTGTTCCTTGAGTTGCAGCTGCATCACTCCAGTCTGTCTCCATTGTCACAAGACCTTCTCCCTGTATGTCTGTGTCTCTTTGTCCAAATTACCCTCTTATAAGGACACTGGCCATACTAGATTTAGGGCTCATCTTACTCCAGTATGACCTTATCTTAACTTGATTACATCTGCAAAGACCCTATTTCCAAATCAGGTCACATTTCTCAGGTTCCAGGTGGACATGAATTCTGGGGACAGTATTCAACAAAATATGGTAGTTTTAGAAATGAATTTCTAAAATGAAGTTTCATGCATCAGCTAAAGTTGTAGAGCAGGTTTTATAATACTAATGGAATTGTCAAAGCAGGCCCATTAGAATTGTTTTAACCTATTTAGGGCTTAAGTTTCTGTGATTATACGTTTTTAGTATTGTAAACCAATTCAGATGAAATCCTATAAATCTAAATCCGAATTATAAATTAAAACTTCCCCACTTTTATTATTTTTAAGTGTAAGAATACCATTATTACCAAGGAGAGATCATTGAGGATAATCTTTTCTGATGAGAAAATGATGAGAAATGCCATTGTATGTTTTAAAGTAGATGGTTGTAAAATGCTTACTGTTGGGTTCCCCTCTGTCCCCCAAATACCAGACTGGTTTGTGAAAAAAATAAACCTTTTTATTCTAAATCTAGTAGTAAAAAAAGAAATTTAACCTAGTCTGGGTAGATACCACCTGAAGATGTAACTCTTTTTTTTTGTTGTTGTTGTTGAGTTTCTTTGTACATAATTTCTGCTTTTTTCTTGTGTTTTCAGTTTTCAGGGATGGTAGAAAGGTACATTTTCTTCATCGTCTTGCCTTCTTTTAAAATTTATGTCAGGCTTCATCCAGGTCTTTCTGCTGTATTTTAGACCGGTGCTGTCCAGTAGTGCTTTCTGTAGTAATGGAAATGCTCTATATCTATGCTTTTCACTGTGGTAGCCGCTGGAAATGGAGCTGGTGGGACTGAGGAGCTGAATTTTAATAGTATTTAATTTTAATTAATTTAAGTTTAAATAGTCACATGTAGCTAGTAGCTACTGTGTTGCTCAGCCCAATTCTAGACTTCTCTCCGATTTCTCTCTCCAGTCCTGCCTTCCTTTTCTCTCAGGTGGTCATTAGTTTGGGGTCTGTCCTACCAAAATTTTTTTGGTGTATATGTAAGAAATACGTGCACGTGTTTGAATATTTACTGGTATTAAAAAAATACATTTATGTATTTATTTATTTTTGGCTGCGTTGTGTTTTCATTGCTGCGCGCTGGCTTTCTCTGGTTGTGGTGTGCAGGCTTCTCATTGCAGTGGCTTCTCTTGTGGAGCACAGGCTCTAGGTGCACGGACTTCAGTAGTTGTGGTACACGGGCTTAGTTGCTCTGTGGCATGTGGGATCTTCCCGGACCAGGGCTCGAACCCGTGTCCCCTGCATTGGCAGGTGGATTCTTAATCACTGTACCACGAGGGGAGTCCTGTGTGTGTGTTTTTAAATGTATTAAAAGAGATTTACTTACAGATGTGTAAACACATGTATATACGTGTATATGAGTGAAATTGACCAAATGATATATTCATTATAAAGGGCTACATTTTTTTTCCCTCCCAACCTGGACGCTTCACTCTACATATTATGCTAATGTGGGATTTGGGGAGTTTGATCAGTTTACATTACTGTAAATCATAGGTATGTCTTAAAGTATTTCTAATTCTAACAGTACACGTCCTCATCATAAATTCAAACTCTAACAAAAGGTATAAATCACAAGTGCAGGTCTACTCCTCTGAGGTAATCACTGGAAACTTTCTTGTATTTCTTTCCAGATGTTTTTCATTTGTAAGTAAGAGATGTATGTATGTAGGAAAAACAAAAAAAGGAAAGATATAGGTATGTATTTTTTGAAAACAAATGGAATTATGCTGTAAACACTGTTCTGTAACTTGCTTCTTTTGCTTAACAGTGTATCTTGTACATCTTTTCATAGGTACATGTTGATTAATAATGTAGGTACAATTCAGTGATAATTGAAATAGTGTTTTTCCATTTACTGAATCCTATTTTTTTTTTAATTAGTTTTTTTTTTTTCGTTGCACCGGGTCTTAGTTGCGGCATGCGAACTCTTAGTGGCGGCATGCATGTGGGATCTAGTTCCCAGACCAGGGATGAACCTGGGCCCCTGCATTGGGAGCGTGGGATCTTACCCCCTGTGCCACCAGGGAAGTCCCCCTGAATCCTATTTTTAAAAGTTACTAATATTATTAAATCATGTTATATAATTGTCAGTAGGGATGGCTCGGGTAAAATCTAATAGGAAAGGCTGAATTAAAATTTTAAACTTGTGGGACTTCCCTGGTGGTCCATTGGTTAAGACTCTGCACTCCCAACGTCAGGGACACAGCTTTGATCCCTGGTCAGGGAACTAAGATCCCACATGCCACACGGTGTGGCCAAAAAAAAAAGAAAAAATATTTTTTTGAAAACTTGTACTATATATGCCTATTTGCAAGCATAACGGAGTTTGGTCTTTTTAATGTACATGGTCTTTTAAAAATATCTTATTCTGATGTCTCTTGTAAAACCCCACTTAAACTTTTGGGAGCTGATCTCTATCTTTTTGCTGTAAGATAACACTGTTCTGCAGTTATTCTTCTGAGAGTGATTTTTCTTTTTAAAGGAATGCATAGCAAAATTCTGTATTAAATGTGTTCACTCCTGGTTCCACTTACTGGTCTTATGATCTTAGAAGATGCTTAAGAGCCTGAGCTCTGTATTAATGCAGTGCTAGTTCAAATCCTGGGTGTACCACTTAATAATTAATTGTGTGACCATGATCCTCTCCCTGCTTCAGTTTTCTTGTCTGTAAAATGAGGAGTGATGATTGATGTGATGGGTCCATAAAAAGTACTGTGTTAGTTGAAATTATGACAGCTGCTGTAACAGATAAACCCTGAAATCTCAGGGGCTTAAGAAAATAATAGTTTATTCTACTGGGACTTGAGTCAATCTGTTCTCTGATGTCTTCTACACATGACTTCCAAGATTGCCCTGGGCATTGATATCCACCTGGCAGATGGGGGAGGGAGGGGTGCAGGATTGTGTGGGAGCTTTGGAGGTAGGGCCTGGGAGTAGTGAAGAGGTATCCAGCACTTTTGCCCACATTTCATCGTCAGGAACTCAGACACATGGCAGGGAGGTTGGGAAATGTAGCCTCGCTGCTTGCCCAGGAGGACAGGGAAAATGCGTTTGGTGAATAGCCAGCCAGTCTTTGCAGTAAGTACTCAGCCTAGAAGATGGTTCTAAAGTTGTTGTTAAGCAAGTCACTTTACCTCTTGGTGGGGGGGGTTCTGTGTTTCCGTCTGTGAAGGTAGGAGGGTGGTGATGATGAGGGGAATGGTTAACATTTGTTGAGAACTGCTATGAAGCACTGTTTTAGGAGAACTGTATATTAAAACTGTATTCATTCATTTAATTCTTTAAGAAGTCCTCTAAGGTAAAGACTGTTACCATCCTTTTTTTTTTCTTTTTAACATCCAAGGAAACTAAGGCACAGATGGAGTCATACATGGAGTTAGGATTTGAAGCCAGGCAGTGTTCACTGCAGGGTCTGTGCTTTTAGTGCGCTCTACTGAAAGTCTTGTGTAAACACAGCTTCATTTAACCCCCTGGACCCTGCTGTGTCCTGAATCTTTCTTCTCTTGGTGTCTTTTCTTCAGCAGAGGTCTTCTTTGTGCCAAAATAATTTCTTTCAAGTTGCTCCACCTCCATCTGTGATCCTTTTTCCCTTCCATCCACTTGCCCTTATATTCAGTAGACTTATAGTCACTCCTTTTCCCTTTCCACCCGTTTTTTTTTTAACTTTCTATTAGAGAAAATTCGCCCATATCCAAGTGTGTAGAGAATAGTATAATGAACCCCAAAGTATCCATCTTCTAGCTTAAACAGTCATCAACACATGGCCAATGTTGTTTCATTTATACTGTTACCCCCTTCTCCTCTTCTGTTATTTTGGAACAAATTGCAGGCATAATTTCATTTATAAATATTTGAGAATGTATCTCTAAAAAGTAAAGACTTAAGAAAACCCAAATACCACCCTCATACCTAAAAATAGTTAACAGTTAAAGTCCAGAATACCATCAGATATTGAGTGTTCAGTTTAACAGGGGTCTCAATTTAAAAACAAAACAAAACAAAACCAGTTTGTTTGAATCAGGAGCTGAATGAGGCCCACACATTGTGATTAAGTCTTTTTTACTCTATAGGTTGCTACCTCCTTTTTTCCTTGCCATTTATTTGTTGAAGGAACAAGTTATTTGCCCTGTAGAGAGTTTCCTGCTGTTTGGATTTTGCTGATTGTATCCCTGAGGTTTAACATGTCTTTCTAGTCTCTGTATTTCCAAGTTCAAGTTCACCCTTGAACAACCTTGGGGTTAGGGATGCCAATCCTCTGCACAGTTGAATTTCTGTGTGTAAATTCTTTTTGTGTGTGTGTGTGTAACTTTAAAGCCAGCCCTCCGTATCTGTGGTTCTGCTTCCACAGATTCACCCAATTACAGATTGTATAGTACTGCAGTACCTTATTCACTGGAAAAAATCCATGTGTAAGTGCACCTGCCTAGTTCAAACCTGGGTGATTCAGGGGTCAAGTGTACGTAGTTGGAGCTAGAGGCTTGATCAGATTTGAGTTCCATTTTATTTTCCGTGACTGCTGCTCATGTTGCAGTGCATTCTTTCATCTGGAGGCACATAATGTCTGGTTGTGTCTTTCTGTGATACTGGCAGCTATTGATGACCAGTGTCTGGGTCTGATTCATTTACTAGGTTGTAAAGTGGTGATGTTCTGTTATGCCTTCACTTTATTAGCTGGAATGCTTGTTATAAAGAGAAAAATCCCCCTCACCTGTTGTTTGGTTGCCTAGTGTAACAGTTTATATAGGAGAGGCAGGACAAATGTTTGATTCTTTCTCTTTCTTTATCAGTTTGTGGTGTAATGAGTTGGTTCATGAGCATTTCCCAACTGTGCTTGATAGGTTTTTCTTATTCTTATTTTGTCATGTATAACTCAATGTGCAGGAAAGTATCTGAAAATTAACAGGTAAAGGCAAGATTCCACCACAGTCACCGGCTGGTAGGGGACCGGTACAGTGTGGCAGAAATAGTGTTCTACACATACTGGGGAGCATGTAACAGAGGTGCTTAGCTTGAAGGTTGGGAAAGAGCTCTGTAGTTGATCTTGAGCTGAGTTTTGAAGGTTGAATAGCAGTTTGCTTCTGGAGGAGGTGATTCCTTTCCAGGCAGAGGGAGCAGCATGTGCAAAGGCTCTGGGGAGTGAGTGCATTTGTAACTGTGGGGGATTTCTTATGGCTGACCCGAGTGTGCTTGGTGTAGGAGGCTGCAGAGATGGTGGGGATTTTAAGTCGATGAAGGAAGAGTTTTGACTTAACTCTGAAGGCCATGGAGGGACACTGAAAGGTTTTTATCCAGGTGAATGACATAAGAAACACATCTTACGAGGATCACTTTGGCACCACTGTGGAGAGTGACTCATGGTGCCCTTTTCTGAAATGCTTATATTGCTCCCTTCTTCTTCCCCCATTGCCGCCAACACACACACACACACACACACACACACACACACACACACACACACACACACACACACACACACTTCCTCTCTCTCTCTCTCTCTCTCTCTCTCTCTGCCTCAGGCCTCCTTCTAGAGTCCTGGCTCTTGTTCTTTTCAGAGCTTGGGTAACTGTCAAGGCTAGAAAGGAGGCTATCTGGAAAAAAAAAGGGGTTGGTTGCAGTGGTTGAGAAGTCACTGCTGCTGTCCAGGCAGTACAGTGCTAGGCATCATAGGAGAAATGATGACAGGAAATGTAGATGACTAACGAGCACTTAACTGTGGTGCCAGGCACTGTTCCTAGCATGCTACTGTCCCCGTTGTACAGATGAGCAGATGTGCAGGGGAAGTTAAGGGACTTGCTCAAGGTTATACTCTAGTAAGAGGCAGAGGTGAGATGGAACCTGAGCATTCGGCCTCATCCGAGTTTGTGCTTTGTGCCTAATGCACACCAAGCAGTCCCCATAACATGTGTCATATAATCCCTCCCCTCCCAGGGTTTCCAGGCCTCTGACCCTTCCCCTTAGCCTTATATCAACATAGTCTTTCCCAGGGTTTCTGGTCTAGTAGCCGCCTATCCCATGACAAAGTGAGAATCCCCAGTGTGGCTGATGATACAGTTTGATCCCTGAACTGTGGGGGGGGAGATGTTTTAGCATTCCTACCGAAAAAATTTTTTCTCACACATACGTTAAACCCAGGTTTCTTAGGTTTTGTAAGACTGCCATTCAACTATAAGTAGTTGAGTTAAAAATGTTTATTGTATCAGAAGAAAATTAATACATCTAAATTATAAATGTTCATCAACAAAAGAACATAAAAATGCCCCACCATCTTAATTTAAGGTTTACAAACAGTGGTGTATATTTTTTACATACACATACGAATTATGTATGTATACATACATGTATGGAAAACATGTAGAAAAAATAGAAAATAAACCAAAAACTAAGTCGTCCATGAAGTCAGTAAAGTTGCAGGATACAAAATTAATATGCAGAAATCTGCTGCTTTTCTATACACTGATAGCAAACTATCAGAAAGAGAAATTAAGAAAACAATTCCATTTATAATTGAATCAAAGAGAGGGTGTAAAAGATCTGTACTCAGAAGACAATAAGACACTGTTGAAAGAAATTGAAGACAACAGTAACAAATGGAAAGATGTACAGTTGTGTTCATGGATTGAAAGAATTAATATTATTAAAATGACCACACTACCCAAGGGAATCTACAGATTCCGTGCAGTCCCTATGAAAATACCAATGGCATTATCCAGAGAACTAGAGCAAATAATTCTAAAATTTTTTTTTTTTTTTTTTTTTGTGGTACGCGGGCCTCTCACTGCTGTGGCCTCTCCCGTTGCAGAGCACAGGCTCCGGACGCGCAGGCCCAGCGGCCATGGCTCACGGGCCCAGCCGCTGCGCGGCACGCGGGATCCCCCCAGACCGGGGCATGAACCCGTGTCCCCTGCATCGGCAGGCGGACTCCCAACCACTGCGCCACCAGGGAAGCCCAATTCTAAAATTTTTATGGAAACAGAAAAGACCCCAAATAGCCAGAACAATCTCGAGAAAGAAGAACAAACCTGGAGGGATCATGCTCCCTGATTTCAAACTATATTACAAAGCTACAGTAACCAGAAACAGTATGGTACTGGCACAAAAACAGACACATAGATCAATGAAACAGAATAGAGAGCCCAGAAACAAACCACATTTAATGTGGTCAATTAATCTACAACAAAGGAGGCAAGGATATACCATGGGGAAAAGGCTGCCTCTTCAGTAAATGGTTTTGGGAACACTGGACAGCTACATGCAAAAGAATCAAACTGGACTACTTTCTCATAACATATACAAACACACACAATAAATATATAAACTCAAAATGGATTGAAGACTTAAATGTAAGACCTGAAACCATAAAACTTCTAGAAGAAAACATAGGCAGGTATGGTCTTTGACATCGGTATTAGCAGTATCTTTTTGCATATGTCTTCTCAGGCAAGGGAAACAAAAGCAAAAAAAAAAAAGACTATTCAAACTAAAAAGCTTTTGCACAGTGAAGGAAACCATCAGGAAAACAAAAAGGCCACCTACTGAGTAGGAGAAGATATTTGCAAAAGATACACCTGATAAGCAGTTAATATCCAAAATATACAAAGTGTACAAAGAACGCATTCAACTCAACATCAGAAAACCAAACAAGCCAAATTAAAAGTGGGCAGAGAAACTGAATAGGCATTTTCCCAAAGAAGACATACAGATGGCCAACAGTCACATGAAAAGATGCTTGGCATCACTAATCATCATGGAAGTGCAAATCAGAACCACAATGAGGTGTCACCTCACACCTGTCAGAATGGCTCTTAGCAAACAGACAACAAAGAACAAGTGTTGGTGCACATGTGAAGAAATGGGAACCCCCACACCCTGTTGGAGGGAATGTAAGTTGGTGCAGCTACTATGGAAGACAGTGTGGAGTTTCCTCAAAAAATTAAAAATAGAGCTATCATACAATCCAGCAATTCCACTCGTGGGTATTTATCCGAAGAAAATGAAAACACCTACTTTAAGAGATACATGTACCCTTGTGTTCATAACAGCACTGTTTACAATAGTCAAAGATATGGAAGCAGCCTAAATGCCCATCAGTAGATGAATGGATAAAGAAGATGTGATATATATACACAGTAGAATATTACTCAGCTATGAAAAAGAATGAAATCTTGCCATTTGCAACAACATGGGTGTGGGCCTAGAGGGTACTATACTAAGTGAAATAAGTCAGACAGAGAAAGACAAATACCATATGATTTCACTTATATGTGGAATCTAAAAAACAAAAGAAATGAACAAACATAAGAAGACAGAGTCATAGATCTAGAGAACAAGCAGGTGGTTGCCAGAGGGGAGAGGGGAGAGGGGTGAGGGGATGAGAGAAATAGGTGAGGGAGATTAAGAGGTACAAACTCCCAGTTATAAACTGAATGAGTCACAGGTATGAAATCTATAGTGTGGGGAATACAGTCAATAATTATTATCTTTGTATGATGACAGATCTTAACTAGACCTATCGTGGTAATCATGTTGAAATGTATAGAAATATTGAATCATTATGTTGTGTAACGGGAAGTATCATAGTGTTGTAGATCAATTATACTTCAAAATCAAACAAACGAATTTGTAGAAAAAGATACCATTTGTTATCAGAGGTGGGGAATAGGAGGAGGGGGAATTTGATGAAGGCCTTCAAAAGGTACAAATTTCTAGTTTACAAGATAAATGTACGTACTAGAAATGTAATGTACAACATGATAAAGGTAATTAACACTCTAGGTTATATATGAAAGTTGTTAAGAGAGAAAATCCTAAGAGTGGGCATCACAAGGAAAACATTTTTTCTTTTTTATCTGTACAAAATGATGAACGTTCACTAAGCTTACTGTAGCAATCATTTCATGATGTATGTAAGTCAAATCATTATGCTGTACACTTTAAACTTACACAGTGCTATATGTCAATGATATCTTGATAAAACTGGAAGGAAAGAAAAAAAGAGCATTGAAGATTGGTTTGGGAATGTAAATACCCCTCCTGCCCCCCATTCAGCTTACAGATGAATCAGTCACAATTTTATCTGTCTGAATGTAAAAGAGAACTAGTGAATGGCCTGAGGACCAGAGGGGTGGGATGGGGTGGGGCAGGTTGTGGGGGTAGAGATGACTCTGCTTTCGGGTATTGTGAGAATTGTTTAAAAGGATGGTAAATTTGAAGGGTAAGATGAGTTCAGAGAGGGGGAGAGGTGTACAGGGGGTGTTTAGAATAAGGACAGTGAGCAAAGGGGGTTACCTCTCATGAGAAAGAGCTATGGATAGATAAGATTCCCAATAAATTGATCCCTTAGAGCTATTCTGAGTTGAAAGCTTATCTTTTATCTGAATGGAG
Source organism: Lagenorhynchus albirostris (assembly GCF_949774975.1). Lineage (NCBI taxonomy): Eukaryota > Metazoa > Chordata > Mammalia > Artiodactyla > Delphinidae > Lagenorhynchus > Lagenorhynchus albirostris. The sequence goes on from NC_083102.1 coordinate 4,919,128, forward strand.
CCCAAGTGGCTTTTGGTTTCTTTGATCTGGAAAGATTGTTTGTGTGCTCCAGTAACTCATTTTGCTGAAAAAGATATTCTTGGGGGGGGGGCAGTGGGAAAAAGAATTGGAAAGGCAGATTGTGGCCAGTTGAAAAATGGCCTTGAATGCCAAGCTTCAGGAACTGGGTTTTTATTTGGTATGTTGTAGGCAACCTTATGGAATTTTGAGCAGGTGAAAAATGCAGTGTTAGCAAGTCAGATAGCTAGGGAGGGAGGGTGGGAGGCATAGACAATGCCAAGAGCTCCAGAGAAAACATCGAGTGAAATAGTTCAGATGGTGGCACCGGGCCTAGAAGGGGATACGTTGGAAGGTGAAGCATTACATGGAAAGAGGTGGCAGAATGTGGTGATTAACTGCAGTAGGAACACACAAAAGGAAAGGGATAAACACACATTACTCAAAGCTTTTAGCCTGAGTTTTGGAGAATAGATATCAGGAGAGGAAGACAATTTTATTTCTAAAAGCTCTGCTAAAATAAATGTAGCTTATAAAAATTTTAAAAACCAAATCTTGAGATTCATGGTGTGTCTAGTTTCACTTGCCAAATTATTAAAATTATGTTGTGAATTTAAGATATTTTAAGGCCCCTATTGTAGTAGAAATAGGAGAAAATGGGAGGAACATGGGTTGGGCAGTCAGGAAGGGTGAGCAGACTGTGCTGGTCAGACGCCTAGGGGGGCTTCTCGTCCCTGGCTGATCCTTGTGGGGGCCGTGCTGTGCACTGAGTAGCGGCATCCCCTAGATGTCTTCAGATACGGCCAGTAGGCCTGGGGGTGGAGGGACAAAAACTCTCTGCACCCCGCCGCCCCGCCATGTTGAGAACCACTGCTCTAGAGTACAGAACCAGGACTGCTAAACAGAAATTACTGGCATGCGTAGAACAGTGTCCAACACAGAGCCAGCACTCAAATATTTGTTGAATAAATGAGTAATCACATTTTGGCTTTGAATTAAAAACCCCCAGAACTTGGTGAGTGACTACTCAAGCTGCTTTACCACGGAATGGGATGTCCATTGAGCAGTTCTCTCAGGTCTCATTTTCTAACCTGGGTTATTAAACAGATGAGGTTTTTTTCCTCTGATGTATAGTTGGTTCTGATGCTTTTTGCTGTAAAACTTTCAGAGCCTCTCTGCTGACATTTATTCAGACTTCTCAGCTTGACATTCAAGTCCTTTCTGTATCCTGGATCCATCCTATCTGTCAGCACTTATTTGTTCTCTTCTGAATATGGCTAAATTTCACCCTCACGTCTACCTACTGTAGCCATTCCTGCTACCTGAATTACTTTCCTCTCCTCCCTTTCTCCACTTTTGTTCCTTTCCCCTTCGCTGGTCTGAAATCTTACCCATCCTTCTTTGTGAAGTCTTTACTAACCGTAAAGTGGTCTCTCTTCTCTCAAATAGATGAGTTTCTTTCACAGCACTTGAGCCATCCTGTTTATAATATATTTCCCATGTACACACTCCTTAGGTTTGATGAATGTCTCGTATTCGTACTTGTATCTCTGTCGGGGTGTTACTGTTATGTGCTGCATGTTGATTGAAGTAGAGACTAGATGTTGGGATGTTGTAGGATGAATTCGTTAATTGGGGAACAAGGAGAACAAGTCCTGCTAATATTGAGATTTTATGGTACTACTTTAGGTACGCTTTTAGTCATACAGTTATGACCAAGTAGTAAATAAGTGTTCCTAAAAACTTTTTATTATGGGATTTTAAGTATATATAAAAGTAGAGGTATTTTATACTGAACCCGTGTTCCCGTCACCTAGTGGTCAGTCATGTTTCGTCTGTGCTGTCACTCTTCTCCCCTCTCTTCCCCCACCCCCATTTTGAAACAAGTTCTAAATTTCAAATTATCAATACATATTTTGGTATATGACTTCTGTAAAAATCTGGTTCAACTGAAATAATGTGAAGATGGAGTTTAGAAACTGCTCAAAAAGTGGCCCTGAAGGAAGTTTCATTGGTGTTGTGAGGGCCTTATTAAGGGGTGAGTGGGAGATGAGGGAGTGGAGGAAGGCAGTGTGTGGGTTCTTTCCAGAAGAGTTCAGGAGGTTTCTTTTTCTTTTATTTTCTGGCCATGCCACACGGCACACGGGATCTTAGTTCCCCAATCAGGGATCCAACCCGTTTCCCCCAGAGTCTTAACCATAGGACCGCCAGGGAAATCCCAGCAGAGGTTTCTTTGAAGAGGGAGAAAACTGAACAACTTTTATGCATTTCATTTGATTCCTTGTAAGTTTTTAAAGGAGATAAGAGAGTTTGTGTTCTTATTTCATAAGTTGGAAAAAGAGCACAGAAAATTAAGATGTAGTCCCTAAGAAAAACAAACTCAGGACTTGTGACTTAATATACTAAAGAAAATATTTCAGAGTGAAGAAAATATTAGAAGTTTGAGTTTCTTAATTGGGTTGTCTCGTTCATAATTATTGTTTCATACTAACTGGCTAAGAAACATGAGACTGGGACGTAAATACCCAGGTGTATGCAGGTGTAAATCTAGAATTGGGTACAAAAATGAATAAACATCCGAACATCTACTTTGTACAAAGAAAGGTTCTGGCAGGTTCTGGGCAGGGCAGGAAGCCCAAAAGAAATATGTCTGCCTTAGAGAGTGTACAGTCTAGATAGGAAACAAAAAGTAAAAAGAAAAAAAAAAAACCCAACTTGAATAGTTAATTAACAAATCACAGTTTAAATAATGATGAAAGGCATGTGTAAAAGAGATGTCAAGGTAGGACATAATTAATGCTACTAAGTTGAATAGGCCTTGGGGGAAGAAGAGATGTGTAGTCAAGTATATTTTAGAAGTCTATAATTAAGGATTGGAGGAATGTGGGATATTTGGAGTAGAGGGAGATTCCTTTCTAAATTAGCTTTTTAAATTGTGAAATTTCACATTCTTCTACATGTAATTTTTTTGTAGCTATATATAGTTTAGTTTAAAGAATAACAAGTATTTCTGTACCTACTTTATTTGTAGTATTATTATTTTTGTTTGCGGTACGCAGGCCTCTCACTGCTGTGGCCTCTCCCGTTGCGGAGCATAGGCTCCGGACGCACAGGCTCAGCGGCCATGGCTCATGGGCCCAGCCGCTCCGAGGCATGTGGGATCCTCCCGGACCGGGGCACGAACCTGTGTCCCCTGCATCGGCAGGTGGACCCTCAACCACTGCGCCACCAGGGAAGTCCTGTACCTACTTTATAGTCTAAGAAGAAGAATACTACCCGGTATTCTTTGAAGTCCCCTAAATGCCTCTCCCTGATCACACCCCTTCTTCCCCTCCAGAGTAATCATTCTGAAGTTTGTTTTTAATATTTTCTTTCTCTTTATAGTTTTTAAAAACCACGCTTGTATGTATCCCTATATATGTTTAGATTTGCCTGCTTTAAAACTTTATCTCAATGGAATCATATATTGTATATACTGTATACAGTCTCTGCAAATTGCTTTTATCCTTTTGTGTGATTCATCTGTGTTCATATACAGAATACACTTTATTCATTTTCGCTTCGGGATTGAGATGTTTTTCCATGTTCCATCTTGTTTTCACCCTTCCCCTTTGGTAGTTATACATTCTATGTGTATTATTTTTCTGTCTACCTAGAAATATTAGCATAAATATTGAAGATGTAACAGAATCAGTAATTTACCTAACTCCTGAACAGTAACAACTTTAATATGCTCTGCCTCTGATCACCCTGCCTCCTGACTTACATGTTCTTGTTGTCCATCATCTTTAGTCCTTTTTGTAATCCCATAAATCAGACAGTAATATTAGTCTTCTTTCAAACAGTGTTTGTTTAGAAATAGTGACAAGTTCACTCTTTTTTTTCCCTTACCATTCCCTTTTACATCTCAGATTTTCCTTCTGGAATAATTTTCCTTCTTCCTGAAACTTTAGAAGTTAGTTGGTTGGTGTCTTTGTGTGGTATAAAAATCTGTTTTGTTTTTCTAAAAAATTGTCCTCTTCTTTTTTTTTTATATACATTAAAAGGTTTTTAAAATTTATTTATTTTTGGCTGCATTGGGTCTTCGTTGCTGTGCACGAACTTTCTCTAGCTGCGGCGAGTGGAGGCTACTCTTCGTTGCGGTGCGTGGGCTTCTCATTGTGGTGGATTCTCTTGTTGCAGAGCACGGGCTCTAGAGCGCAGGCTCAGTAGTTGTGGCACATGGACTCTAGAGCACAGGCTCAGTAGTTGTGGTGCATGGGCTTAGTTGCTCTGCAGCATGTGGGATCTCCCTGGACCACGGCTCGAACCCGTGTCCCCTGCACTGGCAGGCGGATTCTTAACCACTGCGCCACCAGGGAAGCCCTGTCCTCTTCTTTGAAAGATAGTTTTACTTCTGTGTAGTATTGGTATTTTGTGTATGTGCTTGGTCACAATTTAAAATACATTTCTTACTCTCAATCATGATTAAAAACCATGCCAGTGGGACTTCCCTGGTGGTACAGTGGATAAGACTCCGCACCCCCAATGCAGGGGGCCTGGGTTTGATCCCTGGTCAGGGAACTAGATCTCCCACATGCATGCCACAACTAAGAGTTCGCATGCCACAACTAAGGAGCCCATGTGCCACAACTAAGGAGCTGGTGAGCTGCAAATAAGGAGCCCTGGAGCCGCAATGAAGGAGCCTGCCTGCCAAAACTAAGACATGGTGCAACCAAATAAATAAATATTAAAAACAAAACAACAACCACCACCACAAAAAAACATGCCAGTGCATCGAAGGTACATACACAGGTCAACTTTACTGGGTAATACTGAGTGTTTTTCAAAATGATTTTATCAATGCACACTCCCATCAGTTAGAGTCTAAAAGTGTCTGTTGCTTTAGTTTCTTTCCACTTCTTGCTATTATCAGATTTAAAATATTTCTAATACAGTAGGTGAGAAATATCTTTTTATTTATTTTATTTTATTTTTTATTATTTCTTTTTGCGGTACGCAGGCCTCTCACTGTTGTGTCCTTTCCCGTTGTGGAGCACAGGCTCCGGACACACAGACTCAGTGGCCATGGCTCATGGGCCCAGCCGCTCTGTGGCATATGGGATCCTCCCGGACCGGGGCACGAACCCATGTCCCCTGCATCGGCAGGTGGACTCTCAACCACTGCGCCACCAGGGAAGCCCCAGAGAAATATCTTTTAATATTCTAGATTTCATTTTTCTGATTATTATAAAATTGAACACCTTTTCAATCTTAGTCACTGTTTATTTTCATTTCTTCTTTGCCTTTATATTTAGCTGTCTCTTCATAGCTTAAAACTGTGTTTTGTTTATAAATCTAGTCTGACAATTTTTTTCTTTCTTTTGGAGATTTTATTTCATTTACATGTTTTATAATTATTGATATATATTTGGATTTATTTTTTTGTAATTTATTTATTTTTAGCTGTTTTGGGTCTTCGTTGCTGTGTGCGGGCCTTTTCCAGTTGCGGCAAGCGGGGGCTACTCTTCGTTGCGGTGCATGGGCTTCTCGTTACGGTGGCTTCTCTTGTTGCGGAGCACAGGCTGTAGGCGCGCAGGCTGCAGTAGTTGTGGCATGTGGGCTCAGTAGTTGTGACTCGCGGGCTCTAGAGCGCAGGCTCAGTAGTTGTGGTGCATGGGCTTAGTTGCTCCGCGGCATGTGGGATCTTCCCGGACCAGGGCTCAAACCTGTGTCCCCTGCATTGGCAGGGGAATTCTTAACCACTGTGCCGCCAGGGAACCACATATGTTTGGATTTAATTCTGCCGTCTTATCTAATGCTTATTATTTGTCAAATCCTTTCCACCCCTTCCATGTTTGTTTTTATTTGATTGTTTTGTACCTACAATTTTTCTGTTGAGAAATTTGGTATTGTTTTGATTTTTTTTTTTTGGCCGCACTGCACGGCTTGTGGGATCTTAGTTCCCCGACCAGGGATTGAACCTGGTTCCACAACAGTGAAAGTGCTGAGTCTTAACCACTGGACCAGCAGGAAATTCCCTTCATTATTGATCCTTTGTAAATAAATTTCCCTTCCCCGTAATAATTTTAGTTTTTTCCTGTTCTTCTATCTATAGTTCACCACAAAACACTGTTTTGAAAATAGTTTACTGGAATGCAAGATTTTAAAAAACAGAGTCAATACATTTTCTAAAAAATGACTTAATTTTTTGGGCACTTTTAGCTTTATGGAATTGCACAGAAAGCACGGTTCCCACACAAACACTCTGCTCCCTAAGAAAATTTATTTAAAAGGAAATTTCAGGCAAATAAAATGGATGTTAGAGTAATTCAAAGACCTTCTGAAAAATAGATCTTTGTGTGGGCCTCTTCCTTGTGTTGTTTTCTTTCTCCTGTTTTTTGAACTGTCATTCTTAACAAATGCTTAAACTTCGCAACTATCCATCATGGCAAAATTCCATACTACTATAAATTCTTTGATTGCAAAGTCGTAGAACAACAACAATAAAAATGATATGTTTAGGTATTTCTTAGAAAGTTTTATTTTTATTTATGGTAATTCTATACTTCCCCCTTACTCCAGATGTTCTAGACTTTGTGAAACTTAAACTTTAGCTAAACAGTCATACCTGTAGACACTACTTACTGTGTGTAATTATCAGCTGTAAGTACCCCTGACTATAGAGTTCACACTTATTATGTAGGAAGGATGATGCCAGTTTAATTGATTATGCCCATTTTGAGCTGCTGTGATGATTTTTGGCTATTTAATGGGAATATGGTTACTCCTGATTTTTCTTTGCATTGGCTTAATGTCCTTATTGCTACATAAATTTGCCTTGACAATTACTAGCATAGTGTTTTAGTCTTTATAATTTTCCTCCCAAACTTTTTTGACATGTGAGACTAAATAAGAGCTTTATTCTGGGCTCTGTATATAGAATATCTTTGGTATATTTGGACAAATTACACTCCTACTGGTGTTTTGTTTTCCTTTAACTGGCCAGCTGAAGGAGTTATCACTCTTCGTTAATTTGTTAGTAAAATGATATCTCCTTTAATTTCCATTTCTAAAATTGTTAGGTTGAATGTCTCGTGTTTAAAGACCGTTTCATTGTCTTTTTCAATTGCTGGCCATATTCTTTGATTTTTCTATTGAGAATTTGTTCTTTTTCTCTCTGTCTCTTTTTAAAATTTTTATTGGAGTATAGTTGACTTACAATGTTGTGTTAGTTTCACGTGTACAGCAAAGTGAATCAGTTATACATACATATATATATCTCCATTCTTTTTCAGATTCGTTTCCCATATAGGTTATTACAGAATATTGAGTGGAGTTCCCTGTGCTATAGAGTAGGTCCTTATTAGTTATCTATTTTAGATGTAGTAGCGTGTATATGTTAATCCCAATTTCCTAATGTATCACTTCCCCGCACATTTCCCCTTTGGTAACCATAAGTTTGATTTTGAGATCTGTGAGTCTGTTTCTGTTTTATAAATAAGTTTATTTGTATCATATTTTATTAGAGTCCACATATAAGTGATATCATATGATATTTGTCTTTCTCTGTCGACTTACTTCACTGAGTATGATAATCTCTAGGTCCATCTGCCAAGTGGCCAGAATGGCCATCACCAAAAAATCTACGTATAATAAATGCTGGAGAGGGTTTGGAGGAAAGGGAACCCTCCTACACTGTTGCTGGGAATGTAAATTGGTACAAATATTATGTTTTTTTCTCTTACAAAAATATTACTCTGTTGCTGTATTAGTAATATTTTTAGGAAAATTATTTAATGTTACCTAGTAAGTGACATATTTTAGGTGGCTTAAGGGTCAAATGATATTCTAACCATAGAACAGTAATGCTGTGGCTTGATATTTTATTGTGCACGTATATGGATATAATTATATACATAGATATAAATCAAGTTATTAAAGTGTAGATGAATATGTGCCCTTTATGAAACTCATGGGGAGTGAAAAATTAAAGGTCGTTCCTTGGTCCTCATTTTCCTTCATATCTACAGAAGAAACCACTGTTACCAGTTCGGTGTGTAGCATTCTGGGTATCTTGCCCTATTTGTAAGTGTATACACATGCAAATGTACATGCTTATATGCATATTTGTACATTTGTATACACTTATAAAAATTCAGGGACTCATATATTCTGTAATGTCCCTTTTCCTCTTGAAACTATGTCTTAGAGAGCTTTCTATTTTAGTGCAAATAGAAAGTACAGATACATTGTTTTTAGTGATCAGAAACTGCAAATCATTGAGTGGGTGGAGCATACTTTATTTAAATATTCCTTTGATCAGCTTTTAAGTTGTTTGTGCTATAGTGAACATCCTTATATATTTCCACATCTATGTCTATTCTCTATATATTTATGTGCATGAGATAGGATAGATTTCTAGATGTGAAAGTGATCAAGTGGTGTGCATGTTTTATAGTTTGATAGATATTGCTGAATTGCCTTTTAGTATGTGCTGTACCATTTACATCCTTGCCAGCTGTTACGAGTGAGCATTTGTCTCTTCTGTACTCCCACAATCACTGAATATTATCACTGTTCTTCATTTTCCATTTCATTGTTTGATTTCCCTGATTACTTTGTGAGGTTGAACACTTCACCATGTTTTATAGGTCAGTTCATTTTATCTATCAGTTGCTTGTTTGTATTCATTGTCCCTTTTCCTGTTAGGTTTATCTCTCAATTTACTTGGTTCTTCCTTTATATCCATAAGTAAAGTTTTATTATATTTCTCATTAAAGTTGTTCCTAGTAACTTGATTGTTATTGCCTCTCTTTTCATTACATTTGAATTGATTATCGCTGTTGTTTGTTTAATAGGAGGTATAGGAAAGTTGTTGATGTGTTTATATGTTACTATGGTGATCAATCTTACAGAAAACTCTGTTAGAGCTTTTCAGTTGATTAACTTGTATCTTCTAAGTAGAAGTTGGTGATGTTATCTGTCAGTGATGACAGTTTTGTCTAGTCCCTTGTGGTGTTAAAACTTCTTATTTCTCTTTGTTTACCTTAATTACATAACATTCAGTCTTAGGTTACATGGCTTTCTTTTAAAGTTTGGCTCCATATAAGATTTTTCTGTTCAGTGGGAAGCAGGACTGTAACTTGCTTTTACCTTTAGAATGGTTAGGTGGTTATCTGAATTCTAGTACTAAATTCCTGGTTTTCCTCTTGAGTTGTAGAACCATTGTATTCATTCAGCAAAGCACATATTGAGTGCCTGTGTGATGTCTGGTGCTGTTAGGTGTGGGGAGTGCAGTAGTGACTAAAACAAAATTCCAGCCCTCATGGAGATTACATTCTATCTTAAGAGACAGATTAATAAAATAACGGTAAGGTAATGTGGGGCACAAACAAGAATGAAGCGGGGAAATGGATAGCAAGTGACAGGCCCTATTTTGTGGATTTGCTCATAAGAAAAGTCCTCTCTGAGGATGTGACATTTCAGCAGAAACCTCAATGAAGAGAAGCCTGTGACTATCTGGGAGAAGTGTTCTAGGCAGAGGAATCCGTAAATGCCAAGGCCCTGAAGTGGAACATCTTAGGTGTGTTTATGAAGCGCTCGGTGGCCGGTACAGCAGGATGGCAGAGTGTAAGGAGGAGAATGTTCACATGTGAGGATCAGAGGTAACCAGGACAGGCACATTGTGTAGGGCCTAGTAGGACAAGAGGACTTAGGACTTCATCCTAGAGGAGAAACCATTGGATCAACTGAGGTGGGAAACATTGCAAAAAGCAAGTTTCAGAGGGTAGGATGTGGAGTCACATTTGGTTTTTGATGTATTAACTTTAGAGATGCTGTTGAGTAGACAGTTAAATATGAGTTGTAATTCAGTAGAGAGGTAGGAAATAGAGGAATTTGGGAGTTAACAGCATATACATGAAGAGACTGGGTGAGATTACCCAGGGAATGAGCCTTTGTATGTGGAGAAGAGATTTAATGACAGAGCCCTGGACACTCTACCATTTAGGGGTCAGTAAAGAGGAAGAGGAACCAGCAAAGGAAGTGAGAAGCAGCAGCCAATGTGGTAGAAGAATCAGGAGAATGTTATGTCCAAGAAGCTAAGGAGAAAGCGAGCACTTGTCTCATGGGCATATGACAGATTGAGAATTGGCAAGTTGTAGGTGCTTGGTAGAGTAACTGGATAATTTATTGATCAAACCAAGACACCCTCCCCCCCACCCCCTTTTCTGGCTGCACCGCGCAGCACGTGGAGCTTCCCTGACCAGGGATTGAACCCGTGCCTGCTGTAGTGGAAGCGCAGAGTCTTAGCCACTGGACCACCTGGGAGGTCCAAAGCAAGACATTTTGAATGAGACGGGAGCACAAGCATTACGCGAGAACGGCAGGCCTAAACTGGCAGTCCCGGCAAACCCAGTTGTATGTCACCCTGTTCTTTAGCGACCCTGATCCCAGCCCCTTCAGTGGGATGTGGGGGAGGACATTCAGATAGAGAGGCATGGAGCTGAAGTGGAGAATGGGATACAGAACTTTTTCAAGGAGTATTGTTCTAAGGTTGGTGTGGAGAAGTGGAGCAGTAGCTGGGAGAGGATGTGGAGTCCAGAGAGGGGTTTCTTTTCTTTTTTTTTTTTTAAGAAGATTGTTGTTATTGCAGTAAACTGTATGCTGATGGGACTGATTTTCAGAGTAGGAAAGGTTGATAATTCAGGAGAAGAAGGGAATAATGCAAAGTTCATGAACAGGAAAGAAAATGTGATCCGGAATACAGGTAGAGGGATTGATGTCAGCTATAGGCGCATACATAGTATGTTTAATAGGAGGGAAGGTAGAGTATATGGGAAACATTCAGGAAAATCGGAGGGTTTGGTAGGAGGATATGGAAACTCTTCTGACTACCTCTATTTTGCCATTGAATTATAACAAGCAAGTTTATCAACTGAAGGGTGTAAAATGGAGAGTCTTACATTTTTTTTTGTTTTTACTTTTGGCTGCGTTGGGTCTTTGTTGCTGCGTGTGGGCTTTCTCTAGTTGCGGTGAGCAGAGGCTACTCCTCGATGGGGTGCATGGGCTTCTCATTGTGGTGGCTTCTCTGGTTGCAGAGCATGGGCTCTAGATGGGGCTCCAGTAATTGCAGCACGTGGGCTTGGTAGTTCTGGCTCGCAGGCTCTAGAGCACAGGCTCAGTAGTTGTGGCGCACGGGCTTAGCTGCTCCGCGGCATGTGGGATCTTCCCGGACCAGGGATCGAACCCGTGTCCCCTGCATTGGCAGGTGGATTCCTAACCACTGCGCCACCAGGGAAGTCCCTTAAATGTTTGAAGACAGAAAAAGTATGAAATAAATGTCTAAGGTAATGGCAGAGTAAACTGGCCCAAATGGAGATTGCTGAGCAGCAGTGAGGGGCTACTTGAGGTGTGAGGTTAGAAATACAAAGTGAAGTCAGTAGCCTGGCTGTGTCTTTTTTCCTCAGCTTGAGTTCACAGACCAGAGTAGATGGAGGGTTAGATTTAATAAGGATTGAGGTTTTTCACAGACAAATATAATGGAATGAAATAAAGGGAAGTATTGAGGGTCTATGTAACAGAGTGATTATAACTGCTGACCATGTAATCCAAGCTGGGAAAAGAGGTAATAAAGATACGGGGATGAGGAGAGGGTCCCAGTGTCAATAGCTAACAGTGAGTGCCTACCAGGGAACTGGCGCTGTAAGTGCTTTACATTCAGTCCTCAAAGTAATCCTGTGAGGTAGTGCTTTTGTACCACTTTACAGATGAGGAAATTGAGGCACTGATTTTAAGCAGCTCATATATGGTTGTGCAACTGGTAATTAGCCTTTAGTACAGGCAGTATGGCTCTGCAATCCATGCTTGTAACCACTGTATTACAGCTGCCTTTTAGCTGAACCGTGAGAAGCTGGTAGGGGAGATGAATTGGCAGATCCTGTAAGGTTGAAGATTATTGGAGTGAGGTCCTAGAGGGTGTAAAGCTCCTATGGACACAAGTATACAAATACTCTTCAAGTCCCTGCTTTCAACCTCTTGTTTTTTTGAGAGTGTGTGGGTCAACATGTCTTGGTCCAGTGGAGTGAAATCCTGAGACACTTAGAGGAGAGATGGTCTTGAGCTTGTAAGAATTTTTCCTTTGCCAGTTTTGATGTGTGAGGGGCTGAGTAATGGAGTTCTGACTAAAGTTATGTTTGGTAGCGAATACAGGCACTGGTCCAAGATAGCTAGCTCCCCTACCCCAACAATTTTTTTTTTAAAGTTGAAGTTTAGGAGGAACCAGTAGTTTTACAGACCTCAGTTCATGGGTCTTCTCCCCGTGGATCTGTTGCCCTCACCACAGTTTAGCTCTTACCAACTGAGTGACTTTGGGTAACTTATTCAACCTTTCTTAATTGCAGTTTGGTTATCTGTAAAATGGGAACAGCAATGTCTACTTCAACGGGATAGTTAAGAGGATTCAGTGAGAATAATGTACTTTAAGGTTTTTTGTTTGTTTGTTTTGTTTGGTCGTTCGTTTCATGTATTTTGAAGTTCTGTTGTTAGGTATACATACACATTTAGAATTAGAATTATGTGTTGTTGGGAATCAGTATTATCAATATGTAATATCCTTCTTTATTCCTGGTCATTTTTTTTTTTGGAGTTTGCTTTGTATGATATTAGCATATCCACTCCAGCTTAATTTTGATTAGTGTTGCATGGTATATGTTTCCTTAAATATGTCATTATATTTGATTTCAGTTTCAAGTAGGCAGCATATAGTTGGGACATTTTCTTTTTTAATTGATTCTGACACAATCTCTGTATTTTGATTGGAGTGTTTTTAGGCCACTTATGTTGAATGTAATTATTAATTTGTTTTGATTTAGGCCCATCATTTGTTATTTATTTCTAGTGAGCCTTTAATTTTGGTTCTGTAATTTTTTATTTCTAAAATTTCTTCTTTACGTCTTTTCTTTATTTGCTCATACTTTCTATTTTAAGTTTTAAGAGTGTTCAGTATCGCTCATTAGAACATTTTATAATAGCTGCCTCAAAGTGCTCATCAGATAATTCCAACCTCTGTCATTTTATATCATTAGCCTTTTTTGTTCATTGTACTTTTTCGTGTGATTTGATATTTTTGTAGTTCTTTATGTATCAAGTAATTTGGATTGTTTCTTGAACATTTTAGATATTATAAGACTGTGTGTTTTAAAAACATGGAGAATGGTGGTAATTTTGATTTAGCAGGCACTTGGCCTGGGTAGGTCCAAGCTACAGCTTTCAACCAGCCTTTTGTGGGCTTGTAGTAAGGTCAGTTTAGTTTTCAAAGCCTTTTGCAGGACTGTTTCTATTTGTACTGTGTGTGCAGTACCAAGTAATCAGTCTGGGACCTGGCCAGAGGTCTGTTAGCTCAGTTCTGAAAGGCTTTCTTATACTAATTAGGATCAGGTCCACCCATGGGCAGGTTGTTGGTCAGGTCAGGTGAGCTCTCTCATTTTCTGCACCTCAGCAGTCACTCCTGGGTTTCAGAGTTCTTTGAGTTCAGGCCAGGAGATACTGGAGAGGTAAAATGGAAGTAAACTTAGTGATACTTTGGTAGTACTTTGAATTTTGGTGTCTGTTCCTGAACAACCTGCTGTTGTATGTCTTTAAGGAAACTCAAATAGCTGTTTCGTGAATTATTTACATGTTTTATAGTTACACTCAGTGAGAGAAAAAGTTTGGCATATATTCCTTCATCTTATTTAGAGCTGGAGCCCCTTGATAATCTTTTGTTTGGGACTTTTATGTGTGTTTTTAAATCGAAAGATAGGTTGTAATTTTATTTTCTTTCATTACCATTGTTTTGACTTGGTATGTATGACAATTATAATATCTGCAAAAATGGGTAGTAGAGTGTTCCTTTTTTTATTCTATGGAACAGGTCTCTGTTTATGATGGATATTGGTTTTATACAGTGTCTTTGATTTTGTTGTCAGTGGAATGCCAGCCTCATAGAATCAGTTGGAAAGTGTTTCCTTCTCCATTATTTACAGAAGATAGTGCAGGATTAGTATTATTTCTTAAAAGTTTCATGGAATTCATCAGTAAAGCCATTTGGGATTGGATTTTCTTTGTGTGAAGGTTTATACTTACAAATTCAATTTTTAAAATAGATAACTGGGTTATTCTATTTCTGGGTTTTCTATTTCTATTTCTATCCTTAAGTCATTTTTGGTAATTTGTGCCTTCCAAGGATTTTGGCCCATTTCATCTACGTTGCTGATTCATTGACATAAAATTATTTATAATATAATGTCATTGTCCTTTTAATGTGTGTGGTTTCTCTAGTGATGACCCCTGTTTCAGATTTTCTATTGGTAGTTTGTGAGGGTTTTTTTGTTTGTTTCTCATTTCTTGATCATTTTGCTCGAGAGTCATCTATTTTATTCTTTAAAAGAAGTATCTTTTGGTTTCATTGATGTTTAAAAAAATTGTTGTGCTTTTATAGCATCGATTTCTGCTCTTTATTATTTCTTCCCTTCTATTTATTACAGGCGTGATTTGATTTTCATTTTTTAATTTCTCAAATAGAGGCCTGTATTACTATTAGAGTTGAGCTGTTATTTTCTGATTTAACTATTTTTTTTTTTTTTACTGTTTATGTTTATTGAGGTGAAGTTGATGTACTATATTACAGAAGTTTCAGGTGTAGAAAATAGTGATTCACAATTGTTTTACAATTTTTAAAGGTTATATTATTCAGTTTATAGTTATTATAAAATATTGGCTATATTCCCTGTGTTGTACTGTATATTCTTGTAGCTTATTTATTTTATATCTAGTTGGTACCTCTTAATTCCTTGATATAGGAATCTTACATCTTGACCCTGATATAACTATCTTGCCCTTGATATAACTATTTAAGTAAGTTTCCCTCATTAACTGGCTTACCTGAATCTTAAAAATTTTGAAATGCTGTGTTTTCATTTTCATTTAGCTCAAGCTATTTTTAATTTTCTTGTCATTTCTTTCTTGACTAGTGGCTTATTTAGAATTGTGTTGTTTACTGAATATTTGAGGATATTGCATACATCTTTTTTGTTTGTTTACAGTTTAATTCTCTTATGACCAGAGAACATGTTCTATATGATTTCAGTCTTCTAAAATTTGTTGAACTTGTTTTAAGGCCTACAATGTGGCTTATTCTCTGGATTGTGTGCTTGGAAAGAGTAGGTGTTCTCTTGTCATTAGGTAGGGTGTTCTATAACTGTCAATTAGGTCCATGTGGGTTGGTAGTAGTCTTAAGTCTTCTGTCTCTTTATGGAGTTTTGTGTCTACCTGTAGCAATTATTGAGCACAGTGTTGCAATATCCAGATGTAACTGGGTTTAAATATTTCGCCTTGCAATTATGTATTTTGAAACTTTGCTATTGAGTGCATACATATTTAGGACTGTTATCTCCTTGATGAAGGTTCTTGTTTTCTTAATTTAATCTGATAAAATTTGCCTTTGAATTATTGTGTTAAGACCATTTACACTTAACGTAATTATTTATGTGGATGGGTTTAAATCTACTTGCACTTTGTTTTATATTTGTTTGTTTTCTCCCATTTTTTTTTTTTTCGTTTTCTCCCATTTTATCCTTTGTTTCCTTTTATTCATTTCCTGTGTTTTTTGGGTTAATTGAATATTTTTTTAGGATTCTATTTTATCTCCATTTGACTAATAAGCTGTGTGTTTGTGTGTATGTGTGTGTGTTTACAAAGCAGTAGCTCTAGGATTTACGTTACACATTTTTAACTCATCAGCGTCTACTTTCAATTAATATCAGTTCAGATATAGTAAAAAGCCTGTACATCAGTATACTTTTACCCTCCAGTGTTTTGAACTATTGTTGCCATATATTTAAATTTTATGTATATTATGAAATCCACAATAAATAAATAAATTATTTATTTATTTATTTGCGGTACGCGGGCCTCTCACTGTTGTGGCCTCTCCCGTTGCGGAGCACAGGCTCCGGACCCGCAGGCTCAGCGGCCATGGCGCACGGGCCCAGCCGTTCCGCGGCACGTGGGATCCTCCCAGACCGGGGCACGAACCTGTGTCCCCTGCATCGGCAGGCGGACTCTCAACCACTGTGCCACCAGGGAAGCCCCTCATAATAAATTATTTTTGCTTTGAACAGTGAGTTAACTTTTAAAGAGATTTAAAAAATAAGTCTTTTATATTTATTCACATAGTTATCATTTCCATCACTCTTTATTCCTTTCCATAGACGAATTTTGATCCAAATTTTTATTGAATATTATTTTCCTTTTTCTCTGAAGAATTTCCTTAATGTATCTTCTAATGAAGGTTTTTTGGTGAAGAATTTGTTTAGCATTTGTTTGAAAAAAATTTTAGATTACTATTATCTATGTATCTATCTATGGCTGTGGTGGGTCTTTGTTTGCTGCACGAAGACTTTCTTTAGTTGAGGTGAGCTGGGGCTACTCTTTGTTGCAGTGCACAGGCTTCTCATTGCAGTGGCTTCTCTTTGTTGCGGAGCACGGGCTCTAGGGCACACGGGCTTCAGTAGTTGCAGCACGCGGGCTCAGTAGTTGTGGCTTGTGGGCTCTATAGAGCGTAGGCTCAGTAGTTGTGGTGCACGGGCTTAGTTGCTCCGTGGCACGTGGAATCTTCCCGGACCAGGGCTTGAACCCGTGTCCCCTGCATTGGCAGGCGGATTCTTAACCACTGTGCCACAAGGGAAGTCCCTACTATTGTTTCTGAAGGATACCTTTTGCTGCATGTTTTATTCAAGGTTTATGTGTTTTTTTGTTTGTTTTTTTCTTTAATCTTTTTCCATGCACTTTAAAATATGTTGTTTCACTGTCTTCTGGCTTACATAGTTTCAGATGAAAAAGTTGCAGTTATTCTTATTTTTGTTACCCTGTAAACAGTATGTCTTTTGGGGGGATTGCTTTTAAGCTTTTCTTTTTATTACTGTTAAGCAAATAGACTATTAAGTGCCTTACTGATGTGTATGTATGTGTCTGTTAGGGATTTTGTTGTGCTTCTTGTGTCTGTCAGGTTTTGTTTTTTGTTTTTTTAATTTGCAAGATTTTGTAGCTGTTATTTCACTAAATATTTTTTCTGTTCCCTTCCCTCCAACTCCAACCTAACACCTATTAGACTGGTTGTTATCATCCCACAGGGCACTGCATG